>NC_135982.1:23082964-23682964 GCF_053455715.1 Rhinoraja longicauda | reverse complement strand
GCTATAAGTTGATATAGTCAGATTAACTTATTACCTGCCTCATGTATTTATGCATTACCAATTGTGCGAAGCTGCAAACTTCTTTGGCAGAGGCCTGGAACAAGGCAAAATGGTTGAGAACAATAGCTATTTTGGTAGCCATTTATACCTCCATATCTGGCATCCATATCCAACAGGATGGAAATCCTGTACAGCAGGCTGCAAAAGCTACTAATCCAGTGTTGAAGTCACCTCCTAAGCTTATTTGAGCTGGATTTCATTGCTGACCCCTTTTCACTGTGGGATGTAAGGTGCTGAGGTGCTGTTCCCGAGACTCTTCTAAACTCTGCTGTATTGCAGGATACTGGTGACGAGGTTGCTTAGAGCAGCAAAACCTATTTATCAGGGTGGCTCCTCCAGCACTCAGAAAAGTTACACTTTGACACTGCAATGATTCCCAGTCCAACTTCTGTGAAGAAAGTCTTCCATAGAGTTACTTGGAAAAGGAACTGTGAGCTCGGAATCATTCACAGGTTTTGGTTGTCATCTGTTTGGCTCCTGCCCAATGTTCTTACCTTCGTTTCACTGGGAAGTTCTGAGAGGCTCAGGCAACCCTTATGCACTGAGCTGAATCCCCCAGAGCCTGTAATTTTGCTCTTAATGAACAATTGCCTTATTGAAATTGCTAAATAGCCTCTACTCAAAGGTTACACATGTGGCTTAGATTAAAAATGCAAGTTGGGAGTCAAGTTTCCAATGTGCTGTGCATTTGCAAATTTAAACTCGCTCACATCCTTTCAATGTGGGTTTGGTCTTCTTACTGTGTTGCTTTGTTCCAGGTGCACTGATTGGCCTCTCACTGCTGCTTAATGGCAGGGACATGGGTCTTGCTGTTGCTGACACAGTCACTAATCACAAATGGGGCATCATCCTGACCATCTGTGGTGTTGTGCTGATGGACTTCAGTGCTGATTCAGCAGACAACCCAACCCACGCCTATATGATGGACGTCTGCTGTCCAGAGGATCAGGACCGAGGCCTGAATATCCATGCACTCCTGGCAGGTTTGTCTCCATTCAACAACATTTCATCACTGATTTATGACCCTAATGAATTACAGTCAGATACGGGGTCCGGTTAGAATGTATCCTTGCATGACATTTTCTTTCCTGCATTATGAATGAACACTAACCTTTCCCTTCCCTCTACTCAGTTGTGTATGATTTTTTTCCACACCCACTCAGAATGGAATGAAATTTGCTAGTTTGCTGCATAATGCTTCTCTTTTAAATCCGTCTAGGTCTGGGAGGTGGGTTCGGTTACGTCATTGGTGGTATCAAATGGGATCAGACCAATTTTGGAAGAGCTTTAGGAGGTCAGCTCCGGGTTGTCTACATTTTCACAGCAATAACACTATCTGTCACTACTCTTCTGACGTTGACAAGTATCCCAGAGAAGCCACTGAATGCACAGGGCAAAAGGAAAAAAGTGATGAAGAGCCCCAGCCTTGCTCTACCGCCCTCTCCACCAATGGCACTTGATGACGACAGAGGCCAGACTACCAGCCAGAGTGTCACACGAATCTACAATGGTATGACCAGTCCCATTTCCCCACTGAGCCCCCTCACCCCCAAGTATGGGAGTTTTATGAGCCGTGACAGCTCTCTGACCGGGATTAACGAGTTTGCCTCATCCTATGGAACTTCCTATATTGACACGGTCCTGATTGACTGCTACACAGGAGCCAATGACCAATACCTCAGCATGCCCAGACACACCCTCAGCTCCAGTCTCCCCCGGATACCTGACGAAACAGAAAATGAGGAAATGGGATCTTCGATGGTTGATGAGAATCCCGAGAACCTGCAGGTTGATATCACAAGAAATTCAGCATCAGGAATTCTCAAAAGACCGGACACCTTGAGTATTCCGAACAGTTACCTGGCAAATGGCAGTGACAGTAGTCGGAGAAGGACAGTGACCTTCAGTCAACAGGTACAGATATATCAAAGGAGCATACAGTTCGGTGAGGCAAGGGCGGGGTTGAGGGAGATGGAGTAAGCCTTGGGAGGTGGAGGGCACTCAGCATTTGGAGGGGCAAATGGCAAAGAGAACGGCCAAACAGTGCAACGAGGGGGTGGAGTTGGTTAGGAATTGTGTGTTCAGGACTAATGAACACAGATCATTGGTCAGCTTGAGAATTATAAAAACCCAACTGGATTTTGAATCATGTGGCCACTTAAGTGGGTCAGTTAGGCCCAAACTTTCCCACCCTTTCTCCATAGAATAACTTCCTCGGGTCTCCATAGGTTCAGACTTTACCTGGTCAAGTAATTCCGGAAACACACAAGAACTGGACCCAGCTTCCATCCAGTAATGTTGAGCATTTTGAAGAAATAATGAATTCCCTTCAGGAGAGCTGTCAGTCCCATTGGGAATCTCACCAGTTAGCAGCAGCGCATTCTCAGTGTAATGTGCCACATGCCCTGCTGAAAATCTTAGTAACCAATTGCAGATGTGCACAGCACTTTTGGATACAGATACAACATGTTCGATTTGAAAACCAGGATGACTCGCCCCCTAAATTTGTGAATTCAAATTCTTTGAGCAGTTTTTGAGAGTACCCTGGAAGACATAACCATTGTTTCCTCAGGTTTAGGGATAAAACTATTCCTGGATCAGAGAGTTGATAATCACCCCCCCGGAATGACTGGGCTCTCATTATTTCAGATGCTGACCTCAGGATTCTTCACGTTACGGGTGTTCCAGAGCCACCATATGATAGAATAAATCTGGCCTTAACACCCTGACCATGAATTCTGTTTGATCCCAAACTTCACAATCCCTTTGCAGATTTTGGATGTTGCAGGACTGGTTAATGTTGCAGGTTTGTTCTTCTCACTACATTCATAGCCTTGGGAGTTCACAAGTTCATTAATGATAGGAGCAAAATTAGGCCATTTAGGCAAGTCTACTCCGCCAGTCAATTTAGGACCGAGATGAGAAAACATTTCTTCACACAGAGAGTGGTGAGTCAACAGAAGGTAGTTGAGGCCAGTTCATTGGCTATATTTAAGAGGGAGTTAGATGTGGCCCTTGTGGCTAAAGGGATCAGGGGGTATGGAGAGAAGGCAGGTACAGGTTACTGAGCTGGATGATCAGCCATGATCATATTGAATGGCGGTGCAGGCTCGAAGTGCCGAATGGACTACTCCTGCACCCATTTTCTATGTTTCTATGATCTATCTTTCCTTATTAACCCCATTCTCCTGCCTTCCCATAATCCCTGACACTCATACTAATCAAGAATCTATCTATCTCTGCCTTAAAAATATCCATTGACTTGGTCTCCACAGCCTCCTGTGGCAATGAATTCCACGGATTCACCTCCCTCTGACTAAAGAGATTCCTCCTCATCTCCTTCCTAAAGGAACATCCTTTAATTCTGAGGCTATGTCCTCTGATCCTAGACTCTCCCACTAGTGGAAACATCCTCTCCACATCCACTCTATCCAGGCCTTTCACTATTCGGTAAGGTTCAATAAGGTCCCTCCTAAACTCCAGTGAGTAGAGGCCCAGTGCCATCAAACGCTTATCATACTCATTGCTGGGATCAGTTCACATCACCTTGGTACAGTATGGGATCAGATAGTGCTAAGTCCAACCCAAGCAAAATGTTTTGACTTAAAACGTTGACCATCTCCAGATCACTATCTATTGGCTTATGAGGGGATTATTCATCAACAGATGAGATGACCCTGATAGTTCTGTTTTTGTCTGGGCTGTGAATCAGGTAATACAGGCTAAAATGTTTAACAGATGTAACAGTATTCTCAGTAGTGAGCTGGTGCCTCTTAGGCACATATGCATTATTGCAATTTATGATCCCCAGAGAATCATGTACAATATTTCACGAGCTGTATTACACAAAAGCTTGGCAAATTATTGTTTTTTTTTGTTATGGTGCCAAACCTAAAAGCTGCCGGTGTTTAATAAGACATTGGGTTTTGGAATCAATACCCAAACATTAACATTAACAAAACAGCTGTAAGTGTAGAGATGTCTATGACTTTTGGATAGTGGTGATATAGTTGAAGTTCAGAAGGCAATGATGTAATTGTCGCACATGAATAATGCAATGTTTGTCACCATTGCATTATTTGAAGTTTCAATCCCAGGGTCCACAAATGGGAAATGGATAAGAGATACATGGAGAACTGGAGGCAAGTATTGATGAGACCGACTAAGGGGAGAATAACTCCCCCGAGTGAAATACATGGGCTTAGACTGCAAGTTGAAACGGAAACTGCAGATGCTGGAAATCTGAAAATAATGCAATAGAAATACAAATCATTTTTTTATTATGGGTTTAACTTCATTGGGGCATGATTTCAAATTGGTAATAAAAGGCAAATTAGAGTAACATCTTTATACAAAAGATATTGGAACTGTGGACAAGAGGGAAGCACATTGAGTCATTGTATAAATAGGATCAGGAGTAAATTAGTGTATGTCCGGAGGACGAAGTAACCTACATCCTGAAAGAGTAGGCAGAACGGTTGAAGGGTACATTGAGAACACCAGTGAATGTTGGCATCTTCAGGGGAGGAGGCGGAGAGGAAGCCATAAAGATGCAGAGATACAGGATGAGCTGATATACTCAGACTGCAGTGACTGGTTTAATTTTGTTACAGGTTGCGAACATCTTGCTGAATGGAGTGAAGTACGAGACTGACTTGAATAGCGCAGAAGAATTGTCTGAGAGGCCGCTCTCCACATCTGTCTTGTTTTCATCAATTTGTCAGATGCCAAAACCACTGCGGAATCTGTGTGTCAATCACTTCTTGGGTATAACTCTTGCTATCTGTTCAGCTGTCATTGAATGCTGTGCTGTAAATATAGACCTGTAGAAGGCTAGGGATATCGACAGTAGAGGAGACTGAGAATAGAGGTTGAGCAGTAATTTGAATACAAGAGCAAAGTGGTCATACTGCAGTTCATGCAACTCATTCAACCATATCCGTAATGATCTACATTAGGCCTCTCTAGCTAAGAAAATATCTCCTTGTAATTGAGGGAGTGCAGTGAAGGGTCACCAGACTGAGATGCTGAGTTTCTCGGATGAGGAGAGATTAAGCATTCTGCATTATGCTCCCCAGATTTTAATGGAAGGAGTGGTGAACCCATTGAAACATACAAATTATTTTTTAACGTGGCTTGACAGAGAAGATGCAGAGATGATATTTCCCCTGGCTGCAAGCCCAGAACCACTTAGTACTGAAATGAGAATAAATTTATTCACCAAAAGAGTCAGGAATTTGTGGATTTCTCTACACAAGATGGCCAAAGAGGCTCAGTCCCTGAATATTTTCAGGTCAGAGATCAAGGAGCTTTTGAATGTTTATGAAACTGAGGGATATGGGGTATTAGTCCAGGAAGGTGACTCTGTGGTAAAAGATCAGCCATAATCATCTTGAATGGTGGAGGAGGTCGGGGGAGCTGCCTGTGTCCATTTTTTACATTCTTAAATGTCCCAGCAAGACAGCAAGGGACGAGCTCTGCACACAGCACAGAGTCAGCCCTACTAAAAGCCACAATGAACATTTTCTCTCTGACATTAATCACAGTTCTCGACCTTACAATCATTGAGTTATACAGCATTGAAACAGGCCCTTTAGCCCAGCCCATTCATGCCGACCGAGCAGTCTTCCAGACCTAATGCCATTCCTTTACTCCAGAGATGCTGCCTGTCCTGCTGAGTTACTCCAGCATTTTGTGTCTAACTTTAATGCCATTTTTCTGCAGTTGGCCCATGTCTCAAAATCTTTTCTATTCATATACCTGTCCAAACTTCTTCTAAACGTCCTCCGCTTTGATAGGTTTGACTGCGCCAGTCTCTTCCAAAGCATTTTCTCTCTTGTCTATCTCAATGGGAATGTATTTGACTGACTTTATGCTTACCAATCATGCCCTCAATATTTGTAGCTGCGATTTCACTTTGTATCCTCTCACAGGGATTTGTGCAGGAATTTAAATCTGACTACTTTTAGAAGTTCATTTTCGACAGATATATACTTTACACAGGCGTAAACCCCTTTAATGTGCTGAATAATTTGGGGGCGCTGAGTGCGATGTCTTTGTTGAGTCCCACTTGCATACTCTGCTGCCTGGGGTTGCCTCTCCAAGGCTGAGAGTCCCACATACAAATGAATGAACATTCTTTTTTCCACCCTCCAAATCGGACAGAACATTGTGTTTCAGACAAGGAGACCTGCAATTTTCCAATACTGCTCCCAAGTATCAACTGACTCTTGGAAATCTGCCTCGCTAAAAATCACTATCCCTGGTTCTATACCCACCCCTTCCCTTGACCAATGACTACAGCCCAAAGTTCCATGCTGAGGATATTCCTCTCTGATTGTGACATTGGTATTGTACAGCTTCTACGAAGGAGGACTGTTTCTCCTATTGTCTCTGCTGGAAGTTACACCTTATGTTAAGGATCTTGTTTTGAATAAGCACAGCAGTTTGTGAGGCAAATTTACCAACGTTGTTGACAACATAAACATGCTATGGTATAGAGTCTAAATTTGGGAGATAAATTCCTGATTTGCATTTAATTGTCCAAAGGAGATTTTTGTGTAAGTAACATGTTGCTTTCAGTTTGAGGGAAACTCAATAACTTTAAAAGGGAATTAAATGAATACATGAAAAACTATGTCTTCAAACCAAGGACACTCTTTAGTATTTGTGAGGCTTTACTATCTTTTAAATGGGTTAGATTCAGAACAGTTGTAAAACTGAGCATACATATTTGACAGCTGTAAAACTGGGCATACATATTTGACATAATCAGTGACATCAAAGCATAACACATTGGTCATCCTACACATACTGACAAACCCTGAGGCCATCCTTGGTTCGATGAGGTACGCCAGGAACAAGATATACTTAAAATTGGCGAAGCTGGAACTCAAACCTGAGCATAAAAAAATAGTTTGGCATTGGTAGCGCTGGGCACCGTGAAACAGTGGATTACATAAAGGCTCTACGGGGTGGTCATAACTGGTCATGAATATGGTGGACAGCAGGGGAGTCTCTGAAAGTATCCTTATCCTCAGTAATGGTGATGCCCAACACATGATTGTTAAAGGCAAGTCTGAAGCAATTGCAGCCAACTTCAGATAGAAGTGCTAACAGAGACAGGTTGATAGACCTGAATACTTTTGCTGCAGAACACACCATGCCTCAGAGCCAGCTGTTTGAGTACAGCTAAAATACCAGCATCCATCCGATAATGTGGAAAATTGCCCAGATTAGCCTTGTTCACAAAAATCAGGACCAAATGCAATCTGGTTAAATTTGGCCGCATCAATCCATTCTCAATCATAAGCAAAGGAATTGTCAACAGTGTTATCAAATAGCACCTACTCACCAATAACTTGCTCTGCTGTTGTTTGAGGACTATTTAACTTTAGACTTCAAATACAGATAGCAGAGGTGAGTTCCAGAGTGACAACCCTATATCAATTCAGCAGATTAATGATCATGGTCTTAAGAAGCCCTGGTAAATTGTGGTCAATGGGCATCAACTCACTCATAGCTTTGTCAATAATCTAAGCCCCATCCAAAGAATTTCTCAGGCCATTGTCCCGGGGATCAGGACTATTTAATCAATGACCTTCCATCCATCATAAGATTTGAGGTAGTAATGTTTGCTGATGATCGCACAATATTTCATTCCTTTCGCAGCTCCTCAGAAAATGAAACAGCCCATACTTGCACCAGCAAGTCTGGTCAACATTCAGACATGAGCTGATAATTTGAAGTTATCTCCAATCAGGGAGGGTCTAACCACTTACACTTTGATATTCATTTGCATCACTATTGCCATGTTCCCTACTATCAACATCCTGACAATTATTAGATGGGCAGACAGTCTGAAGAAGGATCTCACCCATTCTTTCTCTCCAGAGATGGCTGTCCTGCTGATTTACTCCGGCATTTTGTGTCTATCTTCAGTGTAAACCAGCATCTGGAGTTCCTTGCTACACATCCTGACAATGATTATTGACCTGAAAATTAACTGGGCCAGCCATATAAATATTGTGACTATAAGAGCAGGTTGGAAGTTGGATATTCTATTTCAAGTTACCTAATATCTGACGGAACAAAGCTTTTCCATCAATGAGCACAAATCAGGAGTATGATGAAATATTGGCCATATACCATGATAAATACACTTTCAACTTCACTGGTGGATCTCAACCCCATTTAGGAAACAACAGCCCTCTTGACTGATACTACATCCTTCACCCTAAACATTCACTCTTTTCACTTGGTACCATCAACAAAATGCACTGTCGTCGTTTGTTAAAGTTACTTAGTTAACACCAACCGGCTCTCAGACTTAGAAATGGGCAAGGACAACACGTGCAAGATATTACCAATATATGCAATTTCCTCTTCAAAATACATTCTATTTTGTCTTGAAAATATATTACCAATCCTGCATCATTACTGAGTCTAAATGCTAGTCCGTTTCCAATAACACTGGGAGTACCCTCATCCAGTGGACTGAAGGAATTCAAGTTTATCTCACTACTATGTTATCAAGGAGTTAGGAATCGGCAAGCTTTGTCAGCTGTATCCACAGGCTGTAGATTGAAAGAATGGTTTTAATAGCCTAATCTGCCCATATGCCTCATTCTGTGCTGTATGGTGAAATGAGATCACTGCCTAATCTTAAACCCTTTTTGTGAGCTTTTTGTATATCACCAGTGTGCTCTCTCTCTCTGCAGGTTGGCTGTCATTTGAAGGGATGCTGCTTTTCTACACAGACTTCATGGGGGAGGTGGTATATGGGGGGGACGCCAAGGCTCCTCTCGACTCAGAAGCATTTCAAAAGTACAACACAGGAGTGAGTGTGGGCTGCTGGGGAATGTGTATCTATGCATTCAGTGCGGCTTTATATTCAGGTAAGGCACTGAACCTACACTGTGGGACTCTGCTCAACTACCAATACTAACAACACAATGCAATGCCAAAACTAGTTAAATATAGTTGACAAAATACATCACATGAATTTAAGTTCAAATATACATTTACTAAATCGTGGTAGACACAAAATGCTGGAGTAACTCAGCGGGACAGGCAGCATCTCTGGAAAGAAAGAATGGGTGATGTTTCGGGTCGAGACCCTTCTTCAGACTGATGTCAGGGGATATTAAATCGTGGTGTTGTATCTCATTACACCAATAAAACTACACCATCTTAGACCAAACCAGAATGTGTGCCAGTAATTTGTCCAAACCACCTATGCCTCCAAACCACCATGGAGCAGCAAATCTGAAACCCTCATTATATAATCATGCATCTAATTTCCCAACTATCGCTACCAATAGCTTGACAATCACCCCATAGATCTTCCTTCCCCTTATGTCTCTCTATCCCTTAACACTCCTGATTCCCAGCTTGATCCAGCCTGACCACCAACCCCCTCTCTCCCACCCCTACCAGCCCCAAGACCTTTGGACAATCTCTGCTAGCTCATCAGTAACAAACATAGCTGTGGTTATCCTATTTGTAATTCTCCTTGGAGCAAAGACCTTTCTTCATGTTTACTTTGTGCCTCATTTGGATAGAATCTGGCTGTTGGACCCCTACAGAGTGCAATGTCAGTGAGCCCTGGAGGCATGCAGGATTTCAAGACAGATGACCCCTGTTCAGATTCAGTGCTATGATGAATTCCAGGCAGCCTCGTTGTGGATTTGTCTATTTGTTGCCAAAGGGCAAGGTACTCAATTGTGGGACATTGAACTTTGTAATTAATCTGCTAATATCTAATCTGTTACATAGGGAAGCCTCAGGAAAGGTGGTCATATGCTCTTTAGAGTTGGAGGAATTGTTGACTTTTGTTGCATGCAAGTTCCATGTTGATGAAACTGGCAAGTAGTGTGGCCCATAAACCATCTTCAGAATGGTTAATTCAATGCAATAATATAAACAGTAAAAAGATCCACATACCATCATTTTAAATTGTATTGGTAAAATACAAAAAAATACTAACAACCATGCCATGGGAAATATACAATGTCAACGATACAGTATGGCCATATTTTTTATGGGAGTGATTGCTATGTTTGGCAGAGTGGCCATATTTGTTGAAGGCAACCTTGTCATGCTGCTGTGGTCATATCTGCTGTTATGAAAGATGGTCAAGTTTATTGTGAGCTGGATACCCATGTCTGTTTTGAGTACTTGTTGTGATGGCCGACTTGGCAGTAGGCGGGTGTGTATATTGAGGGTATGGTAGTGATATTACCTGTGACCGTATACTCTGCGAATAGGGTATCAGTAGGCGATGCGTGGCTCAGTTTTGAAACGATCTTGACTAATTCTGCCAATGGCAATTCATTAAGAATTTCTTTGTAAAAAAGACAAACAGAATGGACAAGTGGATCTGTGAAGGTAGCTCCATCATCTGGAACGTTAAATGCATTCTTCAATTATGATAATTATGCAAGAAAAATATTTTTCTCTCTGTTTCTGGTAAAACAATGTATTGCCACAATTTTCTGTGAGCTTATCAGATTTCAGATTTCTATTTGTCCTTTTTAATTGTACACAAACTGTGTGCCTACCCCTGAGAGTAGAGTAATTCTCCATTGACCAGTCACACTCAGAGAGCACAGTTTCTGTGCAAAGATTGTAAAACCTGTTTATTGAGCTGAGAGAAAACAAAATCTGAATGTCTGCAAAATTGAACCACAACCTCTTTTTGAAGCAGTAATTCTTATCAAAATGTGGAACTGAACTCGAGACTGTCATTTTCTCAGAAAGTGTCTGAATCTGGGATTTTGTACTTGGAATTCTCTGCTAAGAGCTTAGTTCTTGTACCTTATTAGCCTGCATGGTGTCTGAAAGCACTGCCCAGTGTGGAACTAAATTAAGCAATTCACTACCATGGCATTCAACAACTGCAACCTGAGATGCCAGCACCTAACTTGGCAGCATCCAGTTTGCCAATGGTCACCACTTTCGCATCATTCAGCATGCCAGTACTACACAACACATCACCCACCACTCATCACACCAGGATGCAATAAATCATAATCTATTACACTAACTCTATCAGAAGACTTCTATCTTAAAACATTTACTCTATTTTTCTCAACACATTTTCGGCTTTGTTTTACACATTTCTCATTATGCAGTATTTTGATTTTCTTCAGCCATCTAATTTAGAGCATCCAACACATAACAGCCTGAACATAACCACTGGATCCATGTATCTAGTGTTCTATCACATGTTCCTTTCTTTCTACAGCACTGTTGGAGAAGCTTGAAGAGTACTTCAGTATCCGAACTCTCTACTTCTTTGGTTATCTATGCTTTGGAATTGGCACTGGCATAGCCACTCTGTCCCGGAATAGCTATGTTCTTTTATCACTTTGCGTTACATATGGGGTTCTGTTTTCTTCACTCTGTACTCTGCCCTACTCGTTGCTGTGTGAATACTACCAGAGCAAAAAGGTATAAACTCATAACAAAAGTATACACCCACATAATGCATACTATAGTTAATAACAAAACTGCACTCAACCAGCATCGGAGAACCGTTTTTGAGTTACTTTTGCTTCTGCTTATTTTTCAATTTTGGGATATAGGGGTCTGAGCCAAGAATTTTTTTTATTAAAGCTTGTAAGGATTTACCATGTATCTGATCAAAACCAGAGAGGTGGAGAGAGCAAATCAGAGACATCTAGGACTATTGCATTGTCGGCATTAAATAGTCTCTTGAGATTGGGGGACATTCTAGTGAGAGGGACATAATTTGGAGATCAATTTAGGAGTTTAACAATTTGCAGAATTTGTGATATAAGATCGTAAAGATAAGGAGGCTACTCCACCTTGATCTGTACTTGTCCTGAATATGTTTAGTGGGTTAGGGTTTGAATTTAACCTATATTGTACTTGGACTATTTAATGGAACAATGTTGAGGGAGCTTCATTATGTGTTTAATCCATCTAACCTATCTGCCTGTGGAGCATTTGATGGGACTGTAACTTTATCCTGTATCTAACCTGTGCTGCATATGCTTGGGAGTGCCAAGGTGCTGTCTTTGACTGAAATGGATAATATTTAATTCACATTGACTTTTTTTTAAAGTTATCATTGTCTCTTGTTGGTTAGTTATTCCATTGATCTTTTGTAATGACTGATGCTGATGGATATCTGTCTCTAACATGCAGTATATTATTTTTTTCCAGTTTGTAGGGCCACATGCGAATGGGACTAAGCGAGGGATGGGTGTGGACATTTCACTCCTGAGCTGCCAATACTTTCTTGCACAGATCATCGTTTCTATTGTAATGGGCCCGCTAACATCAGCGGTCGGTAGTGCCAGTGGGGTGATGTACTTTGCCAGTCTGACCTCTTTCATCGGGTGCCTGTACTCTTCTCTGTTTGTAATTTATGAGATTCCTCCCGATGATGAAGTTGAGGAGCACACTCCCCTCCTTGTGGACACCTGATAGTAGAAGTTCCACATGCAAGCCATTCAAAGAAATTGCAGTTGAAGTTTTGCACTTTTTCCAAGATTTCCACAACTAACTCATCGTTGCATAAAAAGAATTAGAAATGATGGACTAATTCCTCTTTTTTAAATCTGTGCCAGTCCCTCTGGAATATAAATGCAAAAATATATATGTAATATAAAAGCTTTGAGAATTAACTAACTAGTGGCAGTGATATGCATGGGTTACAAGTAAAAAGTCTCCACTTCTCTCTGGAGCATATGACAGTGCGGGGCCCCAGGCACAGATTGTGGCTACACAAGACGTATCATGTTACCAAGAGGCTGTAAACCATGTGCATCCTGTGCAAGATTGTGCATCCCCGTTTTATTTCCAGCCATTAAACACTGTTCAACTCCATTAGTCTTTCCAAAGTAAATGCCCTTTTTGCAGTGTTGGAAAAAGTTGGGAATATGATAGGAGTTGTAAACTGGGAGCGTGAAATATTTTCAGTTAAAGCAATCCATTGTCCTCACGGAAGGCGATATGTGTTAATACAGTCCACAAAACCTCCCAGCCCACGGTTTTGTGAACCCCAGTCTTAGTTTGTGAGATTCCTCATTCTATGTAAGGTGGAGAATAGGCTCACTTCAACCTTGAGAAATATCCAAAGGGTAACGAGGGGATAAATTGAGAACATTGTGAGAATGATACATTGTATGACAGTCCCAGGTTTCATCTTTACTTAGACTTTAGTGTGGAAGCAGGCCCACCATGTCTACACTGACCAGCGATCATCCCGTACAGTAACACTATCCTACACACAAGGGACAATTTTACCAAAGCCAATTAACCTACAAACCTGTACATCTTTAGAGTGTGGGAGGGAACCAGAGCACCCAGAGAAAACACATGCTGTCACAGGGAGAACGTACTAACAATATACAGACAGCACCTGTGGTCAGGATTGAACCTGGGTTTCTGGCACTGTAAGGTAGCAACTCTACCGCTGCGCTACTGTGCAGCCCTAACTGATCTTGGCCTAATGGCAACAGCGATTATAGTTTGTTACAATTTGAACCAGGGAGTGTCCCCACCTAAAGATCATTATCCAGTGACTGCAGCAGTGGGTTTGTGTATTTGTGCTGTCTGTCTCAGGGCCGACATTCCAAGGGTTGGTACAAAGGAAACCTCACTCAACTCTGTCCCATCACACATTCCAAAGTCAGGTACAGATATAAACTAAAAATCTGTCCATCTGAGATTAATTGTGCATTCCCTATATTAATTTTTTTAATGACTCTAGCTTCCTCAGAAGTTAATGAAACCTAAATCAGAGAGAAACTTCACCTTATATTTTAGTGAAATGGTTGCATCCAAGCCTGGTATAGATTTTTATGGACAATTTAACTAACTAACCTTTGTTAACTCTACACTTATTAATGTCACATTATGGTTAATCTTTGCCATTAACTTTTGCTCACAACAACTTGGGCAATCCTTGCTCAAACTTTTTTGGGGATCTATGGTGCTGTGACTAACAGATAGGAATGTAAAAATAAAGGATCAGAAGTAGATCTGTCTGCAGGCTCTGCCATTCAGAAAAATCATCGTGATCTAATCTTGGCCTCAACACCACTTTCCCACATTCTCCCCATGTCCTTTCACTCCCTTGTAGTTCAAAGATTTATCAATGTCCACCTTGAATATATTTAATGGCATTGTACCCATGGGTTTGTGGGATGGAGAATTCCAAAGAGTCATGATCCAAAGATGTGATATTCGATTTGCCAAATTCTTGCTCAGTTGGCCTCTATGACCTCTTATTGTTGGTCAAATTGAAGCTTGCATCCCATAGAACAAAGGTGATTCATGAAGTACATAAGTCACTTCTCCTCAGTAATATCCTGTGGTTGAGTGTTGAATAAGTGCACATCTTTCACACTAACATGCTTCCCCAATTATGCAGGAGAAGCGAATGAAATGTGAGATGCTTGGATTAGGTAGCATGTAAATATTTATTTGAGATATAAGACAGTAAGTGCTGGAATCTGAAGCAAAAATGAATTGCTGAAGGAACTCAGCAGATCGAATAGCATCTGTGGGGGCAAACAAATTAACGATTTGAGTCGAGACCTTGCATCAACGCAAGAGTCTCAGTCCTAATTTCTCGAAATGTTCACAACTCCTTCCCCTCCCCCACCCCTTCCCAATTGCTGCTTGACCTACTGAGTTCTTCCAGCAGTTTGTTTTTTATGCCAATATTTATTTCTACTGGTGATGACGAGAGGGGAGGCGGAAGAGCACACATCCATTATTATGTGTGGGTAACTATGAAAACATGCTCACAGAGGTAAGGGATAGTCAGAAAATTCTGAAAATACGCAGCAGGTCACCAGAACGTGCTGATGGAAGATCATTGAGCTGAATAGTAACTGTTTTTCTCTTCACAGGTTCTGGTTAACCTGCTGAGTAGGTCCAACAGTTTTTTTTTAGATTTCCAGCATCTGCCGTAATTTGCTTTTGCACTGCAAAGATGGTCAATTCACTTTGAATGTTATCTGATGGTGCTGATGGAGTGGCGTCACAGTGGGAAACAGGACAATTAGAGCACTAATTAGTTCAGAGCAAAAACATCTTATACCAGCTCAATCCCTCACTCAATTTGAGTAGGGGAAGGAAAATGTTTATAATTGTATTGATCTTTACTATGATTCTAGGTAAAAACTCATTGCACTTGTAAATGATTATTGACTTGAATATGAATGACACAATAAGGACCTTGGTTTAAAAAAATGAGATTAAATGGGTCCTATATGTTGCTTTTCTGTGTCATTTATTTAATTATATTGATCAGTAACAAACTATTTAAAACCAGTTCAATCATCAAGAGTACTGATCTCAATTAGTCCTCCAACTTTCGCTAAGATACAATTTGTCTTGGTGCCTTTGGGATAATGGCAGAGTTAGTGAAGGTTTTTGCTCCCAGGTTATCAGCAGTTTTGAGGGAAGGGCTTGGATATAGTGCTCATTACATTTAACCTACCCAGAGAAGTGGTTTGCCCTGCTTGACCAATGTTAATGTTCTGCTTCACTGCACTGTCTGATTTATCTTTCTTTCACCCTGCAGCAGTTAGAGAGCTTTGTTGTCTTTGCATTAAGATTTGTGCTTGTGGATTATCACAGGTTTTCAGTACAATTTTAAAATGTTCCTCTTCAGTAATGCCATTGTTTGACACCAGAGGGAGCCACGGATACAACGTTCTGGCCGCTATGTATTCAGATCACTACACCCACCTGGTCCACAGCCTGACCAAACCTACAAACTAATCAAGATTAGGGTGCAATTTTGAAGCTGCACCTGTCAATAGTAAGGTGGAGATAGTATTACCAATTTATTAAAAGAAAAGGGAGGTGGGAGAAGGAGAAAGTGATGGAGCTTGATCTGTCATTGATCTATTCAAATCTCAATTTTCCCGAATTTGTTTCTGTATCGCTTCTTTGATTATCATTGTAGAGCTGTAGATAAATGGTCACACTGTCACCATGCCATAATTGCTTTGAAATTCCAGGGCTCGAGCAATCCTTGCTCTTGGTCCTGTGCTTTCCCACAACAATGGGTGATTAAAACAGCTTCCAACCACTATTTTCTTCTGTGTTGGATCCAGCTCTCAACAAACACTCTCTAAAGAAAACCATCAGACTATGGATGAGGGACAAGGCACCTGAAAAGATTGAGCAATGCTGGACAAATTGTCTTGGGGAAGATTAAGGAAATTATTAATAGAGGTATTCAAAATTATAAAAGGCAGGAGCGAAGGGGATCCATGTCCCAGTGATAGTCAGTAACTTCAGGGGAGGGAACTGGACCTCAGTGATGATCAGCTCCAACAGGAAAGGAGGCAAAACAGAAACCACAATTGAAGTTCCCTCAGTCAATTCATGGAACGCTTTTTGATGAATATTTCGATTTGTTCCTATTAGTGTAATCTCTGTTAGAACCTTCCACCAAGTCTCAGAGTGTAACTTCTGGGAACACTTCACAGCTGATCAAATCCATTGAGATTGAAACAACTTTGCTTATCGGTGTTGGTAATTGGCAATCTCCTGTGTGATGCACCTCAGCAAGGATAATTAAACACAGTTATAAATTTAGCACATAACAGAAAACATGTCCTCCTGTTGCCAGACACCTCTGTGCAAGCATTGACTCTGAAAGTAGTCTGCTGATTCAAAAAAGGCAAAGATTTTGCAAAGCTGCACCTTCTGACTCCAAGTAGGGTTCACGTCCTGAAGAAGGGTCTCGACCCGAAATGTCACCCATTCCTTCTCTCCAGATATGCTGTCTGTCCCGCTGAGTTACTCCAGCTTTTTGTGTCTATCTCCTAAAGATACTGACTGTAACTGGGATACACAGCCATGATATAATTTAGTTCCTAATGGCTGAGAGTAAAATTACTTGGTTGGTAACAGGCCAATTTAATTTATTTTTAATGGACAAGACAACATGTGCAATTTCCACTTTATCAAATAGATGTTGCTTTCTATAGTGTTGTTTTCTTAGGCAGTTCCTTGGGGATTGGGGTGATTTGCATCCACTATATGGGTTCTGAGATGACCAATGAGCTCTATGAGGAACCCAGCCACAGGTGTAGAAGGTCGGTGGGTTATTTTAATTATTTCCACTGGTTACATTTGGCCATTACATGCTTCTGTTGGAAAGACTTGAACTGGTAGGAGCCTTTCTCAATGCTTTTCCCCCCATTTCAAGTGGTTTTGGTCAAGGGATTCCCAGCAGCCAGTGGATGTCACACTTCTTCAGTGACATTTTGAGAACATCCTGGATTTTTTTCCTCTGTTCACCAGAATCTCAGAATAGAGTGTCTACTTTGAGACTCTGCGGTAAGGCGAGTGCATGTGCCCAATGAAGCAGGCTGAGTTTAATTACAATCTCAGTGCTGGTGATGTTGGCCTGGGTGAGGATACTGACATTGCTTCACTTATCCTGACAGTGTATTTGGAAGATTTTGCAGACACAAATGGCTGTGGGTCACTCATACTGATGCTGATCAGTCTGAAGAAGGGTCTTGACCTGAAACATCACCAATTCCTTCTCTCCAAAGATGCTGCTGAGCTACTCCAGCATTTTGTGTCTATCTTCAGTTTAAACCAGCATCTGCAGTTCCTACACTGATGCTATCATGGACGGATACATTTTCGGTAAGTGGATCGATGAGGATGGTGTCAACTAGATTTATCCTTCAGATTGGTTCAGCCAATACATGCCGCAGAACTAGTGTGTAACTTCTGTCCAGTGAGGTCAGTAAGTGGTGATGCTATCAAGCCACTATTGGTGATGGGCATTGAAGTCCTGACGCAGAGTGTATTATTTTTCCTTACTTTTCACACTGCTGCTCATAAACATTGTTCAACAGTTAATTCATCAACAAATCAGGAGGCATCTTTACATGCATCTGAAGCTTCATGGGGCCTGGAGTCAAAGTATAGGACTTGCAGATCTAAGGCATTGACCCATCACCTAATGTGGGATTGCATGTCAGTAACAAAAAACATACCAGGGATTGTAACGCAGTGGACGTCTGGCAGTAATGGATTGTTACATATGAATGTGGCGCAGGAACAGACCATTTGGCCAGTGAGGCCTGCTCCACCATCATCAACACTCTCCTTAATTTAGTGAAGTTTATTAATCTCTGTTTTGAAGGAACTCAATGACTGTGCCTTCTAATCTCGCAGGGATAGAGAATTCCAAAGATTCATCACCTTCTGCGTAAAGAAACTTCTATGCTGGGGAAAAAAACATTCTCCGTGCATCCAGCATGTTGAACCCTGTAAGCATTTTGTAAGTTTCAATGAGATCACATTCTTCCAAACTAGAGAATACAAGTCTAATCTACTAAATTTCTCCGTACATGGTAAAACAGTAATCCTTGAAACCAGTCGAGTGAATCTTTGTCCGATTCTCTGTGGGGAGTATTACCTTTTTTTAAGCTACAAAACCAAACCTATACACCATTGTTCTCTAAGTGTGGTCTCACTGGGGTCCTATATAATTGAATAAGACTTCTTTATTCCTGTAGTCAAATCCTCTTGTTTTAAAAGCCATCGTACCATTTGTCTTACTAATCACTTTATGTATCCGCATCTTTTAGTGGCCTGGTACTTGGATATCTAGATCCTTTTGAGCATAACCCAACCTCTCATCATTTTAAAGTGTAGGTTTTTCTATTTTGTAGACCAAAGTGGACAACTTCACATTTTTGCACATTGTTTTGCATCAGCCGTGTTCTGGTCCATACATTCGGCTTTTCTATATTGCCATGAAGCCCAATATGCCTCTATGCAATCCAACCTAACATGGAAGTATGATACAAAATGCTGGAGTAACTCAGTGGGCAGGCAGTATCTCTGGAGAGAAGGCATGGATGACATTTTGGGTCTGAAGAATGGTCTCGACCCAAAACGTCACCCATTCCTTCTCTCCATAGATGCTGCCAGTCCCGCTGAGTTACTCCAGCATTTTATGTCTATCTTTGGTTTAAACTAGCATCTGCAGTTCCTTCCTACACATGAAAGTATGATGTTTGGCCTTGTCGGCCAATTTTTCCTGATACCATGAATCATATTCTTAGGCTATCTCTCGGGATCAAGGATTACATTCACTCCATTTTTGGAGATTCTGAGACAAGAGTTTGAACGATAAACTCTTCCATGGATGTTTCGGCTGGTAGCTGATGGAATGGATGGGTGAGTAATTTGTGACGTGGTTCGCCCCTTCTGCTACTTACACAAGGCCTCTGTGCTCCCAATTCATGGCCCAAGGTTCTTAATACCATCTCAAATACCCCTTCTCCAACTTGGGTAGTCCTGGACCAGAGATTCCCAGGAGTCAGTGGGTAAATCTTTAAAACATCAAAATACATCATGTTCACTGGTTCCCCCTTAATCTGTCACATACTCAGAGAATGGTAATAGTTTGACTATGTAAGACTATTGCCTCAATAATGTCTAGGTCAGCCCTTGCAGTGTAGACATTAGTGCACAGATGTTCGTGTGACCAATGCTTGCCATAATAAATTCTTAGTGGTGCATCCAGTTTTATTCTTATTGTCATTATGCTTCAACATAGTGGTTATGATGCATTAGAATGGCTTGTTGGAGATATCAGGGGACAGTTAAGCATTAACCACATTGCTGTGGGTCTGTCGTTACATAGAGGTCAGAGTTGTTCTCTTTCCCTGAAATAATTTTCCAGCAATCTAATAGTCTCATAGTCACCAGTACTGGCTCCAAATCGAAACTAATCATTAACTAAATGGTGGGATTTAAATGCAAATCTTTGGATTGATAGTCCACGCCTCAGGATTATTAGATTATCTTGGGGATCAGGTCTTATCCCCTTTGCTGAAGTTGCTGACTCTCACTGGGATCCAGGTACCACCTGTTTATGCTCAAGGGTTGCATATTATATCAGTGGTTTTTCCCAAGTCCTCAGCGTATACAGAGAATGCTTGATCTGCTACGAATTCCCTGCTCTTGTTGTTTCATATAAAATACTAATCTAGGGAAGTACAGCTGGGAATGCCAACATTGTTAATATGTGAATAACCAGGACTTTCCACCAAAATTCATTCCCCCGGGAGTAAAATCTGCAACATAATCAAGTCTTTGTCGAAAAAACAAAGCTTCCAAGCTATTTCTAACCTTTCCAGATATTTTACAATTAGTTGTCAGGATCTAAGTGCTGCTGCCATTCTTAGTTGCACTAGATTTGGAAAGTGAGGGACAATGAAGGGTGAATTGCATTTGGTGTGGTCAGCTCAAACCAGGGAAGAGTGACAGAAAACCTACAAAGACCTTATACCCTACACATTCCCTCCACTCATGTTCAATAAACTAGAATATTTTCCACGCTCGATAGGTGCTGCTTGAAGTATTGTATACTTAAATTATTTTCTGCTTTTTTTAAAATTCAGGGTTTTCATGTTCTATACACCTGTGGTGTGCATACCCGTTAGGTACAGCATGATCTGCAGATCTATATACAGTATATGTTGTACATTGGTGTGCTGGACATCTGTATTCTGGATGCCCATCCCCGTTATGAAGACCATTGCTCCGTACACTTGTGATGAATACGTTGTGCTCTGTACTCCCACACAAATGCAAATGAGTGTGAATGCTGGAAATCTAAAATATCTATTGAACCTATTGAAAATATTCAGCATGTCTAATGACATCCATGGAAATAGAAACAGTTAACATTTCAAATTAATCAGCTTTTGCCAGAACTAGAAATAAAGACACAAAAAAAACTTTGAAATCGAGAGAAAGGAAGGGTGGTAGGGTGGACCACAATATTAGATAGAATAAAAAATTCAAGGATTAAATGACAAAAGTAGATGAAAGAAGGTGATTGTTGGGAACAAAGGGTCAGTCTGCAGAAGGTATAAATACAGAGTAATTATCGGAAGCTACAGAAGGCTGTAGTATGCAATGACCTCAGATGCTCTTCCTGTATTTAGTTTGGGACAGTGTAGTAGGCTGAGGACAAAGAGGTCAAGTTGGCATAGCCTTAGAAAATTAAAGTAACAGGTTGACTGGAAACTCAAAATGACATATTTCACAAAGTCAATACATAAAGTGCATTTAATTTCCACATAAACATAGCACAAAAAGTAAGGAAATTTATGTTTGGTAGATTATTTCTTTGTTGTAACAATGCTTCTTGGCAATAAATCTTATACCGTTGGAAAGCCTGTTTATTTCCCTTTTAAATGGTGCCACATTTGTAAGGAACATGCATTTGTGGGATGAGCAGCAGAGCTGAGTATGTGGGTTGCGCCCATGAAAAATCTGCCAAATCTTCTCTGCCAATGCCAAACAGCTTATTCTGCCATTGACTCTTGTTCGGTGTTGTTTGGTGGATTGGATGATTGAAGTCTGAAGAAACAAGACATATTGGCAATTTAACAATTTATTCATTTAATAAACAGGAGCCTCAGTAGCGTGTGGAAGAACCATACACAGCCACAACAGCCTGGCACCTCCTCCTCATGCTGGTCACCAGCCTGGTCACACACTGTTGTGGGATGGCATCCCATTCTTCAACCAGCATTTGTCGCAAGTCAGCCAACGTGGTTGAGTTGGTCTCTCTGGCACGAACAGCACGCCCAAGCTGATCCCACAAGTGTTCAATGGGGTTGAGGTCAGGACTGCTGGCAGGCCATTCCATTCTCTCCACTCCCAAATTCTGGAGGTAGTCTCTGAGAAACCCTGCTCTGTGGGGGCGAGCATTGTCATCTTGGAGGCGGCCACTGGTTGCAGAATCTCATCTCGATATCTCTCTGCATTGAGATTGCCTCCAATGACAAGCCTCGTTTTTCCAGTGAGGGAGATGCCGCCCCACACCATCACACTGCCTCCACCAAAAGATGTTACTCTATCGGTGCAGCAATCAGCAGAGCGTTCTCCGCGTCTTCTCCACACTTTGACCCTATGATCCAACTGCCGTAGGCAGAATCTGGACTCATCACTGAACATAACGTTCCTCCACATGTTCAGGTTCCAGTGCACATGTTGCCGACACCAGCGCAAACGGGCCTGACGGTGAAGGGCAGTCATGGCAGGCCTCCTGGCAGCCCTATGAGACCGGAGATCGGCTGCGTGCAGTCTGTTCCGAATTGTCTGGGCAGAGAGCCGTCGGCCATATCGTCCTGCAAACCTTGACTGCAAATCTGTAGAAGACAGCCTACGGTTCCTAAGTGCTGACAGGGTGAGGAAACGGTCTTCTTCGGGTGTCGTCTTCTTGGGACGCCCACTTCGTGGCCTGTCTCTGACATCCCCCGTTATATGGAACTTGGCCTTCACTTTGGAGATGGTACTAGGGCTCACTCCAAATAATGCCGCAACTTGGTTTTGCGGAACACCAGCTTGAAGTTGCCCTATCGCACGGGCCCTATCCAGATCAGTCAAACGTGGCATGCCGATTCTTGGAGCAGACACCTACTGACCACTGTAGCAGGGCCCATGCTCACAGATGCTGCCAATCAGGTGCCAATCAGGCACCTGATTGTCAGCACCTGGGGGTACCAGAAGCCCAAAACAAGAGTCAATAGCAACAGCAGAATAAGCTGTTTGGCATTGGCAGAGAAGATTTGGCAAATTTTTCATGGGCGCAACCCATATACTCAGCTCTGCTGCTCATCCCACAAATGCATGTTCCTTACAAATGTGGCACCATTTAAAAGGGAAATAAACAGGCTTTCCAACGGTATAAGATTTATTGCCAAGAAGCACTGTTACAACAAAGAAATAATCTACCAAACACAAATTTCCTTACTTTTTGTGCTATGTTTAGTAAATTGAAAGTAGTACAAGTAAATCAGTTTCACCCATGACCAACCTGGCCAAGCCTTGAAGGTGTTGCACTGGATGAAAGATGAAAGACAAGATAAGATGAAATGCCAAAGTAAGATTTAAGAAAGTGGCAACAAAATATCAATCAGGAACCAATAATGAGGGGTTAAACTACAAATCTACCTGTGGTATCATGTAGCATTACAACTTGGCTGCATGGAACAAAATTGGAGCAGATCTGCTGTTCAAAACTGGACATCGTTGATGCTTTGCAGCAGCAGCTGAAATATGCATCACCACAAACAAACTGTGGGGTGGGAGCTGCTTTACGTCCTCGTCGTCCACCCTGGGTAGTTCTACGGAACTGGCAAAATTTGCAGCAAAGTGTCAACTATGGTACCCTGAAGCACCAATTGCCACTTTTGATTGTTGTAGTTGACATACAAAAGAAGAAAAAAGAAGAACAAGCTGTAACCAGTTGATGTTTCGGGTTGAGATCCTTCTTCAAGCTTGCATGTCCCTCCATCTCCCATCACTATCAAGCCAAGACATCAGCCCTGGTTCAATCAGAGACTTGGGTGTCCTTGTACATCAGTCACTGAAAGTAAGCATGCAGGTACAGTAGGCTGTGAAGAAAGCAAATGGTATATTGGCCTTCATAGCGAGGATTTGAGTATAGGAGGAAGGAGGTCCTGCTGCAGTTGTACAGGGCCCTGGTGAGACCACACCTGGAGTATTGTGTGCAGTTTTGGTCTCCTAATTTGAGGAAGGATATTCTTGTATTGAGGGAGTGCAGCGTAAGTTCACCGGGATGGCGGGACTGACATAGTGATGGAAGATGTTGACAATACTATCAAGAGGCATTCACCAATAACCTGTTCATCAACACCCATTTTGGTTTTGCTAGGACCACTTAGCTCCAGGCTGCATCAGAGCTTTGAGACATAGACCAAAGAGCTGAATTCCAGAGGTGAGGTGATATTAAGGCAGCATTTGAGTGTGGCATCAAAATGTTTGGCAAAATTGAAGTCAGTGGGAATCTAAGAAAAACATTCCAGTGGCTGAAGTCAAACTTCGCAAAGAAGATGGTTAGGATTGTTGGTAGTTGCAATCATCACTGTAGGAGTTTTTCATTGTTAACCCAATCTCTTCAATTGCTTCATCAACAATCTTCTTACCATTATAAAGCTAAAAGTGGAAATGCTCCCTGATGATCGCCAATTGTTCATTTCCATCGTTAACACCTCAGGAAATGAAATTTTCGATACCCGACACTGCAGATACAGGAATCTGGAATAACAATCTGCTGCAGGGTCAAGAGTCTGCAACAGGACAAAATGGGGAGGGAAGATAGCTAGTAGGAACGGGAGGGGGGTGGGAGGTTAATGTATGACGGGGCAGTAAGTGAATGTGGGATGGAATTGGGACACGGAAGCAGGTGAATGATAAATGGGAAAGACAAAAAGGCAGATGAAGAGAAGGAGAATGAGGAAGGTGGTAAGGGGAGAGATGAAGGGTAGATGGAATCAAACCAGATCGGGAAGAAAACTACCTGATTGCCGAAAGATCCAGACAACAGAATGGGCCGATAAGTGGCAGGTAATATTCCTGCACAAAAGTGTATGGGATTGACCATCTCCAACTATTTGAACTACTTTTGATATTCAATGGCATTACTATCTCCAAGTCCACCGTCTGGGCAGCATGCTAGTAGGGGTGCAGAGGCAGGACCTTCATTCATCAGAAACTCAACTAGACCAGTCGCATACATGCTGTGGCTAGGACAAGAAATCAGAGGCTTCACATCCTGCAGTGACGCACTTCTGATATTCTCAAGCATTTGTATCTACAAGGCACAAGTTAGGAGTGCCTGGATGTGTGCAGCTTGAACAACCCTCAAACTGTCCCGAAACCTCCTTTTTCACCTCCATTCAGGGACCCTGACAGTCTGTCCGGGTGAGACAGAAGTTCACATGCATCTTCTCCAACTGCATCCGGTGTTCTCAATATAGCCTGTACATTGGCAAGACCAAGCATAGCACGTTTTGGTTGGTCTTGGGCTTGGTCCACTAAGGCCTGCAGAACTCCACTTCCCATTCCTTTGTGTGCTGATTTTCCTCCATTGCCAGAGTGAGGCAACACGTAAACTGGAGGAACAGCACATCAAAGGCTGCATGTGCAACTTTCATACCAACAGCATGCATTGAATTCTCCAACATTAGTAAACCTCCACAAAACACCACCCTCCCCTTTCTCCCCCATGAACCCACCTTTCTTTCCTCCCCTTCCTGTCCCCAGACTAACCGTGCACATTTCTTTACCCCCCCCCCCCCTCCTCATCCCTAAACAATTCACATCTGTAACCTTTGCCTTGTTTTTGTTCATATCATTTGGCCTTCATCCAACTATCTACCCATCAAAACTCCCTCACATGTGACCTGCCAAGCTTTGTTCTGCCCCTCCACTCTTTTTTCCACCCCCCCCTCCATCAGAAGGGTCCCAACCCACATCGCTCAGTTACTCCAGCATTTTGTCTTTCCTTGATAAACCATCACCTCCGGTTTCCTGTAACTACCCTCCAAATCTACTGCAATCCATTATCCTAAACATTCACTGCATACACCACTGGTATACTTCACCTCCAGTGCCTTATACAAAATGCAGTTGCCTGTCGGCTACTCCATTATCCACAGGTGAAGTTCCGGAAGACTGGAAGGTGGCTATTATAATGTTATTCAAGAAGTGCAGCAGGGACAAGCCAGGTAATCATAGGCTGATCTCTACATTAGTGGCAGATAAAATGTGTAGGAAAGAACTGCAAATGCTGGTTTAAATCAAAGATACACAAAATGCTAGTGACTCAGCAGGACAGGCAGCATCTCTGGAATAGGAATGGGTGACGTTTCAGATCAAGACCCTTCTTCCGACTGAAGTGGTGCATGTTGTTGGGAAGGGATTCTTGAGGACAGAAAATGCTACCAGCATTTGGATACATAGACTGACTAGGGATAGTCAATATGGCTTTGTACACAGGAAATCTGGTACGTTTTTTTTTTAAGATGTCATCAAGAGGATAGGGCAGTGGACCTTACCAGTATGGACTTTTGCAAGGCCTTTGATTGGAGAACTGTTACCAGTGTGCAAGAGGTTGGTTCTGGTCCCACTATTTGTCATCTGCATTAATGAATTGGACAACAATGCAGTTAACATTGTTAGGAAAGTTATTGAATGCATCAAAATTGGTGGTATGAAGGACAGTGTCAAAGAATAGTTTGCAAGATCCAGTTCAATTAGGAAGGTGGGCCTAAATGGGAAATTGAATTTAACTCCAAAGAGGAGAGATTTGAAGATCATAGGGCCAACTTTTTCATCGAGGATAGCTATATCTGGAATGACCCCCTGGTTGCTAACTGTCAAACTGTTATGATAGGTAAATATGGAACTAAGATATTACAAAGCAAATTACCAAATGTGGCTTTTAGGGGGCTGGGAATGTATGGGCAACTGATAATCTGCGAGAAATGTTGGTCAGTACATTAGATGAAATCTTTTAAATGTCAACCAAGAACATTTGATATTAATTTAGAGTTATTATATTCTAGAGCTAAATTTGAATCCATAACTTCCTCACACTGTAGCTCGCAACATCTAAGATCCTTTGCATTTATCCTTCAAACTTAAGTGAAATTGTAAACTGTGCTAATGCAAAGCAAAGTTTTAAAAAAGCAAACTTGACTATTAAGCATATCTGGCAAAAATAAACAAAATACTCTGCAACTACTTGGGGATTGAGACCCGCTTCTAATCAACCACCTTATTTCAAGTCAAGTAAATCATTTAACCTTGAAATGTAATTTGGGAAATGGCTTCAATGGGAATGATTGAAAATGATCAGAAAATATAACCAATGGACACGGAACATTGGGAAGTCATGTACAAGATCACACAATACCACAAACCAATCACTGAAGGAAAATTACTTGGATGAAGGAATGAACAGCAACTTGATTGCAACTCTTTCCATTACAAAGGCCAAAATTTCAAGCGCAACTCACAAGGCTATGCAAGAACATTTCCAATCACATAACTAGGTTAATCCATTCACATCAATTTTACAAATCTTATTAATCCAGGCATAATTTATAATTATGCTAATAGTTGTAAAACAATTTATTGCTATTTAAGGTCAGGCTGAAAACCATTTTTCTAGAGCTTACACAACCCTGCTATTTCCATACATTTTATTAAAGGGCCTGTTCTCTTGAATCAGCTCAAATGGTTGCTTGGCCCACTGAGTATTAGCTCTGGAGTTACTTTCCACTTCCTTCTCGCAGTGGCTGAATACAGCCGTCCCACTTTTTGCACCCAGCCATCAATTGCCCTCATCCAGATTTTCATACACTGGCCCGGCAATAGTCATTAAACTTTTCTTCCCACTTCCCTTCAGTTCATTTTTCTTCATGGGTAAAGCGAACGGGTAGTGATAAAGAAATGGGAAATGTTATTGGTATGCACGCAATAATCACTAAAACCATGTTTTAAAAAACCCAGATTTATTTATAGTACTTAACCAGAATATACAAAGTAGTGGTCAAGCATGAACTAATGAGGTATACAAATTTAAACCTTGTTCAATATGGAAAAATGACACTAATTCAATCAATTCCTTAAACCATGGGTTTTAAGCATACATCACAATGAGTTCAAAATGTACAAATTGACCCTGTCAATTTACTAGAAATGTACTGCACCACAAACAAAAACAGCAAAAAACTGTGGAGCTTGAAGAAAGTATTTTTTTCTTATTTTTGCATTTTTGTACAGAATAGAAGACCAATTTAATTTCCCCTACCCAACTTAGCAAGACCTATATCTTTGGCCTTCATTGCATATGAACCTCTACCCTAAGCACAATTTACAAAAAGAAAGAAGGGCAGTAATTATTTTTTTCTTGAAATAAGAACATGGTCAGTAAACTGTAAAGTGTGTGCTTCTAAAATGTACAAATTCAAGTTCTAAACCCATTTTGAAACAGACCCAAAACTTATTACAGCATTCAAACCCATTACAAACGTGGTTGTACAAAGACCATTTAATAAATAACTTCATAAAAAACAAATATCCCCCAGAGCAATGTCTTGGACAGGTGTTTCAAGAACCAGTTGTACAGTACAATATAAAAACTCACTCTGCAAATGTACAAGAAAAAGCACACTCTCTACATCGTGAACTTGACCACACCATCAAGATATAAAATTTTAAACAAAGGAATGTTTAAGCTTCAGCCTTGGGCTTTGTTGACTCTCCATTTTCTGACTTTTGCCTCTTACTTTCAACTTCACCCTGGAGAAAAACAGATTAGTGGCTTAAAACTTCAATGTCCAACCAAAATGAACAGCATACTTTCTATAGCATTCAGTGAATTTACCTTTTATATGCACTTAAAAGTACTGTCAGGCCCCTATTGTGTTCTGACACAATATCATGCTTATATGGCCAATAGCCTTGAGATCAGGAACTAGCACACCCAATAACAAGATTTGAAATTTGACAGAACACGTACCTATTCAGTAATTTACTTCAGAATGCAAGATGTAACATTTTAGTCAAAGCAACCACTTTAAAAAATCCACACAAACCTGCTCCTCTGCAGGACGCTTTGCTGCATGGCCATCTGCATCATCTCCTTCCTCCTCAGCACCTTCTTCCTCATCACCATCCTCTTCACCCTCACCTAGATGATAAATATTAATTACCAACCAAAATCTGTGCACAAAATTGGCAATGAACATTTGATACATCATAATAAAATTGAATGTTGTGCCACTTATCCAAAGTATTAACACCCTAACTGCTTAAAACATTGATGTCACATTCTTTTGCAAAAATCATCAAATTCAAAATGTATCCTGGATACATACCATCATCTTCTTCCTCTTCCTCATCTACTTCCTCTGCATTCTCAGCAACATGTTCTGCCCCATTCTCCTCCTCTTCCTAAGTACAAAACACCTCTATTATGCCATTCACAGAATACAGTACATTGCATTTGGCAGGGTAGTTATAAAGTGGACTTTGAAAGCTTATCGATAGTAAGAAAAGTAAACGCTTTATTATGGTTTACCCTGATGTGTAAGAGATTATTATCACATGACAAATAAAGTTACACGGACATGATCCCACTAGTCAAGCGTCTGCAACATGGGATATGCTCCCCCCCCCCCCCCCCCCCCCTATTACCAGGGTGGTGTGGACGTGTAGGACAACATGGCAGAAACCATTGCAATTCATGGGAGACGGCTTGCGGAGTTGTGAACAAAAACAAGGGATCTTTCCCTTCTACAAAAATGCAACCCGTCATACTATTTGAAAATTCTCCGTCCTTCCATTTTAATACCTACTGTTCCATTCGCTGGAGCATCGCCGCTTCCATTTTCTTTCTTTTCAATTTCCTCCATACCCTTTTCCTTCAGGTCCTGCAATTCAGAAAAACATTCAAGTCATGTTTAACATCAGTGTGGCTTGCAGCCCTAACATTCCGCGCACCGCCTCCATGCCCCCATTCATTGCAGCGATCTCTCCACCAGCTTGCGCGCTTCGTGTTCACCGAAGCAACACCAAACAGGCCGCGGCAAATTTCGACGAACGCCAATTCAGGCAAGTGCCCCATCGCATTAAATCCAAATGGCAGTGACAGAGCCCCAGGCTGCAAGACACCGTGGCAAAGCAACGGCGCTGAGAATACTTCACAGGTGCGAAGCCAGCATCACGCACGCTAAGATTTCGGTTTCAATCACTCAGGCCAAGTTTAAAAACATCGCAGTGTTGTACTATTAAACCCATTGACCGCGGTGCAGAAAGCCATTTAGTTGACACGGTGCTTTCGCTGTCACAGCGGGGAAGCGAAAGCCTTACCAAAGCTCGATTCCCATTTTAATTCATACTCGTGAGAGATTCTGCAAACTTCGGGTCTGGCGCGGCCGCCTGGAGCCCTCCATCCGCTCCGCGCTCTCACCGGCTCCCGGACGCGCGCGACGCTCCTCGCCCTCAACTCCCCCCCCCCCCCCCTCCCCTTCTCCCCCACCCCACTGGACGAAGACATACCCCGCCCCTCTCCCCCCGCGCGGGCGCTCCACCCCTCCACCACCCCCGATCTGGGCGAGGACACACCCCGCCCCCACCCCTCCCACTGGGCGAAGACATTTCCCCGCCCCTTCCCCCTGGGCGACGACATACCCCGCACCCGCGCCCCCCCCCCCCCCCCTCTCCATCTCGTGTGCGCGCGCTCCTCTCCCGCCGTTTCCTCAACCTCGTCCCGTCAGACAAAACACCGGTGTCAGTAAAGGGCGGGAAGCGGCGGCGATGCAGGCGCCGTACGTAGGCGTCGAGTTCTCCTAATGCAACTTTTTCTTTCCCCATCCCCTCGCGCACGCGCCAAAATGGAACAAAACCGGCCGGGTGAGTCTGTGACCGAGCGGGTCCGGAGCGTGGAGTGGAAGCACCGGAGTGAAACGCGCGTCCGGTGAAAGAGAAGGTTATGGTGAGGGAACTGTCCCCGGGAGGGTCCAGGGCTTGTGGAAGGCGGCGGTCCTTGGGAAGCTGTAAGGATGCTGAGGGCGGGAACGATGTAAATCGGCGGCCGCCAATGTCGGCAGGTTAAGAGACCGGGCGCCGGGCCAGTCTGCCGGGGACAGCAGACCCAACCCCGCCCGCCCAAGGGACTCAGAGACCGACCCCACCACCACCACCACAAACGGCGCGCCACAGCGCCCGACCCCCGGAGCCGGTCGCTCGCCACTCACCGCGGAAAGAGGACACTTTCACACAAAAAGGGCACCGAGCGCAGGGGCTCTGCAGCGCCGACAACCCGGGGGCGGCAGGGAACCCGACCCGACCTCCGTGTTTACATTCACTCAATAATCAAGTTTTCAACTTTATTAAAATAAAGTAAAGCCTGACGGACCAGAACAAAACTCCGCCACCCCTCAGCCCCCAAAACATCGTCCTGAAACCATCCTTGTGCAGGAGGTCCGCTCTTTTAGGTCGCACTGGCTACACGCGCGCTTCACACAAAGAGAAATTTGAGATAACAAAGGGAACACGAGGAAGGTTAAACATCAAGAATAATTTAAGGACAAATTTGCAATTACGTTTGTGGCAAAAAGAAACTCACCTTGGGTTTAATGTCTTTGGAGGTGTCCACTACGGTGTCAGCCATTCTGAGGGAATCTCAGGTAGATGAATATATTTCTCAAAAATTGAAGTCAAGTAGGTAAAGGCTGACTTATCCCGTGGTTGTAAATATAATCTCCGGGCAGATCTCCCTATATCTGATACACGCTGTGAGGAGGAATGAGGCGCCGTTCGCTGCGCTCACTCTCTTATTACCTTCGCTCCCCGACCGCCAACCACGCCCTCCCTGTCGCCCATCGGCTAATGCCGCTGCCTGTCAGCCTCCGGGTGCCACCTCCCCTGCTGTTGATTGGTGCTATGTTAATCTATATTTGCATGGCCCCGCTCCGATCTGACGCTCTCCCGGCGCAGGTCATTCCTATTGGGTCCTGTCGCCCACGCACCAAGTGTAGGCTCAATGATTTGTGGCACAGCCTCAAGCTCTTGGTCATTGCTCCAGCACAGATGTCGATCACCAGGCGGAGGAGCTTCCAATTGGAAAATATGACTATTGAGACCTAGTTGCTCCGCCTACGGTTTTTAATAACTAAGACCAGGCATTGATCACGTCGAGAGGTTGTCTTCTACTGGTCCATTGTCTGTCAATTATTTAAATTCTTCATTTTAATTGGTGATAGTTTCAAGCCTTGCCTTCCTTTCATTCGCATTGGTAAACCCTTACAATTGCTCAGTTTTCTCATTAATGTAATTGGTTCCCTTTTAAAGGTCATCTACTTATCGCCACTGTCCAGAAGACTGTTATTTCAGTGTTTGTTTTATAGTTAGATTGGCATTGAAATTTGTTTTTCCCTGCTTACCATTAATAAGATCCATATCGTAATGTTCTTATTATTATGACAGACTCAGCCAACCGCTGATGGGGATTTGTATTTGAATATCTAAATAGGGCTGATTTGACTTTGTTCAACAGTATTCAAAATACAACAGTTCACGTTTGTGGTGAAAATAATCCATTAAAATTAACTCGTGCAAGAAATACCAAATAACGTTCTACTAACAAGTCATTGGCATTCACGACGCTTTGATTCGGAGAGACAAAGTATACGAAATTAGTTGTTTTTTTCAAATATCCCACAAATTCGGAAGTTAGAATTTACCTGGTCGGATTAATGCTCATCGCGGACCCGGGCATCCGCAATTTCTATGGGTTTATTTTTTTGCAATCTTCCCACTCAGATCTTTAAACTAATTGTTGGAGCGTGGTTACTTGTTGGTCGTTTCCGCTAAATCCGGTGTAACAGACACGTTCTGTTACGTTTAGAATTGTTACATTTACTCAGGTGCAACTCTCACCTTCACGTTTTCCTGCACACATCGTGTAATCCTTTCCACCGCCGCGGATAGGTTCGCCTGCGCTCGAGCGCCAAGTTATAACAAAATGGAAACTTATTCTGAGCGAGTCTTGACTTGAATCACAGTGCGGTGGCAGCTTTAGCAGACCGATATTTTCACTTCTTTTTACTTTGATAGAGTTCTCGTATTAATATGATACATATTTGGAAGGGAAAGACTTAATCGATGGATTAAGCAATGACCTTTTAACGACACGTCGTCTTGTTTTAATGTTAATTCCGCAATTTGTTCCGCAATTCATTTCTGAATTGTTTGAAAGGAAGTACTAAGTAGACGGTCATATTTTTGCTATTGTATGATATATATATATTTTTTTAAATTCCGTATCTGGTAATGACAAGAAATCCTTCTTACCTGTTGTACCAACAGATTTTACCTGGCAATTACTGATTATATCGACTCGTGTCATTGTTTTTTCCCGCCTTTGGCTGTTTGCCACATACTCGTGCGGAGAAGTTCCTTTTGTCTGATTTATGAACATAGTTTCCAACTGTCAGGCAAATCGAAACTGTTGCAACACAGCCGAGAGCAGATCGCGAGTCTACTCGCTACTTCAGTATCATTAAATTCGCGTATGTTTTAATAACAAGTCTTTAGTACATGGCAATTGTTAGTTGGGTTTATTGCAATAGCAAGGCTGGGCAGGGTTGGCACTTAAAGCCATGTTAACTTTCTATCATATAATGTTTTTAGCACATTTTTTTCATGTTAACTGCAACCTCAGAACTTGATTATCACAATGTTGTTAAAATCAACTAATTCCACTTGTCTTTACACGAACTCAATCAAAACCATGAACTGCCTATGCTCATTCAATCATTTCTTCCTGCAGAGTACTATTTTAAAACCCGCTAAAAATAATCATCAATCTAGTGACTTACGTGGTCGCCTCTTTTCGGCCTTGGCCTTTTACCTCGGGTTCGCCTTGGCCTTTTACCCCAGGCTTCCAATTTAAAGTAAGTTGATTTAATTTAAGGAATCCAAAACTGGATTCAAATTAAAATACAGATTTTGCAGTAGAGTACCTGGACAAAAACATATTTTCATATTCTAGTTTTTTGCTTGGTATTCTGGGAAGGGGTTTCCTGCAACCTTAATACAAAACCGCAGAGACCTTGAAGATCTCAAATTCGCTTCAGAATCAAAATACTAGTAGCGAGAGAAAGAATAGCGTGGTCAGGTATTACAGCGACTTCCCACGACCTAAAATAGTCTCCGACAGGTTTTTTTTAGGTTACCATGTTAATCACCATCACCTAACAACAGCGGTGGTTACCTGTTCCTTTTTGGATGGAATAAATAAAATACAAGTTGACAAAATTATTATATTGAAAAATCCTTAAGTATGTGTTCTTCCACAGAAGACGAACTATGTCCTGAGACATATTTCATTCTGATCATTTTTATGTGCTTAGTTAAATTGTTTGTGCAACAACATTGGTTAAAAAATGTTGTTTTCCTACTGTGTGTTTCGTGCATGTCCCCAGATGTGATCAACTTTTGCTGTTGACAGGAGAGATTATTTTCTGTAGTACATGTCTTCGTCCCATTAAAACTATTTGGGTATTATATGGCAGGTTTCTGACTTTCAATTTTTAAGCAATATTTTGCTCTAATTTCACTCGTGTCTATTACCACTTTTGCATTGTGGAGACCAAGTTCACTCTTCCTGTATCACACAGGTAAAGGTAATGATGTCAATTACTAACTGAGTTAAAATGGGCAAGTGACCATACTTGTGTGAAAAGAATGGTCTGTCTCAATGCATTTCTTAATAGCTATCGGTTTACAAAATGCAATTGCTTTTAACACCACACTGATTAAGAATCTTATTTCAAACGGTTGGTGTAAGCAATGGAAAAATGTCACATTGGTGTTACGTAGGTACTCTTGGTTGTGGTTGGGACAGAGTAGTGGGAGTTTTATTCTACATCTGGCAGTACAATACCTGACCAAAGATGAAAGGGCAGTAAGGAGACCTATGGAAAAGACAGGGAGGTGGGCAGAGAGGGTGGGGTAACTCTGCTGGTAAGGAATGCAATTCAATCCTTAGCAAGGGATGACATAGGATCAGAAGGTGTAGAATCCTTGTGGGTGGAGTTAAGAAACTACAAGGGTACAAAGACCCTGATGGGATTTATATACAGGCCTCCGAACAATAGTCAGGATGTAGATTACAAATTACATCAAGAGATACAATTGGCATGTAAGAAAAGCCATGTTACAATGGTCCTGGGAGATTTCAATATGCACGGTCGACGGAGAAAATCAGGTTGGTACTGGATCCCAAGAGAAGGAACTTGTAGAGTGCCTACGAGATGGTTTCTTAGAGCAGCATGTGGTCGAGTCTACTAGTGAAAAGGCAATTCTGGATTTGGTGTTGTGTAACAAACCGGATTTGATTAGAGAGCTTATGGTAAAGGAACTCCTAGAAGGTAATGACCATAATATGATAAAATTCAACCTGCAGTTTGAGAGGGAGAAAATAAAATCAGATGTATTGGTATTACTGTTGAGGCTATCGAGGCATGAGGGAGGAGCCGGCTAAAGTTGATTAGAAAGGGCCGCCTGCAAGAATAATGGTGGAGCAGCAACGGCAGGAGCTTCCGATAGTTATTTGGAAGACGCAGGATCTTTTCATCCCAAAGAGGAAGAAAGATTCTAAGGAGAGAATGAGGCGACTGGCTGACAAAGTCAAATACAGCATAAAACTAAAAGAGAAGGCATGTTATTGCAAAGATTAGTGGGAAGCTGGAGGATTGGGAAGCTTTAAAAACCACCAGAAAATAACTAAAAGAAATAGCAGATGAATTGAATACATTTTTTGCATCAATCTCCACAGTAAAAAGTACCAGCAATGTGCCAAAAATTTAAGAGAGTCAGGAGGAGAGGTTAGCAGAGTTGCTATTATTAAGGAGTAGGTCTGAAGGTGGACCAGATGGACTAGTTTTTTGGTTGAGTTTAGAGTTACAACACGGAAACAGATCCTTCGGCCAACCAAGTCCGCGCCGACCAGCAATCCCCACACACTAACTTTTCAGAAGGCCTTTGATAAGGGGCTGCACGTGAGACTGCTAAACAAGATGAGAGCCCATAGTACTAGAGGGAAGATTCTAGCATGGATGGAAGGTTGGCTGATTGGCAGAAAGCAAAGAGTGGGACTTTTTCTGGTTGGCTGCCAGTGAAAATGGAAAAAATTAACAAAACTTTTTAAAATGAACAAGCAAAATATGATAGCTATCATTATTCAATGGCAGATTAGTAAGTTTATAAAGGATTACCCATTCTAAGGGGGAATTTTGTCACTTGCAAGGTTGGGAGTCTTTGAAATTTTGTACACCAGAGAATATGGAGGCTGAATTATTAAACATACTCAAAGCCAAGATCGACAGATAATTATTTAAAGGGATCAATGTTAACAGGGAACGTTAGGAAAGTGCAGCTGAAACCAAGTTCACATTCGTCATGCTCTTTGTATAATGACAGTAAAATCGAGCTACATTGTCTACTTCCGTTATGTTATTATGAATTGTATGCAAAATTTAGTAAAATGATCAATTTATAGATTGACCTGAGTGACAGCCGAAGCTGCATTGGGTATTCACTTTAGCATAGTAGGAGCCAGATACATGTTGATAGATTACTATTTTAACTAGAGGCTGAGCCAAACAGGATTTGGGAAAATTGTTATCACAGGCTAGCCACATTGCACAATTCCTTTTGCAGAAAAGGTGGACTTGGGGCAATTTAAATTTGTTGATATTCTGAGTTAATTTTGAATGTTACCTTCCACTGTTTTGCTTTCACCATGCTTATGATTATGAGGTTCCTGTATACTCTAGTATTTTCCATCAAAATTGTTCCCAATTCGTTCTCTTCCTTAAAACCTACCTCACAGACCAAACTTTTCAGCGATTGCCCTGATATTTCTTTAATGTAACTGATGTCAAATTTTGTTTGCTAATGCTCCTGTGAAATCTTTTGTGAAATTTTACTATGCCAAAGACCCTATGTAAAACTGGTGGCTGTTTCTTGTTGAGATGATAAGGTGAAGGAAATCCACATTAGGCAGGAAATGGTTTTGGGTAGACTGATGGGACTGAAGGCTGATAAATCCCCAGGGCCTGATGGTCTGCATCCCAGAGTACTTAAGGAGGTGGCTCTAGAAATAGTGGAAGCATTGGAGATCATTTTTCAATGTTCTATAGATTCAGGATCAGTTCCTGTGGATTGGAGAATAGCAAATGTTATCCCACTTTTTAAGAAAGGAGGGAGAGAGAAAACGGGTAATTATAGACCAGTTAGTCTGACATCAGTGGTGGGGAAAATGCTGGAGTCAATTATAAAAGACGAAATTGCTGAGCATTTGGATAGCAGTAACGGGATCGTTCCGAGTCAGCATGGATTTACGAAGGGGAAATCATGCTTGACAAATCTACTGGAATTTTTTGAGGATGTAACTAGGAAAATTGACAAGGGAGAGTCAGTGGATGTGGTGTACCTCGACTTTCAGAAAGCCTTCGACAAGGTCCCACATAGGAGATTAGTGGGCAAAATTAGGGCACATGGTATTGGGGGTAGGGTACTGACATGGATAGAAAATTGGTTAACAGACAGAAAGCAAAGAGTGGGGATAAATGGGTCCCTTTCGGAATGGCAGGCAGTGACCAGTGGGGTACCGCAAGGTTCGGTGCTGGGACCCCAGCTATTTACGATATACATTAATGACTTAGACGAAGGGATTAAAAGTACCATTAGCAAATTTGCAGATGATACTAAGTTGGGGGGTAGTGTGAATTGTGAGGAAGATGCAATAAGGCTGCAGGGTGACCTGGACAGGTTGTGTGAGTGGGCGGATACATGGCAGATGCAGTTTAATGTAGATAAGTGTGAGGTTATTCACTTTGGAAGTAAGAATAGAAAGGCAGATTATTATCTGAATGGTGTCAAGTTAGGAGGAGGGGGAGTTCAACGAGATCTGGGTGTCCTAGTGCATCAGTCAATGAAAGGAAGCATGCAGGTTCAGCAGGCAGTGAAGAAAGCCAATGGAATGTTGGCCTTCGTAACAAGAGGAGTTGAGTATAGGAGCAAAGAGGTCCTTCTACAGTTGTACCGGGCCCTGGTGAGACCGCACCTGGAGTACTGTGTGCAGTTTTGGTCTCCAAATTTGAGGAAGGATATTCTTGCTATGGAGGGCGTGCAGCGTAGGTTCACTAGATTAATTCCCGGAATGGCGGGACTGTCGTATGTTGAAAGGCTGGAGCGATTGGGCTTGTATACAATGGAATTTAGAAGGATGAGGGGGGATCTTATTGAAACATATAAGATAATTAGGGGATTGGACACATTAGAGGCAGATAACATGTTCCCAATGTTGGGGGAGTCCAGAACAAGGGGCCACAGTTTGAGAATAAGGGGTAGGCCATTTAGAACGGAGATGAGGAAGAACTTTTTCAGTCAGAGGGTGGTGAAGGTGTGGAATTCTCTGCCTCAGAAGGCAGTGGAGGCCAGTTCGTTGGATGCTTTCAAGAGAGAGCTGGATAGAGCTCTTAAGGATAGCGGAGTGAGGGGGTATGGGGAGAAGGCAGGAACGGGGTACTGATTGATAGTGATCAGCCATGATCGCATTGAATGGCGGTGCTGGCTCGAAGGGCTGAATGGCCTACTCCTGCACCTATTGTCTATTGTCTATTGTTTCCCTGTTTGTTTTACAAGCTGACAGCAGTTATTGTACTAAGGATTGTACAAATATAGTCCAGCCAAACTTCTCCGGAAGCCAAACTTTTGAGAGCATAGACATAGCACATAGAGACCAAGTGCAGAAGGATTAAAAAGCAGTTCAAGTGTCGGGCAAACACTTGAGTTCTGAGTTTCATAGTTGGATTTGTCTTCTTTTCCCCAGTAAGGAGGGTACAGAATAATTCCATTCCTAGTACATTTTGCAGCTGCTTTCATGATTTTTACGCTTATATGTGCATTCTGCCTTTGTTTATTTTCAATAATGTGGTGCTTTTCAGACTCTCTAAATATGCAGGAATATTTTGGAATTCTTTTTTACAAGAATAATTGGTCTTTGGTGCTCTACCAAAATGGTCATTTTACATACGTGAACTAAAATAGAAGGGATTATTTTGCTGGGAGGGTGAAAACTGGCACTAAAAGCCTGCACTATTGATATAACTAGTTTGTTTGGAAGTCCCGATGTAGTTCGGCGTTTTAGTTCTAATTGCTGATTTATAACAAGGATATCAAAGCCTCATTTGACCAAGTGAGGCATGAAGAAACCCCAGTAAAAAGCTGAGGTCACAACTGGCATAGAAGAAGCTGGCTGTGATTGTTGGAGGCAATCATATCAGCTCTGGGATTTTGCAACAGGAATTCCTCAGAACAACATCCTAGACCTAACCATTTTTGGCTGTTTCATCAATCCAACTATTTTTGGTGACTTCAACGAACTAAAAAGGGCCTGTTTGCTGTTAACTGCAAAGTGCTTAATTCTATTTACAACTCTTTTTGATCATAATGCAGACAATATTCAGGCTTGGGCTGATAAGTAGCAAGGCATATTTTAGCAGTCACTAGATCCAACAAAATAACATCGCTTTGATCATGAATGGCGTTGCCATCAACATATCTCACAACATCAACAACCTTGGTTTGATAGTGAGAATCATCAAATTACTAGAAATCTAACTGGCCAGCCAACCATGCTGGACCAGAGATCACCCACCAGACTAATAATTAAATGTAGATGCAGTAGATGTGACTTACGTGGACTTACGCAATATTTTTGACAAGCTCTGACATGGTAGGATGGTTCAGAAGTTTAAAGCTCAACGGATCTACGGTATGTTGGCAAACTAGATCCAAATTTTATTTGATGGCAGGAGGCAAAGAATCATAAAACCATAGATGGTTTACAACACCAAAGAAGGCCATTCAGCCCATCAGTTGAAAAAAAGTTACACAAACTAATTCCACCTCCAGTGCAGGAATTCCAGTATCAGTAGTCCTGCAAGTTGCAGGTATCCATACACACCTCCAAGAACTTTTAAAATGTTATGAGGTTTTTCCTTCCACCTCGGGTAATTTCTGCTGCTTCAACCAGTTACTTTGAATCTTTGCCCTCTGGTTTTTGACTCCCCTGCTCTGGGGATTAAGCCCTTCCTCTTTATTGCTTCTACCAATCTTCTTACTAGAATTTTGCACACTTCAATTAAGTCCCTCTTCAGCCTCTGATCCAAAGAAGATAACTATGACTTATTTAATCATTCCTCATAGTACAATTCCCCTGGTCCTGGCAACAACTTTGTGAATTTTCTCTGCGCCCGTTTCAGTCAATCGCATCCTACATGTGGATCCAAAAGACTGCAGATGCTGGAATATGGAGCATAAAACAAATCGCTGGAGGAACTTAGTAGGAACAACAGATGCTGGTTTACAAACAAAGACACAAAATGCTGGAGTAACTCAATGGGTCAGGCAGCATCTCTGGAGAACATGGATAGACCAATTTCCATCTGGGGATGAATAAAGTTTATCATATCATATTGTAGGTGACGTTTTGGATTGGGACCCTGCTTCAGACTGATTGTAGTGGGAATGGGAAGAAAACAAAGAGAGGAGGGGCAGAACATGACTGGCATACAGGTGGAGTTTGGTAGGCAGATAGTTGGACAAAGGCCAGAGAAGAAAAGACAGAAGGTGCGAGACAAAAAGAGTTGCAAATTGTGAAGATAAAGAAAAGAATGTAGGTGGAAGGGGTGAAATAGGAGCGAGTCCAGGTGGGGCACCAGGGGAGTGAGGTGGTGGGGGGGTTTAGTTGCCTAGACTTGGAGATTTCTATGTTCATACGTTGGGTTGTAAGCTACACAAGCAAAATATGAGGGGCTGTATCTCCATTTTGTGTGTGGCCTCACTGGCAATGATGGAGGCCCAGAACAGAAAGGTCAGTATGGGAATAGGAAGCGGAGTTAAAATGGTTAACAACCATGAGATCCAGTAGGCTTTGACAAACCAGGCGCAAGTGTTCGGTGAAATGGTCATACAGCAAAGAAACAGGCGCTTCGACGCAACTTTCCCATACCAACCAACATGTCTCATCTACATTAATCCCACCTGCCTGTGTTTGAACCATATCTCTCTAAATCTATCCTATCAATATATCTGTCTAAATGTTTCTTAAACGTTGCGATAGTACCTGGCTCAACTATCTCATCAGCAGCTCGTTCCATACACCCGCCACCTTTTGTGTAAAAAAAGTTGCCTCTCAGGTTCCTATTAAATCTTTCCCCCTCCACCTTAAGCCTACTTCGTCTGGTTCTCGAATCTCCTACTCTGGGCAATCTAATCCTCTCATGATTTTGTACACCTTTATAAGATCATCCCTCATCCTCCTGCACTTGAAGGAATAGAGTCCTAGCCTGCTCAACCTCTCCCTTATAAGCTTAGGCCCTTGAGTCCTGGCAACATCCTCGTAAATCTCTGCACCCTTTCCAGAATGACAACACCTTTCCTATAACATGGTGCCCAAAACTGAACACAATACTCTAAATGTGGCCTCACCAATGTCTTGTATAACTGCAACATGACCTCCCAACTTCTAAATTCAATACTCTGACTGATGAAGGTCAATGTGCCATCAGATTTTTTGACCATAACTAGTATTCTGGTTATTAATTTATCGAATATTTAAAATATATTTACCTGTGTGAATTGTGTTTACTGGCCTGTTAAGCCAGTTAACAAGTAAGAATTTAACAAGTTGTTAACAAGTAAGAATTTAATTCTTCTGTTGTTGGTACATATGGCATTTAAACATACTTAACTCTTGAATCGGAGGAAACAAAAGAACAGATCTCGGATAGAGTGCAAAGTAGGAAAGATGATTGTGACACAAAAGGATGTGATAATGGTATGAACAAAGAAACAGAATTGGTCTAAAGGAATTATATATGAAAATTGTTAGCCATTACCTGAAATGGTTTAACTCAATGTTGAGACCAGAAGAGCTGTAAAATACCTGCTGCTCCTGAAACTTTCATTAAGGTTATTGGGACAATGGAGGACGGAGAGGTCAAGGGTGAGTGAGAGAATTCAAGGATGGAGAGGGCAGTACAGTGAAGCAGTGGGGGCGGCACAGTGGCAGAGTTGCTGCCTTACTGTGCCATAGACCTGGATTCGATCCTGACTACAGGTGATGTCATAGAATCATAGAGTTATAGGGTCAAGCAGTATGAAAACAGGCCACCAACCAACATGTCCTATCTACACTAGTCCCACTTGTCTGCATTTGGCCCATATCCCTCTAAACCTATCCTTTCCATGTACCTGTCTAAATGTTTCTTAAATGTTGCGACAGTACTTGCGTCTGCTACCTCCTTCGGCAGCTCGTCCATACACCCACCACCCTTTTGTAAAAAAGTTACACTTCAGATTCCTATTAAATCTTTCACCCCTCACCGTAAACCTACGTCCTCTGGTTCCCCTACTCTGGGCAAAAGACTGTGTTTACCCAATCTACTGCTCTCCTGATTTTGTACATGTCGATAACATCACCTCTCATCCTCGTGCGCTTCAAGGAATAAAGTTCTAGCCTGCGCAACCTCTTCCTATAGTTTTGGCCCTCGAGTCCTGGCAACATTCTCGTCAATCTTTGCTGTATTCTTTCCTGCTTGACAACATGTTTGCTCTAACATGGTGCCCAGAACTGGACACAATATTCTGTTTGTTGCTCATCCTTCGGGTTCGAAGATGACCACGACTTCACTTCAGTTGGAGGATTGGTGACTGTGGGTCCGGAAGTGACTGGTGAGGCCAATCCGGGCCCCGAAGCCACGCGCACACGTAGGACACCAGTGGATGGGTGCTGAAATGGAGGTAGCCCGGGCCTTGCGCGCGGTGCGTTTCCTCTGGGCCTCTGCAGTGCATCTGTTCTCTGCTGCACGGGCTCATGTGGTGAGCTTGCTACGCCAGGTTGGACGGTCCAGAGCAAGAGACTCCCAAGTGCTGAGGTTGATGTCCAAGTCTTTGAGGGACACTTTGAGGCAGTCCTTAAACCGCCTCCTCTGTCTTCCTACTGAGCGCTTGCCCTGACACAGTTCTCCACACAGAAGCTGTTTTGGCAGTCGACTCTCGGGCATTCTGACGACATGGCCTGCCCATCTGGCTTGGGCTTTCTGTAGGAGGGTGTGGATGCTGGGGATTCCGGCCCGTTCCAAGACCTCTGTGTCGGGAATTTTGTCCTGCCACCTGATGTGAAGGAGTCTGCATAGGCAGCTCAAGTGAAAATGGTTGAGCTGTTTGGCATGTCTGCTCTAGACAGTCCAGGTCTCACTGGCATAGAGAAGAGTGGTGTGTACTACTGCACGGTAGACCTTCAGCTTGGTGGTAAGGCTGAGTCCTCTCCGCTTCCAAACATTCTCACGGAGTCGCCCAAAGGCAGCGCTGGCCTTCACAATCCTAATGTTGATCTCAGCGTCAATGTTCACCACTCGCGAGAGTGTACTGCCCAGATAGGTAAAGCTGTCGACTGCCTGTAGATTCTGCCCCTTCACCGTGATGTGTGGTTCTTGGTAGGGCTTTCCAGGCACGAGCTGGTACATAACTTCAGACTTTTTGGTGCTAATGGAGAGACCAAAGTTGTCACATGCCTGTGAGAAGCAGTCCATTTCATGCTGCATCTTCTGCTCTGTGCTGGAGTTGAGGGCGCAGTCATCAGCAAACAAGAAATCTCTGATGATGGTCTCCTTCACCTTTGTAACAGCTTGCAGGCGCCTGAGGTTGAACAGCCTGCTGTCAGTCCTGTACCTGATATTCTAAATGTGGCCTCACCAACGTCTAGTATAACTGCAACATGACCTTCCAACTTCTGTACTTAATACTCTGACTGATGAAGGCTAATGTGCCAAAGGGCTTTTTGACCACCCTAACTACCTGTAATGCCACTTTCAAGGAACTATGTCCCTGCACTCCTAGATCCCACGTTAGACTTCCCAGAATGAACATCTCACAATTTTCTGTAATAAATGCGATCTAACCATATAACCATATAACCATATAACAACTACAGCACGGAAACAGGCCCGTTCGGCCCTACCAGTCCATGCCGACCACTCTCTCTGACCTAGTCTCATCTACCTGCTCGCAGACCATAACCCTCCAATCCCCTCCTATCCATATACCTATCCAATTTACTCTTAAATAATAAAATCGAGCCTGCCTCCACCACTTCCACCGGAAGCCCATTCCATACAGCCACCACCCTCTGAGTAAAGAAGTTACCCCTCATGTTACCCCTAAACTTTTGTCCCTTAATTCTGAAGCTATGTCCCCTTGTTGGAATCTTCCCCACTCTCAAAGGGAAAAGCCTACCCACGTCAACTCTGTCCGTCCCTCTTAAAATTTTTAAAACCTCTATCAAGTCACCCCTCAACCTTCTACGCTCCAAAGAATAAAGACCCAACCTGTTCAACCTCTCTCTGTAGCTTAAGTGCTGAAACCCAGGCAACATTCTAGTAAATCTCCTCTGTACCCTCTCCATTTTGTCGACATCCTTCCTACAAAATGGCGGCACTGCCCTAGCAGCTGCCGCTCACCTGCGGTCCATTTGTCTTTGTGTTTTTGTTGGTTTTTTTTTGTCTTAATTGTAGTTGTGATGTGGTGTTTTTGTGTTTGTGTACTATGTGTGTATGTGGGGGGGAGGGGGAAACTAACATTGTAAATATGTATCCCTTCCGAACGGAGACCCGACCTTTGTTTTCTGGGCCGTGTCTCCGTTCTTGCTGCGGCCTACCATCGGCCCAACTCCTGGAGCTGTCGGCCTCCAGGGCTCTGGTTCGCAGAGCCCGCGGATCGGACTTACCACCACCGGAGCCGGCCGTCTTCGGAGGCTGTGGGAGCGGCTGCGACTCGCCTTAGGCTCGGGCCGCGTGGATGCCGACATCGGGAGCTCCGGCAGCGGCAGCGTGTTCGCCCGCCCCGGATCGCGGGGCTTGGGGCGCGGACATTTCACCGTCCGGCGCGGCCTAGGATGGCCGCGGGATATTTCTCTGCTGGGCGGGGGCTTCAATGTCGGGAGCCACGACTGCCCCGACGTACAACAACAGCGGCAGCAGCGTGTTCGCCCGCCCCGGATCGGACTTATCATCGGCGGAGCCGGCCGTCTTCGGAGGCTGCGGGAGCGGCTGCGACGCGACGCGCTTTGGGCTCGGCCGGCTGCGGACCGTCCGGTGCGGCCTGCAACCACAACAACCTGACTGCGGGCGAGGCACAGCGGGAGAAGGGAAAGACATTGTGGCCTTCCATCACAGTGAGGAGAAAGAGGACTGGAGGAGACTCACTGTGATGGATGTTTCTTTGATGGATGTTTCTTTTTTTGTGTGTTTTTGGGGTTGGGTGGTTTGAGTGCCTGTTTGATGCTTTTATTGTTGGACTGTGTTTTTGGGGGTTTTTGGGGTGTGTGATTTGAATGCCTATTTAATGCTTTTATTGTTGGACTGTGTTTTGGGGGGTTTTTGGGGTTGGGTAATTTTGGGTGCCTGTTTAGTGCTTTTATTGTTGGACTGTGGGTGATTGAATTAACATTTTGTTCAAGATGGCCGCGCCGTTGTGTTTGGCTGCCTGCCACTGTATGTTTCTTTTTTTTCCTGGTCAGATGTGCAGCACTTTGGTCAACGTGGGTTGTTTTTAAATGTGCTATACAAATAAATTGACTTGACTTGACTTGACTATAATTTGGCGACCAGAACTGCACACCATACTCCAGATTCGGCCTCACCAATGCCTTGTACAATTTTAACATTACATCCCAACTTCTATATTCGATGCTCTGATTTATAAAGGCAAGCATACCAAACGCCTTCTTCACCACCCTATCCACATGAGATTCCACCTTCAGGGAACAATGCACAGTTATTCCCAGATCCCTCTGTTCCACTGCATTCCTCAATTCCCTACCATTTACCCTGTACGTCCTATTTTGATTTGTCCTACCAAAATGCAGCACCTCACACTTATCAGCATTAAACTCCATCTGCCATCTTTCAGCCCACCCTTCCAAAAGGCCCAAATCTCTCTGTAGACTTTGAAACTACTTCATTATTAACTACACCACCTATCTTAGTATCATCTGCATATTTACTAATCCAATTTGCCACACCATCATCCAGATCATTAATGTAAATGACAAACAACAGTGGACCCAACACAGATCCTTGGGGTACTCCACTAGACACTGGCCTCCAACCTGACATACAATTGTCAACCATTACCCTCTGGTATCTCCCATTCAGCCATTGTTGAATCCATCTTGCAACCTCACTATTAATACCCAACGATTTAACCTTCTTAATCAACCTTCCATGTGGAACCTTGTCAAATGCCTTACTGAAGTCCATATAGACAACATCCACAGCCTTGCCCTTATCAATTTCCCTGGTAACCTCTTCAAAAAATTCAAGAAGATTAGTCAAACATGACCTTCCAGGCACAAATCCATGTTAACTGTTTCTAAGCAGGCCTTGTTTATCCAAATAATTATATATATTGTCCCTAAGTATCTTTTCCATTAATTTTCCCACCACAGACGTCAAACTAACAGGTCTATAATTGCTAGGTTTACTTTTAGAACATTTTTTAAACAAAGGCACAACATGCCAATCATATCATATCATATATATACAGCCGGAAACAGGCCTTTTCGGCCCTCCAAGTCCGTGCCGCCCAGCGATCTCCGTACATTAACACTATCCTACACCCACTAGGGACAATTTTTACATTTACCCAGCCAATTAACCTACATACCTGAACGTCTTTGGAGTGTGGGAGGAAACCGAAGATCTCGGAGAAAACCCACGCAGGTCACGGGGAGAACGTACAAACTCCTTACAGTGCAGCACCCGTAGTCAGGATCGAACCTGAGTCTCCGGCGCTGCATTCGCTGTAAAGCAGCAACTCTACCGCTGCGCTACCGTGCCGCCCAATCTTCCGGCACCATCCCCGTTTCTAATGATGTTTGAAATATTTCCGTCATAGCCCCTGCTATTTCTGCACTAACTTCCCTCAATGTCCTAGGGAATATCCTATCAGGACCTGGAGACTTATCCACTTTTATATTTTTCAAAAGTGTCCGTACCTCCTCTTCTTTAATCCTCATAATTTCCATCACTACTCTACTTGTTTCGCTTACCTCACATAATTCAATATCCTTCTCCTCGGTGAATACCGAAGAAAAGAAATTGTTTAATATCTCCCCCATTTCTTCCGGCTCAGCACATAGCTGTCCACTCTGACTCTCTAATGGACCAATTTTATCCCTCGCTATCCTTTTGCTATTGACATATCTGTAGAACCCCTTGGGGTTTTCTTTTACATTACTTGCCAAAGCAGCCTCATATCTTTTTTTCGCTTTTCTAATTTCCTTCTTAAGATTCCTTTTACATTCTTTATATTCCTCAAGAACCTCATTTACTCCCTGCCGCTTATATTTATTGTATATCTCCCTCTTTTTCCGAACCAAGTGTCCAATTTCCCTGGAAAACCACGGCTCTTTCAAATTATTATTCTTTCCTTTCCACCGAACAGGGACATAAAGACTCTGTACTCTCAAAATTTCACCTTTAAATATCCTCCATTTCTCTATTATATCCTTTTCATAAAACAAAAAGTCCCATTTCACTCCTTTTAAATCCTTTCTCATCTCCTCAAAATTAGCCTTTCTCCAATCCAAAATCTCAACCCTTGGTCCAGATTTGACCTTCTCCATAATTATATTGAAACTAATGGCATTGTGATCACTAGACCCAAAGTGCTGCTCAACACATACCTCCGTCACCTGACCCGTCTCATTTCCCAACAGGAGGTCCAACACTGCCCCTTCTCTGGTAGGTACCTCTACGTATTGCTGCAAAAAACTATCTGCACACATTTTACAAACTCCAAATCATCCAGTCCTTTAACAGAATGTGATTCCCAGTCTATGTACGGAAAATTGAAATCACCCACAATCGCTACTCTATGCTTACTACTAATATCTGCTATCTCCTTACATATTTGCTCTTCCAATTCTCGTTCCCTATTTGGCGGTCTATAATACACCCCTATAAGTGTTGCTAAACCTTTCTCATTTCTGAGTTCCACCCAAACAGCCTCCCTAATCGAGCCTTCTAGTCTGTCCTGCCAAAGCACTGCTGTGATATCCTCCCTGACAAGCAATGCAACACCTCCACCTCTTGCCCCTCCGATTCTATCACATCTGAAACAATGAAATCCTGGAATATTTAATTGCCAATCGCAACCCTCCTGCAACCATGTTTCACTGATCGCCACAACATCATACTTCCAGATGTCAATCCAGGCTCTAAGCTCATCCACCTTTCTTACAATGCTCCTAGCATTAAAATATACACATTTAAGGGACCCATCATTTCTTATTCTCAGTTTATTTCTTTTCCCTTCTTTCTCTCCTACATATTGGGTCTGAGTGTTTCCCTTTTCTGCCTCCTGCCTCACACACTGCCTATTAGCTATCTGTGTTTGAGTCCCTCCCCCCAACCGTACTAGTTTAAAGTCTCCGCAATTACCTTAGCAAATCTCCCCGCCAGGATATTGGTTCCTCTCAGGTTCAGATGCAACCCGTCCTTTTTGTACAGGTCATACTTCCCCCAGAAGAGGTCCCAATGATCCAGAAACTTGAATCCCTGCTCCCTGCACCAGTTCCTCAGCCACGTATTTATCCTCCACCTCACTCCATTCCTATTCTCACTATCGCGTGGCACAGGCAGTAAGCCTGAGATTATTGCTTTGGAAGTCCTTTTTTTTAAACTCTCTTCCTAGCCCCCTAAATTCTCCTTTCAAGACCTCTTCCCTTATCCTACCTATAATTGTTGGTACCTATATGTACCACAACCTCTGGCTCCTCTCCCTCCCCTTTCAGGATATCCTGGACACGCTCAGACACATCCCGGACACCGGCACCAGGGAGGCAAACCACCATCCGGGTCTCCCGACTGCGTCCACAGAATCGCCTATCTGACCCCCTCACTATAGAGTCCCCTATTACTATCGCTCTCTTCTTCCTTTCCCTACCCTTCTGAGCAACAGGGCCGGACTCCTTGCCAGAGGCCCGGGCACCGTCGCTGCCCCCAGGTAGGCTGTTCCCCCCAACAGTACTTAAACAGGAGTACTTATTTCCAAGGGGTACAGCCACCGGGGTACTCTCTAGTCCCTGCCTCTGCTCCTTGCCCCCCCTAACCGTGACCCACTTGTCTACCTCCCGTGGTCTTGGAGTGACCACCTCTCTGTAACTCCTCTCTATAACCTCCTCACTCTCCCTGACCAGACGGAGGTCATCAATCTGCCGCTCCAGGTTCCTAATACGGTCCCTTAGGAGCCCCATCTCGTCGCACCTGGCGCAGATGTAGATGTCTGGAAGACTATCAGACTTCCAGATTCCCCACATCCGACACCCAGAACAATAAACTGCCCTGGCACTCATACTCCCCAAACAAAGCCCCGTACTCGGTTTCTAAACCTACCGCCCGGCCGCTGCTCCAACCGCTCCAACCGCCCACCCAAAAGAACTGAGTGATCTCCTGGGAGAGGCGAAAAACCGGATAAAAAACCCAGGCCAATTTGGGAAAAAAAATCCGGGAAATTCCTCTCCGACCCCAAGCTAGGCGATCGAAACTTGTCCGGGAGATCACACAGGTCTTACTCCTTACTATCCCCACACAATACTTCCCAAGCAACACAGCTTGGTGCTGCTGCTGCTGTGATTGCTGCTGCTGCTACTGCTGCTGATTGCTGCTACTGCCGCTGATTGCTGCTCTGTTGCTGATTGCTGTTCATGTTGCTGATTGCTGCTACTGCGATCTAACTTTCCAGATCAGCCTACCATATGGAAGCTTGTCGAATGCTTTGTTAATGTCCATATATACACCATCTACAGCTCTGCCCTCATCAGCCTTTTTGGTCACATGTTCAGAAGACGCTATCAGATTTGTGGGACATGACCTCCCACATTCAAAACCATGCTGACTATCCCTAATCAGCCCTAGTTCATCTAAATGCGTGTATATCTTATCCCTCAGAATACTCTCTAGTAATTTCCCGATCACAAATGTTAGGCTCTGTTCTGTCTGTACGGAGTGTGTGTGTTCTCCCTGTGACTGAGTAGTTTTTCTCCATGTGTTCTGGTTTCATCCCACGCTCCTAATACGTACAGGTTTTTAGGCTAATTGGCTTGTTACGGAGTGATCGCTGGTCGGAGCAGACCCGGTGGGCTGAAGGGACAGAAAAGAGTTGTTTTTGTCATTTAATCTCTCTTGTTCCTCCTAACATATTTTTTCAAACTTGGTGTCACTATTGTTTTCCAGTTTTTCATGGACCTGAAACCTAGGCTTTTTTTCTCTAAAGATACTGCAAATCTTGCTGAGTATTTCCATTGCATTACATTTATACCAGCAGATGAATTGAGATTGGGACTAGGCTACTCGGCCTCTTGAGATTGTACTTCTATTATTAGATTATGGCTGATCTGATTGTAACCTTAATGCATTTTCATGTACTCCTGATAACCTTTCACTCGCTTGCTTATAAGAATCTATCTACTGCTGCCTTAGGGGACTGAGGATCTAGTGGGAGGGAGGAACTGAAGGGAATCCACATAAGTCAGAAAATGATGTTAGGTAAACTGTTGGGACTGAAGGCACATAAATCCCCAGGACCTGATGGTCTGCATCCCAGAGTACTCAAGGAGTTGGCCCTGGAAATCGTGGATGCATTAGTGATCATTTTCCAATGTTCTCTCGACTCTGGCTACCCTCCAGTCCACAGGAACTGATCCAATGTAACCCCACTTTTTAAGAAAGGAGGGAGAGAGAAAACGGGGAATTACAGACCACTTAGCCTTACATCGGTAGTTGGGAAGATACTTGAGTCGATTGTTAAAGATGTTAAAGCAGCTCATATGGAAAGCAGTGACAGGATCGGTCAAAATCAGCATGGATTTATGAAGGGGGAAATCATGCTTGACTAATCTTCTGAAATGTTTTGAGGATGTAATAAGTAGAATGGATAAGGGAGAGCCAGTGGATGTGGTGTATCTGGACTTTCAAAAAGCTTTTGACCAGGTCCCGCACAAGAGATTAGTGTGCAAAATTAGAGCACATGGTATTGGGGATAGGGTATTGACATGGATAGAGAACTGGTTGGCAGACAAGAAGCAAAGAGTAGGAATTAACGGGCCCTTTTCAGAATGGCAGGCAGTGACTGGTGGGGTGCCGCAAGGCTCAGTTGTGGTACCCCAGTTATTTACAATATATATTAATGATTTAGACAAGGGAATTAAATGTGGCATCTCCAAGTTTACGGATGACACAAAGCTGGGTGGCAGTGTGAGCTGCGATGAGGATGCTACGAGGCTGCAGGGTGACTTGGATAGGTCGGGTGAGTGGGCAGATGCATGGCAGATGCATGGCAGATGCAGTATAATGTGGACAAATGTGAGGTTATCCACTTCGGTGGCAAGAACAGGAAGGCAGATTATTATCTGAATGGTGTCAGATTAGGAAAAGGGGAGGTGCAACGAGGCCTGGGTGTGCTTGTACATCAGTCACTGAAAGTAAGCATGCAGGTACAGCAGGCAGTGAAGAAAGCTAATAGCATGTTGGCCCTCATTGCGAGAGGATTTGAGTTTAGGAGCAAGGAGGTCCTACTGCAGTTGTACGGGGCCTGGTGAGACCGCACCTGGAGCATTGTGTGCAATTTTGGTCTCCTAATTTGAGGAAGGACATTATTGCTATTGAGGGAGTGCAGCGTTGGGTCACCAGATTAATTCTCGGGATGGCACGACTGACATATGATGAAAGAATGGGTCGACTAGGCTTGCATTCACTGGAATTTAGAAGGATGAGAGGGGATCTTATAGGAACATACAATTCTCAAAGGATTGGACAGGCCAGATGCAGGAAAAATATTCTCGATGTTGGGAGAGTCCAGAATCAGGGGTCACAGTTTAAGAATAAGGGGTAGGCCATTTAGGACTGAGATGAGGAAAAACTTCACCCAGAGAGTTGTGAATCTGTGGAATTCTCTGCCACAGAAGACAGTGGAGGCCAATTCACTGGATGTTTTCAAGAGAGAGTTAGATATAGCTTTTTGGGCTAAAGGAATCAAGGGATATGGGGAAAAAGTGGGATCGGGGTACTGACTTTAGATGATAAGCCATGATGGTATTGAATGGCGGTGCCGTCTCGAAGGCCGAATGGCTTACTCCCGCCCCTATTTTTTAAATGTTTTGTATGTTTCTCTATGTTAAGAATCAATCTGATGAAGTTTCCTGACCTGAAACATTGCCTGTGTATTTCCTCCAGAGATACTGACTGACCTGCTGAGTTACTGCAGTACTTTGTGTTTTGCTCAAGATTCTAGCATCTGCAGTTCCTTGTGGCTGCCTGAAGAATATTCGTAGACTCTAAGAATATTTAGACTCTGCTTCACTGCCCTTCAAGAAAGAGAACTCGAAAGACTCACAACCGACAGAGAGAGAGAAAGCTTTTGCCTCCTCTTTGTCTTAAATGGGTGGCTTCTTTTAAACATAACTCTCAGTTCTATTCTTCCACTAGAGGAAATGTCATTTTCACATACTCCCTGTTGAGATCCTTCAAGATTTTATACATTTAAATACATTTTATTCTTTTGAACTCCTGTGGAAAGCTGCGTAGCCAGACAAACCTTTCCTTATAAAACAATCTGCCCATTCCATGAAACCCAAGAAACTTCAAATGTTGGAATCTTGAACAAAACATAAAGTGCTGGAGGAACTCAGTGGGCTAGGCAGAACCTGTGGAGGGAATGGACAGACATTGTTTATGGTCAGGGGCCTTCTTCAGACTGATGGAAAAGGGAGGGGAAAGCTCATGGATCTACACAGTGCTCATGGACCTGCATGGGCTCCTGGATTTATGTTTACATTTTAATAACTTGATTCTTGTTTTCAAATCTGTCCAAGATATTGCTGCTACTCCTCCAGCACCACAATCCTCTGATCTCCAAATCTCCCTCAGTCAATCATCGCTAATTTCAGTTGCTTCACACTTGCAGCTAATTCAAATCTGGACTTTCCCACTCTAAAACTCTTTAGTTACCAATTTTCTTTAAAATGGTCATTATAATTTACCTTTTTTTCCCCAAATCTCATAATGAGGCGGAGGGTTAACTTTTATTTGATCCCACTCTTGGAGAATCTTGGGAGATATTATTTATTTTGTTGGATTTGCTTTATTAGCATAAATTATAATAGGGATTACCCAATTTTTTATTGTGCCTTTTCAGACCAGATCTCACATACCTATCTATGGACTATTAGATGAACTCCCAATCAATTGTTCTTGTAACATCAGCAATCTTTTACTTAATAATAATAAAAGTCAAAACCAATTGTAAAAGTCAAAACCAATATGAGACCATATTACAATATCTTGTTAAGTTTCACATACATGCTAACATGTTTAAATATTTTAAATGTTTCACTAACTTAATTAAACCATCAACCAAACCCGGCTGGTAATCTGTTTTTTTCAAATGTGTTGCCATCTATTAATAATTTAATTTTGGTTGAACAGCATTATGTTTTAACAAAATCATTTAATTGATTGTAAAGCATGTTTAGGGTATCTGGCGGTATGAAGGGCATTGCATAAATATAAGTCTTTCTTTATGTTATCCTCTGACTGTTACTGTAATCCTGTCTATGTTGATCGCCATCTGCTACCCTCTGCTCATTGACCTGCCGTGTTCATATTTATTTTTGATGAACACACATTGGTAAGCATGGTTAGAACATACATTTGTGACAGCTACAAACATACATAGTATTCTGTCCACTCATACAGTTGTAAAGATTGTAACAGCAACTCTGCCCTGTGAAGGATTTTACTGACAATCTTTTTACTGACAATATTTTTACTGACAATCAGTTTTCATTTGATGACTTCATTGCAGTTGCAAATTTAGCAGATTGGGAATCATCAATCTTACTGCTACATGTTGCGATGTATTTATTTACTCATTTATTGATCTGGTATATAATTAAATAATAAATTATGAACCACTTAATACAATTCAATCATAACAAATGCCTAATATTGAATACCAGAAAAATATTTACATCTAATGCTGATTTATAAATTGTCAACACTTATAGTTCATGTGTTTTGCTATTTTATGTTACTCTGGATATAACTAACTTAACATCTCATCTCATACCAACTTTTGGTTTTAATCTCTAGAATTTTAACAGGCAGATAATAAAGCAATTCACGAAGTGAATGATTTTACATAGAAGTACACAGTGTCCAAATAACATCAGCGTATGGATTATGAAATTAAGGAAGAACCAGCTCCTCATTGAAATACATTTCTAATCCATGCAAGTAGCAAATCTACATCTCAGTTCCATATTTTGACTTTAGTTGTGAATTGTTGGAGACATTTAGTATAATGATTTACAAATCCGAGTTACAAGTCGCCAAATGCCTAGTATTAAAGGCTCACCTGGTGTTGGCCTAACTTGTATACTCTCAAATATCCTGGATTCATTCCTTGACCTGTGCTGAATAGTTAATGTTAGAATCTTAGTTTGTGTATGCCTGCAAATATTGAGCAAGAGCAGACCTGGATTTAGTTGCAGTCCAAACTTACTTATGACTAGGGTAATGGGCAATGGGAAATAATGGAATATCTTGGGCCTCGAAACCATTAAGAAAGAAGAGTCTTTATTCACAAAATGCGGGAGTAACTCAGCAGGTCAGGCAGCATCTCGGGAGAGAAGGAATGGGTGACGTTTCGGGTCGAGACCCTTCTTCAGTCTGAAACGTCACCCATTCCTTCTCTCCTGAGATGCTGCCTGACCTGCTGAGTTACTCCAGCATTTTGTGAATAAATACCTTCGATTTGTACCAGCATCTGCAGTTATTTTCTTATAAGAAAGAAGAGTCAGTTTCTTCAAGAAAAAAAGAGATGAAAATTAGGAGTAAAGCAACTTAATGGTGAATACTTTGCCAACTTTTGACATTTAATTAATTTCTCTTAGAAGGAATTCCATTTCAAATTGTGATCTTCCTGATGAAATAGCTCTAAAAATAATTTCCATTTTATTAAAATAGGTTCACCTAATTACCTTGAATGGCATGAGACAGATGTTGGGCATTACTTAAATAATTCTAGTTCTTTTTGCATTGGAAACCCAAGATAATTAAATTCTGTGTCTAATTTAAGTCTAAATTGATTTGTTTTTTTTGTATCTCTTAATACTCTGGTTGCTCTGTGGTATAGCTTCTTGGCCTACATAGCCTAGATTTTAAAAGTATATTTATACAATATTGATTTTTTTTAAACGCCATGTTTGGATTTAAGCATAACGCATATGGCATTTTAAGCAAACTATTGTAAAATCAAAGTCACCTTAGGTACAGACCGTCATTTAAAATGCAGGGTGGTGATAGTTCAGGCAATATTAAAGGATCCTTTTGTATCTACAACATTTTAAGAGTGTTGCTTGGTATTGACCTTTTTGGAGTAAATTTTTGGTTCAGTGGCTGATATTTTCCCCCCAATATTTTTATGACCTATTGTTTTATTCTATGATTCACAATCCTGCTTATAAAGATAAAGTGTATTCATAACCTGTTGATACGGGTAGAAAATAATCTTCTTCCTCTGTACCTTGATTTCAATTCAAATTGGACATAAGGAGCTCATCCTTTATCTGACAACTGTCAAGAATTGTAATGGATTTGAGTTTGGGTATCTACAGTTCAATTCTAGGTTGACATTTAGATCCAGAAAGGTATAAATGTGACTGGAAAGGGAAATCTTAAGTAGGTGTTTTTCTTCCTGAAAGTTAAGGCAATGTGGTGATACAGTGAACAAAGCACCTTCAAACTACGACCAGCCTTGGATGTTCAAGGGACTTTGGGCTTTTGTTTGTTTTGCACTGTATTTTTTATTTTATGAGTTTTTATTTATTCAACCTTTTTCTTTGTTTATTATGTTATCTATCGAGTACTGTGTTTACAAACCTGCTGTACTGCTGCAAGTTAGAATTTCCTTGTTTCATTTCATTACATGTGACAATTAAACACTCTTGACTCTTGCCAGTTCTAGCTCTGCTAAGAAAATGTCAAAGGGTTCTCCCTGCTCCTGGTTGTGACAGAACCAGTAACAGTCTATAGTCATTGTGTTGCAAAGTACTTGTATTACATCAAATGCATTCTTATTTAAGGCGTATATGGTATTGGACATTTCCCTACCCTCGTGGTAATGGCAGATAAAATAGAGCAGATACAATAACAAATATGTTCTTCCACATATAATATTATTTGTACAGTATTTTCAAGAATTAAGAGTCAAGAGACACTTCCACTGAGTACAAACATTTCCTTGCACTTAGTTTTTTCTACAATGGTCATCTTCCACTGAAGCAATCAAACTCTGGCATCTTCCACACCAAATCATTGTTGCAGCAACAGACTGCATTTACTCACATGATACAATCTTTGAAACAGCAGTGATTATTAACATCCAATTATACGTATGGCACATATGTTACAGGAGAAGCTTGTTTAGTTCCCTTTCTCCCCCTCTGCATATGCGATGGTATCATGTTACACGAGTCTCTGTCACCCTCAGGGCTTCACCATTGAGGATAAGGACAACGTGGGACTGCTGATTGACAATGGAGGACGCACAAAATGTTAGCGCATGCTTACTGTGTTCATCAGCATGACACAAGAGGCCGAGCACTGGTTGTAAGTTCTGGCCTAATAATTCCCATTGTGGCATTTGCATCATGTGCTCTTTTTTGACTGCGTCCAGTTGTATAAATGTTTGTCATTGTGACTATTTCTTTAACTTTAACCCGGGTCCCAATTAGATTGTCAAAATGATATTTTGATTGTAAACTAATCCATACCTATTCTCATATAAACATTATTAAATTGTTGTTGCTGAATTTCCTCTCTGTGTAAGTGGAGGAATTCTGTTGGGAAAGGTTATATTTTAGAATCACTTGCATTGGAAATTGATATAAATGGATTTGAATTTTTTAACAATGTAAATCAGTACCTGGGTCATCACCTTTTTTATTTGAAATAAATAATTCTGACATGAAGGAGAAAGACATTGTGTGTATTTTAGTTGTACATGCAGGTAATCCACATTAGGCAAGTAATTGTAAATGTTATTAGCCCTGTATTACTTAGAATGGAATAGCTGCATCTTTTAATAACTAGACAGGTTGCACCTTACGTACAAGGCAAATGCTTTTTCTGGTTTGATGTAGAATAAACAGAGGAGGGCAGGAGTGTTCACGTTGTATATTTAAATTGTTTGCCTTGCAATTTGAATATTAGACTCTAGGTGCAGTATTCACTCCATTAAGAGGTAAAACAAAACTTCAGTTGTGTCAGACAAAATAAATCGTATAAACAAAATATATTCTATTTCAGGCATTAACATTTTGTACATTAAATGTTGAAAACAGCTTTGCGATAGGGCATTTAAGAATTTACCTCATTTTATCTCTTAAAACTGCTAATTCATGCTATGTTACAATTCTGTGGAGAGTGACAGTATATATTTCACAACTGAGCTTAGACTTTGAATGTTGAATTTTTGTAGCCAAGTGAGATCTTATCCTTACCTGACAGATACATTACAATGACAGATCTCTGATCACTGCACAATGCTTACACCATCCAACCCTTAAAAATTGGTAGGATAAGAATTGCCAGAGAGCTTGGAAACTGTTAAGTTCCAAGGGAGGCGCATCTGTGATTCAATTAGTGGAAAACTCCCGAAGGCCTTAGAGAATGTAGAAGAAATTTACAAGAATAATTCCATGGATGATGGATTTTAATTCCAAAATTGGTGGTATCGTGGACCGTAAAGAAGTTTATTTAAGGTTATAATAGGATGCAGATCAACTGGGAAAGTGGGCCAATGAAATGGCAGATATAATTTAACTTGAACAAGTGCGAAGTTTTGCAATTTGGAAAGTTAAACCAGGGCAGGACATACACAGTAAATGGCAGTGCCCCGGTGATTGTTGTAGAACAGAGAGGGAGACAAGTACATAGTTCCTTATCAAGAGGACACAAAGTGATGGAGTAACTCAGTAGGTCAAGCAACATCTCTGGAGAACATGGATAGGTGATGTTTCAGGCTGAGACCCTTCTTTACATAGATTGTAAAGGGGGAGAAAACCTATATATAATAGCTCGACACTGGAGATGATTTCTTTTGACAGGCAGATGGTTTGAACAAAGGCCAGAGAAAAGAACAGTAGATGTGAGATAGGTGATGAAGAATTGTGGATTGTGAAGCCAGGGCGAGGAAAGTAGGGAGGGGGGGAGGGGAGAAATAAGTCGGAGTAGCACAGGGAAGGGTGGAGGGGAAGAGAGGGAAGGGGAGAAAGGGGGAAGGGGGTAGTTAGAGGTTACCTAAAATTGGAGAATTTAACATTCAAATCATTGGGTTGTAAGCTACCCAAGTGGAATATGAGATGCTGTTTCTCCAGTTAGTGTGTGGCCTCACTCTGGCAATGGTGGAGGCCAAGGATAGAAAGGTCAGCCTTGGAATGAAAAGGGGAGTTAAAATGGTTAGCACTGGAGAGATCCCATTGGACCTGGTGGACCGAGTATAAGTGTTCAGTGAAACGGTCGCTGAGTCTATGCTTGGTATCGCCGATGTACAGGAAGCCACATCAGGAACACCGGATGCAGTAGATGAGGTTAGAGGAGCTGCACAAAATCTTCTATCTCAATTGGAGGTCCCTGGATGGTGGCGAAAAGGAGGTAGCTGGACAGGTGTTACATCTGCGGTTGCGGAGAAGGTACTTGGGCAAGGGGTGGTTTGAATGGGAAGGTGGAACTAGTGGTGGGATCACATTAGGTGGATGCGGAGGTTGGGGGGGACCAGGGGAACTGGGTTGCTTATAACCCAACGGTATGAACATTGAATTCTCCAGAACAAGGTTATTGTTTCTGCTTGAGGCGAGGAGGAGCAAGAGCAGAACTATGGGACACAGGGGATGCATGGATGAGTGATCCATCTATGACAGAAGGGGGAAAACCACGTTTACTAAAGAAAGCGGACATCTCGGATGACCTAGAATGGAAAATTTCTTTTTGGGAGCAGAAGTCGTGGAGATGGAGGATATGAGAGTAGAGAACAGCATTTTTGCAAGAGGTAGGGTGGGAGGAAGTGTAGTCCAGATAACTGTGGGAGTCAGTAGGTTTATAGTATACATCAGTCGATGTCTGTCCCCTGAGATGGAGACAGAAAGGGGAGAGAGGTGTCGGAGATAGTCCAGGTGAATTTGAAGGCAGGGTGGAAGGTAGTGGTAAAGTTATTGAAATCCATGAGATCTGCACGAGTGTAGGGGGCCGTCCTGATGCAGTCATCAATGTAGTGGAGAAAGAGTTGGGGGATAAGGCCCATGTACACCTGAAACAAGGACTAATCAATCTACCCGACTAAAAGGCAGGCATAGCTGGGGCCCATGCGATGTCCATGGCTACACCTTTAACTTGGAGGAAGTGGCAGGAGTCAAATGAGAAATTGTTGAGTGCGAGGACAAATTCTGTCAGGCAGAGGAGAGTGTTAGTCGAGGGAGTTTGACTGGATCTCTGTTGCAGAAAGAAATGGACAGCCTTGCAACCTTCCTGGAGGGAGTTGGTGGAAACAACGGAGGGTTCCATACCCATTCCCACTAACCTTTCTGTCCTGTGCCTCCTCAATGCCAGAGTGAGGTTGAATGCACATTAGAGGAACAGCATTTCACATTCTGCTTGGGTAGCTTATAACCCAACGGTATGAACATTGAATTCTCCAGTTTTAGATAACTTGTAATTAACCACTTTAGTCCCCCACGCCCCCTCTCTTCGCCCCCTTCCGTCCCCTTCCGTCCCACCTATTTCTCCCCTTCACCCCCCCCCCCACTTTTCTCCCCCTGCTTCACAATCTGCACCTCTTCAAACCTGTCTTACACCTACTGTTCTTATCTCTGGCCTTTGTTCCAACCATCTGCCTGTCAAAAACCCTCCTCGCTTGTTGACCTGTTACCCGCTACACTTTGTCCAGCCTCTCCCCTTTTCCAGCATTTTCTTCCCCTGTGAAAAAGGCTGAACCCAAACGTTACCTTTCCATGTTCTCCAGAGATGCTGCCTGACTTGCTGTGTTACTCCAGCACATTATATCCTTTTGTGTATTCACCAGCATCTGCAGTTTTTTGTTTCTACATTAGTATCCGAGTGACACAGGTAGACATGGTTTAAAAAAAGGCGTTTGGAACATTTGCCTTCATTGGTCAAGTCATAAAATACAAGTGTTGATACGTCACATTACAGCTGTACAAGATGTTGGTGAGACTACACTGAGTATTGTGAGCAGTTCTGGTTGCCTAGCCATAAGAAGGATGTTATTAGATGGAAATGGAGCAGAAAAAAATCACAAGGATGTTGCCAGGACTGGACAGCTTGAGTTATAAGGAGAGACTGGATAGCCTGGTGCTTTTTTCCTTGAAGTGTGGGAGTCCGAGTGGTGACCTTATAAAGATATATAAAATCATGAGGAGCTTAGATAAGTTGAATGGTCACTATCTTTTTCCCAGTGTAGTAGAACCTAAAACTAGAGGCAGGACGTTCAAGGTGAGAGGGGAAAGATTTTGTTTAGTTCAGAGATACAGCATGGAAACAGGCCTTTTGTCCCAATGAGTCCACACCGACCATTGAACGCACATGCACATTTTTGCATTCACTTCCTATACACTCGAGGGAATTTAAGGAGGCCAATTGACCTACGGACCAGCATGTCTTTGCGATATGAGAGAAAACGGGAACATCCTTAAAAAACCCACGGGATCACAGGGAGAATGGGCAAACTCAACACAGACAGCACCCGAGGTCAGGATCGAAGACGGATTGGCATGGATGAGTTGGACCAAAGGGCCTGTCTCCATGCTGTATGACTCTATAGCTCTTGTAGATAGATTGGAGAAGCTAAGATTGTTCTTATTGGAATAGGAAAGTCTAAAAGGGGATTTGATGGATATATTTAAGATTATAGAGGATCCAGGCAGAATAAATTGGTGGAGAGCCAACAATCAGAAGACATAGGTGAAGGTCATTAGCAAAAGACCAAATGTGAAATGAGGATTTTTTTTTTTACACATCTGTTGGTTAGATCTGTAATGCACTAATGTTAAGTAGAATCAAGGCAGATTCAGTCAGGAAGTTCAAAAGAGAGGTACTTGAAAGGAAAAAAAAATCACAGCTTCTTACATCAGAGGTCTTTCAACCCATCAAGTGTATGCCAGCAGTCTGACCATTCCCATTTTTCCACACTTTTGTCACCTTTTCTTTCTCAAGTGCCCCTCAGTTGCTGCCTGATTCTCTTGATACATATTCCACTGTGGGCTATTTGCAATAGCCAATTCGCTATTAATGTAGCAGAAGCAAGAGAATGAGTGGGACTATGGAACTAGGTGTAAGAAGGAACTGCAGGTGCTGGTTTAAACCGAAGATAGACACAAAAAACTGGAGTAACTCAGCGGGACAAGCAGCATCTCTGGGGAGAAGGAATGGGGTCTGAAGAAGGGTCTCGACCCGAAACATCACCCATTCCTCTCCAGAGATGCTGCCTTTCCCGCTGTGTTATTCCAGCTTTTTGTGTCTATTTATGGAACTAGGTAGATTGTTGATCTGTTGACTTGCATGCGCAATTTGCTTTAAGGCCTCTTTCTGTGCACTTGTCTGTTTTATGATAGCTGAAATGGATTTTCTGCCCAAAGATTGCTGAAAATTTGGATGATGGTGGCTGTATCTGGTGAGTTGATAGTGAAATTTTGAGGACTGAGCGTTTAGATCCTTGGATTTGCCGTGGGCTGGGAATGGGCATGCAAGATCACCAGATATTTTAGCTCGTGCTATATTGACCATTCTCTCCCATTCCTCTTCAAGAGGGCTTTTTGGGACCAATGATGATCTTTATCTTAAGCCTATGGCAAGGTATACCATAATGTATGTCATTATCATGAAAGAAGAGTAGTAGAGAAGGAGATGTAGGCAGCATTTAAGGAGGCTGCACCCATAATATAGGACACCCACTGTGGAATATATGGACACATATATCCTATGACAATCTTAGTGGGGACATGTGGATTAGAAGGCTTTACTAAATTGGCAATGCCGAGTAATGCCAACTATTACATGACTGTCTGCATCCATGATCATCTGACTCTGCAGCTGTCCATGCCTATGAAGGTCAGAAGAGCAATCAGATTTTGTGGCACCAGCTCATTCCAAGCAGACTCTGTGATAACGACTAGGATGTGTTAGGATGTACAAAAATAATATATCCAATGTATCTACCTTCACTTCACGGTCTTTGCTTGGAGATTTGTGTGAAGTAAGAGAAACATTAACAGTCTGACTAGCCATAAGGTAAACACTCATTTCAAGGCTTTTACCATAATTTTGACATTGAATAAAGTCATTGGATGAATGTTTCTAATGGGCTCCCAAAAACCATGTAGTAAGGGCTTTCCATCAGCACACACCCGACATCTCAGTGGATCCCACTTTTAATTCAGAATTAAAAACCAAAGTTCTTGGCTTGCTTGGTATTGACTGGAGTGGATAACTGCAATGGGAATGGTACCTCTGACCCACAGGTAATCTCTATTCAACTGGAAGAATGCATTCGGAAGTAGATTCAGAAACTGATGCAAAAATGTTAGAACCAACAGATCATTTTAAATAATGTTCACAGGAAACACATGGCCCTCTTCAACCTCCATACTCCAAAATATCAACCTTTTCCCCACACAATTCCCTACCTATTGACCACTTCCTTTTCTGCATGGAACTACATTATGGTCTATTATGACTACCTAGTATTAGGGTTATTAATTTAATTGAGTTTTTTTTTGGTTATTGTATTTTTATCTGTGTGTAATGTGTTTATGGACAATATGCCCAGAATCTCACTCACCATTCATTTACATTCAATGAGGGTGATAATGTTAAAACATTATCAAATCTTCTAGTTATGAAACCCAATCACTTTTTTTACTCTTGTTCATGCAGTGAGCTTGTAATTATTGTGTGTTCTAACCCTCATTCTCTTTTATGTCAGCCTGCTTTTCTCTGTTCTTCATTTCTTCCTTATTGCTGATATTGGATCTCATCTAATTTCTTATTCTGTCAAGAATGTTATTTCTTGTAGATCATTGTGGTGGCCAATTTAGTATTGTGTATAAATCTGGGCTATTTCCCCTTGTCTCCCCAATTCACATGATTTCAGCCTTTTAGTAAACTCCTGCTTGCAAGTTTCCTGTCCCTAACTCTCAGAATGTTTTGCAGTAAAACTGAGGGAATTGCTACTACTGCTTAAGTAGTAGGGGAGAACTGATCTAAAAAATGTGATGGTATCAGCGTATGAAAATTGAGATGTTTTAAATATACAAACAAGTAATTGGTGTTAGATATGGGTGTTAAATTACCACCACTCGCCGCCTGCTTAACCTGAGGACACCAAGGCCATGGAATCGAAGCTATGTCCTCGGTCAACACTATATAGGACTAACACAAGCTACTTACAGTTTCATTTTAAAATATTTGTAATTGAAGGTTAAATGTAGCAATATGGAAAACTCCTGTGCGGCCTCTTGTAGGCTTTGACAGGATAATGTGCACTGATTAGACTCCGCCACTAGTTGTCTCAGTTGCACGTATTTGCACAAAATGACGATAACTACCAATATATATATTTCCTCTGCTGTTTTAAAATTAGGAGCGTTGGTGTATTTGTACAATCTTCTTTCCTATTGTAATTCTTGAAAGACTATAGTTCTCCTGCTGATAGCTGTCTTTTAGCTGACAGCCTGGACCTGTCTATCTCAGCCCTGCCGGCCTGGAGCTGGACCTTAACCCGCCGCCTTGTCACTATAATCCCGGCCTCATTTCACGGAAGTGGTCCTGCAGAACCCCCAGCATTACTGCACCAGAAGTGGGTTAGGGGAAAACTAAAGGGCCACAGGAGTTCGCGACGATTAGCAGGTAAATCATCCTGGCAGATTGTGATTGGGTGGGATCTTTCCCTCGGGGTCGTATATTGAGCTATTCCCATCGTTGCTTCGGGACTGTGCTTTGTTTCACAATCTGATCGGGAGTGGGTCAAGGTAAAAAAAAAAAACACGCATTGGAAAAGAAAGCTTAGAAAGCCGAGCTGCGTTTCGTTATATATAATCAGGCAGTGTAGCCAATGGCGTTCTGCGCAGTGATGGGTGGGAAGTGAGCACTTAGTTAAATCCATAGATTTATTTCCTGTCTCCGTGGATTTTGGAGAGCAATAGATATTCTTTCCTCCCTCCGCAACTCCTTGTTTCACTCATTCCTTCCCACCAGGCCACCCAAACCACCCTCTCTCCCCGCCTAAACCAGGTACTTCCCAGGTACTTTACCCTGCAACCTCAAGTCATGAAACACCTGCCCTTCTACCTCCTTTTTACAAGCAATCTCAGTAACAATCTGCAGTAGGGAAAAATTATGAAGAAACTGTTTGGATGATATAAGATGTAACAACAATAGGAATTAATTGATGCTTGCAATATATAGACCTCCTTCAGTGGTGATAATCTAGAACAGAGTGGATATGAATAAACAGTGATGGCCACGGTTGGTAGTGGCAGTGGTGACCACAAGGGTATTGCAATAACTACATGGATTCAACAAATCAAATTGGCAAGTGAAATCTTGAGGATGAATTCATGGAGTATGTTTTGGTTGACTTCTTAGAGCAGTATTTTGAGGAACCAACAAGGGAGCAGGCTATTTTAGATGAAGTCTGAAAAAGGGCCTTTGTTCTGAAACGTCACCTTTCCATGTTCTCCAGGGATGCTGCTTGCCTGACCTGCTGAGTTACTCCAGCACTTTATGTACTTTTTTGTAAACCAGCATCTGCATTTCCTTGCTTGTACTATTTTTTTAAAGTAATACAGGGTTAATTAATGATCATATAGTAAAGTATTCCCTAGAATGATCACTATTTGTTTAAATTCCAAATTTTGTTGTGGGTGACAAAACTGAGTTTGAAAATATTGTCCTAAATTTAAAATAAAAGCAGTCATTTTGCATGATGGCAAAGTGGATGGGGGAATTAGACCTAAGACAAAGACTGTAGATCAACAGTGGCAGACATTTGAAGATATTTCATAAATCTAAACATGGATATATTCTGGTGAGGAAGAAGCTTTGAGTAGAATACATCATCTATAGCTAACTAAGTTAAGCATGGTATCATAGTGAAAGAAATGGTATGCAATGTGAATATTAAAACATAAGAACGTTGGAAATTGGAGCAGGCATTTATTTCCTGAGCTTGGCTCTGCCATTTGTCAAATCACGGCTGATCATCTACATTTTCCATTATCCTCTTATCACATTTCTCATCACCATCCCCATACTCCTTGGTTTCCTGAATTTTCAGAAACCTATAAATCTTTGTTTTGAATAAGTTTTGTTTTAAACTTTCAATGCTTAACAAATTTTACTTTTCTGTTACATGCACCAAAGTGGATGACCTCACAATTTGCATGATTATATTTCATCTGCCTTGTTCTTGCCCAATCACTAAGTTTGGCTATATCCTCTTGAAGTTTCTTTGTATCCTCCGCTGCACTTGCAATTCCACATAGTTTGGTATTGTCAGCAAGGTTGAAAATATGACATTCTATCTCCTCAATAAATTGCTGATCTCGATTGGGAATAGGTGGAGCTAAAACTGCTAAAAATGTGTGAGTTCCTGTGCTGCCCTACTAGTCACAATCTTCCAATCTAAGAAGGACCTGTTTAAACTCACATTTTGATTTCAATCCAATAATCAATTCTCAATCCATGTCGCTACTTTATCCCCAATTACATGTGCTTTAACTTTGTATTTCATATTCATGGTCCTTCTGCAGTTGTATAGGGCCCTGGTGAGACCACATCTGGAGTATTGTGTGCAATTTTGGTCTCCTAATTTGAGGAAGGACATCCTTGCTATTGAGGCAGTGCAGCGGAGGTTCACGAGGTTAATCCCCGAGATGGCGGGACTGTCATATGAGGAAAGATTGGAAAGACTGGGCTTGTGTTCACTGGAGTTAAGGATGAGAGGGGATCTTATAGAGACGTATAACATTATGAAAGGACTGGACAAGCTGGATGCAGGAAAAATGTTCCCAATGTTGGGGGAGTCCAGAACCAGGGGCCACAGTCTAAGAATAAAGGGGAGGCCATTTAAAACTGAGAAAAAACTTTTTCACCCAGAGAGTTGTGAATTTGTGGAATTCTCAGCCACAGAAGGCAGTGGAGGCCAATTCACTGGATGAATTTAAAAGAGAGTTAGATAGTGCTCTAGGGGCGAGTGGAATCAAGGGATATGGGGAGAAGGCAGGCACAGGTTACTGATTGTGGATGATCAGCCATGATCACAATGAATGGTGGTGCTGGCTCGAAGGTCCAAATGGCCTCCTCCTGTACCTATTTTCTATGTTTCTATACTCCTGTGGAGACCTTATTGAAAGCCTTCCAGAAATTTAAATACACCAGATCCACTGGTTTCTCAGTTTTCTATTCTACTAGTCACATCCCCATAGAGCTCCAACAGATTAGTCAAATCTGATTTCCCCTTTGTAAATTCATTAATGGTAGGTCAAGGATTAAATGATTTGGAAATCTGCAAAGGATTTCTGAAAAACGTATAAAAGTGGGGGAAGATAGAGCAAACGAGCTAATAATATGTACTTTAGAAAGGTTACATTTATAAATGGGAAAGGATTGGGCTAGTGCAAATGTTAGCCTGTTTGAGGATGATACCGGGGAATTAAAATGGGAAATAAAGAAATGGCAGATTCTAAATAATTTTTACTGTTTTATGATAGTAGATACTAAATACATTCTAATAATAATAGGCATTCAAGATGCTATGGGAGGGAGGAACTTAAGCTAACATCACCAAAAAAAGGTGCTAGGCAAACATATGTGGTTAAAAGCTAACAAATTCCCTGAACTTGATGGCCTGCATCCTTGTGTCTTAAAGGAATTAGCTTTGGAAGTGCGTATACAGTTATCATCTAACAAAATTCTGTTTTCTGCTAAAGTCCCAAAGGAATGGAAAACTGCAGGTGTAACAACACTGTTTAAGGATGAAAATTAAATGCTGGAAACTATAGGCAATGAGTCCAGCATTTGTCGTTGGTAAAATGCTGAAATCATCATTCCAGGGTAAATAGCGAATAAAAAATGATAAAATTATTAAACAGAATCAAAGTGGTTTTATGAAAAAATAGATTGTGTTTGACAAATTTGCTGGTGTTATTTGAGGGTGTAATTACCAGTTTGGATATAAGGGAACCAGTAAATATAGTATTTTTTGGATTTCTGAAGATGACTGGATAGGGGAGTATTTAACACTTGGAGTAACTTACTTGAATTGAATTTTCATGTATGAAAGTGGCTGAAACAAAGTCAATTTCCAGGTGTCAAGTTTTTATGCAACCTACTAATGAACTGTTATGGTTTTGGACAATGCTGCGCTTTGAGTATTGTGATCTCATTTATTCACTTATTTAAGTGGGTATTGATTATTCCATCATACTCCTGAGTTGTGCCTCATGAGTCTTTGGGATCAGAGTGGGATCCAGTTTCTGCTTTGTTTTTATATCTTAAATGTTAATATAGCTGATTCCAGTTTGGGCAAATTGACCCTCAAGATATTGGAAATTGGTTTCTTGGTGACAATAACATCTAGGCAATTGTGTGCCCCAGTGGTGATAAACACTCCGCATCCTCTCTGGCCAGAGGTTAGTATTTCTTGGATCCAATAGTTTCTTCCCAATGAGGTCACTTTTTTTCTGGTCTAATCCACCCAACTTGGATCATCTTGAGTGTGACATTGATAACTTGATGGTTATGACATTGGTATTTTGGTAAAAGATTTGGGCACCATTACAGCTAAGTCTAATTCAATCGAGGCAGACTGGCTAATTCGTTATTCTTCTGTAACCTAGGGTCATTTGATACATTAGGTAACATCAGCTAAATTGAATAATACCAGCAACATAGAACTCTCTTAGACTGTACTGGGCCAACAAGAAGAATGGCTGGGAGACTAGTTCAAATCGCATAAAACGTTCCCATTACATCTCGTATTTAATTAATTGCTATAATAATATGATACAATTTGACTTAAAATAGAAATTATGTCATTTTACATTGGAATCCCAATGTGGACAGATTTTGTTACCATATTGAAATATATTTAGTAAGGTTAGGGAAGATATAAACTAATGACAAACTCCTTTTCCTCTTAAGGAAAAAAAGGGTTCATTCAAAAAGTACTCAAGATCTGGAAATTTTCTATCTGAAAGGAAGCTTAAGGGTACCTGAACGAATATTTCCAAAAAGCTACAGAACAATAGCCAGAAAATGTGATTTCGCTTAAAAGTTATTTTTGTTTACTGTGATGAACATGACAGGCTAGGGAACTTTGTTGTAGCTAACCACAATTATCAGTTGATACTACGCAGTTACAGTGAGCGGCAATTTAATTTACGTGCTCGAAAATTAACATGGTAACAAGGAGTGCTTGTTTGAAAAATTCACTGTTTGTTATTTTTTTAAATTTCGACAACAGGACAATGAAAGCGATAGGATCAATTATGTGTGACCATAAAGATGTGCAGCTCCATAAAGGGTGTTAAAACATTCAAAATGAAGATGTAAAAATATTTATTAGAGCATTATGGACTTTGTAGGCAAGGTTGCATTAATTTTGCATCCATAATTGCCCTTGAGAATGTGACAGTGAGCTGCTTTTGAACCGCGGCAGTCCTTGAAATGCAGGTACCCACAATGCTGTTAGGGAGGAGGTTCCAGGATTTTGCCCCAACGAGAGTGAAGGAATAATAATGTATTATGATGTAACCAAGAGTTTCATTGTTCTGTTTCACTGCATGTGACAAACATTCTTAACTGTATTTCTAAGTCAACTAGCGTGCGGCTTGATGGGCAACATCCAGGCTGTGGTGCTCCCATGCTTTTGTTGCTCTTGACCTTATGAGTGACTGAGGCTTTGGATTGGAAGGTGCTGTCTTGGTGAGCTGTTGTAGTGCATTTTGTAGATGGCACAACCTGCTGCCACTATTTGTCAGTGATGGAGTGAATGATTTCCATGAAGCAGGCTGTTCTGTCCTGTATGGTGTCAAGCTTCTTGAGTGTTGTTAAAGCTACACTCATCCAGGACAGTATTCATCACACTTCTGAATTGAGCCTTGTCGATGGTGAACAGGCTTTGGCGAGTTAGGTTACTCACCACAGGAATCCTAACCTCTGACCTGTTCTTGTAGCTACAGAGTGTATTTGCCTACTCCAGTTCAGTTTCTGGTCAATAATAACTGCAGGGTATTGATAATGGGTAATGCCATTGAATGTCAGGAGGTGTTATTCCTCATGTTGGACGTCATCACTATGTCATGAATTTTCCACCTGTCCAGCCTTCTCTTCGAAATGGTTAATATTGCTTGATTGAGAATTTGCAATTATAATCATGTGTACTGATAAACAGTGCAACCCACATCTGTTTGCCATGTCTGTCATTTTAATTCATGTGCTTGGGTCTCGTATTGTTTGCAGGCCACTCATGTCGAATGCGATCATGGTGATGAGGCTTGTCTCATATGAAAGAAACTAGAATTCACTTTAGTTCCACATGTTAGGTATCAGCATTACAAAAAATGATAGGAGAGATAGTAATTTTTACTGAAGATAGACACTAAAAGCTGGAGTAACTCAGCAGGTCAGACAGCATCTCTGGAGAAAAAGAATAGTTGACCTTTCGGGTCAAGACCCTTCTTCAGACTTTCAGTCCTAGGCCTCCTCCTTTATCATTAATTTTTACTGAATACTTCGAAAAGATAAGCAAATTTGCCGTTGGAAATGATTTTATCTTATTACATTTTATGTACAAGTTTGAAATGATAAGTAGCGCTATAAACAAAGAACACAGTTTTTACCTGCACCAAGTTTTGATAGATAAATAATGTTCAACGAGAGTTAACATGATCAATTTTAATACTAGAATTCCATATTCAGTTTGGAGTTCTGTCTCTGACATTAGGAAATGGTGCAAAGTGAATGTAATGAAGAAGAGAGGAAATATGATGGCAAATCTGGTGAAAGCTCGAGTGCAAGCAGTCTGCCCACATTCTTGAATGTAATTTGGGTATATTTACAAGGAAATCTGTTTGTTACAAAAGTTAATTATTTGTAAGATATTCTTCATTGATCTCCTGCTGAGTGCCTAACTTTGTATTTGGTCTGTTCTACAGTAGTTATGCCTCTTCCTGTGGAAGTGCTTATAATTGGAGCTGGAAATCGGGGACAGATTTATTCACTTTTTGCCAAGGATTTTCCAGAACGAATGAGGGTAGGTCTTGGAATCTTTAAAATTCTCTGCTGAGGATTAGTCACTGTGTATAATTGAAGTATTAATTGCAGCAAATGTATTTTAATGTAGGCAAATGTGAGATCAACCACTGAACTTTCTAAATTGTGATAAGCTATCAGCAATGGATGTCAAAAATTTGGAAAAACGTGTACATTAAATTGTTATAGACTGAAAAGCTAAATAATGTTCACCTTTGCGTGTAAAGGACGAGTATGCAACTCAACAGCAATTCTGTTGCAGTTATCCAAATCTGGTTCTTCCACTTGGAATAATGTATTTCTGGGCATTGGACTTTTTAAATGCTACTTTGGATTAAGAGGAAGTGCAGTATAGTTTTATAGACAATAGACAACAGGTGCAGGAGTAGCCCATTCGGCCCTTTGAGCCAGCTCCGCCATTCAGTGTGATCATGGCTGATCATTCACAATCAGTACCCCGTTCCTGCCTTCTCCCCATACCCCTGACTCCGCTATCTTTAAGAGCTCTATCTAGTTCTCTCTTGAAAGCATCCAGAGAATTGGCCTCCACTGCCTTCTGAGGCAGAGAATTCTACAGTTTTACTCTGATAATGGTTTGTTTACTCATTATCGATGTGAATGTCACTGGTAATGTCAGCATTTAGTGTGTATCTTAATTGACATTGAGAAGGTGCTTGCAAGCTGCTGCTTTAAACCACTACAGTCCTTGCATGGAAGTGCTTCCATAGTGCAATTGATTGTGTGTTGCAGGATTTTAACCAGCACCAATGAAGGAATGACAATGTGTCTGCAAATAGGAACAATGCCTATCTAGAAGGTGCTCATGATAATGATCGCATCTGCCTGACAGACTTGCTCTTGTAGTTAGTGAGGTGAGGGGGTGTACAGGTTTGGATAATGCAGCTGCAGAATGAACGGAATGATCGCGCACACACGCACGCACACACGCACCCCCCCTCTCTACCTACCTCAACAACAAAATCGACCTCACTTTACAGATATTGCAATCTAGTTAAGGAGATTAATTATGCTGATTATATTGTCCCAATTGAGAGGAAGCATTCAAGACAGCTGAATGGTCCAGTGATACATTAAGCCATTGAATAAGCACCATTAATGGATTATAATTAGAATATTTGCATGTGTTCTGGTAAATTTAGTTTGCCGATGATTTTTATGTATTTGTTCTAACTTGTGTTGTTTTCAGCCGTGTCACTTGACACTTGAAAAATATTTTAACATTAATTTTGAATGGACAGAATCCTGTATCATTGAATCTTGCTCTACTTTCTTTTATTTTTAGTCTGCCTGCAAACTGCCTTACATATTAACAGACATCTGTTTGCAGGTTTATCAGGCAGACGAGTATAAAATTACCTTTTTTGTCTGGAGGGCTTAGGGCGAAAATAGACGAAACAACAGAAAATCGTCAACCCTATTCAACTTCCATTAACTGTAATAGAAAAGTTATATGTAAAATGATGCGTTTCACTTTTAATGTATCTGAATCACCTGTTTATTCTCCACCTCTCCACAAAATATCAAATTCACCTCAAATTTAATTTTTTATCACATCTTTTGCCTTTGCAGTACTTTCTGTGTGAATTGTTCACCCTTTCTCCCTTTTCACTTCTTGTTTATCTGCATGACAACTGACTGCAAACTTACATTGCAATTTCCTACGGAAGCCCTAGTATGAATTCTGACAAAGCAAGAAATTAATAGATGTTACCATGAATTTTTATTGGAAAGTAATTAATTGTATGCAGTATTGAGTTAATATTAACATGCAAAATGAGAATATTGTCTGTGCTCTTTTGCCCTGGGAATGTGGAGCTTGGTTGAGTTCTTGATCTAGGAGTAGTAGTCCAAGACCAAAATATCAATTTTTTTCAAAGTTCAGATCCAGGGTTAATTATAACTTCCTTTGTCCATTAAAACCCAGAGTATGTCCAATGTGATTTATCCCCGCCAATCCTGCTTCTTTCGCTCAGCCCATATTAAGGTATCAATGCAGTCTAGCAGGGAATTGCCAGAATTCCTTATCTATTTTATGGATTTAATGTGTCGATCTTGAATATGAACTGTACTATATCTTGAGGGGTTTAAAACTGTAGCAACTAGATTTTTTGTATAAATGTTATTACTAACTCCGTAACAGCACATGAACCTTGAAATTGACGTAAACCATCTTAAAATGAATTCCATAGAGTTAAGGTAATATGCAATGCTGTTTTCATGCCATTAAAGGGTGGTGCAGTAATTTCTAGTATTACACTTGCTATTTTTAGGTAAAATCTGGTTTGCATTTGTATCATGCCATCAGACTTTGATACTTCAATATTAATGACCTCTGTTAATCCTTAGGAATGATCTCAAAATCAAAAGGTAACAGATTGCATGAAGAAAGTTGCTATTTTAAACCACAGCAGCCCCTGTTCCTTTCATGGTGAAGAGTTAGGTGGGCTGCCCAGACATGCATGTTAAGAATGGCAAATTAGATTAAAAGTGCTGAGGATTGATCATAAATGAAAACAATTAGCAGATGTGAAGAAAGGCCCTGTATAACAGTAAGGCTACTTCATTGACTTAAATTGAATCAAGCAGTTTTTTCCGTTTCTTTTTACAGTTTTGTTTTACAGAGATTAGTATGCAAACTTAAAGCACACGGTATTGTGGGTTCAGTATTGATGTGGATAGAGAACTGGCTGGCAGACAGGAAGCAAAGAGTAGGAATAAACGGGTCCTTTTCAGAATGGCAGGCAGTGACTAGTGGGGTACCGCAAGGCTCAGTGCTGGGACCCCAGCTATTTGCAATATATATTAATGATTTGGACGAGGGAATTGAATGCAACATCTCCAAGTTTGCGGATGACACGAAGCTGGGGGCAGTGTTAGCTGTGAGGAGGATGCTAGGAGGCTGCAACGTGACTTGGATAGATTAGGTGAGTGGGCAAATGCATGGCAGATGCAGTATAATGTGGATAAATGTGAGGTTATCTACTTTGGTGGCAAGAACAGGAAAGCAGACTATTACCTGAATGGTGGCTGATTAGGAGAAGGGGAGATGCAACGAGACCTGGGTGTCGTGGTACACCAGTCATTGAAAGTAGGCATGTAGGTGAAGCAGGCAGTGAAGAAAGCGAATGGTATGTTGGCATTCATAGCGAGGGGATTTGAGTATAGGAGCAGGGAGGTTCTGCTGCAGTTGTACAGGGCATTAGTGAGACCACACCTGGAGTATTGCGTACAGTTTTGGTCTAATCTGAGGAAAGACATTCTTGCCATAGAGGGAGTACAGAGAAGGTTCACCAAATATGGTGAAAGACTGGATAGACTCGGCTTGTACCTGCTGGAATTTAGAAGATTGAGGGGGGATCTTATAGAAACTTGCAAAATTCTTAAGGGGTTGGACAGGCTAGATGCAGGAAGATTGTTCCCGATGTTGGGGAAGTCCAGAACAAGGGGTCACAGTTTAAGGATAAGGGGGAAGTCGTTTAGGACCAAGATGAGAACGTTTTTTTTCACAAAGAGTGGTGAATCTGTGGAATTCTCTGCCACAGAAGGTAGATGAGGCCAGTTCATTGGCTATATTTAAGAGGGAGTTAGATGTGGCCCTTGTGGCTAAAGGGATCAGGGGGTATGGAGAAAAGGCAGGTACGGGATACTGAGTTGGATGATCAGCCATGATCATATTGAATGGCGGTGCAGGCTCGAAGGGCCGAATGGCCTACTCCTGCACCTATTTTCTATGTTTCTATGTTCCGGTTTTGATTTTACTGAAATGAATCCTGATTTTGGACAATATATCCGAATGTACTAAGTATTTTCTGTTATTTCTTTACTAACAAATCCTCCTACTGCATTTAGTAGATCTGTTCATTTGAGTAAAAGCAAAGAACTGCAAATGCTGGTTAATATACAAAGTGCTGCAAGGTTGTTGTTCCGGCACCATTCTGTCAGTCAATCAATCTCCCCCCTATGACTCGTCGCCATCTGTAATTTGTCCAACAACAGTGGTGTTATCAGCAAATATGAAGATGGAGTTGGAACTATATTCAGCTCCACAGTTACATATTGAGTACGCAGAGCGAAGTTGAGCACACAGCCTTGAGGTGCTCCTGTGCTGATGGTCATCAATAAGGAAGTGTTGTTGTCAATTTGTACCAATTGCAATATGTGGCTATCGTCCAAGGTTGGTGTCTCCACCAAAATAAGCTGCTTGGAATGAGCATTATTTCACTGTTGGCATTTGTGTAACAGGTGCAGGGCTTGATTTTGACAGCCAAAGTCAGTCACTGGTGGTAGCTCTGAATAGGCAAGAGAACACATATTTCGGAGGGTGAGGGTGTGAGAGAAAGAGGAGGATAGCCATTGGCAGGAAGATGAAAGCAATGAATCAGAAATTTGCTTCTCAACATTCGCATGGATTTTCAAGGAATTTGGGAAACAGTCACTTGAAATATACAAGAAGATGAAGCAATATTTCATTCTTTTTTTTCTTCCTCCTGTTATAGCTATTAATAGTATTAATGAAATAACAATATTTCCATCCTCAAGATACACAACCTTAAAAAGGCAGTCAGCATCATTAGAGGCCTACGCAACACTGGCCACACTCTCATTTCATTCCTGCCATCGGGAAGAAGTTATAGGAGCCTGAAAACTAACATCCAGGTTCAGGAGCAGCTTTTTTCCAACAATCATCAGACTATTAAACACAACAATCTCCAAATAAGCTCCTATGGTGTTTACAGAGTAGTTTGTTTGCATATCTGATGTACTGTTGCAAGTAAGAATTTCATTGTTCCATTTCGGGACATTTGACAATAAACGCTCTTGACTCTTGAACATGTGAGCAAGTACATTTCCTACTCTAAAATGTAGCTTTTAAAAATGATTCCTGGGGGAAGTTCAAGTGAAATTGAAAAAAACTTTTCAATCGTATGATTTGTAATGCATGTAATCTACAAATAAAGGAAACATATGCACAATAACGTCTTGTTTTGGAGTGATCTGTTCTAATGGCTAAAGCCATTAAAAAAAAGAAAAAACGACATCTGTTTCATTGTTGTATTCTTGAGGGGATAGAAATTTCCACTCTATTTAGATTGTTTATATGCTATATATTTATTGTATTTCAAATTAATGAACAGAATCAAAGTGTTTTGCTCAAATTTGCTTACTGCAAGTTCATTTAAATTTCCTTTGTTACTGAAGTTTTACTTTTACCGTTGTGAACTATATTCTGAACCTATTCAGCATATTTCAAACCCTGTGACTCGTTCTAGTGTCAGTAACAACAGATATCATTGGTAACGATACTGACATTACCGATTGAAAACAATGGGGAAAGTAAGTGGGCTGCAGGAATCAAGCAACATGTAATGTCTGGGCAATCTGGCAGTACCAATGGTGTTCTTTAAATGTTTTTTTATGGCTGCAAAATCGTTGTTAATCTTGTATGTTAATTCAACCTGAACCAACATAGATTGTTGTTTTCTTTGTAGAGGAAAAAGGAAGTGGATTATCTGGTAGCAGATATTCAAATAATAATAATAATAATAATAATCCATTTATTTTATATAGCGCCTTATCACATGCTCAAAGCGCTTTACAAAAACAATTAACATAGAAACAAACAGACAAACTATCCTGACTGAAAAGCCGCGAATACACAACGCCAGCGTCCTCTCACGTCAGGGTCCGGCAGTAGACATTAAAAAGCACAAGACACACAGATATAATTTTTTACACAAAACAGCCATCACAGTGATTGCTCTAGGCATACCCTCACTGTGATGGAAGGCAAAGTCTTATCTCCTCCTCATTCTTCTCCCGTGGTGCCACGAGGTGATTGAGTAGAAACTTTTGTAGCACAGTGTGGCCTGTAAGTTGCACTTTCCACTTAGCAGCTTTGGGAGTCCTCATGCAGGAGTTGCAAAGGATGTTTTTAGATAGTGGGGTATTCCCCTTTGATGCTTGTCACAAAGATGGAACAATGAATAGATCATATTTTGCAAAAGGTTACAGTTATGTGTGTTCAGATTACTTTACTTATAGCACGGAAACAAACCCTTCGGCCTAACATGCCCCTGCGAACCACACTGCCCCATTTACGCTGGTCCTACCTGCCTACGTTGATCCATATTCCTCTAAACTTTTCTATCTATGTACCCGTTCAAATGTCTTTTGCAGAATTTGCAGAATATAATTTTGAAACCGCAGAAGGGAAATGCAGGGCATGTGTTTTCCAGCTGTATGCATGTACTTTGACAATGCATGGGTCATAGGCTCAAGTCAGATTTTGATTTATTTATTTGGGTATGGGGTGGCACCTTCCTCTTTACTTACCATTGATCTTTAACATACCGAGCATTAGATTATACTGTTGATTCAAACTCAAGATGTTCAAGAGTGATCATTCTTTGGGAAAGACACTCGATTCTGCTGCTATATGGAGACAAAACTGGAGGCTAAATTGTACAATAATGGAATGAGTGTCGAATGATCTAAAATTGGAAAGATAAATTTGTAATAAAAGATATAATTTTTTTCCCCCCAGTTTCTCCAGACCCAAGGGTTCCTCTTTGGGATAGCCCTTTAACGAGAATAAGTTATTTCTACTGTGAGTGAAACTGGAAGTGAGTGTAGGCAGGTTATTTGAACGTGATACTATGTACTCCTGCTTACTGATTCAGACTTTTCAGCAGGAATCATCCACCATAAGCGGGTTATCCTCTTTTCTAGCAAAGTGTACAGAGTCTAATTGTGTTGTATCTTTAGCACAATATCACACCAGATAAAACACTAAGAATTATAATTCAATTTGTAGTGAAGGGTCTTTCATTGTAACTATTTAAACACAATACTCTCAGGAGAAGTCAATCGGCCTTTTGCATTTATTGGCTGAAAACAGAATGGTCATGGTATTTATTAATGGTGGGGGGAGTGGGAGTGCTGGAGAAGGTGATTGATTCAGAAGACATGGTTCTTTAAATTTTAACTTGTATCTATATGGTAATGGCGTGAGAATTTTAGTAATTTTCCAGTGAAGTATTGGCATACTATGTAAAAGTCTTAATTCAGCACCTGAGTGACTGAGCATCTGTAGTGCACAGTTAATACTTATGCATTGCGTTAAAATCAAGCAGCTTCTAATGTTACATTTGGGTTTTTTTTACAAGGAAAGTACCTGAATAGCATGGGATTGATCCAAGTTTGCTGCTGTGCCATAGCTTGGTGGTGTCTCCTGCAGACTCTTTGGGGATTTTTGAAAAGCAGGACTAAATTGCTATGTGGAAAGTAAATAAAACATGTGCATCTACGCAAGAATGCACTCCGGACACACATTTGTGCCAGACGCACATTTTCACATGTATAATTAAAACAGTTTCTTTAAAATTGTCTGCTTTCTTTTCAAAAATAGTTTTTATATATTGTCTCTCCATATATATATTATGCTAAGCAATTCATGCTTCAAAAGATTAACACACTACAGGTTTTCAAAATAAAGTTCCCCAAATGTTGCTATGGATAATTTCATTTTGAGGAATGCAGAGCAGACTTGTCCAGGTTCAACTTCCTGTTTTGAGTAAACTCATCTTGTCTTAGGCTGTGTTCAATAATTAGGAGAAAGAGAAGCTAACTGACGTTACATTGTTTTCTTGATTAGGTTGACTGAAATGCCCTCGACCTATAAATAACTTGTCAGGCATTCATCATGAAATGTTTTTTTTAGAATGAGCTACCAAAGTAGTAACCGTTTGTATATTCAATATAATTGGTCTGGCACAGGAGGCTGCTTCTGCCCATTGCATCCACCTGCAGAATCCACTAGGTCCTATTCACCTACAGCCTTGGAAATTCCTCCACTTGCCAACTGTTCATCTAATTTCCTACCAGAAAATCCTATATGACTGTGTCTCCAAAGCCCTCACAGCAGTGACCTCCAGACAACAGCCATTCTCTGCCCAACAGTAGTCTCACCGCATGTTCATTTTTTATCCCTTATCCACCACTTTGGTGGCTGTTTATCTGTTGCAGTTGTTATCACTGGCATTTATTGTTCAGCATTTCCCTGTTTTTGTCTGAACTAATTTGTTATATTACTTGTGTTGCAGGTTGTGGGAGTAGCAGATTGCCGCCGAGTTGCCAGACAGAATTTGCAGATGAAATACTCAGTGGCAGATTGTAATGTCTTTGATGGTGAGTTGCTTTGCTGAGCTACTTCCACAATGCTATTTTTATTTAGTGCATTAAACTGTAAAAGTATATGCATAAAAAATGCTATAAAACTGGAATTGTTAAATGTAGTCAGAAGGTCAGGCAGTATTTATGGAGAAAGCAACAGAATTGCATCAAATTGAATTAATTCCAAATTAGAAATATTGACTTCCACTTCATCAAAATAAAATTATTGCTCATAAGTCTAAATGTTTGATGTAATTTCCACGAGTAGTAGTTCTACTCAATAACCAAAGTCTGTAGTCTCTTTTTTGCTCTGGTTTACTTTCACCGACATGTTTAGACCGTAATGTTGTATCCTTATTATTTGATGTGTTTATGCTTTATTCTTAATTGTTAACTGTATGTTTGTATATTCATTTGTGAGCGGAGCACCAAGGCATATTCCTTGTATATGCACATACTTGGCCAATAAACATATTCATTCATTCAGTCATATAGTTTGTCTGGAGAATAAGATAAGCTGTCAGAATTGGTGGTTCAAATTAGTTACTTTATTTGACGGTCACAGTGATACCAGCAATAATGATTATAATCGTGAGACTGCAGTTACAAGAAGGTTGGTATCTGCAAGAGGAGGGGGATAAAGACCAATTTTTCTGTCAAATTTATTTTCCAATTCCATGTGGCTATCTAAGAGCCTCTTAAACGCCGCTATCGTATTTGTCTTCACCACCACCCCTGGCTTTGCGTTCCAGGCCCCGCTACTCTGTGTTTAAAAATACTTGCTCTGGAAATATTGATGAAACTTCTCTCTTACAGCTATGGCCTCTGGTGTTGAAAGTTTCCACCCTAGGAAAGAGTTTCTGACTGTCTACAGTATCTTTGCCTCTCACAGTTTTATATACTTCTATCATGTCTCCCTTCTCCAGTCCTCCGCCACCTTGCGTGTGGCTAGTGAAGAAATAAAGATCCTCGTCAAGGCCCCCACAATCTCCTCTCTTGCCTTCCTCAACAACCTGGGATAGATCCCATCATCCCCTGGGGACATCCACCTTAATGCTTGTCAAGACGCTCAGCACTACCCCCTTCTCGATCTCAAACTCCCCTAACATATTTATATTCTCCACATTGATCCAGCTGTCCTCTAAGTCCTTCCCCCTCAGTGAACACAAATGCAGTATTCATTTAGTACCTCACCTACATCCTCCAACTCAACATGATGACTGTGTTGTTGCAAATTTCATGTGGACTGCTCTCTCTGCAACTCTTTGGTTCACTCATCCCCTCCCACCCAAACCACTCCCTCTCTAGATATTTTACTCTGCAACCACAGGAGACTTAACAGCTATCCCTATACCTCCTCCTCACCTCCATCTCGTGACCCTAGGAGTACTTCCAGGTGAGACAGAAATTCACGTCCACCTTCTCTAACCTCATCTACTGCATTTGGTGTTCCCAATATGGTCTCCTGTAGATCAGCAAGACCAAGCGTAAACTCGGCTACTGTTTCACCGAACACTTGCGCTCGGTCCGCCAAGGCCTACGGGATCTCCTGATTGCTAACCAATTTAACTCCCCTTTCCATTCCCATACTGACCTCTCGGTCCTGGGTGTCCTCCATTTCCAGGGTGAGGCCACACAATCTGGAGGTACACGCCTCATTTTCCACCAGTATTTTACAACCCAAAATCATGAAATAAAGATCGGAGGTGCAAAGGGACTTGGGTGTACTAGTGCAGGATTTCCAAAAGGTTAATTCCATAGGGAGAACGTGTAACCGTACCAACAGCACCCGTACTCAGGATCAAACACTGGTCTCTGGTGCTGTAAGGCAGTAACTACTACTGTGCCACTGTGCTGCCCCAATGTTAATATTCATTTCGAGAGGATTCGAATTTCAAAGAAAGGATGTAATGCTGAGGCTTTCTTAGGTGCTGGTCAGGAATAGTGTGAGCAGTTTGGGCCCCTTTTCTGAGGAAGAATGTACTGGCGTAGGAGAAGGTCTAGAGGAGGTTTACGAGAAAGATCCTGGGATGATTGGGTTAACGTATGAGGACGTTTAATGGCTCTAGGCCAGTAATTACTGGAATTTAGAAGGATGAGAGGGGATCGCATTGAAACCTACCGAATAATGAATTACCTAGAGCATGCTGTGAGCAAATTCAGATAAAACTGTTTTTTAATGCAAAAAGTTAATTAGATCAGATTTTCATCAATATTTATTGTTAAATCTGTTCTTTTTTCTGAAGATTGGAGGGGAGCTGCCGCACGGGAGAAGTTTGCGGATGCAGTGGTCATAGCAACACCTGACAGACAACACAAGGTACACAAACCATATAACCATATAACCATATAACAACTACAGCACGGAAACAGGCCCGTTTGGCCCTACCAGTCCACGCCGACCACTCTCCCTGACCTAGTCTCATCTACCTGCACTCAGACCATAACCCTCTAATCCTCTCTTATCCATATACCTATCCAATTTACTCTTAAATAATAAAATCGAGCCTGCCTCCACCACTTCCACCGGAAGCCCATTCCATACAGCCACCACCCTCTGAGTAAAGAAGTTACCCCTCATATTACCCCTAAACTTTTGTCCCTCAATTCTGAAGCTATGTCCCCTTGTTGGAATCTTCCCCACTCTCAAAGGGAAAAGCCTACCCACGTCAACTCTGTCCGTCCCTCTCAAAATTTAAAAAACCTCTATCAAGTCCCCCCTCAACCTTCTACGCTCCAAAGAATAAAGACCCAACCTGCTCAACCTCTCTCTGTAGCTTAAGTGCTGAAACCCAGGCAACATTCTAGTAAATCTCCTCTGTACCCTCTCCATTTTGTCGACATCCTTCCTATAATTTGGCGACCAGAACTGCACACCATACTCCAGATTCGGCCTCACCAATGCCCTGTACAATTTTAACATTACATCCCAACTTCTATACTCGATGCTCTGATTTATAAAGGCAAGCATACCAAACGCCTTCTTCACCACCCTATCCACATGAGATTCCACCTTCAGGGAACAATGCACAGTTATTCCCAAATCCCTCTGTTCATGTCCATTGTGTATTCTAAACTATCAACAGTTCACTTAATACAAATAGAATGACCAATGGATAAAGAATAGCGTGAGGTCATAAAAGTTATGAGAAACCTTTCTTTTTGATGTAAGGATAAACATTCCTGTATTAAATCAGCACCCTTTAATACTCAACTGTGATACTCTGGGTAAAGAAGGGAATAACTCCCCCAGTCGAAAAACTTTAACTGCTGTGAATACCCAATAGGTCAGGAAGGATCTGTGGAGAGGAAAGCAGTTAATCTTTATGATTAATGACCTATCATTGGAACTTATTTTTACTATTTGGTATTCAGCAATATATATATGAAAGAATATTATAAGAGTGCAAAATATAGTGTTACAGCATTATAGCATTACTGTTTCAGAGAAAGTGCAGAAAAAAAGTGTGAGGTTCGTAATCATTTAGGTTGTGAGGTTGGAACTACACGATAGCTTATGGAAAGACCATTGGGTAGTCTGATTACAGCAGGGAAAAAACTGTTGATAAATCTGGTAGTATGTGCTTTCAAGCTTTTGAAACCTCTGCCCAACATGAGAGGAGAAAAGAGGGAATGACCAGGGTGAACGTTGTCTGATTATTTTTGGTGCTTTCCTGAGGCGGTGTGAAGTGTAGATGGAGTAATAGGGTTTGGAGGTTGGTTTGTGAGATAGACTAGTTACATTCACAGCTTTCTGCAATTTCTTGTAGACTTGGACAAAGCTGTTACCAAACCCAGCTGCAATGCATCTTGATGGGATGCTTTCTGTGGTGCCTCTGTAGATGTTGTAAGAGTTGTTGGAGACATGCTCAACTTCGTTAATCCTCTGAGGAAGTAGAGGTGTTGGTGTACGTAACTCCATCTTGGCTATAGTGGACTGAACAGACAGATTATTTCTGTAAAGTGGACATCCAATCTGAATTTTGGTTTCTCCAGTGTAAAGTGACTGTGTCGTGAGCATTGGATGTGGCATATTGAATTGAAAGAAGTAGAATAAGTTGTTGTTTCATTGCAAAAATGTTTGGGACTCTTGAGAGTGGATAGGTGACAGGTGTTGCCCCCTTTGCTTTTTTGTGGTGAGATGCCATTACAAGTCCAATATATGATTGAGGAGTGGACCAATATGTTGTGTTATGAATAGAATGCTGAAAGAGTAGTAGAAGTAAAGATGTATTTGATGGAGCCGTAGTGCTGGATGTGCAGAAACATTGGAGAAGATTCCACAGAATATGGAGGCTGTGGAGGTGAAGATGAAGTGAAGGCTTTATTCCATTTCCAGAATCTGTAATATTTTTCTTTTTTCATTTGTAAATGTTCCTCATCTTAAACTTTGCATTTTATGTCCAACGTAGACATTGATTTGAAAGTCTGCCAGTGATTCAGCTAACTGTCTTTAGACCAGATATACATAACCTACTTGGCTCTGCCACTCATGGATTTAGGCAGCTGTTTATAAAGAAGGTTAAATGTTAGTACATTAATGACAACAGGGGATTGAAAGTTGTGAGACTGAAATTGTTTTAATTCTCCTACTTTGTTTCCCTTGTCTCAGACAATGGTGTTATCATTTAATACAGTTTGCACCTTAAATTAGAGTTAATGGTTGAAATCCATTTGCTGAAATATTTTTATTTAACTCAACAGGAACCAGCAGTGGCATTTGCAGAAAAGGGCTACCACATTCTGCTGGAGAAACCCATGGCTGTAGGTCTTCATTATTTTAATACTGCAGGTCAATATTTACGATGCAGCAAAATGTAATCGTGTTAGATGAAGAGAGCATGCCTAGCAGTTTTATATGTCTAAACGCAATCAAATCCAAATTTCTATATATGGGAAATGTCGAGACAAAATGATTATGTAAGTCATTTGGTTCTGTTCCAAGAATTAGTTGAATATAAACAAGTAATTTCTATGTAGTGATTTCCGATCTCAGCCAAGTGGGTGAGAGTGTGAGAGCATGTCGGCTTTAATCATTACTGAATATCTACCTCCCAGCAGGAACTGTAGGCAGTTTTGCAGAGAGTTGGGGCAGGTGTCACCCTTGTCTTTATACTTGGGATATAAAACATCTTGTAAAGATAGTCAAAGTAAACAACATGGGAATGACTGATAACTGATTTTTTTTAGAAATTACCAAACAACCAAGTGCAGATCCTGGTGACTGGAGCAATACAAGGGACAACAAAACCCGATCGAACATATTATGAGTCACAACATGTGAATATGCAAAGGGTGTCAAAATTAATACAAAGTATATTTTTGTTTTGGGAAGAGGACCATGATCAGAAGAGTTCCATAAGAATGTTCAATGTAAATGAAAAAAAGGAAATGGTTGACATACTGAATGATTTATTTTATACCAGTATTTACATTCAAGAACAAAGAAAGCATCTGGATATCCCTAAGAAACTAACATTGAATCTGGAACAGAGAAACATTACAATTAATCTAAATTAAATAAATGGTTATTGAGAAAGTAAAGGCACCAAAGGATGGCAAATCCTCAAAGCCAGATGGTTTCCATCCTGGGATTTTAAAGAAATGTTTTTGCACGTACTCAACTATAATTTTCTGAAAATTTTCAATCTAGGAACCTGTGCTTTAAATTAGAAAAATGCATATTTCTTCACTTCAAAAAAGACAATAAGGAAAAACCAAGAAAGGATAGACGGATTAATTTAACACCTGGAAATTACTAGAGCCAAGTTTGCGGATGATACGAAGATAGGTAGAGGAGAAGGTAGTGTAGAGAAATCTGTGAGTCTGCAAATGATTTCAACAAGTTGGGAGAGTGGGCAAAGAAGTGCACAAAGAAGTAGCAGATGGAGTACAGCTTTGCAAAGTGTGCGGTCATGCACTTTGGTAGTAGGAATAAAGGCGTAGACTATTCTCTAAATGGGAAGAGGATTCAGAAATTGAAGGTGCTAAGGGACTTGGCAGCGCTGGTACACAATTCCCAAAAGGTTAATTTGCAGATTGAATCGGTTGTAAGGAAGCAATGTTAGCATTCATTCCGAAAGGACTAGAATGTAAAACCAGAGATGTGATACTGATGCTTTTTAGGGCATGGAGACCATATTTGGAGTATTATGAGCAGTTTCGGGTGCCATATCTGAGGAAGGACATGCTGACGTTGGAGAGGGTCCAGAGGACGTTTACGAGAATGATCCCAGGGAGGATTGGGTTATTGTATGATGAACTTTTGATGGCTCTGGCCCTGTTTTCACTGGCGTTTAGAAAGATGAGGTGGATCTCACTGAATCTTACCAAATAATGAAAGGCCTGGATAGAGTGTATGCGGAGAGGATGTTGCCATGAGTGGGAGAGTCTAGGACCAAAGGGGACAGCCTCAGACTATAAGGAAGGAGTGCTTTTAGAAAGGAGATGAGGAGGAATTTCTTTAGCCTGGGGGTGGTGAATCGTTGCCTCAGATAGCTGTGGAAGTCCTTGGGTATTTTTAAAGCAGTTTGTGATTAATAAGGGTATCAAGGTTACCAGGAGAAGGCAGGAGAATAGGGTGGAGAAAGATAGATCAGCCATGATTTAATGGCAGAGTAGACTCGATGGGCAGAATCGCCTAATTCTGTTCCTATGACTTATGAACGTATGAACTACAAGTATTCCAGAAATGTCCAAAATAAGCAGTGCCCTGTAGTGTCATCCAACATTTTAAAATAAAATATTGTGGGTGGAGAGGAGGGACACTGAACAGCTAGTGTCTCATTTCTTCATGACAGCCATACTAGGCACTAGTTCAAAAGATTACCAAAGTACTACTATGGAAGCCTAAGGCCTACAATAACAACAGGTGTCATAACATGTGTAAGAAGGAACTGCAGATGCTGGTTAAAACTGAAGATAGACACAAAAAGCTGGAGTGGTCAGCAGGTGTCATAACATTGTTCTTTTAACATACCACATGTTTTAAGACACTTCACTGGACTGTTATCAAATAGAATCAAAATTATACCAAATGATGTAGAATTACTTGGGGAAGCTGGCCAAAGACTTGATCAAAAATAATATCTTGGTCGAGCAGAAACAGAAGGCCAGAAATGCCTTTCGAAGGGAATACCAGTGCCAACAACCTTGGCAACTGAAGGCATTCAACAAATTCTTTACATTTTCTTTGCGAAGTCGAATTGTAGTTTACCCTTATAAATTATTGTCTGGGTCGACAAGATATTCCAGATCTATGCAAGGACAGCAGAAATATCTCAAGAGAACTAGAAATGCGTATAAAATTCATCAGTGCCTTTTGTGCACAGTGCATGGGTTCTTTTGAGTAAGGGTTCCCTTCAGATAGAGATTTGTTCACCGGTTTCAGCTGGCTCATCAAGGTGAAGTAATGTTTCTGACATCTGCATTATTATTTATTAAGATACTTCCCAGAGCAGAAAAATAAAGTGCTGGAAGAACTGGGTGGGTCAGGCAGTATCTGTGGAGGGAAATGGATACACTACATTTTGGGTTGGGTGCCTTCTTCAACAGCTGCTTGCGTCTCCAAGTATATCCCCAAGTTCTGCTGGAGAACATTGGAATTAATGCCCATTTAATGTAATCCATCAATCCCATTTCATTGTGTGCTGTGATATTATTCAAACAGAGGCACAGCTGAATACTTTGACTGGGTATTTATCTCAGATATTTATCTCAGCCCACACTTCTTTAATATTGAAATGCTTGAAGAGTCAGCATGTGAAATCCCCTTAAAAGAATAAACCACTGGGAGCCTGTTTACTTGGCAAGTCAAAGCATGATGGTTGAAACTAACCCACACCACCTACATAACTGTGTATGGCCTGCGTCTAATATCTCCAGTTGCACAACCTGGATGTTTGTTCACTGTGGCTACTCCGAAACACTGAAATATTTATTCCACAGAAAATTATGTTTGGGAATTATACAAAATGAATTGTATTATATTTTTATTCTTGTTCCAATTAATTCAACTAATTTATGAATAAGTATTTTCTTCCAACGAATGAATTGAAACTTTCTTTAAGCTACCAGGATCTAATCCTAAAGGAATCCCAACTTGTTAAAATATGACAGATCTCTGTTTGTGCTGTATTACTAAAGCAACGGTGCCTGACTGGATCCTCTCATGCTAAATACCCACGTGTTTGACAGGCAGAGCTAAAGCTAAACAAACATACCTAAAATCAAAAGGAACAGATGGGTGGGAGTCACCAAACCCATCCTCGTATATTCCCTGGTGGCCAGCTCAAGTGCAAAGTAGAATAAAACTAGATGTTTGCAGTTAGTATACCATCTGGAGAAAGATGGTGGAAAAAAACCTGTTTAAGGGATAATAATGTAAATGCTTTCATTCTTCAAAAGCATTTGGAACTCTACAGTAGAATAGCTGGAATCATGAGGGCAATTTTACCTGGCTCCATTTCTTTCTCAGAAAGATAAAAGTTGTTGCCTTGTATTGGTTGGAAAATTAAGCAACATCTCTACTATGAGACTGGCCATGTATGGGGCTTTGCACTGGAATCAAAGCCTGACAGCTTCTCCCCTAGAATAATTTTATCATGTGAATAAAAACAAATGATTGAGGACAAAATCGGATTAACAGCAAGTAGTCTAGTTTGAATCTATATAGAAAAATATTTGCTACCCAGTTTTTTATTAATGACAAATATATTCTGTGTTTTCAGTCAGGAGGTTGATTATGTGTTGTAAGAAGGGAAATACTATACCATGTAATAACAATGCATTGTTCCATTGCTCTGGTAAACTAGACATCTGGAGTCACCTTTCAAACTCTTAATCCCTGTAAATAGGCATAACCCTGGGAGTTACTGTTGTAACTTGGCAGATGCTATTAAATATCTGGCTCTAATCAAAGCTGGTAAAATAGTTTTAAAAAACATACTGGCTTCCTCTTTATCTTGTTTTCTGGTAGTTTGTTGTGTGCCTTGCGAACTATGAACTTGTCTGATGTGTTAGTTGTAGAAATTGCGTCTGCAAAATGTACTGACCAGCTTAGACTAATTATTAATATTTGGGCCAAAACATTGATCAGATGTGGGGTATAAGGGGCAAATTAGTGGGGAAGGAAAGGGAGTTAAGAGGAAGAAGGGAAAAGGAGCTCAACAGGAGTTGGGAAATCTGCAGAAAGAAGCACAGAGACAGAAAGAGGAGAAGAGAATAGTGGCCAAAAAGCAATGGGCGAAATAAATTCAGGTAAGTGGAGGTCAGAAAATTGAAATAACTTGGCAGTGGGAGAGCAAAGGTACTGTGTTCGGTATGACTAGAAAATGCCGGCTCAGAGTTGCTGTAAAATGGAAGGCTGGAGAGGAGTATGCAGACTGAGCCCTAACAGGTAGGTGCAATCATTAAAGGGTTGGAGAAAAGGATTGACAGCTCATATCTAGGTTAGATAAAAAAATGCAGATTGTAGGTGAGGGTGAAACATCGGAAAGAAAGATAGATTTTCCCTGGGAACATGCTCTGTGGCTGTAACTACTAGACCAGTGCAGGTAATGCCTGGCCTGTGACTGTTCCCACTAGTATTTATGGTCAGCTGACTTAACTATGATTGAGATAAAAAGCTATTCACTTAAATTTGAATTAAATGCTTCTTCATCCCCAATTACAATAATTGTGAACTATTATACAAATGAGGTTCAAGATGAAGATTCTGTCATCAGAAGGAAATGGGATTTTTGTGGATCCATTCAGTGAGGTTAGTTTGATAAATAGCTTCCGCTACATTCCACTATATTGGCTGACCAATTTCCCTCCGGGGATGAAAAAGTTTATTGTATCATATCGTATCGTATTCCGTTTAAAATCTCATCCAGAACCTTAATCAAGCCAGGTAGCCTGGCGTCACTTCTTTGCTGACAAGTTGTTCAAGCTATTAGTTACCATGTAAACCTAATGGCATTCCAACTAAGATATGAATAAATACAAACTAAGGCCATTTGGTTTCTCATACCTGCTGCTATATTCTATAAGATCATTGGCTGATCTGGTATTTAACCCCGTAATCCTTGATTTCCTTAATATTTAAAGATCTGTTTTTTCAGACCCTTGAATTTGCACATTATCATCTTAATCTGAAATATTCACCTCATGTGATTAGGCAGCGTTTTTTTTTTATTACCCTTCTCTATTACCTAACATTGGCACAGATGGCGGTGGAGGCCAAGTCATTGGATATTTTTAAGGTGGAGATTGACAGATTCTTGATCAGTAAGGGTGTAAAGGGTTATGGACAGGGGAATGTGGTTGAGAGCGAAAGACAGATCAGCCATGATTGAATGGCAGAGTAGACTCGTTGGGCCCAATGGCCTAATTCTGTTCCGATGAACTATGAACATTTCTGTGGATGTAAACTTCTGGTACAATTTCTCAAATAACTTGGTTGATCTTTTTTCCTCTGTTAACCAGGTAACTGTTGATGATTGTAAGGAAATTGTTGCTGCGTGCACGAAGCATAATGTGATTCTTTCAGTTTGCCATGTCCTGAGATACTCACCAGCAGTTCTAAAAGTAAAGGTACGTTTACTTGAAAGCTGAGCTCAGACTACTTATTCATTATAGCCTGACGTTGTATCAATTTTAAATCGGATGTTCTAATTATTTTTGCCTTTGCTTTCTGCTACAAAATCAGCTATAAGTAATTCAACGTTCACCCATGTTCTAAGGCAGAAGGTCTCAACTTCCGAGTGAAGGTAGAGTAAGCAGGTTTATGTGATGAGTGGGGAGGTGCATGAGTAGCAATCTACCTACTATCACCACAGTTGTAATGGTGAAATGCTTCTGCCAATTTGTACAAGATGTACAGCAGTTTTCACCAGATGAAATGCATTATGTTGCTGAATGAAGAACAAGGTTGACCAGCATACTGGTCTCACTGGGTATTAGAGTCATAGAGTAATACAGTGTGGAAACTGGCCCTTCGACCCAACTTGCCCACACCGGCCAACAATGTCCCAGCTACACTCGTCCCACTTGCCTGCGCTTGGTCCATATCCCTCCGAACCTGTCCAATCCATGTACCTGTTTAACTGTTACTTAAACGATGGGATAGTCCCATCCTCAACTGCCTCCTCTGGCAGCTTGTTCCATACACCCATCACCCTTTGTGTGAAAAAGTTACCCCTCGGATTCCTATGTAATCATTTTCCCTTCACCTTGAACCTATGTCCTCTGGTCCTCGATTCCCCTATTCTGGTCAAGAGACTCTGTGCATATCTACCCGATCTATTCGTCTCATGATTTTGTACACCTCTATAAGATCACCCCTCATGCTCTTGCGCTCCATGGAATAGAGACCCAGCCTACTCAACCTCTCCCTATAGCTCACACCCTCTAGTCCTGGCAACACCGTGTAAATCTTTTCTGAACCCTTTCATGTTTGACAAGATCTTTCCTGTAACATGGTGCCCAGAACTGAACACAATATTCTAAATGTGGTCTCACCAACGTCTTATACAACTGCAACATGACCTCCCAACTTCTATAGTCAATATAGACCAAAGTGCCAAAAGCCTTTTTGACCACCTTATCCACCTGCGACTCGACCTTCAAGGAACCGTGCACCTGTACTCCTCGATCCCTCTGCTCTACAACACCACCCAGAGGCCTCCAATTTACTGTGTAGTTCCTGCCCTTGTTCGACGTTCCAAAATGCAACACCTCGCACTTCTCTGTATTAAATTCCATCAACCATTCCTCCGCCCACCTGGCCAATCGATCCATGTCCTGCAGCAATCTTTCACAAACATCTTTACTGTCTGCAAAACCATTCACTTTTGTATCATCAGCAAACTTGCTAATCTTGCCCTGTATGTTCTCATCCAAATCATTGATGTACATGACAAACAGTAACGGACCCAACACCACAAGTCACAGGCCTCCGGTCCGAGAAGCAACCTTCCACCATCACCCTCTGCTTCCTTACATGGAGCCAATTTGCTATCCATTCAGCTATCTCTCCTTGGATACCACTTTTTAAGAAAGGAGGGAGAGAGAAAACAGGAAATTATAGACCAGTTAGTCTGACATCAGTGGTGGGGAAGATGCTGGAGTCAATTATAAAAGACGAAATTGCGGAGCATTTGGATAACAGTAATAGGATCGTTCCGAGTCAGCATGGATTTACAAAGGGGAAATCATGCTTGACTAATCTTCTGGAATTTTTTGAGGATGTAATTAGGAAAATTGACAGGGGAGAGCCGGTGGATGTGGTGTACCTCGACTTTCATAAAGCCTTCGACAATGTCCCACATAGGAGATTAGTGGACAAAATTAGAGCACATGGTATTGTGGGCAGGGTACTGACATGGATAGGAAATTGGTTGACAGACAGAAAGCAAAGAGTGGGGATAAATGGGTCCCTTTCGGAATGGCAGGCAGTGACTAGTGGGGTACCGCAAGGCTCGGTGCTGGGACGGCAGCTATTTACAATATACATTAATGACTTGGATGAAGGGATTAAAAGTACCATTAGCAAATTTGCAGATGATACAAAGCTGGGTGGTAGTGTGAGCTGTGAGGAAGATGCTATGAGGTTGCAGGGTGACTTGGACAGGTTGTGTGAGTGGGCGGATGCCTGGCAGATGCAGTTTAATGTGGATTAGTGTGAGGTTATCCACTTTGGTGGCAAGAATAAATAGGCAGATTATTATCTGAATGGTGTCAAGTTAGGAAAAGGGGACGTACAACGAGATCTGGGTGTCCTAGTGCATCAGTCACTGAAAGGAAGCATGCAGGTACAGCAGGCAGTGAAGAAAGCCAATGGAATGTTGGCCTTCATAACAAGAGGAGTTGAGTATAGGAGCAAAGAGGTCCTTCTGCAGTTGTATAGGGCCCTAGTGAGACCGCACCTGGAGTACTGTGTGCAGTTTTTGTCTCCAAATTTGAGGAAGGATATTCTTGCTATTGAGGGCGTGCAGCGTGGGGTTTACTAGGTTAATTCCCAGAATGGCGGGACTGTCGTATGTTGAAAGACTGGAGCGGCTAGGCTTATATCCCCTGGAATTTAGAAGGATGAGAGGGGATCTTATCAAAACATATAAGATTATTAAGGGGTTGGACACGTTAGAGGCAGGAAACACGTTCCCAATGTTGGGGGAGTCCAGAACCAGGGGCCACAGTTTAAGAATAAGGGGTAGGCCATTTAGAATGGAGATGAGGAAAAACTTTTTCAGTCAGAGGGTTGTAAATCTGTGGAATTCACTGTCTCAGAAGGTAGTGGAGGCCAATTCTCTGAATGCATTCAAGAGAGAGCTAGATAGAGCACTTAAGGATAGCGGAGTCAGGGGGTATGGGGAGAAGGCAGGAACGGGGTACTGATTGAGAATGATCAGCCATGGTCACATTGAATGGCGGTACTGGCTTGAAGGGCCGAATGGCCTACTCCTGCACCTATTGTCTATTGATCCTATTTCATATTTACTGGCTATAGAGCTTATATTGAAGAAGTTGAGAACCACCTCCTCAACCTAAGCAACCAAGCAACCTCAGAGTTAAAAAGTACATTAATATGTTGAAAGAAGCTTGGGGTCAGGATGATGATTAATAATTACAATCGGATACAGTGCATTCAGAAAGTATTCAGACCCCTTCACTTTTTCCACATTTTGCCTTATTTTAAAATGGATTAAATTAATTTTTTTAATCATCAATCTACACACAATACCCCATAATAAAAAAACAAAAACAGGTGTTTAGAAATTTTTGCAAAGTAATTAAAAAGAAGTAACTGAAATATCACATTTACATATGTATTCAGACCCTTTGCTGTGACACTCAAAATTGAGCTTATGTTCATCCTGTTTCCATTGATTATCCTTGATGTTTCTACAACTTGACTGGAGTCCACCAGTGGTAAATTAAATTGATTGGACACGATTGGGAAAGGCACACACCTGCCTATATAAGGTCCCCCAGTTGACAGTGCAAGTCAAAGCAAAAACCAAGCCATGAAGACGAAGGAATTGTCTGCAGATCTCTGAGACAGGATTGTGTCAAGACACAGATCTGGGGAAGGGTATAAAACAATTTCTGCAGCATTGCAGGTCCCGGAGAGCACAGTGGCCTCCGTCATTCTTAAATGGAAGAACTTTGGAACCACCAGGACTCTTCACAGAGCTGGCCGCCCGGCCAAACTGAGCAATCGGGTATGAAGGGCCTTGGCCAGGGAGGTGACCAGGAACCCGATGGTCACTCTGACAGAGCTCCAGAGTTCCTCTGTGAAGATGGGAGAATTTTCCAGACGGACAACTATATCTGCAGCACTCCACCAATCAGGACTTTATGGTAGAGTGGCCAGACGGAAGCCACTCCTCAGTCAAAGGCACATGACAGCCCGCTTGGAGTTTGCCAAAAAGCACCTAAAGGACTCTCGGACCATGAGAAACAAGATTCTCTGGTCTGATGAAACCAAGATTGAAATCTTTGGCCTGAATGCCAAGCGGCACCGCTCATCACCTGGCCAATACCCCATATCTACGGTGAAGCATGGTGGTGGTAGCATCATGCTGTGGGGATGTTTTTCAGCGGCAGGAACTGGGAGACTAGTCAGGATCGAGGGAAAGATGAACGGAGCAAAGTACAGAGAGATCCTTGATGAAAACCTGCTCCAGAGCGTTCTGGACCTCAGACTGGGGCGGAGGTTCACCTTCCAACAGGACAACGACCCTAACCACACAGCCAAGACAACGCAGGAGTGGCTTTGTGACAAGTCTGCGAATGTCCTTGAGTGGCCCAGCCAGAGCCCGGACTTGAACCCGATCGAACATCTCTGGAGGGACCTGAAAATAACTGCATCGACGCTCCCCATTCAACCTGACAGCTTGAGAGGATCTGCAGAGAAGAATGGGAGAAATTACCCAAATACAGGTGTGCCAAGCTTGTAGCGTCATACCAAGAAGACTTGAGGCTGTAATCGCTGCCAAAGGTACCTCAACAAAGTACTGAGTATTGGGTCTGAATAATTATGTAAATGTGATATTTCAGTTATTTCTTTTTAATTATTTTGCAAAAATTTCTAAACACCTGTTTTCGCTTTTTTATTATGGGGTATTGTGTATAGATTGATGATTTAAAAAAAAAAGAATTTAATCCATTTTAAAATAAGGCTGTAACGTAGCAAAATGTGGAAAAAGTGAAGGGGTCTGAATACTTTCTGAATGCACTGTATACCTCCTTTTGGTTCTTTCCACATCATCACATTTTCTGCACCTCAGCACTTCCTTAAAGCATCTAACTTTATCCAATTGTAATTAACAATCATCATCCTGACCCTGAGCTGCTTTCACAATATTGATGGACCTTTTAACGTTGAGGTTGCTTCGGTTGAGAAGGTGGTTCTCAACTTCTTCAATATAAACTTTATAGCCAACAAATATAAAATATTTTGATTCCCAGTGAGACCAGTATGCTGGTCAACATATGTTAACCTGGTCAACCTTGTTCTTCATTCAGCAACATAAAGCATTTCATTGGGTGAAAACTGCTGTACATCCTGTACAAATTGGCAGAAGCATTTCCACATTAAAACTGTGACTGCACTTTATTGCCTGGGAGATCCCAGAGTCGTGATAGGCAATACTGTATATAAAGTTTATGAACTTTTATTCTTTAAATTGAGTTGGTTGACAACAGCTTCACACATGACATTTGAAAACTTGAAGGTATAGACAACCATCATCTAAGGATCCAAAAGGAGGATTCCATAATAATACATTTTAAAAAAAAATTTTTTATTTTTATTATTATTTTTTTTTCCATGATTCCATGATTCCATGATTCCATGATTCCATGATCTGTAGGAAGTGCTAGCTGAAGAGTTATGACTGTAGTGTTGGAAACAGCAAATTGATAAATTGCATTTTGTATGGAAGCATGATTAGCAATGTTAAGAAGATGAAATGATTTATTTTATTGACTGATTTTAAAGCATGTGCACATCTACATGGTTGCAATTTGTACCTGCATGTTACAGAGCTACTCTGACACTTGGGTGTGCATTTTATGTTCTGTAGCACAGACATTTGTGCATTTGCACAGTAATGTAGAACAGCTGCAGCTTGAGGATGGAGCCAAATTGGCATATGAAATACACGAGACTTTTGCTGCTGGATTAAGAAGCTTGATATTTCACATACATTTAAACTATAAAGTACTGTGATGTTGTGTTGCATAGTTTTATGTAGCTTCCCCTTGGAATTACAGACAGGTAGTTTGGGATTTGCTCAAGGAGAAACCACTTATCTGAATAACAAAAGAAATACTGTTTCTTCAGTCCAAATCTTTTAGCTTAAAAATTGTAGGCAATGTAATTGCTTCCAGCTGTCTTATTACTTTCCCAGAGCACTGAATTTAGCATCAAATGCAGGAAGTGTTTGTTTGAGTGAACTGATGGATAGTTTGAAGATTTTAAAAAACAAATTAGGTAGTGTAAACTAGGAAGGAGTCTGCAATATTTGATAACTGCTGAAATGAACATCACTCCATTTATTACTATGGGAAAATTGTTTCATTATTCGACTTTAATTACTGTAACTGCTAACGTTTCTTATTTCACATGTTGAATTGATATCTGTTTTTCTGTGAGATGGTCTAGTTTACAAAAATCTGTCTACATGAATCCTGAAAGAAAAATTACATTTACATGGTTCCTTTTCATGATCTTAGATCTTCCCAAAGATTTGGAAGTAGTTATGTAGTGTAGTTACAAAATCAACACTATTCAGTGAAACACACCAATCATTTTCTAGCTGGGTCCCACAGAGAAACAAAGGCATAATTACCAGATCCTGGAGCAGAATTGCAATGTATGGCTGGCTCGAAGGGCAGAATGGCCTACTCCTGCACCTATTATCTATTGTACAGCATCGTCTTTGTTTGGTGCTGCTACATGCAACCTCCCCTCTCTTTGTCAAGTGTGCTTTTAAGAGGTACCTTAGTAACAGGTCATTGAAGAGTAACGTATCTAATGAATCATTTCATGTAGGTAAAATCATGTAGGTTTATACACTTTTGAAAAAGCCTAAAGCTAATTTAGGTGCTTGGGCTGAAGTGGTTATAATTACACCATTGTGTTTGCATCTGATAAATGAAGCCTAAATCTAGAGACTGATTCCAGTAAAACTGGAATGAACCAAAGTAATGCTACTTGAAGTAGACAGATATGCCTTGTTTTGGATTTAGGTTTGGCTGTGATTTTACACAATATACACATTGTAAAGGTCAACATGTTGGGAAATGAAGAATCTTCAATTTATTCCAGGTATTATTACCATTACATATTATAAATGTGTTTATTAATAATTGGCAGCAGCAATACAGCGTTGCAAATTTACTTTGTTCCTCTGCTGCTTCTACCCTGCGGAATCGCAGTAGAATAGAAGGTTACAGTTAAGAAGGATGTAATTTTGTCCATTGCATTCATACCACAATTTGTTAGCATTCCTAGTACTAATATTTTCTCCCAATATGACATGCTTCAAGTATTTTTAATTTTCCATTTGAAAAATGTGGTATCTTTATTCCAAATGTTTACAATACTTTGAGAGATCCTTTTAGCCACTTTGCTCGTATTGAGTACCTCAAGTTTGTCTCCATTACTGTAGTCAGTCATCCTGTGCAAAGACGTAATGAATCTTTAGCACCTAGATTATAAAACAGTATAGAACACAGAACTGTGCCAAACATGATGCCAAGATAAACTAATCTCATCTGCCTGCACATGATCAATATCCCTCCATTCCCTGCACATCCATGTGCCTATCTAAATCCCACTTAAAAACCACTGTAATATCAGCCTCCACCAACACCCATGACAGCATGTTCCAGGCCCCCACCACTCTCTGTGTAGGGGGAAAAACCTGTTCCTTGCCTCCTTTAAAGGTTGCTCCTCTCACCTTAAACCAATGCCCTCTAGTCTTTGATATTTCCATCCTGGGTAAAAAGTCCTGACTGTCCATCCTATCTTTACCTCTCATAATTTTATATTATTCTATCAGGGCTTCCCTCAACTTCCAGCGTTCCAGAGAAAACAATCCAAGTTTGTCCAACCTCTCCCTTGCAGCTAATACCCTCTATTCCAGGCAGCATTCTGGTACACCTCTTCTGCACCCTCTCCAAAGACACCACTACTTCCTGTAATGGGACGACCAGAACTGCACACAATAGTAATTTACAGTTGATGATTTATGATTGATAGATTTCAGGAAATCAGCATTTGAATCACATGGCCTCACTTCAGTGAGATTGGACTTTATTTACATAATTTAGGTTACTTGACATTGGACAGAATTGCAGAACTGCCAGTTTAGACTCTCGGGTATGATTCATGAGCAAGCCAGGAGCTGCAAGAAGTACTCGGTCCAATTGGATCTTTGCCACCAATCCTAGTCTAAATATAATTGCACCATGGCTCTCAGAAACCAATTCACCAAGCCCTGAAACAATTTCTCTCCATTAAACTATCTGCATTTTGAAAGCCAACTGAGAAGTATATTTTACCACTGTGAAATTACTGAATACTAATCAATAGAAAATTTACAATAATATAGCACCTTTCAATAAGAACCTGAAGTTGGAGATAATTTGGTCCCTTGAGCCCACTTTGCCATTCAATAACATTATGGCTGCTCTGGTCTTGGCAGCAACACCACTTGCCTAGTCTCTCCCATATTCCCATATTTCCAGTCGCTCCCATATCCCCATGATTCTCATGTAGTTTAAAGGTTTGTTAATCTCCATTTTGAATATATTTCTAATAGTTCTGCTTTCATGGCAATCTGGTGTATAGTATTCCAAAGGTTCATGATCTTCTGCGAGGAACAATTCCTCCCATGTCGGTCAGTTACCCTCGTATTCTAAAACTATGCCCTCATTCAAGATCTTCTCTCATTTGTCTGCACTCTAATGAGTTTAGGCCCAAATGGCTTAGCTTTTCTTCATATATCAACCTCTTCGCCTCAAGAATCAAATCTAGTGATTCTGTACTACTTCCAAAGCAAGTACATGTTTCCTTAAATGTGTAGACCAGGAATGTATGCAATATTCCAGGTTCTGTTTCACCAGTGCCTAGTAATGTTGCTTTAAAATCTCTCTTACACTCTGTACCCTTTGCAATAAAGACTGACGTTCAACTAGTCCTCTTATTTACCTGATATCTACACGCTAATGTTTTGTCATTCATGTACTAGCACCCATGATACCGATGTACTTAAACTTTTTAAAGACAAACACTGTTTAAATTATAGTTTCTATTTTCATTCAGTGAATAACCTTGCATTTTATCATATTATATTTTATCTGCCAACTTCTTGCTCACTTGCTTAACCTATCTGTGACCCTTTGAAAGCTCATAGTAACCTCCCCCAACTTACTAACCTACTTAGATTCAAGGATGAGCTCAAACCTACATGAAAAAAAAAGTGCGACATCGGAACTGAATCTTGGGAGTGTCCGGCATGTAACCACTCGAAGTTGAGAAGAAGCATTCAGGCAGGTCTTGAGAAATTTAAGTCTATACATTGCGAACGTTGAAGCCCTTCAAATGTCATATCTACCCTGCAAGGCCAATCTTTAAAAGAGTCTATGGTTGCACCCATTGGACTCGTCAGTCACTCCAGTCCCCACAAAAACAGGCCATTCTCAATCCTGAGGACTTCCTCAGAAGGAGAAACTAATTACCATTAACAAGTCATTTATTCATTCTTTCTTAAATATTTCTGATACTGATAGAGAGCTAAGAGAGATAATATGTACACACTTTACTCTTTTGCTGTAAAATTTCCACACTGATTTTACAAATGTTATCGGTTATTACAATCTCTGTAGAAACACTAGCTGTATAAGGATTAGAAGCAGTTTTTTCACAAGAATCACTTTTATGATTTGTCAACAAAGGTGGGATTGGCAGTCATGAATCAGGGTAATTTGATAAAGCAAAAAACTTTTTCAACAGGACAATTTTAACAATCAATTATATGTTTGCACATGTAATTTCCCATATAATTTCCATAATTTCAATTTGCTCAGTCTTCCTTGGCATTAGTCAACCATGCTTTCTATCTAGTAGAGAATTATGTAAGTGATAGTGGTAGTAAGATGCAGATCCTGATGACTGCGACAGTGTTCTTGTTTCTGTCTGGTTGACTGTATTACTGCTATAACCCAGATCAATCAGTCAATATCAGGTGAACAGAAACAAGAGTAATTGCCAATTGAAAAAACGGGAATGGAAATTAGAGTTGATTAATATGCATCCTCTATTTAATCCTTCCTCTGCTGAATAAACAAGTGAAAGAAGTTTGACCGTAAACAGTACAAATTAATTGTTGCACTCCCGCTGCTGTCCCAGTTAAGATCACCTAACTGAAAGGAGACCAGGGATTGAGGATGACCATAAGTGACTTCCGAGTATGATGAGACGTTTCCCTACCCACTAAGTCAGAAGGAATGCTAATAAAAGGAGATTTTAAATTTTAGTAGAAACTAAAATTCAGTTAGAGGGAGTTCACCTTGAGGACAAGTTAATACTGCAGATTTCCTGGTGGAACAAGCCTCCTCATTAATTCATCAAACTGCTTTTTATAATTCAGAAACAAATTGCTCAGTATCCAAAGTGATCAGATTATTAGTCTAGTGTTTCTTTTTATCGTTTTCATTCTTTTGAATGTATCTCTGTGCATTAAATATTTGTTGTACTGAACCCAATGTAATTAGCACAGAATAAGGTAGGGCATCTTGAAGCCAGCCACGGCATGAGCTGCTCTTTTTCAGACCGCTTTGAGAACACTCAAGAAACAAATAAAAACCTACAGTGTGCGTAGAAGCTTGTTGCTGTTCAGGATCATCCATCTGGTAAATGCAATCCTTGGCAGGAATTTGAATGAGATTATACAGTGGCTTTAAATATGATGCCATTACTGGCAAAGGTTATAAGAGTTTGTTTCAGATTTACAGGGTACCTTATAGAATTACAGTCTCCTTACTCTGGGTACCACAACAAATAACACCTTTTGCAGCCATTTTGTTTGCTGTCTATTCAATAAAATATTTATTTCTACCAATCGTACACCTCCTCAATTTTTTGCCAGGATATTTCAAACATGCCTCAAGGCAAACCTACTTTCCATCATTGGACAATTGAAAACAGTGAAATTCTACTTTAAATGGATTCTTCAACATTCGGTGTATTAGCTACTTTTATTCTTTCTCGTTCATATATTCATTGAGCTTTTCCTTAGGTAGAATTATGCTATCTTCAGCTACTACATGTGGTATTCCATAAAATGACTACTCACTCGGTATGGAAATTAAGAAATTGTTGTCTTATTTACGCCATCCCGTAATCAAGGTTGACATTACAGTGACAGCACTCAGAAATTCTAGCACTGTTGCAATCATAAGTTTAACCAAAAAACAAGAAAAGATACGAGAACAGTGCAGCATAGGAACAGGCCTTTCAACCTACAGTGTTTGTGACGATCATGATGTTAAATTAAATGGATTCCTTCTGCCTGCATGTGAGCCATACGTTTCCATTATCTGAACATTCATAAGCCTTTCTAAAAGCACTTTAAATGCCACTATTATATTTGCATCAACCATCACCGCTGGCAGCCAATTCTAAGCATCTACCACTCCGTGCGTAAAAAGAAATTGCCCCACACATCTCCTTTACATTTTGCCCTTCTGACCTTAAAACTATATTCTCTAGTATTTGACATTCCCACCCTAGGGAGAAGACTCTTGATTGTCTACCTAATCTGTGGCTCTCATAATTTAAAATGTTTAATTGTCATATGTACTGAAAATGGAACACTGAAATTCTTACTTCTGTCAGGTCTCCCCTCAGCCTCCGAACGTCCAGAGAAAACAATCCATATTTGTCCAATTTCTCTGTATAGCTAATACCATCTAATCCTGGACAGCATTCTTCTGTCCTCCAAAGCCTCCACATCCTTCCTAATCATAATTCACCTCTGTTGTCTCCTCAAAAAACTCAAATCAACTTCATAAGGCATGACTTGTCTTGGACAAACTATGCTGACTGCCTCATTAGTTCATTCTCACGAGTCAAGTGTTTAACTGTCAAATCTATTGAAAATTGAATTCTTACATGCAGCAGCAGCACAACAGGTCCGTAAACACAGTATTCATAAAATAAACAACAAATTTCAATAAATTAAAAACAAAGCCATATTAGTGCAAAACAAAAGCCCGAAGTCCCTAGTACAACCAAGAGTTCCTAAAGCGACAACACAGTTTGTAGTTCTGTAAAAGCTATTCCTATGTATCCTCTCCACTAGCTCTCCTACCACTTATGTGAGGCTCACCAATCTATGGTTGCCTGAATTATTCTTATTTCTCTTTTTAAGCAAAGGAACAACATTGGCTACTCTCTTGATCTCTGGGACATTGCTGGTGGTTAGAGAGGATACAAAGATCTTTGTCGAGGCTCTAGCAATCTCTTCTTTTGCCTTTCTCGATAAACTGGGATTGATCTCATCAGGCCCTGGGGGCTTATCCATTTAATGTTTTCAAGAGACCAAACACCACCTCCTCTTTGTGCTCTAGTGGTTAAACATATTAGTATGCACAACACTGATCCCACTATTCTCCTTGTCCTTCTACCGATGCAAAGTATTTGTTTAGTATCTCACTTACATCCTTTGGCTCCAAGCAGAAATTCCCTCTATTGAGTGGTTCGACCCTCTCCCTAGTTACCCTCTTGTTTTTAATACATATAGAAAAAGTCTTGGGATTCTCATTAATTCTATTTGCAAGGACATTTCATGGCCCCTTCTGGTCTTCCCAATTCCCTGCTTAAATTCTTTCCTGCTTTCTTTATATTCCTCAAAAGCCATGACTAATTTCAACCTCCTTGACCTTAAATATACATCCTTTTTTATTTTTGACCAAATTTACCTCTTCTCTCGTCATCACGTTCCCTATGATGCTAACCTTGTCCCTTCTCCTTACGAGAATATGCCGGTCCTCAACTCTGATGTGAAAATCTTTGGGATATTTATGTATGATAAGATTCTTTCCAAAGAATGTGCACTGATTTAAATTGTCAATCCCCATGGCATTGGTTTGTTCTCACACTCCAAAAGCAAAACAAAACTGCAGATGCTGGAAATCTGAAATGAAAGCAGAATGTTGGAAACATTCAGCAGCTCAAGCAGCTTCTAGGAGAGAGAAACAGTTTCAGTTTGATGTCTGCTCATCATAAATACACTAGAAATAATTTGAAGAGTAGTGGGAAGCACGGAGAGAACAAAGGGAATGTTTGTGATGGGGTGGAGACTAAGAAAGACTGAAAGACACGTGGTCGATGATACTGACTGGTGGCGGGGGGGGGGGGGGGGAGATTTTTCTATCCTGGATGGTCACTTTGGAGGACATGTAAACAGAAGAAGGGAAATGCAAAGGGAAGAAGAGAGAAATAAAAATATAATGTATCTGAAAACCAAAACACTGGAAAACAAAAGTTCTCTCACACCTCCTGGTGGTGGGCTCATGAATAGCATGTCTGAAAGTCGCCCTCTGCTATTCATTTAGTGTAAGATGGAGCATAACATGGTGCTTTGGAAACATTGCCTCTAGGAAAGGGAGTGAAGAATACATCCATATTCTTGCTGCTTTGGTGAACACTATGGTCCATAAATTATTGTGAGGATTCCCATAGTATTCTATACTTGGGGGAGGGGGGGGGGCTACCACAGCACTATCAAGTAACATGATGGAATATGGTATGCTTTCACATCTGATTTATCTTTTAAGGTGTATATATTTTTGGATTGGAAATTATGTTGCTTTGTGCAATATCTTATAATCAAGCACTTCAATGTTTAAAGTTAACCCAGCGTGGACATTGTCCAGTATGTTGGTTCCCATTTGCTCCTAACTGCTGAAGATACTGCAGCACAGGGCATGCTTTCACTGTCCCTAGTGGCTAACAAGTGAAAGTTACAAGGACTGGTATGAAGGTGAACAGCAACTAGTGTGATAGATGTTGATGGCTTTGTTGTATAATATCAGTGGATAATTTGGTATCTGAGATGGAAACAGATCAAGAAAGGGGAGAGAGGTGTCAGAAATGGTCCACATGAATTTGAGAGGAAGATGGAAGTATGCAGTGATTGATGAAATTTATGATTTATTCACAAAATGCTGGAGTAACTCAGCAGGTCAGGCAGCATCTCGGGAGAGAAAGAATGGGTGACGTTTTGGGTCGAGACCCTTCTTCATGGTCTGCATGGGTGCAGGAGGCAGCACCAATACAGTCATCACGTAGCGGAGAAGAGGATGGTGGTGGAGCCTAATTGGCATTCTCTTGATGCTATGTCCAACATTTCTTTGTTAATTACTGCAAGTAAAATACATTAGGTTATCATTCATCTTGTTGCATATGCAGGTCAGTGTCCAGATTAACTACTGTGTTGCCAATAACATTGTGTCACTGAGGTCCTCTAAACCTTTAGAACTATCAATGAAATGTTTTTGACTTGTTCCATTTTCTGGCCATAGCCTTTGGAGTTTTTTGCTTGAACTCTTTAATTTTGTTCTGAACTAAATGAAGTTGTGCTAATTTCATTCTAATATGCAGTGCTTCCTTGTGTTTGCAGTAAATGTGAGATTGTTGCTATAATTAGATAAGGATAATTTATTTCCAAATTATGTAAAATATGCAGCAGTTATAATAATAATACATTTAAATTTTTTTTTTTTATCAGTTATCAGGAACTGAAACAGAAAAGAACATAAAATGTAGCACATATTGAACTGAGATAAAGGGGTACATGTTCTCAATGTAAACTTTAAACAGTGTTTTGGAATCAGCAAATATTTTGCATAATCCATTTATATGTTAAATTATCAAACAGCCTTGCTATTGGCTTCATACTGCAGATAAATACGAAAAAAACATGTGATACTGATCACATCCTCAGGATTTCCAAGGGGAGGTAACAGAAAATTAATTATTTATAGACAATAGGTGCAGGAGGAGTCCATTCGGCCCTTCGAGCCAGCACCGCCATTCAATGTGATCATGGCTGATCATTCTCAATCAGTACCCCGTTCCTGCCTTCTCCCCATACCCCCTGACTCTGCTATCCTTAAGAGCTCTATCTAGCTCTCTCTTGAATGCATTCAGAGAATTGGCCTCCACTGCCTTCTGAGGTAGAGAATTCCATAGATTCACAACTCTCTGACTGAAAAAGTTTTTCCTCATCTCAGTTCTAAATGGCCTACCCCTTATTCTTAAACTGTGGCCCCTTGTTCTGGACTCCCCCAACATTGGGAACATGTTTATAAAATATACTCGCTGTTACATGACAATTACATAGTATGGCTATGGCAAGTATATCTTGCAAGACCTCAACATTATAATTGAGATTAATAGGTAGGTAATATTTTCTTTTGAAATGGTGTTGGTTCAGGCTAGGATACAGAAAAATTTAGTTTGATGAGACTTTTAAGGATACGTGGATGGTGGTGCAGCAATTAAATTATTCTAATACATAATGCAGGGATCTGGACAATAAGCCCAAACATGCAAATATAAAATCCAACAAGACAGCTGTGGAATTCAAATTCAGTTGATAATATGGAATTCAAAATAAAAGAAATATTAGTTCTGATGACCATAACACTAGCTTGTTGTAAAAACCACCTGGTTCACTCATGTCCTGGCCAAGTCTGGTCTGTGTAGGAAGGAACTGCAGATGCTGGTTTACACTGAAGATAGACATAAAATGCTGGAGTAACTCAGTGGGACAGGCAGCATCTCTGGAGAGAAGGAATGGGTAACGTTTTGGCTCTGAAGAAGGGTCTCGACCCAAAACATCACCCATTCCTCTCCAGAGATGCTGCCTGTCCCACTGAGTTACTCCAGCATTTCAGGTCTGGTCTGTGGTGGATCTGGTGTCATATAATATGGTTGACTCTTGAATGCTCCCTAAATTCGTCTAGCAGGACGATTAATTGTATCACAAGGGTCACATTGAAATAATGAAAGAATAAAACCAGATCTGGACATCAAATTCAGGCATAGTAAAATTGCTCAGCTCAGTAGACACAAAGTTCTACTCGTATGGGGACGTTTCGTGAAATTGGGAGAGCTGTTTCACAGTCTAGCCAATAGCCAATGTGATTGTCGTCACAATATTATACACGGCAACATGCCAGACGTCTTCTGGGAACATCATGTACCACTGTTCGACAGAGCCATCAGAAGGGCAGCACAGCTGACGAGCTCAGGGAGTCCTCAGCATTGACTCCAGACCACATGAAGACTGGCATCAATTCAAACATGGGCATCGAAAGCAACTCCAAATTACCTTCAGCATTCACAATTGGCTAATGAAATTTTGCTCTTTGTATTGATCAACACTTGAACAAAGACCAAAAGTAGCAAATGCACAGCTCATACTCTGGATGGGAGTCTGCAAAATTCCTCCATCCGGAGTATAAAGGCAGATAAGGGTACACTAAAGTCCTCTCATTCTGGCATGCAAATGGGATGGGGTGGGGGGGGAGGGGGACTTCATCCAAACTCTGGATGAATGAACTGCACCAATCACATTACACTGTGGCTGCAAAAGCAGGTTGGGTGTTCTGTCGTACTGAAGTCCCAGAGACTTTATCAATATACATTTCAAGAGTATGATGGAATGTTCTCCACTTGCTTGGATCCAACTGTCCTGAAAATGCCGTATTGCATTCTAGATAAAATAGCTAATTTGATTGGTACCGCAACAACCACCCTAAAAGTTCATTTCATCCACCAGTGTGCCCAATCTGGAAAATACCATACAGTTACTTGCCTGGGCTACTTCATTAGCACTTACTAAACATGTGGCATCTAAAGTCAAGAAGGGCAAGGGCCTAGTTACCTGTAAACTCAGTATCTATGTTTCCTTCCAAGATACACACCATCCTGACTTGGAAATATATCACTGTCTCTTCATCATCATTGGAGCTAAATCCTGAACTTCCCACCAAGAAATATTGCGAGAATTCCTTTGTGAGAGGAACTGCAGCATTTTGAAGAAGGTGGCTCACTACCACTTCTCGAGGGCAACTATTGACCTTGCGAGCAACATCCAGATTCACAAAAATGAACAATTAAAACATAAGACTTGGAATAAGATAGAGTTTGGTTTAATAACTCTTCTCTAAATTGAAATCTTAGAAGATGCAGAAGATTCCCATGATGCACAATGGAAAGAAATGCATTATTTACATACTTTTGAAGATGTTGAGACCGTACCTGGATAAAATCTTTTCAAAATAAGTGGGATGTGTTCCTGTTCTAAAAGTGCTATGTAAATGAAATTTGTTATCAAGGTCAGGAACCAACCCTGCAACTTTCCTAGTCTGAGTGGCTACTCTTGCACTGGGCATTATATTTTCACTCTAAACTATCAAATGGGCTTTACTCAATTTAACTAAAAGACGGGAGAAATTTTATGAAACCCAAAAATAGATGTGTTGGACTCATTTTTGCACAATCCTATATATAGGTTGGATCATTCATTTTTAAATAGCTATTAGAATGTTTTTATTTATCATATTATTAATAACAGATTCTTGCTAGGGATAAACATGCGAAGCAACATTGACTGAGCAATTGAATAGCTAGAACAGCTAATCTCAGTAAGGCTTGATAATAGGGTGAGACAGTCAATCAGTCCAATCAATCTGTCATCAAAACTAGGCTGGCCATAGATTTCACAGACCTTTGTTTACTATCTTGTGACTCCCAACTTCCTGGAGCTATGGTGTGTTATTCTCTATGTTGATGCTGGATTCTTGGACCTGGGCTATCTTGCTCTTCACGTTGCTGCTCCTAGATCTACCAAACTGGGGTACAAGGCAAACTCGGAGAAATAGGAATAGGGGAAGGTATGAACTGAAGGCCAAAACAAGTTGACATTTTAGAACAAGTATGACCATTTGAGGCAGGGAAGCAAGCCTGGCTGGTGATTGGATGGTCTAAATCAGAGGAAAGGAAGTGTATGAAGTTTTTGAAAATGAAGAATTTAAGAAGAATCCTTGGATACACAACAAACTGCAGATGCTGGAATCTTGAGCAAAACACAAAGTGCTGTAGGAACTCAGCAGGTCAGGAGGGAATGGATAATCAGTTTGAAGAAGGGTCCCAACCTGAAACGTCATCTGTCCATTCCCTCCACAGATGCTATCTGACCCACTGAGTTCCTCCATCTCTTTGTGTTTTGTAAGAAGTGTCCTTGCAGTTTTGAACAATTTGAAGTTTAGTCATATTGTTCCACTGGGCTCCTGATAGATCTGACATTTATTGGCTGGTACGGGTCTGTCAATGCCAGGAATGAAAAGCTGGTTAAATTCATAAGTTCATAAGTTCATAAGTCATAGGAACACAATTAGACCATTTGGCCTATTGAGTCTACGCTATTCAATCATGACTAATTTATCTTTCCCTTTTGTACCCCATTCTCCTACCTTGTCCCCATAACATTTGACACCCTTATTAATCAAGAACCTGTCTATCTCTGGTTTAAAAATACCCACGGCTTTCTGTGGCCATGGATTCCACAGATTCACCACCCTGTGGCTAAAATATTTCTTCCTCATCTCCTTGCTAAAGATAGGTCCTTTTATCTGGAGGCTGTGCCCTCAGGTCCTAGACTCTCCCACAAGTGGAAACATCCTCTCCACATCTACTCTGGCCTTCCATCACAGTGAGGAGGGACTGGAGGAGACTCACTGTCATGGATGTTTCTTTTGTTTGGTGTTAGTTTATGATTGTATGTGTTATTGCATTTTTATTGATTATTCTTATTGGTCTTATTGTTGAACTGCGGGTAATGTTTCATTTCACTACACATTTATGTGTATGTGACAAATAAACGACTATTGACTATTGACCTTTCACTGTTCGATATTTCAATGAGATTTCCCCCCCCCCCCCCATATCTTTCTAAACTCCAGCGAGTACAGGCGCAATGCCTTCAAATGCTTCTCCTACGTCAATCCAATCATCCCCGGGATCATTCTTGAAAACTTCCTCTGGACCCTCTCCAATGCCAGCACATCTCTCCTCAGATATGGGGTTCCAATCTGTTCACAATACTCCAAATGGCCAGCGCCTTATAAAGCCTCAGCATTCCATGTGTAGGAAGGAACTGCCGACGCTGGTTTAAATCGAAGATAGACACCTTTCAAGGGTCTCGACCCGAAACATCACCCATTCCTTACCTCAGCATTACATCCCTGCTTTTATATTCTAGTTAATGCTAACATTACATTTGCCTTCCTTACTACCGATTCAACCTGCAAAATAACCTTTTGGGAATCTGCACCAGCACTCCCAAGCACCTTTGCACCTCCAATTTCTGAATTCTCTCCCCATTTAGAAAATTGTCTACACCTTTATTCCTACTACCGCATGAACGCACACTTTGCCACACTCTGTATTCCATCTGCCATTTTTTTGCCCACTCTCCCAACATGTCCAAGTCCTTCTACGGACTCCGTTTCCTCGAGACTACTTGGCCATACACCTATTTTCACATGGTCATAAACCTGGTCACAAAGCCATCAATTCTATTTTTCATGTGCACCCTTGCATCAAAACAACAGATTACAATCTGGTTGGTCTTCCTTAACACGATATACATGCTTTTTGAGAACATTCATTTCACCTTTTGTGGAAAGTCCCTTTGCTTACAGCAGTTATTTTCATAATCTGTTGGTGTTGTAAGTGAAGTGTTATGTATTTTGACAGTGCAAGTAATTTTAGTTAATTTGATTGTTTACATTTCTCTTGATATTTGTGGTTATGAAGAGTTAAAAATAATGCATAAGAGATTTAAATAATAAATAGTAATTTCATTTTGAGCAAATCTGCAAAATAAAATGTAATGGCGGACAGAAAGCCCCGAAGGTTGCTTTTCGTGTTTCAGTTCTCTGTGTGCTAAACCAGGCTATTTCCTGTGAAAGCCCAGTGCACATTTGAGTGACAAGATTATTTCTGGGTAGTCTGTTCAGTGTCTGAATTTTTAACTCTGCCCACAAAACCGCCCTCTTGCTTTTTAAAGTGGAATTTTCCATCATGTTCACAACACAGCAAATAAATAAAGAAAGAAGGTTGGGATCTGACTTAGATGTCAGCACTGATGTGGGGGGGGGGGGGGGTCATGAGCTGTGATGTGGGGGCTTACGTAAGTTTTAGAGTCGAATTTGTATGCTGAGGTTTGATAGGATGTTGGTGCAAATGATTTCAGTGGAAACGTGGTTGCTGATTGCAAGATGCAAATCCACTGAATGATGTCATGGTTTATTTCTGCAGGAGCTGCTGAGCCAGGGAGTGATGGGAGAAGTGGTCCACATCCAACATCTGGAACCTGTGAGTATTACTTGGTTCTTCATGAAAGGCTTTTATTTCCTTCATCAGTTAAAGGGACAGCAAGTCTTACTGAATTTAGAAGCTGCTGAAGTTATTTCTTTATCAGAAATCTAAAAGCACAACAGGTTTTTAACTAATTAACTTTAAAGCAGAGCTACCGTTAGAAAGCATTTAAAAAAGACTTTCCTGACAGATACCAGAATTTTAATTGGAGGTCTGAAAAGTGACTTAAAAAAACACTGTCTCTTCCTTTTATCTTTATCTCTTGCTGTGATTTTTCTTTTCTCCCAGCTCCAATGTGCTTCTCCTGTACGTTTCACCCTAGAATCAGTTTTGTTTTGTGGCATTACTCTGTCTGTAGCACTGTGCATGGAGATGGTGGCAAGAGCTGGACAGCATAAATGAAGCAGATGTGTGTCTGCATCTGAACAATTGGCTGCTAGTCATCTTGGTTGCAAACAGTTTGATATCTTTGTTAGAAGAAGCATGTGCACAGCAGTGTCACAAATATTTTAAATTTATCCGACCCCTTAACGGGGCAATATCTGAATCAAATACTTAAAAGAATTCCTGGTATTTTATTTTATATTTTCTTTAAGATATGGTCCAAATGGTTTTGAAAGTGATTTGTTTCAATAAGGACCAGTATTGGTTGGATGTTTTTTGTGTGATTCTGAATACTGTACGTTTTGTTATTCTACAAGAGTATTACTTAGTCATTTGCAACAGGTTCTTTTCTACTGGGTAATAATCAAATTTCTATTCCACTCCACTAAATTATCTAAGTAAATAAAGCTCATCACATCTGGGTTGGCGTTGGGATGTATCTGCATGGATTTCCTGCTCCTAAATGAGCTTCAGTGTTCCTTTCTGGTGTATGTCTTTCCTGTGATCTACACTTTGCTCCTGACACTCAAGGTATGATTGAGCGGTGTCTCAATATTAATTACACAGCATTTACAGTGGAAGAAAAATAGCGCCTGACCATTGTGAAAGTAAAATTGTTCTGTTTCCCAGAAATTTTATATTCTTATTCAGGCTGTCAACACCAGGACAATACTTTCATGAGAGGATTTCCATTTCCATTTTAATTTCAAAGTACTGAATTATATTGATCTTTCTGAAATCAAATAGCAGAATGATTTTTTCATGAACAGATTTATGCAAGGTATTTTAGCTGATTGTGTGTAAATAAGTAAAGACATATAATAAAACTTGTTTCATGTGTGGTCTTCTTGATTTTTAACAATTTGCAAAACCTTACTCACAAATATACAATCAATAATTAGAAATCCGAGCTAACAATATGACATCTTGCATTCAGAGTTCTATTGAAGGTATGTAGTATCCTGATGGGACTCCACCTGGTTTATTGTGTACAGATTTAGTTTTGCTCCCTAAGGAAGGATATACTTGTAAAAATGGGAGTGTAACAAAGATTCACCTGATTGATCCCTGGGAAGGGGCCTGTGCTCTCTGGCATTCGGCAAAAGTGAGATGTGATCTCATTGAACCATACAAAATTGAAAGGATAGAATCAGGGATGTTGTTTCCATTGCTGGGGTATGCAGAAACAGGATAACAGTCTGTCATGTGTAAGGAGGAACTGCAGATGCTGGTTTACACTGAAAATAGTCACAAAATGTCCCCTCTGCAACTCCCTGAATAACTCATCACTTCACACCCAAACCTCCCCCTCCCCAGGTACTTTCCCCTGCAACCACAGGAGATGCAATATCTGTCCCTAAACTTCCTCCCTCAAGGACCCCGACAGTCCTTTCAGGTGAGTCAGAGGTTCACTTGCATCTACTGTATTTGCTGTTCCAGGTGTGGAATCCTATATATCGCCGAGACCAAGCGCAGGCTCGGCGATTGTTTCGCTGAACACCTCTGCTCAGTCCACGTAGGCCTACATGATCTCCCAGTTGCTAAACACAGTTGCTAACTCCCGCTCTCATTCCCTTGCTGAGCTTTCTGTCCTGGGCCTCATCCACTGTCGGAATGAGGCCCAGCACAAATTGGAGGAACAGCACCTCGAATTTTGCTTTGGCAGCTTCCAACCAAGTGGCATGACTATTGATTTCTCTTAATTTAAGTAACCCTTTCCCTCCCCATCCATACCCCACCCTGGTTCTCCGACTAGTTTCACTGTCTTTCTGATTTATTTTACTGATTTTATGCCTCCTTGTCACCTTCCCCTCAGTGAACAATGAAGCATTCTACATTTCCTTATCACCATCTGCTTTGATCTGTTGCTTTCACACCTTACCCTTCCATATCTCTAGACTCGCTCGCAGTCCGAAGAAGGGTCTCGACCCTCGACACCCATTCCTTCATTCCTGAGATGCTGCCTGTTCACTGAGTTACTCCAGCATTTTGTGTCTGTCTAACAGTCTGCCACTTTGGATTGAAGTGATAATTGTTTTCTCCTGGAGGATAGTGAATCCTTGGAAATTTTTATCCCAGATAGCTGTGGATGATCTGCTGCTGAATATTTTCAATAAAGACTAACAACTTTTTGGATATTAAGAGAATCAAGGAATATGGAATTAGTGCAGGAAAGCGGCACTGAGCTAGAAGATTGGCCACAACCTTGATGAATGGCAGACAAACCTGAAGAGGTGAATGGCCCATTTCTGCTTCTATCTCCTAAATTCCCAAACAATCATTCTTATTGAAGTGTGTATCAAGATTTTTCTTTCTCAATTAAAATAAATATTTAACTTTTATTTTATTCTGGATCTTTGTACCTGTGTTGATCTGTACAGTTATATCCTATTCAAAATCATTGATAATTAAAAATGACAAAGTATTAAAAAAAAATTAATCAGTTGTGCAACTAATACTGTACCCAATTATTTTTAGGTGTAAATACATATTTTTTCTGATTTTCAATTTCTTGTCGTTCATTTTTGGAAACAACCACCTCACGTTTAATTTTGAGCAAAAAATCAGCTTATACCAGTATCCAGCTGCTGAGATATTTAAACATCAATGCACATTAAGAGAATATTTTCAATTCAAAATCCTTCCCTTTGTCTTCCACCATGCTGACCAAAATATAGAGAACATCAAGCCTGCATTTAAGAAGTAGTTTTTTGGAGATTTATCATGCAGTAAAAGTTCAGTCCACTGATTGACGGTTTGGAAATGCTGATAGTTTGGCACCTGGCTCACTAGGTGATTTTTGCTGCACTACAGTGCCCCAGTTCTGTGTTCCTAATCCACTCCCCAGAGCCCTAGTTCTGCTCTCCCCTTACATTCAGCCAGTTCCTGTGCTCTCTTTACACTTTTCTGGGGCAAAAGTTTTCCATGCTCTCTTTCCACTAACATGTGCTCCAGAGGTAAAACCATTTACCTTCATTAGAATTGTCACTGCAGTCCAGAATTAATGGTTCGCTTTAGGAGATTTGTTGGTTCTCCTCACTGGGGCCACAGTTCTCATATTCGTTTTAAAACTTACCGCGTTCACTAGATAATTTATTATCATAGTAACATCTTAGGAAAAAAAGAGATTTAAACATGTGTTGTAGTAAAACAGTAACTTCCAACAGTCTGGACTATTTGCCAGTCAGTCACCACTAAAGTTACAAACATGCCAGAGTATTAGAGCTCTATTGTAATACTTGAATATGTGTACTGATTATAAACAGTATATTGATATTTGTTGTGATATTCGTTAATAGAGAAAAGTTTTGTCAAACATTGTTGATCATCAAATAGTGCCATGGAATCTTTATCATCACCAGTAGCTGATCTACTGAAGATCGTGCCTCAGTTTAATTTTTATTCATAGAATGACAACTTTGAGATGCAGTATTCTACGGTTCACTGTCAAAGTAGTTTATGTAACAGTCCCATGCATGGAGAAGGAACCTATTATGAGCCTCAGTGAAGGGTCACATATGCAGCTGCATGGTTTACCTTCATTTGAACTGTCACTGCTGTCCAGAATTAACGTTTCGTGTTAGGAGATTTGTTGGTTCTCCAAGGAAACCACTGTGCTGGAGATTGGAGTAGAGGGTTGCTAGTTTAGTTTACATTGCTTGAATGGGACAGATTGGAATGACCAATCTCTCTTGACTCTTTTAATATGTGCCTGTGACAGTCTTTAACTATATAACAAAATGCTACACATTGATTCTTCTTCAATGAATTCCATTCCTAAACAGTCAAATTTGCATAGGATAAAACGATGTGGGAAGGCAAATTGTAAGGAGGGCACAAATAGTTTCAGAGATATAAGTAAGTGAGGTGGAGTGGGGGTAAAAAATTAGCAAATGGTGCATAATGTGATGACATCCATGAGTATGAAGAACAGAAATACAGTCTGAAGAAGGGTCTCGACCAGAAACGTCGCCCATTCCTTCTCTCCTGAGATGCTGCCTGACCTGCTGAGTTACTCCAGCATTTTGTGAATAAATACCTTCGATTTGTACCAGCACCTGCAGTTAATAACTGCATTATTTTATATTTCTGTGGATAATGGCTGTTTTCTGTTTTGTTCTTAAGTGTATTAATCAGATCTGATTGGGGTTCCTATTAATACACAATATTACATGTAATTAGCAAAGATCACTTAAAAAGTTAAAACTTACCATTCTTTCAGTACAATTAAAGTACTAAAATGAGAGTAAATGTTTTTGTTTTCTGTATTCTAGGTTGGTTTTTATCATTTTGCTCACTCATTTGTCCGAGGGAATTGGAGAAATGAGCAAGGGAGCACCTTCTCACTATTGGCTAAATCTTGCCATGACATTGACATCATCAACAGCTTGATTGGAAAAAGGTGAAATAATTGCAAAACAATGCATTTTAAAGACAGTTATATTACTGCTCAGACTATTCGAAATAAGAATAAAAGTAACATAGAGGTCCCCAGTTTCAATTGCTGCACTGAGTTAGCTCATTTTAGTTTCACCCCTAGTCTCTTTAGGGAGTGGTTTCTGCTGCTGATCATTATCAAAACACGACTGCTGGGGAAAAAAACACACGAGTGAACTCAGGTTGAAAACAGCATCCAACACCTCAGTGATGTTTTTGATGAATCAACTTGCCAAGAGTGTGTAAACAGAGCCAGATGTAATGAGTGATCAGTTCCTGGAAACATTTATTTTTGGTGGGAAGATTGAAGCTGCTCAAACACAGTATCTGAGGAATGAAGTCATCAAGTGTAAAAATAGACTATTTTTCCTCTTTCATGAGAACAGCAGGAATCCAGTTAAGCTCCAAGAAAAATGGTTTGATAACTGACTTGAGCATTCGTAGTACCCAAATTACAAATATGTTATTTGACATGAAAATGGCTGGATGTTTTCACATTACTTTGACTGCAAGTTGCGTTAATTTAATATCAATAATCAAGAATATTTTAATAATCAGAGAAGAAAGCTTTTAACAATGACCATTATTTTGCAAATGTAATTTGTTAACTTTTCAGGATGTGGGACTTCCTGGCAAAGCCATCATTTATTGCATATCCCTAATAGCAATTTATTCACCTGAATCACTACATTTCTTCAGATGAAGGCACTGTCACAGTTCTACATTTCTTCAGATGAAGGCACTCTCACAGCTAACCTCTTTGATTTGGACCCAATAATGATGAAGGAACACCAATATATTACTACATCAGGACAATGTGTGACTTGAAGGGGAAATTTCAAGACGTCACCTGTGTTTTCCTCCTCAGATGTTGCATTATCCATGGAGTTTTTCCATGGTAAACCAATGTTGGAAGGAATGAATGCTGAGAGCAGTGTATGCCAGTAAAGGGGGATGTTTTGACCTAGATGGCACTTTCTGAGTGCTGGGCGGTTTTTCACATTGTTGGGTCGAGGTTAGTACTGTACTGGAACTGCTTGAACAGAGTCACAACTAGTTCAGGAGTTTGAATCCTCAATACTACTGTTATGGTGATTGGTTCTATTGTCTGTTGGTACATCCACTGCACTGAGCCATTTCTTGATATCATGTGAAGTGAATCAATTTGGTGCAGATTGGTTTCTGCAGTGTTGGAGATCTTCAGAAGAAGCCAAGATATATCATTCTACACTTCTGGCTGTACATATTTACAAGTGTTTCAGCCTTGTCTTTGGCACTCACTATCACCGAAGATGAGAATATTGTGCTCATCTGCAGTCTCACTAGAGATTTGATTGCCCAACACTATTCATTTCTAGATGTGACAGGACTGTTTTGCATTTATCTGATTTGCTGGTGGTGGGACTACTTAGTATTATATATCTGTTGCATACTGTTTTTGTTGTCTGACCTGCATGCAGTCTCATATTGCAACTTTGTCAGGTTGGTACCTTCCTTTTAAGTCTGTTTGTTGCCACTCCAGGGTTGGGTTTCTAGCTTTGAATTTCACAGTATAATGAGAGATGTGTGAGCCATGAGTTTGCAGATGGTGTACATTTCTTCTCTTGGTGACAGTTGACGATACGTTTTGGTCTAGGTTCTAGTACTGGAACATTTATTGCCTCAAAGAATGCAAATCCAAATTTTCACTAATGTATTAATTTGCCTGGTTTTTTGGGAAAAGACTAGCAGTTGAAAGGGATTATTTTCCTTACCCATTTGCAATGGACCATTAATTCCAAATATGAGTTGCTGATCTCAATCTAGGTAGTGGGCTTCTGGGTTAGAAGAACCACTGGGTTAAAAGAAACCAAAGATTCACATTCTGAAACTTTAGCTATCAATGGTGATAGTTTCTGCTCCAATTCTTCATGGATTCAGTGTCAGCATTGTCTGCACCTTTCAGATTGATTCCCAATTATTCATCTCGGGATGGGTGCATGGGCCTGGCATTCCCACTTGCCCAGAGAAGATTGTAAAGGCTGGACTGGATATTGAACTCTTTCTAACAACTAAGGACACTTAATGGCCAACCACTTTGGTGTTAGAATAGAAACATATACCTACCAAGTACTTGTAATGACAAAGAATTAGGCCATTGAGCCCATCTGGTTCATGCTGGCCCTCAGAGGAGCAATCTATTTGATCTTCCTTATATTTATTTCTCTGTAACCAGTCAATTTGTTCTATCTCACATATGCCCATCAACGTTCTCGTTTTCTTTCAGACATGCCCATTAACTCCACCTTTGATTCCTTTTGCCCAATCTGAAGGGTAATTTACAGTAACCAATTAGCCTACCAGTTTGTATGCCGAGTGTGTGGCGAAACCAGATCATGTGGAGGAAAGCCACACTGTCATAGAGAGAACGTGCAAACAATTCACCAACAGTACCCGAGATCACTTCTACGGGCTAGACTGTTAATACTGTAGATGGCAAATTTCTATTGAGATATTGGACCTGTTGGGCTTTTAATGATAGTTTTGTGCTGCAACCAATCCTACATTATTACCAGGCTTTAAAAAAAATAATGTGTTCAATTAAACAATAAATGTTGGCTTCTGTCAGTGATACCCATACCTCGTGAATAAATACTTTAAATAATTCATTCTTCCATGGTGGAATTTGAACCTACGTTTATCTGGATTGCTGATTTAGGCAACTAGATTAGCAAACTACTGAAAATCATATCAATCTACTTGGATGTGCGAAGTGAAAATACAAGGTTACATTTCTGTAATCTGTTTAAATTTCTTTTTAAGGTGCATCAAAGTTTCATCATTTGGATCACTCTCACATTTTACCAAAGAAAATAAGGTTAGTGGTAATTGTAAGACAATGTTGTCAAGTAGCACACCTGTTTCTCACACATTCTAAAACTAAAGTCTAAAGAAGGATCCAACCTGAAACGTCACCTGTCTATGTTCCCCAGACGTACTGTCTGACCCGCTGAGTTACTTCCGCACTTGCATGAAACATAATGAAAGTTTACAGTGTGGAAGGAAGCCATTTGGCATGTGTTAGTGGCTGCTCTTCAAGAGTAATTCCTTAGCTTCATGGCTTCCTCTACTTGTAGTGATCCTGCTTTTCATACACATGTCCTGTTGGATAAATCCATCAAACATATCACAATGCTACAGAGACAGGAAATTGATTTCAAGAGAATCAATAATTTGGGCAGTTCACAAAATACAATCTCAGTTATTACGTAGATAAAATACTCAGTTATTACGTAGATAAAATGAGTCTCTGGGGAAGCTGTTGTGTTGCATTTCTGGATGGAAGAAGCAAGACAGCTGAACTGAATGTGTAGGAAGGAACTTCAGATGCTGGTTTACACTGAAGATAGGCACAAAATGCTGGAGTAACTCAGCTCGACGGACAGCATCTCTGGATAGAAGGAATGGGTGACGTCTCGGGTCGAGACCCTTCAGAAGAAGGACTTGCCTCCACAGTGCTATCTTGCTGAGTCAAACTTTTAAAATCTGATTTTGGTCAGATTAATCCCTTGTGAAAGCCTTATAATAAAATTGAATAGGAAACCCCCAAATCACTTTATACACGATTTAGCACAATTAGGTGTTTGTACATTACGTGCATTCCATTAGAGTGTGAATTATTCCTTTTTTTTCCTTATGAGAGGCATCACAGCTGATCCCAGTGTTATTCTCATCCTTTGTCCGCATTTACATTTATTTGTGTACTTATCACACAAGAGAAGACCATTCAGCCAATCAGTTCCCTGCAGAAAAATCCCATTGGTCTCTTTCCTTCTGTTCTTTGTTCTGTGTTTCAAATGATGATTAACTTTTCTTTGAATCTTTTTGCCAATTACCTGACTTCAAGTCCATGAAAATATGCAGATGATACTAAGATAGGTGGTGTAGTTAATAATGAAGTAGAGTTTCAAAGTCTACAGAGAGACTTGGGCCTTTTGGAAGGGTGGGCTGAAAGATGACAGATGGAGTTTAATGCTGATAAGTGTGAGGTGCTGCATTTTGGTAGGACAAATCAAAATAGGACGTACAGGGTAAATGGTAGGGAATTAAGGAATGCAGTGGAACAGAGGGATCTGGGAATAACTGTGCATTGTTCCCTGAAGGTGGAATCTCATGTGGATAGGGTGGTGAAGAAGGCGTTTGGTATGCTTGCCTTTATAAATCAGAGCATCGAATATAGAAGTTGGGATGTAATGTTAAAATTGTACAGGGCATTGGTGAGGCCGAATCTGGAGTATGGTGTGCAGTTCTGGTCGCCAAATTATAGGAAGGATGTCGACAAAATGGAGAGGGTACAGAGGAGATTTACTAGAATGTTGCCTGGGTTTCAGCACTTAAGCTACAGAGAGAGGTTGAACAGGTTGGGTCTTTATTCTTTGGAGCGTAGAAGGTTGAGCGGGGACTTGATAGAGGTTTTTAAAATTTTAAGAGGGACGGACAGAGTTGACGTGGGTAGGCTTTTCCCTTTAAGAGTGGGGAAGATTCCAACAAGGGGACATAGCTTTAGAATTGAGGGACAAAAGTTTAGGGGTAACATGAGGGGTAACTTCTTTACTCAGAGGGTGGTGGCTGTATGGAATGGGCTTCCGGTGGAAGTGGTGGAGGCAGGCTCGATTTTATTATTTAAGAGTAAATTGGATAGGTATATGGATAAGAGGGGATTAGAGGGTTATGGTCTGAGAGCAGGTAGATGAGACTAGGTCAGAGAGAGTGGTCGGCGTGGACTGGTAGGGCCGAACGGGCCTGTTTCCGTGCTGTAGTTGTTATATGGTTATATGAATAAAAGAAAGCAATCCTAGTTTATTTCTTTGTTTACTTATCTAGCAGTGCTGATGCAAATTCTGGTGTTTATATTGACACCTGAGCTGATGTCAGCAGGGATCTTACAACAAAGTTTGGGTCTTCCAGTTGGTACATTTATGTATCATTATCAGTAAGGCTATTGAAAATTAAAGGCAATTTATTACTTAGAAATTGCACAGTTAGGGTGGAGGCTGAGTGAGGGATTTGGTCACAGACACAATTTGGGGCACAGGCAGGGATTGTTCAGACGTATGAGCGGGAACAGTGAGAAATGGCTGGTAGGAATGGACAATAAGAATTCAAACCTAGCTGGAAGAAGATTCATGCCTCAGATTTCATAGAAAATGATCTGTTAAGGTCCGATTGTAACTAATACCACAGCAGTCTTCAACTCACCTGTTTATGCACACTTGCTTCTGGCCTGTGCCATTTGTAAGTTAATTTATGCCTTTGTCTTTGCAACTATTTGACACACAACACATTCCTATTGGCTTGTGTGAATGCTCACATCATATGCACGGAGAGTCTAGATTGAAGTTAATCAACTGCCCAACTATTATAGGAGTTTATATAAAATTCACTTGCTATGAATTAAGACATTGCACTATGTAAAGCAGTTTCCAGGCCACTATATTTTATCATGTTCCATTTACTGCGGTCATAAACAAATATTGCTGAATTATATGTTGTTAACTTCCTGTGCTATAATGTAAGTGCATTTATAAACTAAAGATTTTCCTTCTTCTATCCAGCCTCGGGGCGCTGCTTCTCGATGCTTGGATTGTGCTGTGGAGCAGAGCTGTCCATATTCTGCCAAGAAACTTTACCTGGAAGCTGTCAAGAATGTGAGTAGATTTAAAAGCAAATAAGCAGATAAAAGATACTGTACTAGAATTCTGCAGAATGCCTGCAGGACTTCTTGGGGTGATGGGGAGAGGTAACAAGGGTAGGACTAAAATTAGATTTTTATCGTTTGGATAAGAACTTCTCTATGCGACTGGATTTAAAAGCGACTTGGAGGACAGATACACCTTAAAGAACACTACTTCAACAAGCCATTCCTAGCCGGCTAAATTTTGCATTTAGCCCAAGCATACGAGGCTGAATCTGAACAGTTCCCTCAGCAGGGTCAAGTTTCTAATTTCTACACATTAAACACTGCACAGAATTTTGCCCGCAAATTGAAGAAGAAGTGTAGTGGCATTGGAGTTGAACATGTAACAGGCAAATCTGAGAATGAAAGCACTCTCACAACAATTTGCTTGTGTGGTTCAATGAAGGATTCTGTTCACAGATATTGTGGTGGTGGTGAAAATGTTGTTTAGAAAACCTCAGAATAAACTTTGTAAAAATCAGACTCAAGTTTGTAAAGTTTATGGTCCTGTGTGCAAATTTTAGAGGTGACCAATTGTGAGCCATTGCATCAATTGAAGGAAACAGTATGATTAACATCACAGCCTTGGGTACAGCAATAAGGTGCTCCTCATTTACCTCTAACTGTAAAGGGGAGGAGAGATGCACCTCTTACTCAAGGCATAAACTCCATTATTTGGGAAGCGGAGGTTTTTATATCAATTATTAGCAAACATTTTCAGCCCACTGGAGCAAGATCTTTTGGACCCGACATTATGCCAACCTCTGTGGTCCCTGAATATTACAATGCAGTGCCAGAGACAGTTGCAGAATATCGAAGTTGATGGCACAGAAATGTATAAAGGCAAATGGTTGATCATTGATTGTCAGAGTTTTATCAACACTTAATTGTGATGAAGATTGTCATAATGAGTGAATGCTTGATTTTCCATCACCAACAATCCCAGATTACATAGGCATGTTCATCAACTGAAGGACTTCCCGTGGATGCTGTGGCAAAGTTATTTCCACACAATTGTCCTGGGACAGTGTACCTTTTCTGATTCTTTAATGAATGGCAAATCATTTACTGATTCTTTTGCTGATTGGCAAATTGTACTTGAAGGCATGGAAGACATGGCAGAGCATGAAACGTAGTCCAATAGGGGACACCAGTTTAGGGCACAGAACCTCGTCAGAGGATTAGCAGGAGGAAGATTACCAAGCATTGCAATGGGGACTTTGTACATGCATTGTTTAAGTTCAAAGGCTACATCAGGAAATCAATTTGAAATTTAGGTGCCAAGCTGACTTCATTCCTACCACTGTCCCCATACTGATTCTTACAATCACTTACCTACGATTGCACAGTCCCTGGTTGTTCAAGTCTCTGCATTCCACACAAGTTAAAAGGTCACTTGCCAAGCTCTAACCAAAAATGTGCAAGATCTATAGGTGGAGTCAAAGAATAATATTTGAGTAAAAATAACAGAAACTTAACAATCTAACATTGTACAAGAAGTACTACTTACATTTATTTCTAAGAAATCCTACATGACTAACTCATGTGGCTTCAATCGAGCTGAGCTAGTGGCAGTCTTTTCAGATTCCTGCTCTGATGGCTGAGATGCTCTTGGCTAATGCCCTTAATATTTTGGCCACCAGTGCATAAGATGGGAGCATTTGAGTCAGAATCCCCACTTCCATGTCCCTCTGACGAATTTAAGTTGATCTTTTGTGCAAGTGGCCATTCCCTTCGTAGAAGTAGATATCATAGCAAAGGCCTCCAGCAACATACCATTCATGCTCATGGCAGATTCCGCCAGTCTGTCTGGAAGTGTACATGTTGTGACTAGGATGCTTGCCAGTGCATTCGGTCTCCCTTACTGTTGATCCAGAAGTATCCTGTTCATCAGCAGCCCGATTTGTGAGATTCTGTGCCTCGCCAAGAGCAGTTTTCTCTTTGCCATATGTTAAACTCAAACTGCAGTTCTCGCCTGAGGCACTAAAGTATCTGACTTCTAAAGTTCTAGATATGAGTTCTTAGACAGTGTCCTCAGAGTGACCTCTGAGAAGGAGGAGTGGTTGATTTTGTCTTTCTGCAGGTTCTGAATGATGAATTAAAAGTGTGAATGGCATGTGTTGAACAGATGGATGGAGAGCATGAAATTGCATTAAGATGAGGTTACTACAGTGCTGGCTTAATAGATGAGGATGTACATTAACAGATGGATAAATGTACCTCCAAGAGGAGGTGGTCAGAGGATTGATGTGTGAGAGTAGTGTGACGAAGATGTTGGAATGCAAAAAGATGTAACTGAACTTGTCACTATGCGTACCTCTATGTGATGAAGTCACTGAATTGTTTTTGTGTTGAATCAAGGATCTGAAGAAACCAGACGCCTCCTCTTTACTAAAGTGATGGCTTCTAGTCATGTCTTTGTATTTCTGGTAGATTCTCCTTCCTCTCAGCTGAATTTTTGACTAGAAATTCAAAATGTATGAAAGTGTTTTTTTTAGAATTAGGCAATTGAACAATGATATTTTTCTCTTCTGCAAAATACAATAACATCCACTTCTGGGCTGTTTCGTGTCTCCGGGTACTTTTGTGTGAGACAAATGCAGCATCCGTGGGAGAAGCACATGGGATCATGTCATTGCAATGTTATTTCAGTTATTCCTGGCACAACATAGTTTGCCCAGATGTGTCAGACAAGAGATTCTGTCAGGTTAGTTACTCACTTGCTTTGGAACGCTCGGGTACCATCACCACTCTCACCATCCCCTAAGCTCACATGCCTCTGCAACCCACAATCTGGTAAAGCACCTGCTGGAAGTTTCAATCTCCAAAACTACTCCACTCCCACCCCATATCCTCAATGCAATCCCGTGCTGATCATCAATTCAAAGGTGTCTGGCATTTCTCCTCCACTCTCACATCAGAACCACCCTTGTGTCTCTTCCCACCTATGAAGCATCATAGTATTGGGGTCTTATTCCCTTACTCCCATTCTTAGCCATTGGACAATTTGGAATAAAATAGTGGTGCACCGCTGCAATGCAAGTCTTTTGCCTTTTTGAATCTGCTAAAACCTCCTGGTTTTTGTGTTTCTGTGATTTCCTTACAGCTTCTGGCCTTGGCTTTTTGGCACCCAATTTCCTAATGTCAGAATCCAAATATGATGTTTGCAGATCCCTTTAAATTGTGAAATAGAAATTGAATTGCGTGTGCTATCCATAGACCCACTCAGCCTAAACGATCAAGGACTGGAAATGAAATGATCATACGGTGGCTGGATCAAAACGGCACCATTTGTATGACATGAACTTCCAGGTTTCTGATGCACCACCTAATTTATCAATTGCCCCACTCTTCCAGAGCACCAAAATGTAATATATATATATATATATATATATATATATATATATTCTGGCTGCATCCAGCATCATATTACTTGTAATTTACTTTTTCTTCAGCTGCCTGTGCATGAGAAAGTCAGTTCTTGTTCCCCAATCTGAGATTAGTTAACTTAGCCCAGGCAAACGATTAAATCGGTGAATTATTATCTGTATGACTCGATACCCTTCCAGATAGTCCCTGTTCTCACTCAGGAAATTGAGCAGCACAAGCAGGTGATAGTTGGGACAGGCCTGTGTAATTAGAATTGTAATTAACATAAGAATACAATAATGTCATAAATAACAAAGTGGCAAGTGAGCTATGGTCAGACTCACGAGGGTCAAAAAATATATTCTTTTAGGCTTCATTTTATCTCCCCTCCTGATTTGATGCAGCTAACTGATGGGCAGGAACATATTGTTTGGCACAGGTTGACCTCTGGTACTTGACCTACTTAGCCATTCTTTGCATGTGATACTTGATGCTGAGTGTCAGCAAGCTATTCTGTCCTGCCAAGGCCTCACAATGAGCCTAACCCTGTCCTTATTTGACATTCAACTTCGAAACAGGATTCATTGGTAATAATCAGGTGCAGGGTTCCTGCCTAATTTTCATCTCTGTAGCCCACTTAAATGCTCAGGTATATTGCTTACTGAGATAAGCCAGATCAATGCAAATCAGGAAGCAAACCTTCCTTAGCTGTTTGGTTCAGTTACGTCCTACATTGAGTTAGTTAATATCTACTGAATGCAGATATATAGTTGTCATGAATGTGAATGGCGATACTGACTGAGGTACAGGTATCCAAAACCATCCCTCAATCTTGATAAAACTGTCTCTTTGTCAGTATGCATTTTTTAACTAGTGCAGCTAGCTTTCAGAATCACAGCTACATGAGTAACTAACAGCAGTATAACAAAAGCACAGGAATAAATCTGTAACCAGGGCGAAACGGTTTGCCTTTGTCAGACTAATAATATAAAGGTCATACAATTAAGAACTTCTTTGTTCAAAGTTTTTACAGGCTACACAAATGTGGCCATCTGCTCATTAAAGTTGTGCAGGCCTCTTAATACTGCATGAATGACAAATGGACATTAAAAAGAAAACTAAATGGGAGAGCAAAAGGCCAGGGCTTCAACAGAGTAGCACAAAAGCCCATGCCTTCTGCCAGGAGAGCAAGGGGATGCTCATCATGCAGCTGCTGAGCATGACCGATCTGTCTGTGCCAGTATAAGAGGACATCTGGTGAAGCTCAGGCGGCCGGCAGTGAAGCCTGCCTCTTTACTACCACATTGTAGAAGCCTGGCACTATTTCTACCAGGTGGACTGCAGCTTAAAGAGCAAACCTGATAGGATAGAAAAGCCAAAAAGGAAATTATATGATCCAATTAGCAGGGCTCCAAACTTTGTTTAAACACAGTTTTTGCCTTGTGTCAGATAACATACTGTATTAAATCACTTTCAATGCAGGACCAGCAGGTCAGTCAGCTCTCTTTATTCAGTCTTTTCAAATTTACAACAAATGAAACAATACCTTGTTTGGTTGGCAGCAGTAAAGGTGGTCTGCATCTGTCTAAAAATCAGCCTTTAATAGTCAGTGTAAATGTATCACATTCTGCACTCTAAGTGGGGCAGTGTTCCTGTGGTGTCCGCATGAGGAGCCTTTTATTAGAATATTTAAATCCCCATTTAAGCAGCCTGGATCGGGGCACGGGCCTGCATTTTTTCATTTTGCGTCAACGAGACTTCATCCGAAGTACTAGCCTTATTCATAAAAACTGCAAACTGGAGTCTGTGATGTTTGGCTCTCTGATTCTAGGGGAATGGTTCTGGATTTCAAGCAGATTTCTTACTGATGGATGATGTGTTGTTTTAAACCTGTGTTTTTTGTCTTTTGTACCTTTTATTATGTTGCTTCTGAAAATTCTTGGGTTTACTGGAAAGGCTGTTATTCTATTCCTTTTCTTGTCACCAAGTTTTTTTTTTCATTTTTGGTTAAAGTTTGTTTTGAGGTAACGCCTTTAAAAAATAGATGATGGCTATTCCATTAGGAATTTCAAATAATTAAATGCTGTTACATGGCACCCACACCGATTACTAATTACCTGCATATGTCATTGAATTTCTTATTCACATCTAGTTTGTGGTTGCAGAGCAACCTGCAGATCATACATTCCACATCCAAGCAATCCGAACCAATTTGCTCAGTCGTAGATGTGTCAAGCTTCTTGAATGCTGCACCCGTCTAAACAAATGGTATTGGATGATCAAACTCCTAAGTTAAGCCTCATTGATTGGGAGAGGCAGTGAGACGTCAAGAGATGTGCCACTCGTTACAGATTATCCAGCCACTGGTTTGATCTTGTGGCCTTTGTTGAAATATTCAGGCTCAGGATCATGTCTGATCTCCAGAGTTTGACAGTGTGGGTCCTGGCAATTGTGGTGCTGTTGACGATGATGAGGAAATGGTTATTAAGGATTCTGCTTGTTTCCATTGAGCAGGGTCACAAAGGATGGCCTACCTCGACTATCTGCGAAGGCGCTGATGTTGATATTGAGACGGTTACTAAGGCACTTTGTGAAGGACCTTATGGAAGATGTGTGTACGAATGTGACAATGATGTTGTCACCCATCAGGTAACTGCATTACTCATTCATTAGTACTTTTACTTGAATTTTATAATAGAGCAAATAATAAATATAACTATAGTACAGGATCATTCCATATTTTCTATCTGTAGTGCATAAAAATTTAGAGCTATCAAAACCTCTGCAGAGGAGGCAATTTCATGTCATCACCATCATTGAAAGTGCCATGTTGGTATCTTGGAATTACCTAAACTAATCCTATTTATCTCCTCTTTATTCTTTGATATTTTTCTCATTCAAATGTTTTACGCAATTCCATCATACAAGTTATGACCCGTTCAGCACCCATTGAGGGCAAGGGTTGCAAAGGTTTCTTACAGGCCTTACATAATAGCTGTGTCACATCATAGCAATAAACTATCCATTTAAATGAGATACAGCAGATCTGTTCTTCTTCATAATGTAAATGAGGCAGTGAGAAAGTGTTGTGAAGCACAACTGGAAAGAACTGAAACTCGGTCACAATGGTTCAGTTCTGTAGTTTGATTACTGAATTCTCACAAAGTGAACCTTTCTGCCAGGTTGTGAATATGGAGTTTGAGGGAGGAGTGACAGCAGCTTTCACTATGATGGCCTTCACTGAAAAACTGTGCGACAGGATCATAACAATTTATGGAACTAAGGTAGGAATCAGAACTATTATATTAATAAACATGACTTCACCTTTTATTGCCAAAGACCATTTGATTTACTTTTCAAAGTATAAACAAATGTATATCATGTTAAGTTCAAAAGATACCAGATGGGTTTCGCATAGGATTTTTTTTCAATTTATGCTGTTGTATACTGGGTTAGAAGTTATTCCAGTGTGAAGTTGTATTCCAGTGTGGGAGACCAATAAGGCATGCTTGCTGGCCACTTAAAAAGGATGGAGACAGTTGGTCATGTCAGGTGTCCTTTCAATGTTTATTGTTCTACAGTCCTCAAGTGAGGCCCTTGATATAGTTAACAGCTCTTCGATCTTTAAGACTCTGCCTGACAATGATACCAGCAGAGGCCTGCAGGCCTTTGATTAGAAAGTGGGTTTGAGGTGTCTGAGGCATAAGGTCCAGTTAGCATTTTTTTGAAGAGCCAAAAGGAATATTGCTGTGTATGATGACACCAAATAAAAATGCTTTTTTCCCATTTTCTGATGGGATGACACGACCATTATTGGAGTATCTGCGATGCAAGCTCTGGCCTTGCAAGTACGCTTCCCTCTTTTGTCGGTATAGCCCTAATTTGAATTGGAAAGATGCCTGCCAAGAAATTTATCACTGGTTAGTGGTTCTAAATGTACCATGTAGTACTAATAAATACACCATTCCATTCACTGGACTGAATTTTGGATTTGGAGTGCAATGCATTGACCATGTTCAGCATCCTGAGGTGTATTGTTAGCAATAGACTATTGGTTTAAGCTGTCTCGAGATCTGTTCAGTGGCAAGCTTCTGAGAAAGTGTGAGCAGGCCCACTTTTAGGCAGCCAATGGCAGACTTTTGAGAAAGTACCAGTCAGCGCAATTTCAGTGTTAGCAAAGCACCAAAGCTAAAAATCTGATCTGTTAACGTTGATTTTACCAAATGAATATTGGCTGCCATGTAATTCCAAGGAAAGGGTGAAAGGAAAGATTGCATTTTGGGATCACACTACAAATTTCTCAGGTATTTCTTATTTGAAAGGCAATTTGTTAATTTGTTAATTCCCTTTACGTAGCAGTGGTTGTAATCTACAATAGCTTCCAATTTTAATGACTGAAATATTAATTGTTATCAATCCTCATATATATATATATATATATATATATATACGATCAGTAAATAAAACTGAGTAGATTGTGTTTTACTTAACTAACCCTTTAATAAATAGTGCCTCTTGAGTTCATTGTACCTTACATATGGAATTAGATGGAATCAGGGCAGATATTACAAACTTAAGTCAAATGGTAAAGTTAGGGCAGATTCAGTTAATTCCAGCCCATTCCCACTCGGTGTTTTATAATCACTTTTTATCCTCAAAATGTAGTTTGTGTAACCAAAAAATGTTGTCACTGTTGTGGATGAATGCTTAACAAGCTTGTATGACCTATGCTGAGGCACCATTAATAAAAACATTAACAGGGGAATGTAACTTGAGTAAAATTAAATGTCAATTATTATTATCAGCAATTAATTCTGTAAATTATTCATTTTGCATTGTAAGTTTATTGTTACTTCAATTGATGTGTTTATTTTGATGAAAGCAGTTAAGGATTTATCTGTGATCAACTAAACGAATTTCACCGTGTGGAGGCAGTGCAATCACATTTGTCATCTAAAATAATCCATATTTGTGTTTGTTCAAGAATGAACCAAACCCAATCTTTGGGGACTTTTACATTTCTTGAGCACAAATGGCCTCTGTTTTCCCAGTGTTATATTTATTCTTGTGTAAACAATCCAACTTGCAAATCACAGAATCTTGAAACCATATGTCTTTAAAATTATGTGTAACCAAATGCCTCTCCCTGCGTAAACTAAACCTGAGCTGAACTTGCTTATTTTCATTTAACTGGAACAATGGAGTAGACATTGCACTCTGCAAGAACAAAATGCAGATTTGTGGATAGACACCCCGTCATTAGATCACACTTGAGAGACATGTCATTAATCCCCTAGATTACACATACGTGAACCATACATCTGAATGTGGCCCTGTCTGAGAATTCCACAAAATAAGCTTGTGTTATGAGTGGCAGATGCCTCCAGAAATAGAATTAATAAAAACCTGTGTGGTAGGTGGAGCCATTTCATTCTCTGAATTACAGAGTGTAGTTACTTATCTCCCCTCCTCCAATGTTATTGATGCATATTTCTGCTACACCTGGCATGCCAAGTAACGTATCTGAATAAAATAGTGTGGCAGAGACAGATGTTAAAAATCAGATTAAAAGCTGCTGGAACATCAGAAGTAACCTACACCAACTTTAAGCTTGGAACTTCTGGAATCATACCATAGCTGGCACAGTGTCACAACAGAAACAATCCCTGGTTCCACAAATAACACCTGGGCTCCCTTATTTACTTGGGGCCATGATGAGAGTGAGGTAGGATTGGAAGGCTTCTTGAGGTGACACCTGAAAGCAGACGGGCGATTACATGCAGAATACCGTACTTCTTGACTTCGTCCTGGCAGAAATTCTGAGTTCTGGCCAACATAACTTAAAATAAAAATAATTGGAGAAATAAGGCACTTAGTTTCCTTACAGATTTTAGTGTCTACCAAGCTACCAGAGAACATGATTATCTACCTCTCGATTCACCTCTTAAAATTGTAAGTACCTCAAGGGTTAAAACTGACTCCACAGACTCTCGAGGTATCTGCACAGCTGAGATTCCTATTTTTCATAATGAAGAATTACTTTAAATGTGAATTTGCCAATAATGATCCCGGAGCATAAAAATCTCCACGCGTAGGTTTTCTGTACAAATTCTTAATATATCCATGTTGTACACATTTTTTCTGCAAGCATGATACCCCTTTGAAAGAAACATGTTTGGCACGGACTTGGAGGGCCGAAAAGGCCTGTTTCCGGCTGTAGATATATGATGATGATGATGTTAATACCTGTATAAAAATAGCTCACAGAAAAGTAATATGAACACCTTGTCTATTCACGACTCAGGTCTGCTCTGTAAAAGCTTTGAGAACATGCAAATGGATTTCAAGTTTGTGAGGCAAAAACTAGCACATTTTTAATAAGTACTGGTGCGTGAAGAGTCAAAGCTGGTTTCTGTCAACACTGAGGAGTAGTTTGCAAAGTTTTCTTTGTGACTTTGAGGTTAACAGCAGGTGGTTTCTTTGTCTTACCTGTGGGTGTCATGTTGCTCTGGATGCTGTTTTATTGGTTCAGTGAATGAAGTGTTGACGGGTAAGGGTACTGCTGATTGGTTGAATATTATGTGATCTTTTGAATTGTGATTTGTGTTTTTAAAATGCTAAATCTTTATCACATTGTCAGTAGCCCATTTTTGTTAAGAAAATGACTTACCTGATATATCATACTGAGATGAGGAAGAACTTTTTCACCCAGAGAGTTGTGAATCTGTGGAATTCTCTGCCACAGATGGCAGTGGAGGCCGATTCACTGGATGTGTTCAGGAGATAGTTAGATTTAGCTCTTACTGCTAATGGAATCAAGGGAAATGGGGAAAAAGCTGGGACGGGGTACTGATTTTGGATGATCAGCCATGATCATATTGAATGATGGTGCTGGCTCGAAGGGCCGAATGGCCTACTCCTGCACCTATTTTCTATGTTTCTATATGTTTTGACATAAAATTTCAAGATTTGCAATTTGATTTGTACAGGTGGAAACTGCTTTGTAAAACAATGTTTAGCTTTAACATGATTTGAGCAGGAGGATGTGTTTGCTTACAATGCACCTCTGGTTTTTCCTCCTCATTTTCTTACTCTTCTTTCCCTCTGTCTTACAGGTTCAGTACCCGATGAAATAAAATTTTGTAGATATCAAGATCTGTTTTTACTAACATCTGATGCCCTTCATTATTTTGAAGTTTAAAAATACGTTGCCTCCATATTCAACCAGCAACAATTTGCCTCCAACAGTGGAGGGCTTGCAGGCAACTTCAGTCATTCTCACCTTAACATTTATATGCACACCTTTGCACCATTAGGTTTATGCAGTTGGCCTTTTTCCCCTTTAATCTTTCCATTGTACCCACACTTTTTTGATGTTTTCGCTCGGTTTGGTTTCAAAATAACTTTATTTAAAAACAACAAAGCCAAATTTGCCCATCTTGTGCAGTATATCTTCCAACTATTAGAGTGTTCAGCAGGCACAAAGGGCCTCGAGTGTACTGAAAATACCTCGTGGTCCTTCTCCAGGCATGAATCCAACGTTGGAAAGGCTCTGGTGAGTACAATGGACTCACCTTTGGACTACCCTCTGCGTGGATATGTAAACACAGTCAGTCGTAGGAGCTAACCAATGAAAACATCCCTCATTAGGCTTCTCCTTTATGCACCAGATTCCCAAAGATCAGGAGTGTTGGGGTTTACTCTCTGAATCAGAAGGTTTGGGCAAAACAACAGGGCTTGGTTCTGCACTGACGCTTCAATTTTGACCAAAATTACTGCTTTTTCATAAGTGACAATTTTTGGATGACCTGTTCAACAATAGTCTTTACCTACTTGTTCATTGAAAAGTAAATTATCAGTGGAACCCTTGAGGAATAAGAGGTAAATTCTCATGTTATTCTGGCGGAGGAGGGAGTAGGGGAGGAGGGAGTAGGGGAGGAGAGGGTGCTGCACCAATTCAGGAGGTAGAACTAGTGGGGAGGGGGACGGGGGGGAAGAGGGAAGTGGGGGAGGGCGAGAGGGAGGGAGAGGGGAGGGGAAGGGAGAGAGGGGAGGGGGGTAAAAGGTGGGGAGGGGGGAGTGGGGGGGAAGGGGTGGAGGGGGGGAGGAGAGGGTGCTGCACCAATGCAGGAGTGGTTTGGGCCCAACGGGTCCACTTGGTCTAGTTTTCATTAAAACTGATTGGTACACAACTCATTTGTTGGACATTGATGTGCCTAATCTGGATACTTTATTTACCAAAAAATGTTGTATACAAACAGAGAAACACTAACTTCCATTTACAAAGCATTTTCAGTAAATTTGGGCTGTACTAATGAAGAACCTTGAAAATGTAGCCACTGATGTAATGTCGGGTATGCAGCATCAGTATATACACTATGAAGAACCAAACGCAGCAGTGTGACAATGGTCAGATGATCTGTTGAGTGTTGTTTGTGGTACCAAACCCAAGGGAGAAATCGCCAAAATCACCTATTTTATAGTCACAAAACCTTATCAAGAATGCTTTGAGCACCACATATGGTACAGATATTTCCACTGCATTTGTTAACATTTAAATCATGTTTAATTTGAATCTTCTGTAATAGCTTGTACATGTTAAGCCCCATAGTTGCAATTAAAAGTTGAAAACCACATTAAAAAAACAACGAGCCTGTCATTACAACTTCCTGTTCCAGCTGGCTGGAATTAAAAACCATGTTTGAAGGCACGCACACAAAGGCTCACATTTACAGCATTGCTTGTCACATCTCACCAAAGTATTTTAGTTTAAACCCCAGCCCCCAGGGACTGAATACAGTACCTGGGGTCACACTTCAGTGCAGCATTAAACAATGTGTTCTGTTGTCAGATGTATTATCCTTTGGATGTAATGTTTCGCCAAGGACATCTTCCTTGTGATATGGATCCCATTAGAGGATTTGGGGGTGACCAGAATTTGCTATTACTAATATGTTGTTCAATTAAATTATAATTGGTCGTAACTGGGGCCCTGCATACTTGAACCAGTCTTTGATAACTTACAGAAAATATTAGGGCTGTGGTCCTGGTTTTCATATTATCTTTCCACACATCTCTACTGCAAGTAGCAGGAAGGCCAACAGCCCATTAGTGGTAACTGGTACTCTGCCTGAAAAGTATGTGGGAACCGAGATAGGAAGAGATCTCACCTCCACTGTTCCCAAGTAATTGCTAATTAAACTGCTCGCCGACTCAAAATGTGTATTCCTTTTATTTGCTTGCACAGTGGGCATGATCTTCAACATTTGTGAAGTAAACAGAATACAAGAGAAGTGTCCACTAGTATTTTTGCCCAGTTTTTATCTCATAAAAGGCTTTGACCTCATCAGTTAGCAGACATTGTGCAGATCTTCCTCAGACTTGGCTCATCGCACAGAAGTTCATGTCTGTCTATGTCTGTTCCTTGATGGTATGCAAGCTGTGATCATAATCAACAGTTCCACAACGGACCCACCTGATGGGGGCAGGAGCCGCAATGTCTGGGGGAAACCAATGCTGTCACAATGTCTAGGATCCATTACAAACCTACTGACTCCCATAGCTATCTTGATTACACTTCTACCCACCCTGTTTCCTGTAAAGACTATCCCCTACTCCCAATTCCACCGTCTACACCGCATCTGCGCCCAGGATGAGGTGTTCCATACCAGGGCATTGGAGATGTCCTAATTCTTCAGGAAACGGGGGTTCCCCTCTTCCATTATAGATGAGGCTCTCACTAGGGTCTCCTCAATATCCCGCAGCTCCGCTCTTGCTCCCCTCCCCCTATTCTTAACAAGGACAGAGTCCCCCTTCCACCCCATCAGCCGTCGCATACAACATATCCTCGAATATTTTCGCCACCTCCAACAGGATCTCACTACAGGCCACATCTTCCCATTTCCACCTCTTTCTGCTTTCTGCAGAGACTGTTCCCTCCGAAACTCCCTGGTCCACTCGTACTTTCCCCTGCAACCGCAGGAGATGCAGTACCTGTCCCTTTACCTCCCCCGTCGACTCCATCCAAGGACCCAAACAGTCATTCCATGTGAGGCAGAGGTTCACCTGCACCTCCTCCAACCTCATCTATTGCATCCGCTGTTCCAGGTGTCAGCTTTTCTACATTGGCGAGACCAAGCGCAGGCTCGGCGATCGTTTCGCTGAACACCTCCACTCAGTCCGTTTTAACCTACCTGATTTCCCGGTGGCTCAGCACTTCAACTCCCCCTCTTATTCCCAATCTGACCTTTCTGTCCTCGGCCTCCTCCAATATCGGAGTGAAATTTTGTTTGGGTTGTTTACACCTCAGCAGTATGAACATTGACTTCTCTAACTTCAGATAGTCCCTGCTTTCCTTCTCTATCCCTTCCCCCTTCCCAGTTCACCCACTAGTCTTCCTGTCTCCAACTACATTCTATTCTTGTCCCGCCCCCTCCCCTGACTTCAATCTGAAGAAGGGTCTCGACCCGAAACGTCACCCATTCCTTCTCTCCCGAGATGCTGCCTGACCCACTGAGTTACTCCAGCATTTTGTGTCTGCTGTCACAATGTCTTTGTCTTTGCAATATGGGAGGAAGGATAGAACCACTGCAGTAGCTCTATCCTACACACTGTGAATTTTCCCTTGTGTGTAGGATAGAACTATTGTACGGGTGATTGCTGGTGGGCACACTCTTGGTGTCTCCATTGCTGTATCTTTGAACTAAACCAAGCTAACATGGTTCAAAAACACCATTCACACCATCCACCTAGTGGTCATTCCGTGAAACAACTGAAACAACTGCAACAGGATCGGTCCTCTATAACCTAATTCCTTTATAATGAGGTCCTTTAAAATGTAGGTTTACTGTATATGTTTGTGTACTATGTTTACATATTCTGTTGTGCTGCTGCAAGTAAGAATTTCATTGTTCTCTCTGGGATATGACAATAAAACACTCTTGACTCGCTTGACTACAATGGGAGCACACTAACTTAACAAACACCTCCAGATGTTTAAACACCTTTTTCTGGGACAATGTAATTCACAGTTCTGAGGACTTAGGACCCAGACACCAAATATTTGTGTTATGACGGCTAATTTTCTGGGTACACATATAGCTCAATTCTTAATAGACAGAGCATATATGCCTATGAGCATGTTTGATGTGCAAAGTGGCAAAATATGTCTGGTCTGAAACCTTATTTGATCTCTTTCATAATGATGCCAAATAACTGAGCTGAAGGGTCTGATGCTTGGTTTGATGTAGGCCTATTAATATGCACCCATTGTCTCACATTTGGCTGATGCACATGAGTATGTCTTATGGTTATGCCAATTTGTAAACCATATCACTTGAGTAGCCTTTTGTTGTAGGTCAGCCGTCTGTGCAATGTAGACAATACAGTTTGTAAAATTGTCCTTTTAATTTCAGAATTGATTAATGATTGTAGTTTGATCAGGTTTTTTTTGAAGACTGGTTCTCGTTGTATTACTGCCTGCTATCCATACAATTCTTGAAGGATGTCCTATGTCTTAACACTCCCCAACAGTTTTTTACAAAGGCTTTGTCCTTCATTGTGCAATGGTAAGAGGACCCTAAACTGACAATCTTTCTCCATAGAACCCTTGCGTAGCTACACCAAGCTTTGTTGTGCCCTTCAGCACAGTCCGGCTCCTTAGAATCTGCCAATATCTGTTGTTAATTTGAAATTTACAGGTCTTCCATTGCACTAATGGAAAAATGTATCTCAGCTCTCAATTCTGCTATTTATGATCTAAGTTAGTCTGAAGCTTAGACTTGCTCCTGCTTGGCTTTACCACACAATAAGGTGTATCCTAAATCATTGTGAAAATCCAGATAGTTAACTAAATTCTTAAGGAATATTTCCAATCTGAAACAGATAGAATGATGACAAAAATACATGACTGAATACAAAATGGCAATATCTTAACTATAGTAGTTTTTGATCTAATTTGGCCTTTGAAAGACAGCAAACATCTTTCTTTAAACCATTAACATACAACTTACATTTATCTCCAACTGCCTTTGAACAAATTTTAAGAGTCTTTTAAGTTTGCCAAAAACTACATTCTCTGGTTGATAGATCTGGGCGCTATTTAAACTTAATTCAGTAAAAATGTATTTTTTGGTTAAGTTTACTAACCAATCCATGGCTACCACACAGGGGACTGGGTAATGATTGTTCCTTTTAAAAATAAACCACATTGTGATTGGTGCAATGAACCAAATTGTGAATTACACTTTGTTGCTTAGCAACTGATATGAAGGCAATAAAGAGAGTTCGAAGAGCAAAGTGCAAGTTGAGTAGGAGAGGGGGATTTGCTTTTAAAACCATTGGCTGCTCTCGCCCTTGAATTCTTAAGAATGTGGCATTAAACTGCCAGAGGCTAACTTCTGTAATTTTTTTAGCTCCCAGAATTCATATATCTAAAAGTTCAACATTAAATTGAAAAATAACTAGCATTTAATTAGGGCTTTTCCTGTTATCATGGCGTCCAAAAGCACTTCACAATTAATGATTTACATTTGAAATATAGTTACCATTGTAATTTAAGCAAAGCAGCACATCGCATTTGTTCGATGAGATCCAAAAAACTATGCGATAAGCAGTGTTGGTTGAAAGATTAGTATTAGCCAGGAAACCGGGAAGGCTCCCTATTTTTCTTTGTGTGTTCCACAAGATGTTTTATATCCATCTGTAAAGGCAGCCCCAAGGCACTTTACCAAGGCATAATCAGAAACAAAGTCTTCTCTTAACGCAGGAAGCAAAGTTTAAAATGTTTTGTGGATTATTTTGTCTGAACACTTAAGCAGACATACCAATTTCTTCCCTTTAATTTTAAAAGCTGCTTGTTCAACATGCAGCTTTGGAGAAACTGTACTTTCCTCCAGTTAAATACTGGGAAAACTGAAACTACCATTTTCAGTATACAGACAAACTCTGTGTCCACTGACTCAAATTTATTTCTCCAACCACCATCGCAGTCTGCACTAAACTACTTGTAGACATGATATCTAAACTGACCCCGAGTCAATCTTCTGACTTTGTATACTGCTCATTCAAAGACTATTTGATTCCCCCAAAGTGACATTGCCTATCATTCCTAGGTATCACAAAATGCTGGAGTAACTCAGCAGGTCAGGCAGCATCTAGGAGAGAGGGAATGGGTGACGTTTCGGGTCAAGACTCTTCTTCAGACTGATGTCCCGCCCCCCTGACATCAGTCTGAAGAAGGGTCTCGACCCGAAACGTCACCTATTCCCTCTCTCCTAGATGCTGCCTGACCTGCTGAGTTACTCCAGTATTTTGTAATACCTTCGATTTGTACCAGCATCTGCAGTTATTTTCCTACACTACTTGCCGCTCCACAGCGACTTCTCCTCAAGGTATGCCTACTTTGAAGAAGTTCTCCTCCTCTCTTTGACCAGAGCTTAGCAACATGCTCTCTCGCTGCTCCCCCTCTGTGCTCTCTTTTTCCCTCCTCCCCCCCTCCCCCTTCCCAGTTCTCCAACAGTCTTCCTGTCTCCACCTATATCCTTCCTTTGTCCCGCCCCCCTGACATCAGCCTGAAGAAGGATCTCGACCCGAAACGTCACCCATTCCCTCTTGCCTATCATTCCTTTAATCTATCAGCTCTGAAACTCTGGATGGAAATAACTTTATCAATATAACACATTTCACTTACAAATAATCGTCCATATTTTTATAACGCTTAAACTATATAAAGGAATATACAAGTTGGTAAGTTGGCAGCTGTATAAAATGTTGATTCGGCCACATTTGTCGAGGAAGGACGTGGAGGCTTTGGAAAGGGTACAGTAGAGGGTCACGAGAATGTTTCCTGGATTGAAGTGTAATCAGCATGGATGAGTTGGTCCAAAGGACCTGTTTCCTTGTTGATAGCTTTATGACAATGCATTGGAGGGTGACGATGACTTGATAGAAGTATATCAAATTATGAAAAGCTCAGATATAGTAGATTTTCACAATCTTTATCCTAGCATGGAAATGTCAAATACTACGGGCAAAGGCTTAAAGTGCGAGGGGGGGGGGGGGGGGTGGGAGAGGTTTAAAAGAGATATTCGAAGCAATGTTTTTACAGAGTATGCTGCTGGGGAAGTGTTAGAATTAAATGTGATATCAATGTTTGAGGCATTTGGACAGATATATGAACAGGCAGGTATTGGAGGGATAGGGAGATGTTAGTTTAGTTTGTCTGTAGTTTAGATTGGCACATTGTGCTGGGGCAACTCAGAGGGTCAGGTAGCATCTCTGGAGAAGATGAAGGTGATGTTTTGGATTGGGACTCCTCTTCAGACTCATTTAGATTGGCATCATGACTGATGCAGATATGATGGGCTGAAGGACGTGTTCCTGTGCTGTTCTGGTCTATGTTACATGCTTATAGACTTTGGTTAATTTCTGATCTGATCTGGTGCAGTTATCAACAAGTATTCCTGCTGGTAATAACAAGGGATTAAAGAGATTTCCCAATATCTTAAATGGAGAGTTCTCTTTCTTGTTTTTATATTTTCCAACATTGTCTTCTCTGTAACTTAGTATATGTTTAAAAACATCTCCTCATAGTCTATTTTTCTGACCAAAGTCTCTTATGTTCCATGCATTTTTCACCATAACACTGAATTCCATGTCTTCAGCCCGTGGGAGCTCAAACCCTGTAATTTTCCCCTTGATTAGTTATATAAACTAGGATTGCTGTCCTGCAGTTTTAAAGATCAAGGTATGACTTTAAACCTTTCAAGTTAGTGAGGAAAACTGATGGGATAGATGGAGATAAACTGTTTCCATTCTTCATAGATTCTTAGATCTGAGATTAAAAATCAATGGTTCAATGGCGCTTTATGGTCACATGTACCTAGATACAATGAAATTATGTTTTTGCATACAATTCTGAAACAATCCTACTATACATTTGGCACAATCATACTTAAGTACAAGAGTATATGATAATAAATAACTCTGAGGCAGTATACAAGAGTTGCCACGTTTCTCTTTAAGTAGAAGTTCAGAAGTCACCCCTGCAAATGGTGTAGGAAGAAACTGCAGAAGCTGGTTTAAACCGAAGATAGACACAAAATGCTGGAGTAACTGAGCGGGACAGGCAGCATCTCTGGAGAGAAGGAACGGGTGACTTTTTGGGTCGAGACCCTTCTTCAGACAAATGGTAATTGAAACTAGATCAACTGGTTAATTATATTATGAAATTAATAGATTTTTGCAAACTAAAGTATTAAGGAATACTAGACTGCGGTGGACTCTTTGGGTCAAAATCTCTCCTGCGGGCCTCTCCTGGGGCAACTGATGATCCTGCGGGCCCGGTAAACCTCTCCAACTGATGGGTGAGGGAGGGTGTATGATGCACATCAGTCAGGACGTCATTATATGGACGAACAGGCTGGAGGGGGTCAACCAGCTCATTCCTGTTTTAATAGGCTTATTTTTTCCTAATTAATGGAATGTGCATCATTCGTTCACTACGATCCAATTGCTCCTTTTTTGTTCTAATTATTTTGGAGGATTGCCATGGAGCATCATAATTTACTTTGCAACATAAACTGCTAAAGATCTGGCTTATCAGCCTGTCTTTTATAGTTGAGTGCTTTATTAGAAGGGTTATATAGTTGATATATAGAATCTGGTGGCCATAGACTTGGCAGACTGATTATTCTCAGCCTGCCAATACACTGTAAGTTATAATGCACATTTATTAAGGCTGCTTGGTTAGTTATCTTTACCTCCAATGACAGTTTGTGATCATTTTGTAGTTGTGATTTTTGACCAAATGAATTTAAGTAAATTGTGTGCAAACACTACTAATGGGGAGTTTCTTAATTTGTCCCACAGTATAAATTGAAGACTGAAATATGATACATGGACAGATATATGGTTTAATTTCAATCATAAGAAAGTTGTTTTAGAATCTAGACAATTTGAACCCCGTTTTGCAAAATAGAACCAAATTGAGATATTCTGTAAATTAAGGTCAAGTCATTGCAGATTTGGAAAATTTTGCATAGTCTTAACAGGACCACCTTACATTAATGAGCAGTTGGAAAGCACTGTACTTTGGCACAATAATTGTTTTAAAGTAGCAAAAGATAAAATATGATATAGTTATAAAATGGAGCAAGTCAAGCTTCTAGTTAATTATTGGATTCAATTCAATTTCTCCCCCTCCCTTCCCCCGCACCTCAATTAGTCTGAACAAGGGTACAAGGGACTCAACCAGATAGGTCGCCTATCCATGTCTTCCAGAAATGTTGCTTGAACCGAAGTTGTTCCAGCACTTTTTTTTTGGCAACCAGCGTCTACAGTCACTTGTGTCTACTTCAATTGAGGGAACCAGTAAACAGGGTAAATAAAAGGTAGGCCATAGTTTTTCCTCCACATAAATGACATATTAAAATTCTTTGTGCATTAGATCAGGCTTATTTTTTCAAACCTTGTCATTATCAAAACACCTCATAATCACTTTATTGCAGTAAAAATAAAGAATGGCCAACTATGACAACTTGTGGAACTTTGGTGGCATTCCTGAAGCAGTGCTACCTCAATGATAAATTCTTTGTACACCATTATACTGAATTTGGAAATTCTCTTTGTAAACTTCTTAATCTCTGTATCCTTTATATTAAAAATCATCTCCATGTTAATTTCTTTGAAAGCTACCAGCCCCCTCCCAAATTTTTAAATATCAAAATATAAAATGCTGGAAGTCCACTCCAGTATTGGGAAGAGAAGACACATTAATATTTCAAAAGTAACCCTTTTTGATTTATGTTTATATGAAGGACCACACCAAATGCTGTCTGAACAATTAAAACATTGTTATCTATGACGAATAGTTCCTTGAGAGGTGAACATGCATACATATGAAACACACAAAACCATAACTGAAAGTGCCTCCAGGAAAAGATGGGGAGAAGGTTGCCAGAAAAGAAATTAAGCACCCAGCTAGTGAGCTAGATGAGTTGTTCTGTGTTTAAAATGTTTATACATTAGTATTGTGCTCCCCATGTATCAGTTGCAGTGGTATGATCTATTGACGTGATTACTACCTAAGGGAATTCAGTGCAATGGCTTTTTTTTAATGTGCAGTCTTCCATGCTGCTTAATTTTGTGGTTGGTATCATGCTATTAAGAAAGAAACATGCTTGAGAATAATTATATTTATGTGAAAAACCCAGAGCGTAGCGCCACCAAATGGCAAACGGTAGAATTGCCGTTAGTTTTTTTTCTCCTCAATGAACTACTTTTACTTTCATCATCAGTGGTCATCACTCAAAGTCGAGTATAATTGTCTTTCTGAAGGGTCCCTTCTGTTTTGAGATGCCTGAAGAGGCCAATCCTGGAGCCACAGTCTTATTGCAAAGAGATGTGCAGGTGATATGTTCCTCCAACTGGATGCCTTTTCATGACATCTTTTAACGTGGAGAAATTGGACACACCCCACACGGAACTTGACAGAGGCAGACCTGGGTCCAATGATGTGGCACCACCACGGTTGGGAGTCTCTTCCTACTGCAGCCTTTTTCCGCCTTCTCAGCTGTTGTAGTGCTCCACCTGCTGGCCAGCCACCATCTTCCACCTCGTGCACGGTTAAGGTCTTCTTCTTGGGCCGCACTTTGTCAGGAGCCGCCCCATCGACAGGGTCATAGCTCCAGACGGTTTTGCTCTCAGGATCTTAGGCACACACAAACTTCTCCACCATGACAAGATGGCGACCCTCTGAGATGTTCTTTTACTTTGCCAGTGATGTCAATAATATGCAGATGAGTTCATCCACCATCTATTTAGGGTTACTGCTGCACCTTTCATTTTAGATGCCTGTAAAGCTGCTCGTTTTCCCGTGAGCAATGTGGGAGCTACCCAAACCAGGAAAACCTTATGTTTGCAGTTAATTAGATCTTTGTTCTCTTAGTCATTCTCATCAAACTAGCCCTAGTTTTTCTTAGAAAAGCCAAGAGTCTCCGCGGATACTCCACAGTTAAACTGGTTGGGTTATTGTGAAATTTCATTAAAGTCGTCCTTATTATGAATTAATTTTTTGTCTTTTTTGCAATAATATTATGGAGAAAATCAACATCCATGCAATATTTCTCATACTTATGTCATGCAGTTACTAAAGGCCGTTTGGTCTGCTCGGTCAGATTAACTTAGGCTCAGATGAGCAAAATTACATCGATGAAAATTAGATTTAACATGACTAAGTCTGTGTTGCCTTGGCAGCAAAGGATAAAGGAGTTTAATTAGAGTTCATGTTAGTCTCTAATGTCATACGTCTAAAAGTACCTTCACACCCGTTTTCCAGCATGGGTATTGGAGTTAGAACTTTTGCTTTGACATCAACTGAAATGCAATTGAACAATAAAGCTTTGCAATAAGGATTTGGCCTTTAAGAATAGTTTTTCATAAAAGCATACTATGTTCCTTGGCTGGACTAATTTTTGAAGATTGTTTGAAGCTATTTCAGCATGAAGGCACCTCAGTTTTATCATCACGGAAGGATCTTTGTATCTTGTTTTAATGAAACAGGCTTTGTATTCAGCGAAAAGAACTGGATTTTAGAATAAATTGGATTTTTCCAAGTTTCTGCTGCAGACGATCAAATTAACTTCAAAATGTGTAGATTCGGAGGGAGACATAAGGAACAAAATGGAACTTGAGTAAAACACAAAGTGCTAGAGTAACTCAGTGGGTCAGGCAGCATCTGTGGAAGGAATGAATGGGTGACCTTTTGGGTCACGACTCTTCTTTAGATTTTTCAGAGACTGACGAAGGGTCCGAACTTGAAATGTCGCCTATCTATTCGTTCCACAGATGCTGCCTGACCCGCTGAGTTACTTCAGCACATTAGATCTTGAGGGTTCCCATTGAATCCTGCAGCATTCCTTTGTTGGACCATTCGAGAGCCTTGTTTTTATATATCAATTTGCTTCAGTTGGTTGCACTGCTGTTGTGGATGTTATTGGTCTTGTTGGACCAGGCTGATGTCATATTACGGTTCAAAGCGAATACTGCCCTATCTTATATGCTGTACTTTGGACGAATCCATGGATTCATTAGCCAGTTAATTAAACCAGTTTACTACTTAAAGAATAGAAGTTTTCAGGTCACAAACATTATACGTGGTCTTAATATTTTTGTGGTCCATTGGGGAAAAAAATTTAATTAGAATATCCAGCTCTGCCATAGGGTTACTAACATCCACGTGAACCTGTGGAGCAGGGAACCGGAACCATTGTTTAATGCCTCAACCAAACGATAGGATCTTGAACAATATAGCTCGTCCTCAATGCTACACAAAAATATTAGCCTGAATTGTGGGCTGTAGTAGACAATTTTCAGACTCATGGGAGAGAAATTCATCTGTGGTCTATAGTGTAAATCTTTTGCAAGTCATAGAATTGTATAACATGGAAACATGCCTCTTGGCCCAACATGTCCATGCCGACCAATATTTCCCAACTATGTATCCAAGTATCAGCTGATAATTATGCTCACCATAGTGTATATGGAGTCACACTGCAAGTACAACAGCGTCTTCGTCCATGCCAACCAAGGTGCCCTTCTATGCTAGTCCCTTTTGCTTGTATTTGACTCATATCCCTCTGAACCTTTCCTATTCATATACTTGTTCAAATGTCTTTGAACTGTTCTTATTGTTCCTCCTCAACTACTTTGTCTGGCAGCTTGGTCGATATAAATCATTTGGCTTCAATATTTCAGAAGTGGTGGGTGAAGTTTGTGGATGTCTTTTCATGACATCTTTTAATGTGGGGAGACTGGACACACTTGACAGAGGCAGACCTAACAACCAACAACCAAAGAGTAATTTCCCTTCATTAATTTTGCCTGACAACGTAAATGGAGAGGAGCTATTTTTGTTGGTTGAGGAAATCTATAAATCGGCCTTTCAAGGGACTCTTGTACAAATAATGGTTGATAGACATTTCAAACTTCTGAAATCCATGCTGTATGACTCTATGAATCTAAATGGTACTTGATGCATTCTTAATTACTCATACAAAAACTAAGATTGTTTTTGTTAATTATAATCATTGAGGTGTTTGGTCAGTTTGACTATGATTTCATAAGATAGCAGAATAGTTTGAGGGCAAATTAATTACTGCACTTCTAAGTTCTGTGTTCCATTGGATAAATATATTGGCACTATTCTGCATTGCCTATACTTTCCATTTGTTTCATAGCAACAATATGATATTCGGTGACTAATTTTAATTGATTCAATTCCTATTTTCCTCACTTATTAACTTGTGATGTGACTCCTATTTTGCTTTCTCTTGTCATTCATCCGATATGAACAAATGCTCCTAAACATTTATTTAATCTCGCAGGCATTAGGGCAGGCTCCAGACCTGTCAGGTTATATATGGGTTAACTGTGAATTATGTTTAACAGCAGAAGAGGAAAAATTATCAGAAGAGGGCTGATCTCACACGAAGTTCTGGCTTGAGGAATATTCTGCACAATATGTGATAACCATAGTACTTATCTTTTACTAATTCCCCTCTCTATCGTCCGTTCCCTCACTCCATGTCTATCTTTTTCTTTTTCTTTCTGGCAGTTTGTCGCACAGCTTTTTTTTTTGCCTCTACTTCTTAAAGCCTTTCATGGTTCCCCCACTTCACACTTAAGGGGTCGAAGTACTGACTTTGGGAGAAGTTGAGCATAGGCTGCTCGAGTTTTAATATTGAAGATGCAATACGTTTCCAATTTGAATTGGCTTCCGATATGTTTAGATTTTCACTGAACTCACATCACCGAAGTAGGCCATTCAAAACACATTCCAGGAGTTAGGTACATGAGTTTAACCAAAGGTCTTTATTTAATCTTACTAAAAACATACAATCCTTTCTCACATTCACTGCACATATTTGAATCCTCTAAAATGTTTTTTTTTTCCTTAGCCACTCTGCAGTAGAAAAAACCTATGCTCTATTTGTTAAAAAAAATATTTAGCACGATCTCTATACATTCACATCACTGTCTTGGTTCTCCTCATTTCCTTATATAAATTTAATTTTGTGATCACACTGGATCATGGCTCCACAACAAGGTAGCACCATTAAGAACAGAGTTACCATCTACCCAGATCCAAAGAGACAAATGCTCAGTATAAAATATTACAAAGCATTGAGAAGGAGCAGACTGTGGGAAGATTGAGATCCATACAGCAATTGGTGGGAAGATTGAGATCCATACAGCAATTGTTGTGAATTTGCTTCATGTTAGTTATGCACACTCATGGAAAAAAATGAAATAACTATTCCTGAAATTCTTATGCCTTGAAATGACTTAGTATGTATCTAATCATATGCATTACTTCCTTGAATGTGCAGTGAAAACATGTTGATATTGCTTCTAAAGTTCTTTACATATTGGCTTGATTACACAAGATCATGCTTGAGGTTTGCACTCCAGCAACTGAATCTTTCACCCAGATCTAATATTCTGCCAGCAAGATGAGAGAACAGAATTTGGTAATACAAATATTGGTTGGTTTCTGCACAATCTGACCTGAATAAGAAGCAGGATAAAATCAGCTTTAAAAAGCAGCAAATCGTGTAAAGAATAGTTGGGCAATGTTTCAATAGCCAAAGTCATTGAATTAAAGTGCATTTTTGTTACTGCCAATGTTGAATCTCCACCAAGGATTAGTGCAGTTATTTCAGTATGAAAAAAAAGACAACCTAAGTGTGAGGTAAAATAGTTTCACCAAGACATCTGCCTTCTGGGCCGGAGCTGAATATTGCAGATAATTTTGGATGCCAGAGTTACTGCACAAACTTTGCTTAACCCAAATGCAATTAATTTTGTTGGGATTTTTCTCCCCTTACAGCTCATGTACATTGTACAGATATTTACTATTGCATTTCTTGAGGTAGTTAGCATATCAAAGACTAGCCCATTTATGTTCTTATTCGGTATCATTGTCTGTGATCGGAGCAGGAAACATTCCCTGATCTTTCCCCATCTTCAACTTGGGGTTGTCAAGTCAAATTTAGTAACTCACAGCTATTCCAGCTCAGGCAATGTACTCAGCCCAAGAACATCCCAGCAACAAACAATCTGCTGGAGGAAATGAACCACATCTGTAGATGGAAAGGAACGGTAGATGTTTTGAGTCGAAACTCTGCATCAGAAGTTCCTCCAGCAGGTTGTTTGTTGCTTCAGTTTCTCGCATCTGCAGTCTCTTGTGTCTCCTGGGACATCACAATCACACCAAGCGTTGCATTTATTCACATCTCCACATACTAATGTCTTCATTTGTAGAATATTTTCTTCATAATCTTGGAGGTCATCCAACTCATCCATGTTAACCAAATTCAATAACTGATCTAGTTCCACTTGACTCTGCCTGACCCATATCCCTACAAATCTTTCCTATCCATGTACCTGACAAGGTGTCTTTTAATTGTAATGTGTCTGCCTCTACCACTTTATTTTCCAGCTCGTTCCATATATGCACGACCCTCAGTATGAAATGGTTGCCCCATGGGTCCCTTTTATATAGGTTATCCCTCTACCTCCTACGTTCCAGGGAAAATAAGGCCCAGCTTGTCAATCTCTTCTTAAAACTCAAACCCTCCAAAACCAGTAACATACTCATATATTTTTTAAATAGAGGCGCTTCAATAACCACCCTCCTGTTGACCGGCACCTCACACATGATTATCGATGATATCTTTGCCTGTGGCCCCACAATTGCTGTGGAAATCTTAGCATCGTACAGCAGAGAAACAGACCCTTTCAGCCCCCTCACCCATGTCATGATGCTTATCTATCTATGCTGATCCTATTTGCCTGCATTAGGCCTATATCCCTCTAAGTACCTGTTCAAATGCCCGTTAAACTTTGTAATTGTATCTGCCTCTCCCAATTTTTTTCCACATGCCTCCATGTGTCACATTAGAAGTCATCCAAATTGTACAGGTTCACTCTGTTTACATTCTACCCATAAAATGAATCATACCACCTCACAAACTGCCCAGCACATCAGGTACCTCTTGCACTAGCTATGGAAGAATCCCATATTCCCACAGTACCCACGTTGGCTTCATCAGTCATCTGAGAACACACAAGTAAGTAAAGTGAAGCAGAAGGAAGGCATCCTTGATCCTAAGGGACAGTCTAAGAAGGCAGTTATTTGGATATGCAGTTGAACTGTGTACCATAGAGAATCAATTTCTTCAGAAGAGTGCAAAACTGTAACTTAGATGTAATTAATCTTTCAAGTAACCAAATATCTTAGACCTGTTTAAAAGAGGAGCAGGAGACTAGTTTTGGCAAAGTTAGTGGTGGTAACTGAAAGCAAGATAAGAAATGTGTGCTCTTGGAAAGCTTTTGATAAAAGAGGAAGCATTGCAATGGTAAGTCGGTGTAAGCTTCATAGAGCTGACTAAGCTTTGCAACCAGTGACAAAGTGAAGGATAGGAGGTATAAGTTTAGAGGGTAAGACAGCATTAGGTTATTGTGAAATTTGATGCCAAAAGCCAAGATTATCATGTTGATTCACTGGAGAGCATCACCCATGGGCATTAGGAATACATACATAAAGCCAAGAGATAGGATAAAATAAGTATAGTGAAATAAGTCAACCAATCAACTTGAGCCTTGCACTAATATTGAATAAATGATATAATCGACCTGTGGATTTGATTGATTATTGGTGTCTAGCTGCTTAATCTAGCTCTGCTTGTAGTGCAGCATTGTGATTACTTTGGTCAATAAACAGTACAGCAAAACCTTTTAAAAAGCTCTTAGCATTTGTGACAATTTATGTGGTGCAATTGCACCTGCGTGGGGTCCTAAGCAAGATCGAATCATTGACTGTTAAACAAAAAAAACGCAGTAAACGGAAACCTCCAGTTCCTGTTTAGAAACAGAAATGGGGTTTAAAAAAAACACGTTTTTAAAAAAAAAGACAGGTTGATAGTTGGCAGCTGCTTTAAAACCATTTTGAAATTCATGTCATGTGTCAGATTAGCCATTTCTGTCTTTTGGACTGTGTACGGTTGTTAACTTGAACTGGTCTTCAGTTAGAGATGTCCAATCATGAGTTGTTCAACTAAGGCATTAACTCATACATTACAAGAACGGCACAATGGCGCAGTGGCAAAGTTGCTGCTTTACAGCGCCAGAGACCCAGGTTCGATCCTGACAATGGGTGCTGTCTGTACGGAGTTTGTACATTCTTCCTATGACCACATGGGTTTTCTCTGATTGCTCCACTTTCCTCCCACACTCCAAAGACGTACAGGTTTGTAAGTTAATTGGCTTAGGTTAAAATTGTAAATTGTCTCTAGTGCTACAGGCATTGTGCTCGTGTACGAGGTGATCACTGGTCGGCACGGACTCAGTGGGCCAACAGGCCTGCATCTGCGTTGCATCTCTAAAGTCTAAAGTAAAGTCTAAATCTGAACAAAGAACACTGTTGTTGACAGAAAGCCTTATCCAGCACAGTTTCAGGAATTGGTCATTGGCATTTATATACAAGTTTCAAAGTCGTTACAACTTCCTCTTTGAATTATCTTTACTTGACTTTCTTTTCTGAGTGACTTTTTGTACTTAGTAATTTCAGACAACAATGTTGGCTCTCTACCATCTCTGGGCTCTCTTCCATCTCCTTTGCTTACCCATTCTTTGTCAGTCTCATGAATTCTGCGCCAAAATCTAATCCTCCACCCACCACTGTCCCATACTAGCCCTTTGACCAGTTTAACTGTTTCCTCACTGCTGTTTTGATGTAGTAATTTCTACATTCACCCAACGACTTTCTCTGGCTTTCCTTCCCTGTGACTGATCAGCACATAAACCTTTTTGCCCTATCACCTTCACAATTATCTTCAAAATCAATCATCTGTTTGTTTATTTCTATCATTGAGACTGGCTATGTAGCTGATCCATGTATAGAGCACAAAGTGCTGGAGTAACTCAGTGGATCAGGCAGCATCCATGGAGGACAAGAATAGACAACATGTAAATGAAGCATGTAGTGGACTCTGCCACTTCCTCCAATTTCTCTCCTGCCTTCTGTCGACCTTCTCCAGGACTGCACAGGCAATACTTGCACAGATAAGAGTGATAGGGCTAGTCTTTGGAGCTGGATAATTATGAATTATAGAAGTGGAGAGTAAGGGTGATCATTTCAAATACTGCAAGCAATTTAAGGATAATATAGAGAGATTATGCACTATTGTCATCATAATTGTTCATTGTTTTTCCTCTTATTTCATTTCAATCTCTTGCCAATACCTCTGACACTTTTCTATTTAACCTTCAATTCCTTCTATATCCTTAAATTCCCAAATTTTAGAGACACTTTCCAAACATGTCCCAGGATTACCCAATTTTCCCTTTCAAACCCGAGATAATTATTTCTGTCTTTCATAACCCACTCTGTGCAAGATATCCAACAACTGCCCAATCTTTATAGGAAGAAACTGCAGATGCTGGTTTAAACCAAAGATAGACACAAATTGCTGAACTCAGCGAGACAAACAACATCTCTGGAGAGAAGGAATGGGTGACATTTTGCGTCGAGACCCTTCTTCAGACTGAGGGTGAGGGGAGAGGGAGACATAGAGATATGGAAGGGTAAGGTGTGTAAACACAGATCAAAGCAGCCAATGATATGGAAATGTAGAATGGTTCATTGTGAGGTTTAATTTCCACCTATCTGAACACAATCACTGCACCTTCAGCCTCTTGCACCATCACTATCAAAGTTTTATCCTCGGCTTCTCTTATCATGCACGTAATATCCTAGTTCACAGAACTCTCAGGCAAGGAATCATTTTCCATATAAATCCCAATACACTTTATCTGCTCTGTTGGCCTTTGAACCACCTCCATCATTTTTATAGTTTTGCATAATTTTAGAGAAAGCGACAACTATCTGTAAGTGAACATTCAGAAGGCTGAAACCATCATTAGCAGCAGTTATCTTTATTCTATTCTCAGCATATTGCCCATGCCAGTAGCTGGTACCATTTCCTATTCTTCCCCACTCAAACATTTGTCTTGAATTATTCCATGAATTATTCAGTCTGAAGAAGGGTCTCGACCCGAAACGTCACCCATTCTTTCTCTCCTGTGATGCTGCCTGACCCGCTGAGTTACTCCAGCATTTTGTGTCTATCTTGCTATTCTTCATCATCGCTGGGTATAAATCCTGAACCACTTTCTCAAGCAAGTCCTTAGCACGCAGGCAAATTTTATATTTGCTACGAAGGTTTGATTCAGAATGTGGTACCCAGTTATCAGTAGGCTATAAGAAAATAACTGCAGATGCTGGTACAAATCGATTTATTCACAAAATGCTGGAGTAACTCAGCAGGTCAGGCAGCATCTCGGGAGAGAAGGAATGGGTGACGTTTCGGGTCGAGACCCTTCTTCAGACTGAATAATTCTTCCTTCTCTCCCGAGATGCTGCCTGACCTGCTGAGTTACTCCAGCATTTTGTGAATAAATCTATCAGTAGGCTATACATGAGAGTGCATGAAAATGAGAAAATTTGTGTGCTTTATGTTGCTTGGCTTATCTGACTATTAGCTTGCATTAGTGTGCCAGGTGCACAGAAGACCCAGTAGGAAGCTTGTGGACTTCAAACAGTAAGGGTTGCATCTTGCTTCAAAAAGTTTTCTTACAAGGTTATGAGTAGCACAGAAATATTTTGTATGATAGAATTTGCAGGCCATTGTCTTTTATCATCAAAATCCATTTTGGGATATACTTTTTTGACAGCATACTAATGAACTAACATGTTGCATTGTGTTACAACGAGAAGGGCAGTTGGATAATCTAATCCCCAGAGGAAGACTGGAATGTGCTTCCTGCACCACTGATAACTGTCTTTCTTGCATTGCAGATAAGCTCTCTGTATTGTTGGGAAATATTTTCGTCATTGCTAGAATGATAAACTCCTTTGTTTTTCTTTCTCGAACTGTAAAGTCAATTAATGAGGCAGTACCACCAACATGTCCACACAAGTGATCTGCAGTGAAAACCTGAAACACTGATCCATGTTTTGAATAGAAAATATTACTCTGTTGTTCAAAGAAGTAAGGCACACTGTATAAATTTGATTTGTTTAAAAAATGGTCAAAAAGTAAATTCTAGTTATCTTTTATCCCTTGCTGGTTGTTGCACGGACATCAGCTGACTTGTAATATTTCATGCAAATTACTACTGTTAACAATTGAGTTTGAACAACGATTTGATTGCCTTGAGCATCAGAGAAGACCAAGTCAGAACTTGTCCACTTGTAATGATATCTGCATACAACTCTTTCTCTTCGAGCTCACTGAATACCATTGAAAAGCATGGTCTTACAATTGCCTTCCTTATAGATATTCTGATGAAGGTTAGTTAACAGTTTATTTATTTCATGGGTTGGAGCTTTAATGGCAAGGACACCATTGATTGCCCATTGATTGCCCATTGGGAAAATGTTGCTGAACAGCTTTCTGGAGCACTGCAGTCGGTTTGATTGAAGGTCCTCCAGCTGCACTGTTGGGTAAATAATTCTAGGATTTTGATTCAGAACATCTAGTTCTTAGTTGACTCCATAAGTGAGGTTTCCAGCAGGAGTTATTGGATAACAGTCATGGGCACCCCATAACACTGGGACAGAGATTTAATTGTAACATCCAACTGCTGCTTCAGCTTGGGTCAACTAACAGTACAGTTTAATTATTCAGACTGGGACTTCATGTTCTACATGCTTCATTCCTCATCGGACAAATCATACCCAAGTATAACTTGAATACATTTACTTTGATCCATGTGAAGTACAGTCGAAGATCATTCTAGAAGATGAAATATAGACTGCAGAATGAACATCTCATACACCATGATGTTGCGTGAATGGGCAGATGCATGGCAGATGCAGTATAATGTGGATAAATGTGAGGTTATCCACTTTGGTGGCAAGAACAGGAAGGCAGATTATTATCTGAATTATGTCAGATTAGGAAACGGGGATATGCAACGAGACCTGGGTGTGCTTGTACATCAGTCACTGAAAGTAAGCATGCAGGTACAGCAGGCAGTGAAGAAAGCTAATGGCATGTTGGCCTTCATTGTGAGTGGATTTGAGTTTAGAAGCAAGAAGGTCCTACTGCAGTTGTATAGGGCCCTGGTGAGACTGCACCTGGAGTATTGTGTGCAATTTTGGTCTCCGAATTTGAGGAAGGACATTATTGCTATTGAGGGAGTGCAGCGTAGGTTCACCAGCGTAATTCCTGGGATGGCGGGACTGACATATGATGAAAGAATGGGTCGACTGGGCTTGTATTCAATGGAATTGAGAAGGATGACGGGGGATCTTATAGAAACATATAAAATTCTTAATTGGACAGACTAGATGCAGGAAAAATGTTCCCGATGTTGGGGGAGTCCAGAACCAGGGGTCACAGTTTAAGAATAAGGGGTAGGCCATTTAAGACTGAGATGAGGAAAAATAATTTCACCCAGAGAATTGTGAATCTGTGGAATTCTCTGCCATAGAAGACAGTGGAGGCCAATTCACTGGATGTTTTCAAGAGACAGTTAGATTTAGCTCTTAGGGCTAAAGGAAGCAAGGGATATGCGGAAAAAGCAAGAACAGGGTACTGATTTTAGATGATCAGCCATGATCACATTGAATGGCGGTGCTGGCTCGAAGGACCAAATAGCCTACTCCTGCACCTATTTCTATGACCTAGAAAAATGCACATACACAAACACGCACAAAGTTAACATTCATTAAATATGATGCTGTTGTCACCTTTAAACTTACTGTTTATAAACAAGCATTTCTGACTTCCAAGGTTAAAATTCATGGAAAATATGTTATTCCTCCCTTCTAATGCTTGTTCAAAGTTGACTGTAAGATCATTAATTTGAAACTGACATGTAAATTATCATATATGAATTCCCATTTAGTAAATGGTTTGAGGAAACCCACAGCATATGCAGCAAACTGATAATGTTACTGTTTAACACATTAACAGAATTAGAGGAAGTGAAGAAAGGGATGGGACAGAAGTGAGTATTAGTGTAGAGACATCATCACATTCAATTTAGATCTGTTTGACCAGAACTAAACGTGATCTTGCAATTTAAGCATGGTTAACAGTTGGAAATAAGGTGAACATTGTATTTTACAGGAGTAGATTGGAATTATTACTCTGGTGTGGCCTAGTAATCTATCAGTATTAAAGAAAATCTGCATTCCTTTGAACTTCCATGTTCTCTGGTACAGTATACTTAGTAGTGTCTCTCTGTTTAGTGCACTACTCATGTTTATTAATGTCATGAAATGATTAACCAGAAGCAATCAGGACCATGCCCACAAAGTTCTGCTGCAGTAACAAAAATGGGAGGAGTTGACTTCATTCTAGTCACACCAATGGTCTCACACAGAGCTACCTAGCATTCAATACTTTAAAAAAGGTGGAGTTTATTTTTGGCCATCAGTGCTAAATTGATGCAAGAATATCAATCAGCTATTGTATTTTCCTCCCAACACTCAGTTCCATTGAATCAATGTATAAATGCCACTGTTAATTTAGCACTCATCTTGGATGAGTTATCAAAGAAAAAATTATATCCTAAATCTATAACCTAGAACAGTAATGCCATAATTGTATGGCGTTTTATAGCAATATAGTTTGACGTGTGCTCTATACACCGCATTTGATGTGTGAATAGTGACTATTGAGTGGCCATTTATAGAGGATCACAAAAGCAAATTCTGCCACAGAATATTGTGAACAATGAGTTGGTATTGGTTGAGGGAAGAATGCAAGCTACAAGATCTCCCTAACTCCCAGCCTTCCTACTATAAGATCTTCAGTTTTACCGGCCAAGATAAATGCTATGCTTTTAAAAATATTATTGATGGGTGAGTATCAGTGATCCATAAATTAAAATATCCATACTTCTGCTTGCAGGATGTTGTTGTTTGTTCTTAGGCAGCGGTGATTTCCCCCCCCCCCCCTGTGGTAACTCAGCTTCTGAATGCTTTTGGGGCCTTGTAGTAGTTTGCTTCCCTTTAACCGATGATATGGCCAGGAGATGAATGCTAAAGAGTGCTGCTAGGAGTAAATTATCGAGGTTGAACTGACATAAAATTCTTTTTTTAATGTTAGAATTTTAGAGAGGTACAGCATGGGAAGAGACCGTTTGATCCGTATTTGTATTGAGTTGTATTTTAAAGGAGTACATTGAGCACCCATTTTTAAATAATCCTACTCTAACCCATTTTGTTGTTTGCACGTCAACATCAATTTTCTCCCCCAAAATTATATCACTCATCTACATTCTAGAGACAATTTATAGTGGCCAATTAACTTACCAACCCACATATTTAGTATAGAAGGAAACCAGAGCAACTTGGTTGAAACCTACACGATCACAGGAGAATGCAAACTCCACACAGATAACACCAGAGGTCTGGATTGAACCAGGGCCATTTGAACTGTGAGCCAGTAGTTCTACTAGTTGCACCACTGTGCCGCTGTTACCATCAACAGAAGAGAACATCCATAGGAGTTTATATTTTCGGCAGATTTCCTTTTAATTAATTACTTCACCGAAGGCATAAGTAAGCCACAAGATTAGGAAGTTTGACATAGTCTATGGAATACATGAGCATGATGGCCATATAGTTTTTTTCCAATGTCATTTAAGTGGGATTTTGTTATGAAACTAATTAATGGAGCTAGTGTTCCAATGTAACACACGAGGATTTGTCAGAGCTTGTGATTAACCACATTTCATTTTGCATAATGTTGCACATTGGATATCAGTTTTCATATTTTTCTGGCACATCAGAAGATTTAAAAAAAAATAATGTGTTATTTTTTTCATAAAGATAAGCAGGTTTTGAAGAGGGGGCATTTGCATTTAGCATACTCACTAGGCAGTGTTTGAGCAAGCATTTATTCTAAATTCTAAATGCGCCAATTAAAAAATGTCAAAGAGAAAAATAAAATTATTTAATTGTCCAAAATCGTTGTAATTCTCAGTAATCTTCAGTGCTTTTGCTTTGCACTGTTTAAATGCTCTATATAAAAAGAGAACATGAAATGAGCTGATTTTGCAACCACAGTTCCATTTCCTAAATGAATTCTTGTACCGTCATGTTGGAGCAAACAGCTTGACCTGTTAGTTAACTGCGCTGCCTGGCAGGGGTGTGGCACCACAAGCATGATTGATGGCAATTGGCTGAAAGAGATTCCTTGAGTAGCCTAATGGAGCTATGCCACTGCTATTACCATGGCAACCGGAGGAGGAGAAACGAGGAATGAGATTACATTTAGATTAAACCTCAGGCTGCTGCCATGGCAACATTCGGAAAAGAAAAAAGGACTCCCAAAAAGCCTTTGGGCCTCACTGCACCGATCAATCTGAAGAAGGGTGTCAAATTTCAAACCTATGGCTGCAAAGGGATGTTAGGCTAGCTTTTTGAAATGTTTTATCAAATACAGCTGGTCTATTTCATGACTGCTGGCCCTATTGCATGCGACTGCAACAAAAAAAAAAGGTTTAGAAAATGGTGCATTTCAGAAGTCTCTGTTGTTGAAGGCAGTTTGTGGCTGAGCAGTACGTTCCGGAAAGCCGCAAGTTAAATATTTTCACTGCGTTACTCTGATCAGGGGGTGTGTTGAGAGCTGTTTACCCACCAAGTAAGGAACTTGTAAATGTGAAGGAGGCGGAGTTTCATGTGGCAGGCTCAAACTTCTGTTTATTTTAGAAAATGCTAGAAACACCCAGTAGGTTATAGAGAAACAGAATGCAATTGACGACGATTGAGTTTCAATTTATTTTTTTAAGAATCCCGATTTTTGTGTTTTTTGCAGTCTCTCATAAAATCATTCTGATAGTAGGAATTAACCAAATATAGTAAGATTATGGCTGATTTTGTGCCTCAGATCCACTTTCCTGGCTGATTTCTATACCTTTTAGTTCAGAGATACAGCGCGGTAACGGGCCCTTCGGCCCACCAAGTCCATGCCGACCGGTGATCCCCGCCCATTAACACTATTCTACACATACTAGGGACAATTTACATTTATCCAAGCCAATTAACCTACTGTTAAAGACAAAGCTGTACGTCTTTGGAGTGTAGGAGGAAAGATCTCGGAGAAAACCCACGCAGTCACAGGGAGAATGTACAAACTCTGTACAGACAAGCACCCATAGTCAGGATCGAACTCGGGTCTCTGGCGCTGTAAGGCAGCAATTCTACCACCGTGCCTTCCAAACCTGATTGCTTTGATGTCTATGAATATATTGAAAGTGCGCGTTGTTTGAGCATCCACAGATTTCTGGGTTGAGAATTCCAATAGATTCCCTTAACCTGGGTGAAGAAATTTCTCCTTAGCCCTAAATGGCTTGCCACATATTCATAAATTGTCCAATTAGACCAAATAGCTTCCCAGAATCAACTCTTTCAACCCCTTTCAGAAATTTAACTCTGTGAAATTATGCTTATTCTCCTAAACACCAATGATCCTTTCTTTGGACACCTTTCTAAATTTTTTTTATCATGTTTATCATAATGTCATAAAGGGTGATACAGCTGGTAGAGCTGCTGTCTCACAGTACCAGAGTCCCGGATGCGATCCTGATCTTGGGTACTCTTTGTGTGGAGTTTGCATGTTCTCTCTGTGACTGTGTGGGTTTCCTCCGGATGCTATGGTTTTCTCCCACATCCCAAAGATGTGGGGATTTGCAGGTTAATTGGCCTCTGTAAATAGCCCCTAGTGTGCAGGGTATGACTGAGGAAGTGGGATAACATAGAACTAGCGTGAACGTGTGATTGAGGGTCGGCGTGAACTTGGTGGGCCAAAGTACCTGTTTCCATGCTCTTTCCGTCTTTCAATCAATCAATCAATAAATACATACATTAATGATCCAAACACATATAGAAACAACATAAAGTTTTGATTCATCATAAGGTCGTTTAACATGTGTAAGTTTTGATGATCCATCTTTTTTTATTATTGTGTTATTAGTAAACCCTCCACACACTAGATGGTGCTATTTAAAATAGAAATGCCTATTTAATGACAGCACAATAGTTTCTATGGAGCATACCACATTTATTTCCTCCCAGTAATTTATTAAATCCATTCAGCAGTCACAAAAAGTTAGAAAGTATATTAATAACAAAACCACAAGACCAACAACTGCAGATCTAACAGTAAACTATTTTACTCAATTACTTATTATTGCCCAACTAAGGTTATTTTGTCCTTCATAGTGTTCATTTAGTTGACATGGCAACTATTTCACTCATTGACAATGATGCAGATGAGATTGTGGTGGAATGTCACCAGTAACTGAGAACATTGCATCTCACCGTGTTTCCTGCTTTGTTGAGTGCAAAAGATGCTGTACCACAATTGTAGAGCACCTGTGTCCACGTCACAGAAGTGATCCTGTGCTTCCGTTTCACTAACACTTTAATTCTCCAATGCAGTCTCAGTCTGACTTATTTGTTTGCAACCTCCTACACAATCACAACAAGGCCCAGCAGAAATTTGGGGAATAACACCTCATCGTCAATTTGTCATTGCGACCTTTCAGACTCAATATTGAATCCTCCATCTGTAGTAACTTGCTCTTCCTGTCTATATTGGAACTGCCCATTTCTGCCTGTCATTTATCTGGATTTGGTTCAGTTTTTTTCTTTCTGTTTGAATGTTGCCTGGTGTGCTGGGCATGTTCTACAGCCCTGATACCAGCAACATTCAACACTGCAGTCTATCAGAAGCATCCCATTGGAATAACAAAAATCCTTTGAAAAGCCTGCTGTTTATGAAAATTGTAGAGTTCCAGCAACACAAATACATAGAACTTCTCCATCCTGACAGTTGAAAATATTTATTTATCTAGTTGTGTGTTATGTTACTGTGCTTAGGAACAAGATTATGATGAAAAATTGCTCATCCCAATAGACAATAGACAATAGATGCAGGAGGAGGCCATTCGGCCCTTCGGTGCAACAAAATGTACCAGTGCTATAAGATGATTGTTGCATTAGAGTTAGCAGCAATGTGTAATGAACAAGAATCTATGAACTCAGCAGCAACTGTTTAATCTCTGGGAACACAACTTTTTCCATGTCAGCGTCCACTTTATTTTATGATTCAGTAACCCTTTAACCGTACAGTGCTGTGCTCAAAGATGGTCGGAAACATCCAGAGTTGATAACGAGTCCTACAAAGGCCTTCAACTCTGTCAAATTGGTTGGACCAGGTGCATCTCACACTGCTTGCACTCTCACCTCAACTGGATGAAATATTTTAACATTTGTTTTATAGCTAAATTAGGTTACTGCTGTGGCAGCAAAGATTCATTTATCTTTCCTCATCCGTGTTCTTGCATCTTAAAATTATTGAAGTGCACCTTCTAGATTCTATTAGTGTGCATATGATCCATCTTGGTCACTACCTTGTCCACCGAATAAATGCATACAATATTTAGTACTCTTTTACCAATTGGTTTCAGGCTGCTTGAATTTGCTGTGGGTTTTTTAAAATTTCAAACAAGCAGTTGACGGATATCCCTTGATTCCACAATTACAGCAAAAAAGCCCTTTGTGTCTGCGGTCAATAGCTAAGCATCTTTCGTTCAGGTGAGGCCAACTTCTTAAAGAAGATCCAGTAGAGATTGGCGACAATTCGTAAACATTCTGGGCCTTTGCTGGGTGATGTTACAAAATCTGCGCTTGTCTGTCTGTCACCTCAATTGTCTGGACAATATCAAATGCCTGCTTGAAATTCATTTATTTGTCATGGAATAGCCTCCTTTGATACAAACTTTAGATTCCACAAACCATGCAATCCTGAAATAACTTGTCAAAACGTATCATTCTTGCAATATTCAGCAAAACATCTCAAACCCGTGAGAAAAACATCAAGAGTTTCCCTTAAATCCAGACTTCTGCTGCCAAACTTGTACTATTCAACTATGGGACTGGAGTAGGAACATACTTGCTGTTCAACCACCGTAACTAACTTTATAAGTGTGTTGATCTGATTTGGCTGAGGCTATAAGGTTTTCTTCAGCATGTCATATATCTGGATATAAACGAGCACAAAATGAACATCTATTTCCATTTTGGAATGTTCTTTACATTGAAAAGGCATTGTGAAGTGTTTATACACTTTCAATCCCTTTTGCGATTACATAAATGAAGAGAGTAACTGGTACTGATGGTTCCTTATGTTAATTATGATAATAGATAATGTTTGAAACTACAGTACATTTCACCTGATGCCTTTTCTCCTCTGTTACCATTATTTTCCTTCGTATCCTAAACCATTAAATTCACCAAATAATTTCTTCGCAATGACAACAAAAACCCAACAAATTTAAACTTGTTACATGCGGCACATGTGAAAACAGATCTCTCCCACACTTCAGAATTCCTAAGTGTGCAATGGAAAAACTTCCTGTAATTCAGATGCATCATTAAATTCCATTGGGGCCAAAACAAGTGTCTTAATCATGTTTGTCTTTAATTAGCCAAGAGCAGACTGATTTAAAGAAAGGAAGATTTTAAAATCACAGTGCATAATTTCATAATTTATAAACCAGCATCTGCAGTTCCTTGTGGCTCTGAAAAAAAAAAAGATTGTCTGGTTCCTGACCCAATTCTTTTCATGAACTCAACTTGTCCATGGGTGTTCCAGGTGAATTGTTGGTGTGTTTTTTCGTGGTAGCTCCATTGTGGTTGGGCCAAGGCGTGTTATATTTGGTGGTGATATTTATGCCCATCAAAATGAAGCCCGCTACCATCACCACTTTAGCACTGTTGATGTTGACTGGGGCATTTACATCACTTTGTTTCCTGAAGTCGTTGTTTTGTCGTGCTTGCGTTGAGGGAGAGGTTGTAACCTTGATGTGATGTTAGCAAGCCCTCTATCTCCTTTCTATACTCCATCTCGACATTGTTCAACATCCGACTCACGACGGTGGTGGTATCTTCAAATGAGACTAGAATTTGGCTGCACAGTTGTGAGTGTATAGGATATATAGTAAGGGGCTGAGAACTCATCCTTGCAGGGCACCGGTGTCGAGACTTATCATGGAGATGTTATGTTGCCTGTCCACTAGTTCTTGATTCCTCTAAATCTGGGTAAAAGACTATGCATTCAGCCTATCTATTCCCCTCATGATTTTATACACCCCATTCAGATCACCCTTAAGCATCTACCTCATGATCAAATACACTCCTCTGATCACCCGTCATCCTCCTGCACTCCAAAAGTTTTAGCCCTAGCCTGCCCAATCTCTTCCTGTAACTCAAGCCCTCAAGTCCTGGCAATATCCTTTGCACTCTTTCCAGCTTAACATCTTTCCTCTAGCAGAATTACCAAAATTGAACACAATACCCCAAATGTGATTTCATCAATGTCTTGTACAACTGTAACATAACATCCAAACTTCTATACTCAGTACCCTGACTGATGAAAGCCAATATGTCAAAAGCCTTCTTGTACCTATGATGTCACTTTCAAGGAACTTTGTACCTGCACTCCTAGATCCCTCTGCTCTACAACAATACAATAGACAATAGGTGCAGGAGGAGGCCATTCGGCCCTTCGGCCCTTCTAGCCAGCACCGCCATTCAATGTGATCATGGCTGATCATTTTCAATCAGTACTCTGTTCCTGCCTTCTCCCCATACCCCCTAACTCCGCTATCCTTAAGAGCTCTATCTAGCTCTCTCTTGAATGCGTCCAGAGAATTGGCCTCCACTGCCTTCTGAGGCAGAGAATTCCACAGATTCACAACTCTCTGACTGAAAACTTTTTTCCTCATCTCAGTTCTAAATGGCCTACCCCTTATTCTTAAACTGTGGCCCCTTGTTCTGGACTCCCCCAACATTGGGAACATGTTTTCTGCCTCTAACGTGTCCAACCCCTTAATAATCTTATACGTTTCGATAAGATCTCCTCTCATCCTTCTAAATTCCAGTGTATACAAGCCTAGTCGCTCCAGTCTTTCAACATATGACAGCAACTCTGCAGGACCCTACCTTTCACTGTGAAGGTCCATCCCTGGTTTGACTTCCCAAAATGTTTCACCTTGGACTTATCTGTTTTAAACTCCATCAATCATTCCTCAGACCAACTGATCAAGATCCCGCTATAATTTTTGATAACCATCTTTGCTATCTATAATAGCACCCACTTTAGTGTCATCTGCAAACTTACGAATCATGCCTTGCACATTATCATCCGAATCATTGATATATGGCACAACAGTAATGCACCCAAAACTGAACCCTGAGGCACACCACTAGTCACCGGCCTCCAGTCAGAAAAACAACCTTCCACCATCACCCCTCTGCTTCCTTCCATGAAGGCAATTTTTTTATCCAGTCACCTAGCTCTCCCTGGATCCCAGTTTAATTTTACTAGTTCTCTTGGTGCTGAATTAATCTTTTTACTTAGAAGGCATCAGGGATAAAAGTAGTCCGAAAATGGGCATTGGGGGACATGTATCTTTAATTGTGTTTTGTAATAAAGATCAATTATGACCCTTCTTCAGACAAGCAGTCTGAAGAAGGGCCCTGTCCCGAAACTTCACATCCATGTGCTTCAGGGACGCTGCCTGACCCACTGAGTTACTTCAGCACTTTGTGTCTTCTTGTGTAAACTAGCGTCAGCTATTCCTTGTTTTTACATATGAATTTTTCATGATTATGTGAGTTTATCAATGCACCATAAGCATCTTAAAGAACTAGCTTCTAGGTCTGCTTCTTGTTTGGATGTCATAATGTCAACATAAATTACAGTCAATTTGGTCATTCTCAGTGCCCTGGACAAAGGAGTAGGGCAAGTGTCTCCTTGTAAATATACACATTATTGCCTGTTAGTAGTGCACGTGTAGTAATTTAAATAATTTTCAGCTCTCAGAGTGGAAAAGCTTAATAGTCCTCACTATTGAGGCTCATGTCAAAATTGGGGTTTTTTGGGCAGTACTATGGAACAAAAATAAAATAGTGGATAAAAATAGTGCATTAATATCCACAGCTGCATTACAGTACTGAAGGTCCCTGTCCAGGACTGCAGTCCCTTTCATGTAACTGCCAGGTTGAATTAACAATGCATTTTTGTACCCGGCTCTTAGTCTTTCTCAGTGGATGTTCCAGTTGGTATGCTAAAGATGTGGTGCTACTGACTTCTTCGAGAATGGTAAAAATGAGACTGTAGTAGATGTCTCTACATGCTTCTCTATACCATTTACTCCCAGACACTTGTGGTGCTCAGCATGTCCTTTCCTGTCACAGCTGGGTCTCTTCTGCATTTATGCTGCTTTCTTAAGTGTGACATTAGTAGCTGGGCCACCGTACCACCCTGTGTCGTTGATTATTGCTGGTACTGTATATAGTCAGATGATGGTTATTATGCTCGGAGCAAAACAATAACAATCCCAACCAAGGAAAATGTGCCAGGCGTGGAGGTGGGGGCGAGTTAAAGTTTTACCTTGTATTATCGGAAAATAAGTGAGTTAGAGGGATGGGAGAGGGGGAGACCTGTACTGACTGCTGACTATCACCATTTAATGGAATTGCAGCCCAAGAGTGGAGGGCAGCCAATGAATTGACAAGAAAAATAAAATTAGAAATGTAATAGTATGATCTGAAAACTCGTTGTCAGCTCATGAGGACCCAACTCCTCCCCTCCTGTCAGAAATGAAGTTGTTTGTGATGAAGGTTTCCGCTATTCAAGTAACAAAGGAAGAGCATTTATGGCACAGCCGACAGATCACGCTGAACACAGTATCGGGTGTGTTTTCCTGACAGCACAATTGTTTGTCAAAGTTTCATTTCTAAACACAAAGTGCTATAAATAGATCAGACAGCTGAGATGTCTCAGTATAATGGTTGCCTATCTCTGTCTCTAAAATAGTTCAGATATTGTACTCCTGGAACAATTGATATCACAATTTTCATATTTGCCATTTATTGCTTTTGTCCTACATGATTGCAGCTATTTTCCCCCCTTTTCCTTGCTGGAAATGCTGCTGCTTGCTGGGGATTGGTTCATTGTTTCCAGGTTGTCATTTCTCAAATTTGGATACAGGCGATGATTGGTAATCTGAAATTGTGAAGTGTTAGAAAATTCATGGCTTCCTTCCTTCCTTTTAATCAAACCCATTCTAAACATCATTTGAAATCCATGCATACGCATTTTTAAACGGGACCCACAGAATGAAATAAATTCTTGGAAATCTAGGCTATTTATTGGACTGCGGTTCAAAGATGTTGCTGGAATATCAGGAGCAGAATCAGGCTGTTCAACACCTTTAGCTACTCAGCTATTTAATAAGTTCATGGCAGATTTGATTGTTGGTTGAACTCACCTGACTGAGATCATTCAACTTGGGGTGGACTTCAAAATGGGGATCACTTTCCAGTCATTTTGGTGCAAACAGTTCTCAATCGTAATATTCTTTCATAAAATGACATTAAGTTTTCTAGTTCCTAGTTTCCAGTTCCCAGTTGAGGATCATCAAGGCAACATTGAAATGAGAGTACAGGCCAGCCGACAGTTCAAAACTTCATGGTACAAAGTTTAGGTTCATCTGTACTGTGTGTGGCTATGCCATACCCATGAATCTATGTTCTTACCCATTTGTTTTGGTGTACGTGTGTGTGGGTGTGTGAGCATGCAGTGTGTAAGTATCAGTACGGGTCAGATGTTTTCTGTACTGCCATTGACAACTTGATCATTTTATTTAGCAAACATATAGTTCTGTCAAGAAATTATGCTACGTGCGCTTTCTGTCTTAGCCCACTGGATGTCTAAGTTATTTTCATATGGCGATATAACTCATGGACTCATAACTCAATGCAAACTTCAGAATTTTGTTGCCCTAAATGTTTTAAACCTTACAATTAAGAATAAGGGGTAGGCCGTTTAGAACTGACACGAGGAAAAACTCCCTTCAACCTCAATCCTGATGTCAGTCTCCATCTAGGGTCTGCCTGATTCATAATATCATTATGTCATTGGAAATGCTCCTGGGATCTCATCACAATGTGCCTATAGCAGCTGATAGCTTGATGGGAATTAAGTGCCTCAGAACCATGTTCCTGATGAAAAATCAATGGGGATGAGTCCCATGAGGGAACGATGAGGCACTTATTATTGTAAAGCCACGCTTGGAGCAGATGGTGCTGCGGGGAGTTTGCCTGTGTTTAGACTGACTAAATGCAAATTAATTATTTGCTCAAGAAATAATTAAAAGAATATAGAAATCTGGCTTCATGCAGAAAAATACAAGGCAGAGCAAGAGATGTAACAGGGTCAATATGTTTATAAAAAAATGTTTAAAAGCTTAATTTATTCTTGTTAATATCTATTTCAGGTGCAATAGGTTAATTCAGATTAATGTATCAAATGTCATTCTTGCCCTTTTTAAATATCTTCTAAGACTGTCATATCTTCCAGCTCATGCAAGAAGTGCTAGCACCAGATCTACTGGGGCAGATACAGCATGGCTTAGATGTATAGCAAAGCTCCCTGCACTTGGTATTCAGGTCCCCTTGAAATGTTTTATGAATTCAAAAGATTGTTTTTATAAAAGTAAATGTTGGTCGCGATGGAGTTCCTTTTCTGACCTCAGGATGCTTTCACACAGTGGAATTTAAATTGCTCACTTAACACATTGTTCTGTCTTGTACAGTTGTACAGGGCCTTGGTGAGACCGTACCTGGAGTATTGTGTGCAGTTTTGGTCTCCTAACCTGAGGAAAGACGTTCTTGCCTTAGAGGGAGTACAGAGAAGGTTCACCAGATTGATCCCTGGGATGGCGGGACTTACATATGAGGAAAGACTGGATAGACTGGGCTTGTACTCGCTGGAATTTAGAAGACTGAGGGGGGATCTTATAGAAACATATAAAATTCTTAAGGGGTTGGAGAGGCTAGATGCGGGAAGATTGTTCCCGATGTTGGGGGAGTCCAGAACCAGGGGTCACAGCTTAAGGATAAGGGGGAAGTCTTTTAGGACCGAGATGAGAAAACATTTCTTCACACAGAGAGTGGTGAGTCTGGAATTCTCTGCCACAGAAGGTAGTTGAGGCCAGTTCATTGGCTATATTTAAGAGGGAGTTAGATGTGGCCCTTTTTGCTAAAGGGATCAGGGGGTATGGAGAGAAGGCAGGTACAGGCTACTGAGCTGGATGATCAGCCGTGATCATATTGAATGGCGGTGCAGGCTCGAAGGGCCGAATGGCCTACTCCTGCACCTATTTTCTATGTTTCTGTCAATTTACATAAAAGATTGAAAATTCTTGCAGGTGCTGCCCAATATTCTACCACCTTGTGTATGAAATGCAGTTTCTGCTCTTGAAAGGCTGTTTTTTTGCGCCATCCATTTATTTTTAGCTGTTCCAAACAACTAATAGGAAAAGATATCCCATTCCTGAGCACTGCTCCTTCTTGGAAGTCAGACCACAGCAAGCTTGTCCATGTAGCTGCATTGGATCAATACCTCGTATTCATTCAATTCAATCGACATTCAATGTATTTTAATTATATTTTTAACCTTATGTAATAAATCTCTCTTGGTAGCTCAGAGGATTATTCCGATTCCGTGATACACAACAGAATGGTTCATTCTGAATCACTGGACAGATGTAATCAATCTCTATCAGAATAATCAACCACTGCGCCACTCTACTGCAAATTGTTTCAAATTTCTTATTTTTCTACTTCCAATTTCCCAAAGCACAGCCTCTGCCACCAAGAAGGACAAGGGCAACATGTTTCCCTGTGAATTGCACATCTACCTGGTTTGGGAATATATTACTGTGTCTTTAAGTCACTGGTTTTAAATCATGGAACTCCACATCCAATAGCATTGTGGCAGTACTTTCACTAGAAGGGTTGCAATAGCCAACTACCACCTACCAATTAATTTAGGAAAAAGTTATAAATGATGGTCAAGCCAACATTGCCAACATCCCCAAAATGCGGGAAGAAAAATAAGATTCTTAATACAAAACCAAGTAAAATAAAGATGATGGACATCTGAAATTAAACTGGAAAATATTGGAAATTCTTAGTAAGTCAGGCTGCATCTGAAGAGAGAGAAAAATAAAGTGAACTTTTCAAATTGATTGCCTTTCATCTGAACGATTTTGAGGAAAGTAATTGACCTAACATTCTTCACTATTTTTTTTGTTCATGTATTCTGCTTGAAGTGCTAATCCAGTATGTTCTGAATTTATTTCCAATTTCTAATCAAACCAAGATATGCCGATAGAAGCAGCTTCTGTCCGCCCTGGGCCCTTGTGGGACTAGGTTCAGTTGTAATGTCTCTAACAGTTGAATATTTTGAAAGCTGGCCTTGTTTTCGAGGACAGGCCACTTGGTCAGGCTCCTGGAGGAACTGGCACAAACAGAACTGTAGACAAGGAAATATTAATAGTGGCAAATTAAGGGAAGGAGAGAAAATTGGCAAGGAAAACAATACAATATTATCCAATAAGCATGCACTTATTTTTTGTTTGCAGAGTACATACCAAGAATAATAGATATTTTCTCTGTTTGCCTTGCTTCTGCTTATTGTAGTGCTCTAATGGCTGCAGAGGCTGAGTGCCAGTGAATTTTATTTGCATGTATTTGACATTTGCAGCCATAGATTAATTATTTGCCTTATTAATGCTATCTTCACTGAATGGGTTTAGCCATTAATCTAAAATACATTTTTAGAATCTATTGTCTGAGTATTTATTACCAACAGCTAAAGGATTGGTGTTGGGAAGGAAAGTTGGGGATATTGTGGATGGCAAGGCAGGTTATCAAAGACTACAGTGGGACATAGATCAGATGGAAAGTTAGGCGGAGCAATGGCAATTGGAATTTAATTTTGACGTGCAAGGTGATTCATTTTGGGAAGTTCAAGAGTGGTAGGATAAATAGTAGGGCATTAAGGAATGTTGATAAACCTCTGGATATAGTCCATAGCTCCCTGAAAATAGGAGTACAGGTAGGGCGGCACGGTAGCGCAGCGGTAGAGTTGCTGCTTTACAGCGAATGCAGCGCCGGAGACTCAGGTTCGATCCTGTAAGGAGTTTGTACGTCCTCCCCGTGACCTGCGTGGGTTTTCTCCGAGATCTTCGGTTTCCTCCCACACTCCAAAGACGTACAGGTATGTAGGTTAATTGACTGGGTAAATGTAAAAAATTGTCCCTAGTGGGTGTAGGATAGTGTTAATGTGCGGGGATCGCTGGGCGGCGCGGACTTGGTGGGCCGAAAAGGCCTGTTTCCGCGCTGTATATATATGATATGATATATGATATATGATTGGGCCATAAGTCCCTATTGCCTATAAGGAAGCCATAACAAATGCTTGCCTTCATAGGTCGAGGCACAGAATGTAAAAGATGGGACATAAGATTGCAGCTTTACTAATTACTGGTTAGACTGCATTTGGTGTCTAGTGTACAGTTTTAGTCAACACACTACAGGAAAGATGTGTTTGCACAGGATAGAGATCAAATAAATATTTTTTCTCAGAATTCCTTTTGATAACTTTCCCACCATCAATACGATTATGATGGACTGAAGGACTCATTCCCATATCATATCATATCATATCATATATATACAGCCGGAAACAGGCCTTTTCGGCCCTCCAAGTCCGTGCCGCCCAGTGATCCCCGTACATTAACACTATCCTACACCCACTAGGGACAATTTTTACATTTACCCAGTCAATTAACCTACATACCTGTACGTCTTTGGAGTGTGGGAGGAAACCGAAGATCTCGGAGAAAACCCACGCAGGTCACGGGGAGAACGTACAAACTCCTTACAGTGCAGCACCCGTAGTCAGGATTGAACCCGATGATTCATACCAATAGTTTGGGCTCAGAGATGGGGGGTTTTCTTGACATTGTTCTGGGAATTTTCAGTGATGTTCATATTGATGTTCTGTTCAACTGCTCATCACTTCAACCAGATGAATGGAGTTGGAATTTCTCAGTTGGACAGGATCAAAAATGCCTTAAAATCTTTTAAAAGTAATATAATTACATTATTGGCTGTTCATTGTTTGATTAATGTTCTGGACATATTGAAGTTATTATAAAAAAATGTTGCAAGTAAATTTGAGCTCAGACTCAAGTTGTGGATATAGCTCCATGCTAATTGTTATCACGTTTGTTATGCACTTGCCAAAAGCCACCAGTAGTTCAGAGAGAGGAAGTAGAAATCTAGCCCTCGCAACCCATTATGGGTTAACTAACTTATCTGGTGAGGAACAGGAGCCATAGGATCCTTCAACATAGCACCAGGACCCTTCGAGTCTGTGATCAGTATCTGCCTTCGCTCTATACTATTTTATTTTGGTGAACAAAAATCTACCAAGGTCAGATTGAAAAATAAAATGGACCTAGGCAGTTTTTTAAAAATGCAAGTGGGCTCCATCACTCTGTGTTTTTAAATCTGTCCTAAATTCACCACTGAAAGAATTGTCTCAAGCTTTAGACCCTATCCCTTAATCAAAGACTCCCAACCAGCAGAATTTATTCCTTCCAGTGGATTCTATTAGTTTCCCTCTCTAGAAAACTAAACTTAGTTTCCCTCTCTTGAAAACTAAATTCAAGTTCCCCTTCAGTGTTCTAAATTTCAGAAAATTCAACCGTAGTTTTTCAAATTGCTCCTTGTAATGTAGCTTAAGCCCAGGTATCAGTCTGATAAGTCTGCATTCCATTCCTTTCATTGCCAAAACGTCCTTCCTTCATTGTGGCAAAAACAGTGTTTTGTGTAGCTATAGCATAACCTCTACTCTATTTTCTTCACCTGCCCACGTGATTTTACTTAATGTGTGAGTATGAATGATTATTCACGTTATTCTTTGCTATCACGTTACCTTACATTTTCTACTTTCTTGTTTTGTAGGGTGAGTTGTCAAGCGAAGGACAGCACCCTGTGAAAGTCTTCGATTTCCTCACACAGACTAAAAAGGAGTACCCCTTGGATTATTCTATACTGCAGCAAACTCAGCTGAGAGGGCATGGAGGAGCTGACTATTACCTGATGGACAGCTTTATACAAGCCGTTGCTGTAAGTAACTTTATAATTATTAAAGATCCTTTACTTTTTCTCCTTTTATTGAATTCTACATCGCTACCCTCTCTGAAGGTTTGTATGTTTATTGTAATGGTTATTATCAAGTGTTAGTTTCATTCATTGAATTGAAATTGTTTGTTCGATATAATTTGTGAACGGCGATTGAGCTTGGCAATCCAGCATATAACTGAGCACTGCTGCATTATTGGAGATGCTGAGCTTTAGATGATATTTGAACTGAGTCCTATTCTGGTGGTTGTGAAGAAGAACAAGGAGTTTCCCTGCGGACATTCCTTAACTAACAGCAGCAAGACAAGCCATTCAAATTGTTTGAGATTTTGTTCTGCACAAAACATAACATGCCTTTGCTTGTGTGGCAATTTTGACTCTTAAAATTAATCATCAGGGCAGTGTTTTATCCATCATTTGTTGCCCTTCCCTTTCTATCCTTTTAGACATTGCATCGCAGTCCTTAAGGTGCTGACTTGGTAAAAATTGTAAAACATTGTCCCTTGTTTGTAGGGTAGTGTTAGTGGTCGGCACGGACACGGTGGGCCACAGGACCTGTTTCGTACTGTATCTCTAAAGTCTAAGTAGAGGACATTAGGCTGCCAGTGCAGCATAACTAAATTCACACTACCTTTCAACATGTCCATGCACGTGGATTTCAAATAGACTAACATGTTACTGAACAGGAGCTTGGTTTGAACTTGATACAATTTCAAATAATATGGTAATAATTAATGAACAGCAACTGCGTACGAACAGACAGGATGGGAAAATCAGTTAGAGTTCAGGCTGTGGAATGAGCCGTGAAACAAGCTGAGAGCAAAAGCAGAGATACACAGCCAGTCAGGCAGCACCAATGGAAAGCAAAACAAAAGTTATGTTTCAATCCAGTGACCTTTTATCAGAACTAGGAATGGATTGATTTCTGACTTCTAGAGTCAGAGTCATACAGTGTGGAAACAGGCCATATGGCCCAATTGCCGACCAACATACCCCATCGAAGGTATTTATTCACAAAATGCTGGAGTAACTCAGCAGGTCAGGCAGCATCTCGGGAGAGAAGGAATGGGCGACGTTTCGGGTCGAGACCCTTCTTCAAAGGGTCTCGACCCGAAACGTCGCCCATTCCTTCTCTCCCGAGATGCTGCCTGACCTGCTGAGTTACTCCAGCATTTTGTGAATAAATACTTTCGATTTGTACCAGCATCTGCAGTTATTTTCTTATACTTAACATACCCCATCTACATTAGTCCTGCCTGCCTGCAGTTTGGCCCATATTCTTCTAAACCTTTCCTATCCATGTAGCTCTCCAAATGTTTTTTTAATGTTTCCGGACCAGTATCTTGATTTGTCTTATCATTTCGCCTATTTTACTCCCACCTGGCTTTTCCTTCACACTAACAGGAATATGCATGCCCTGAACTCTCATCATCACACTTTTAAAAGCATTCCACTTTCCAAACATCCCTTGCTCACAGACAACCTACTCTAATCAACTTTAGCAAGTTCCTGTCAAATACCATCAAAGTTGGCCTTGCACCAATTCAGAATTTTAACTTGTGGGCCCGCCCTGTCTTTATTCACAACTATTTCAAGGCTAATAAAACTGTGGTCACTGGAACCAAAAGGCTTGCCCTGGGATATCACAGTCACTTGCCCTTCCCAATTTCCTAAGAACAGATAAAGCTTTGCCCTCTCCCTTGCAGGGCTCTCTACATATTACCTGAGGAAACTTTCCTGAACACTTTTGATAATTTCTATCCTGTCCAAGATCCTGGCACATTGACACTCGCAGTCTATATTGGGAAAGTTAAAATCCCCTACTATGACAAACCTATTGGTCTTATCTGAATGAATAGACCTGAATTATTATTTTTATTGCTGCCTGATTTGCTATTTGCAGCATCCTCAGATTTCTGACATATTTAGGTTTTTTTTGTTCTCTTGGTAATTGAGTGTAACCAACCCAGCTGAAATATGTCCCAGACTATTTATTAAAAAACAAGAGAGGCAATTGTGAAGGTTCCGATTACAATTTGATAATCCTCTCTGGAGTGTTCGTCAAAGGTGCTAATGTTGTAGTAATCATTAGAGAGGAACAGATAAATCACGTAATCACAGACCAGTTAATTTAACTTGGAATCTATTCGATGGGATAAAAAGAAACCTTTATTTACAAAGGCACTGATTAATGGGGAGTAATCTGTGTGGATGTATTTAAGGGAGGGTCATGTCTGAATTTTTTGAGGAGGTATTAAGAAGTGTACATGGGGGCAATGTCATTGATGTGTTTGCTGTGATTTTAATAAGGCTTCTGACAGTTTCATACTGCAGGCACATGGTTTTATTTGAAAGTGACAAGTGCATCAAAATTGGTTCAGTGCCAGCATATAAAGGGCAATAGTTACATAGAAACATAGAAAATTGGTGCAGGAGTAGGCCATTCGGCCCTTCGAGCTGGCACTGCCATTCAATATGATCATGACTGATCATCCAAAATCAGTACCCCGTTCCTGCTTTCTCCCCATATCCCTTGATTCTGTTAGCCTAAAGAGCTATATCTAACTCTCTCTTGAATACATCCAGTGAATTGGCCTCCGCTGCCTTCTGTGGCAGAGAATTCCACAGATTCACAACTCTCTGGGTGAAAAAGTTTTTCCTCATCTCAATCCTAAATGGCCTACCCCTTATTGTTAAACTGGCCCCTGGTTCTGGACTTCCCCAACATAGGGAACATTTTTTCTGCATCGAGCCTGTCCAATACCTTAAGAATTGTATATGTTTCTTTAAGATCCCCTCTCATCCTTCTAAATTTGTGTGAATATAAGCCTAGTCGATCCATTCTTTCATCATATGTCATTCCCACCATCCCAGGAATTAACCTGGTGAACCTCAATAGCAAGAATGTCCTTCCTCGAATTAGGAGACTAAAACTGCGCACAATACTGCAGGTTAGGTCTCAACAGGGCCCTGCACAAGTGCAGTAGGACTCCTGAAATCTAATCCTCTCGCTATGAAGGCCAACGTGCCATTTTCTTTCTTTACTGCCTGTAACTACTAGTTGATGGGTGTTTTGTGTCTGGAAGACTGCCACGAGGCTCAGTAATAGGTCCTTACATTATGTAAAATATATTAATAATTTAGACTTAAATGCAAGGGGCTCAATTATGTTATTTCCAGGTGATATATCTATAATAATTGGCCGTGTGGTTGACAGAGAGGAGGAATGTTTGGGATTGCAAGAAGGTATTGATGGCTTGGTTAGCTGAACAGAAAAGTGGCAAATGAAGTGTGAGTTAATGCATTTCAGTAAGTGAAAAAAGACATGGGGATTTAAATAACTGGCAAGATGTTGAGTTGTGAGGAATCATAAAGGGAGCTCTGTTCCACAGATTGTTAAAGGTAATAGGCAAGTTAATTAGGTGGTTAGGAAAGTATTTGTGTAATTTTCTATTATTAGCCTTAATTTATAGGATAAGAACAGGGGGGTTATGCTAGAACTTGATGCAATATGTTAAGCCATGGCTTGATGACTATGTACAGTTCAGGCCACCACATACAGGTAAGGACAAGATTTACAAGGTTGTTACCCAGACTAGAAAATTGCATCCAAAATTGGAAATGGATGAGGAATGAGGAAAGATGGGATCAAGTGGACTGCTTTCCTTGAACTGTAGGGTGCTCTAGACATATAAAGTGATGAGGAACTGAGATAGATTAACCAGAAACGCCCTAATTTCCCTTTATAGAGGGATAAAAATAAAACAAGGTCATATTTTTAAAGTAATTGGTAGAAGGATTAGAAATAATCTGAGGAAATTCTGTTTCATCTCTTGGGTCATCTGAAGTTCATTGTCCAAAGAAAAGAGAGAACCCTTTACTATTTTTAAAAAGTACACAAGCCTACTTGATGAGCTGTGACCTGCAGACAAGTCATATGCGTAAGGACGATGAGGTAGAGGTAAAATGAAAAATCTTGCTTGCAGCAGCATTACAGGCACATGCACTCAGGAAGAAAAAAAAAATTATAGATAAATTAGACAAATTTCTAAAATAAAACGGCAAAAAAACAAGACGTGCAAACACATAATTACAAAAATAGGCATGTTCATGGTAGTGTATGAAGTGTTCCTTTTTCAAGGTAGGATTATTGTTAGTGTTTTATAAATTGGTTCAATAATCTGATAGTTGTAATAAAGTATCTGTTCCTGAACCTGGTGGTGTGGGAATTCAGACTTCCAACCTGACGGTAGCAGTGAGAAGAGGGTATTGACTGCAAGGTAAGGGGGCCCTTGGTAGATGCCAACTTCGCGGCAGCACCTCATAGATGATTTCAATGGAGAAGAGGGCTGTGTCTTTGATGGGCTGTTCTGAGTTCACCAATCTCTGCACCTTCTTGAGTAATTGTGTGTAGGGATTGCCTTACCAGGCCACAACCAATCAGTCATGATACTTTCTACAGTACTTCTGTAGATGTTTGTTGGAGTATTCTGACATATGCTGAAACCCTTTCTTAGGAAAGCTCCCTCCTCGACTTGGGGCTTCCAAGAAAGAGTTACTAGCTTGCTTTCTTCATGATTACATCTATGCACTTGGCCCAGGATGTCATCCAACATGTTAATGCCCAAGAATTTGAAGCTGCTAACTCTTTCCACCAATGAAAACTGGCCCATTGACTGCCAACTTTCCATGCAGAGCTGTAGACCAATGTTGGCATTAAGTTGGATTACTCTTTTTGACTGATATAATGAACCTTAATGGCCTCTTCCTTTGCCAAAATTGTCTAGTTGGATAAACCAACTAGGCCATTCCCTTGTTTAATATGCCTCTGTAGTTCCCTTTCTGTTTGTGTGCAATAGTGACTTTCAAAGATAGTGCCCAGAGCTGAGTGCTCAGAAACTACTACATTGAGTCAATTTGTTCCATTTGGTCAACGGTAACATATTGTGGTTTTTGGTTCACTTAAACCAATGAGCACTGTTTTGTAGGTTAATTTACTTCTGTAAATTGTCCCTAGTGTGCAGAATGTGAAACTAGAATAATATAGAACTAGTGTATGGGTGCTCATGGGTCAGCATGGACTTGGTGGGCGGAAGGGCCTGTTTTCAACACTATCTAAACTTTAATTTAGCATAATTCCCACCTCTGTTTCCAGCTTGAGAACCTTCTGACCACGGATAAACCAACTAGGCCATTCCCTTGTTTAATATGCCTCTGTAGTTCCCTTTCTGTTTGTGTGCAATAGTGACTTTCTTGCTCTCTTGAAATTACTCAGTGATCAGATGCTGAGTAAAGCTCCATTTTACAAAAATACAGATTTTACAGAATACATTACTCTGCTGTGAGGCTGCACTGCCCCCCGATGGTTTCTCGACATCAGTACATGTGCTGATTCCCCCATGCAGAATATAATTTTAGTGCCATTTAACTTTCAGTTTGGAAGTCCAGAACTTGTATATCTGAACTGAACAACTGGCTTGATCACTTCCCCTAACCTTGATACTTTTCATGTGCCCGGCCTAGTGAAGGCAAACATGATTTATTTGTATCCCATTAATACTTCCCATGATAATGAAAAGATCCTGTGCCAGCACTTTAGTAGTTATCAGATCTTCTTTAAATGGAAGCAACAATGCATGAGTCATGGGTCAGTCAGCCAAACATTGGTGATAGTCAAATAAGAAAAGAAAATTCTAGAACATAGAACATTACAGCACAGAACGGCCCCTTTGGCCCACTATGTTTGTGTTGAACATGATGCCTAGCTGAACTGATCTCATCTGCCTGCAGATGATCCATATCCTGCTATCTTCTGCACTTCCCTGTGCCTATCTAAAAGCCTATTAAATGCCACTATTGTATCTGCCTCCACCACCACCCCCGGTAATGCATTCCAAGCCCCCACCATACTCTGTGTAAAGAAAACACTTGACCCACACATCACCATTAAACTTTCCCCTCTCACCTTATTGCTATGCCCTATAGTGTTGATCATTTCCATCCTGTACTGTACAGGGCCGTCTTAACGCATGGGCCTGATGGGCACTTGCCCGGGGCCCCACGAGCATAGGGGCCCCATGCTGATCTGTGTATGTTAAATGACTTGCAATAAATAAATACTACTTTAAAAATGTAGGTTCAATAAGTGCTTTTTTCGCAACATTTTCGGTCCCAGTGTTTTTTTCGCAACATTTTCCATCCCTAAGTGCTTCTCACAGCGATCTGTTTCGCAACAATTAGCTCCCTAAGTGCTTTGCTTTTCCATCCCTAAGTGCTTCTCACAGCGATCTGTAAGTGCTTTTCGCAACATTGTAGCACCCTAAGTCCATTGCTAAGTGCTTTTCGGTAAGTGCTTTTCGCCGGCACGACAGGGGGGGGGGGGGCTGGTAGGGAAAGGGGGGTGGGGGAGAGTAACGGTGGGGGCGACGGGGAGGGTGGGAGGAGGAGAGAGTGGGGGTGGGAGGAGGCAGAGTGGGACTGGGGAGGGGGACAGCAAGGGTGGGGGTTGGTGGTGGGGGGGAAGAGAGAGTGGGGGAAATGGGGGTGCTGGGGAAAGGGGGGTGTTTAATTTTATCGACCATTTACATTTTTATTCCTGTGAGTAGTTGTCGTAGGGGCCCCAGTACACTGCTTTGCCCGGGGCCCATAATGCTGTAAAGACGGCCCTGGGACTGTACCCTATCCATGCCTCTCATAATTTTATATACTTTTATCGATTCTCCCCTCAACCTCTGACATTCCTTAGAATACAATCCAAATCCGGAAGAAAACTAGCTTCTAATCCAGGATAAGTATGTGATAAGACATTTGAGGAGGCCATCAAGGTAAAGAAATGCAAAATAAATGGTAGTGCACAAGGTTGGTTCTTCAATGGTTCTTTATTGTCACGTATGCACAGCACAGTGGAATTCCTTTGCACAACCACAAATGGACAGCTGTCACAATGTTGGCATTGTTTAAAATTTAAAAATCCAGAAAACACAACCAGTCCAAACTCCTGTCCACATGTTGGAAGTCCTGGAGCGCTCCCAATCCAGGAAGCTTGCAGGCCCGCGACTCGACATCCCTCTACTCTGCCGACCACCCCTGTGTCCCAAGGAGCGCCTCCTGCAACCTACCTTGAAGGCGCTAAAGATAATATCCTGCCGGTCCACTCCTCACATCCGTCGCTTTCAGCGGCTCCGTCCTTGACTCTCCATACTTCGGGGCTTCCAAGCTTCCCCCGCATGTGCCATTGGGTCTTCGGTCTCGTCGGCCACTGGGCCCGTCCTTGTTCTTTGTTCTCGGTGGTCCTTGTCTGTCCTTGTCTGTCCTTGTCCGGCCCGACCTCAGTCTCGGCATCACTGCGACAGACGAGCTCGTTCTTATTCATGTCGACCACAGGGGTAACAGGTGGATCTTCGGTGGTATTGTCAAAGGGAAAGGGATGGAGCGAGAATTATGCAGTTGGGAGAGAGAAAAAGAAGTTCACATGCACGTCCTCTAACCGCTTCTACTGCATCCGATGTTCTTGATGTGGCCTCCTTTTTATCGGCGAGACCAAGCATAGACCTGGCGACTTCTGCACGGTCTGCCAAGGCCTATTGGATCTCACAGATGCTAATCATATTAACTCTCCCATTGCCACACTGACCTTTCTGTACTGGGCCTCCTCCATTGCCAGAGAGAGGCCACATGCAAATTGAAGGAACAGTCATATTTATATTCGGCTTGGGTAGCTTACAATGTAATAGTATGAACACTGGTTTCTCCAAATTTAGGTAATTAAGCTAACCCCCCCCCCCCCCCCCCCACTGACTTTTTCCCTCCATCCCCCACTTCTTTCTTTCCCCCTCCCCTCCTCCTCCCTCTACCCCACCTGGACTCTCACATATTTCCTCCCTCCCACTCCCTGTTCCCCCCACCCTCTTCCACCTACATTCCTTCATCTGGCTTCACAATTTACAACTCTGCTATCCTTATATAATAATTTTTGTTTTGTCTTCTCTGGTCTTTATCTAACTATTTGTGTAACAACCCCCTCCCCACCCCTACCCCTCCTCCATCCCCACCCCACCTGTATATTACCTGCCAGGCTTTAGCTTGCCCCACCTCTCTTCCAGCCTTCTCTCACCCCTATCAGTCTGAAGAAGGGTCCTGACCCATAACGTCATTTATCAATATTCTCCAAAGATGACTCTGACCCGCTGAGTAACTCCAGCACTGTGTCTGTTTTTGTAAACCACCATCTACGGTTCTCTATTCTTGTGACATTGCCTGGACCCGAAAAGAAAAGATCAGCAAGGAGAAAGTTCATGAAGGTGTTGAAGATTTGGAAAAGCAAAGAAATCATTAACCAGAGATATAGATCTTTTGCAAATATGTAGAACGATTAAAGTGGAAATAAGCACCTTTTCTTCACTATCTAGAAATAAACACCTGAAAGTTTGATGGGATTGGAAACTTTGCACATTTAAAACAGGGTTAGATAAGCACACAATGTGACAAGGCTGCAACCTGGGAGCTGTAAAGGAGTATCAGGTGGACTCACATGGTCCCAGCTACGGCTGCCTTTTTGTCGGTTACATTGAACAGTCCTTATACCAGGCATACACTGGCCCTATCCCCCAACTCCTCCTCTGCTTCATCGGCGACTGCATCGGGGCTATATCCTGCACCCGCGCAGAAATCATGGACATTATTAACTTCACCATTAACTTCCACCCAGTCCTCAAATTCACCTGGACTATCTTGAACACCTCTCTCCCCTTTCTCAATCACTGTCTTCATCACAGGAGACAGACTATCAAAGGATAGTCTATTACAAACCTATCGTCTCCCACAGTTATCTAGACTACACTTCTTCCGACCCTGCCTTCCCACTCCTCTCTCGCTCGCATCGTTCTCTTTTTCACCCCAATGCCTTTCTTTTCCCTATTTGCTTTCTCTACCTTCACCCTTTTTTCCACTGCCTTTCTCTCCCCATTCTCTTCCCCTCATTTTCTTTTTTGCACCACTCCCTTTCTCTCTGCCACACTATCAACCCATTCACTTCCCTCCTACCACTTCCTTTCACTCTTTTTTCTTCCCCAATTTCCTTTTTTTTCACTGCAGTTTTACCTCTCCACCACCCCTTTCCCTGTGCCCACCCCCTTTCCCTCTACTCACTATCTTCTGCACTTGCCATTCGCCTTACCCAACAAAAATTCCTGTTCATTTCCATTCCCTCTTCTGCTCCCTTTCTATAAACTCTACGCCCTTTCTTTCAGAACCTCCTGCCCTCTCCCCACTTCCTTTTCCCCACTTACCTTCTCTCACTTACTTTCTTTCTTTCCCACTATCTTTCTCCCTCACTCATCTCCCCCCCACCCCCATTCTCTCTTTCTCCCTTGCTCTCTCCCACCCCCACCCTCTCACTCTCTCTAATACAGTATGACTGAAGCCATGATTGCCCTCTGTATGACTTCTCATTCTTGCTTTTGTTCTGCAGGAGAATAATCCATCACTGATCATGACTGGACCTGAAGAAACCCTGGCCAGCCACCTGCTGGTGTTTGATGCCGAGCGTGCACGAAGAGAAAGTCGCATCATCCACTGTAATCGGACAGAATGATAATAGCTGCAAGCACATCAATATGTGGGAGAAATTTCTGAGGAGTTTTCAGGATTTATATCTTTCACTGCAGAGCTTTACATTCCTAGTGTTCCTTGCCTTTCAGCTGCAGTAGGGAGTAAACCAAGTTTGGTATGAGCTCTAATCTTCAACTTAATTTCCCCAATACTTCATTTTAAAACCTACTACTTTTGATTAGGCAATGGAATTGAATCAGATATTAAGATATTTGTGGAAATTAATATTAATGGAAAAAGATGGTTTGCGGATATCAGTGAACAATAGACCAAGACGCAATTTCTAATTAGTAGCATCATTGATTGGGGTGAATTCAATTGCCTGATTTATATTGAGAAATTAAAACAAAAAGATAGGTCAATGTAAGACAATGCAATAAATGGTAAATGTAATTGGGGCAGGGAGTAAATTAATCATTTGGGAAATAGAGTAAATAATCAGGAAACTGAAATAAGATTTAATTAATCTTATTTGCCTCTGACTGAGTCTGGTTAAAATGACATCTGTCTGCAAACAACAGGAAAAGCGAGAGGATGGGTCTATGTCATTGACGTTAAAATAGATTTGAATAGTATAATTAGTGCTGTAACTGGATCCTAACCTGAAGCAGGCAATGAACAACAATTCTAGGAAAATTATTATTTTTCTTTTCACAAAGTAATTTCATACATGGGAGAGCCAGATTAATATTAAATGTGAAGGATTAGAATTGTCCAGTACTGCTTTAAAGTGGAAATTTAAAGGAAATGTGCACCGAGGACTACTGTGACTCTGAGTAGGATTGGTGAGAAAGGGCAATGAGACTTTCCAGGAATCTTTGTGGAAAAATGTTGCCTGAAGTGTATCTGTCAGTCTACATCATTAGCAAAGTGACAGATCGTGGCAACAACAGTTACTTCAACCTGCATTTAGTCCACAATAACCAGATAACTGATGCCTACTGTGTGTTCCGCCAGGACCACTAGCTGAGCTTCAGAGATGAGGCAAAGTGACAGCTGTTGATATCAAAGCAGCATTTGACTGATTGTGGCATCAGGAGGCCTGGTAAAACTGAAGTCATTGGGCATCCAGGGGAAAATATTCCAGTCCTTGGAATCATAACTCACACAAAAGATAATAGTGTGGTCAGAGGTCAATCATCACAGCCCCCAGGACATCCTGCAGGAGAATTCCCTGGGCTTTGCCTTGGACTTACCTCATAAGATTGGAACTGAGGACTTTTGCTGCTGATTGGTCAATTATATTTGCAGTTTCTCAGGAATGAAACAATCTATGCCTGGACATAGCAAGACTGCAATAACATTCAACCATCAGCTGATAAATGGCAAGTTACATTTGTGCTACAAAGGTGTCAGATAATGATCATGTCCAACAGTTGGAAGATTGATCAACTACATTTGGCAGTCAATGGCATGACCATTGCCAAAAGCTCAACATACTGTGGTGATGAGCAGGTCAGAGGCTAGGTATCCTATACATGTGACAAGCTTCCTGACACTCAAAGCCTTTCCACAAGGCACAGAGTGTGATGGAATATTTTCAACTAGCTAACATGAGTGCAATTCCAATAACATTAGGAACTTTGACAGCATCCAAGACAGCAGCTTGCTTGACTGATACCCCAACCGCCATACTAAATGTGTATTCCCTTCATCAATGGCCCATAGTGAGTGCACTATGTACCAACAATGAAGTTACCACCAAGAATGAGTTGGGCTCCAGGCTCACAGGAATATCATCGCCTGAATTTTCCAATAAATTGCACACCATTCTGGGAAATATATTGGTGTCCTCTCATCATTACTTCATCTAGGTCTTGGAAAAGCCAGTGCTTCAGCATTGTGGGAATACCTTGAACAGAAGGATGGCAGTAAGATGGTCCCCCACCATCTCTCAAGGGCAATTATGGATGGCAGTAAATGGTAATTTTTTTATAAATCTAGATCTAGACTGAGCTGAATTCTCAATCTCAACCCAGGCAAGAATTGAGGCACTCCATTCAATGGAATTCAGGTCAGTTTTCTATTTATGGCAATATCTTGCTAAAAAAATATCATAATGCTAATAACCATGGTACATAGAACAGAACAATACAACATAGGAAAGGCCCCTTCGGCCCAAGATGCCAGTGCCGAACATGATGCCATATTAAACTGATTTAATCTGCCTATACATCTGTATACTAAAACTCTCTTTTGTTATCTTGTTTGTGAATGAACTTCAGGCAAAACGGTGCACGATAGCGCGGCAATTTTAGGCCCACCTTACGCACCATTGTCACTTTAGTGATAATGCAAGTAGGTTTATGGAAATCGGTGTAAATTTTTTAAGTTATTCACATTTTTAAGTTTAAAAGGAGGGGGGGAGTGGGGGAGGGGGGGGGGGGTTGAGGAGAGAGGAGAAGGGGGAGGACTGGATGCTGCACCAATGCAGTAGAGGTTTGGGCCCAACGGGACCACTTGGTCTAGTAATCTATATCCTTCTATTCCCTGCACTTCCAAGTGCCTATCCAAAAAGCCTTTCAAATGCCACTATGGTATCTGCCTCCACGACCACCCGTGGCTGTGCGCTCCAGGGTCCCACCACTCTCTGGGTAAATAAAACTTGCACCGCACATCTCCATTAAACATTTCTGTGTTTTCTATCTGGAGAAGGATCTCGACACGAAACATCACCCATTCCTTTTCTCCAGAGATGCTGCCTGTACCGCTGAGTTACTCCAGCATTTTGTGCCTATCTTCCATTAAACATTCTTCCTCTCACCTTATAGCTATGCCCTCTAGTGTTGGAAATTTCCACCCTGGGGGAAAAGGTTATGACTGTCAACTTTAATGGTAAAAGTTTAATGTGCAGTGCCATCCTCCCCCATCTTCACCCAATACATACAAACTTCTGTATTTAGGCCCGTTCTTGAATACTAGTTTGTTGTTAGAAGGGAGGTGTAGTTTTGTGTATTTTTTAAGTACATTTTTACTAGGGATGGATACATCACTACCATAACAATTTCATTGCCCATTGCTAACTGCCCTTCCACCACTGCAGGCTGTGGGTAATGTTGCTTTCACTGTGCTGTTGGATAGGAAACAGTCAGACGTTGACCTAGAAATAATGATGTAAAGCCAATACATGTCCACCACAAGACATGTGTGATTGAGGAAACTTGGAGAATGCAGTATTTCCCTTCCAGTTAATAAGCCATATGTTTTGGGAGATAATATTGAAGGAACCTTGGTAAGTTATTACGTGGTACTGAATACTGATTTTTTGATCCATTCATTAATACTGAGATATTACAAATGATTGCATGTCTGTTTCATCTCTGCATGAACCAGACTGGGCAAACTCTGAAGATGAAACATGTTATGCAAAAATATTTGTTTGTTCGGAGTTTGTTTAATGATGAAGCAGGCAGGATGATTTTACTGAAGAGATATTCTTAATATATTATAAGCGGTTTATAATATATATTATGTAATATATAATATATATTAGCGGTTAATATATTATAAGCGGTTGTTGTTTTGTAGAGTTATCAACCTAGCCTGAAAACATCAAGGTGTATTTATGTAATTCCCATAAGTTTGAAATATCCTTTTAAAGAAGCATAATCTGGCAAAAAAAACCCAGGATGGAATAATAGTTGGTTTATTTGCTTATTTCGACACTACTGCTTTCTCTAGGAATGGTAAAGGCACAAAATTCCAAATTTTGCCATTGGCTTCAGGAAGAACGATTAATTACAGATGTGGCTGGACAGAGGCACACTCAAAGCTATTCTTAGTGGAATGTAGGCATATATATTGAATTGACATAATTACATTAATGATCTCTGGTGTGTCGGTTTGTTCTTGTAACCTTGAAAGATAATTAGCATATTTAATTATGATTGTGAACATTTACTTGAATAAGCAAATTCAAGACCATCATGACTCCAAGTGAATTGAAATGGTTCTACATTATTAATACTGTGAGGGGCAACGATTCATTCTATTATTGGTTTTGGAATTATGAGAAATATATTTTTAAAAAGCAATGCAAGTAAAAATCCACATTCAGCATGGTTGTAATGTATTACAGAAGGAAGAAAACAAGAGAGAAAAAGAAATGGCAAAGAACTTATGTAAACAATGAAGTATATCAATTAAGTGTGATCATCTTGAGTGTTTCTTAGTTGATCCTTTGAATATTTCAGGATTTTTGAAGAGAACGGTCTATTTTCTTCAATGCCTTTGCTTCTTTCTTCATCACCTAAAAATAATGAGAAATGAAATTACTGAACTTGTCAATGCCATGGCAATATAGGGGTGACCATTTTCCCACAAATAGTTGAGATTGTGAAAAATAAATAAAAAATTTGTTTTATCTAAATACAAAGTTCTGAGATGCAAAGGGATCTGGGTGTCCTGATGGACAATTCATTAAAGGCTGATATGCAGGCACACCACGTAATCAGGAAAGTTAACCAAATGTTATTATTATTTATTGCGAGGGGAAATAAATACAAACATAGGGAGGTTATCCTCCAATTATATAGTTATTGGGGTGACTACATCTGATGACTGTGTACAGTATTGTTCTTTTTATCGAATAATGTAAGTGCATTGGAAGCAGTTCACAGACGACTTATTAAACGAAAACCTGAAATGGGTCAGTTGTATCACGAGGAAAGAATGAATGGGCTGGGTGTGCATCCCTTAGAATTTAGAGGGGTGAAAGATTGAGTTGATTGAAAGATGTAAGCTCCTGAGGGGTCTTGATAGAATAAATGTGGAAAAAATGTTTCCTCCGGCAGGCCAATTCAGAACTGGGAGTTACTGCTTAAAAATAAGGTGTTGCCTATTTAAGGCAGAGATGATGGATTTATTTCTTGCCTTTTGGCCCAACTTGCCAATGCCGACCAATATGCCCCATTTACACTGGTCTCACCTGCCTGTTTTTGGTCCATATCCTTCTAAACTTATCCTATCCATGCGCCGGTCCAAATGTTTTTAAACATTGTTATAGTACCTGCCCACCTCTGGCAGCTTGTTCCATATATACACCACTCTTTCCTCTTTCCTGAACATATTTAACAAATTTTGCCTCGTCTAAACCTTTTGCACTATGACAGTCCCAGTCCATATTGGGAAAGTTCAAATCCCCTACTCTGCTAACCTTATTAGTCCTGCAACTGCCTGAAATGTCCTGGCATATTTGCTCTTCTAATTCCCATTGACTATTTGGGGGCCTGTAGTACACTCCCAACATAGTGATCATCCCTTTCTTATTTCTCAGCTCCACCCATATAGCCTCACTGGAAGAACCATCAGTAATGTCATCTCTGACCATTTCTACAACCTCCTCCTTTATCAATAAAACATCATCCCCTCCTCTTTTACCCCCACCTCTATCTCTCCTGTAGCATCTGCACCATGGAACATTAAGCTGCCAGTCCTGTCCCTCTCTTAACCAAGTTACTGTAAAAGGTACAATGCCCCAGCCACACACACCTATCCACACCTTGAGTTCTGGTAAAAGAAAATGCATTGCAATAGTGATAATAAATAGTGATAAATAATAAATAGAAATAGTTGTTCTGTAAATATATGGGATTTTTTTTCATTCATCATGAAGGCAGTCAGTTTTGCACTGGAGAATCCGTCTAAACTACAAACTCAACTCTGGACTGAGACTTTAACTGCAACAACAAGAATATATAAAGAACCTTTGATGAAGTGATGATCCAAGATGGTTCTTACAGGATCATTATAAAATGATTTTTGAAATGGAGCTACGTAAGACAAGACCAAAAGCTTTGTAAATAGGTAGGTTTTACAAAGTATTTTATAAGGAAAAGAAATGATGGGGAATTTTGTGGGGATATTCCAGAGTTTAGTGCATGGGCAGTCAATAGACAATAGTCAGTGATGGAGTCAGTAAAACAAAGAGTACTGGGACCAGAAATGGAGGACCACACATATCTCTAGAGTAGGATTGGATCAGTTATAGAGGTGGGAAGGTCAAGAACTTAAAGCAATTCAAAAACAAGATGAAAATTTCATGTTTGTTTTTAATGGGACTATTAAGGCAACAAGGATGGAGGGTAAAAGGAACTTAGTGTCTTTTAACACTTGGACATTAGTGGAATACAGAAGTAACAAAGATATGAAGCTGAAGGGTTGGATGATATTAGAGGTGGTAGAGCGGATATTAAAATTGCCGAAACTCATCTCGGGGACAAATATGAGTTGAAGATTGTGAATAACTTTGCTCAGCCTCAGACACACCAGATTTATTCAGAGGAAATCTTTATTGATTTGGTCTTGGATGTCAGATCAATCACCCTATAGCAGGTTAAAAGAGCAAAACTGACCTTCCACCTTAGATGTGAATGTTAGCACTGAATCCTGATCCATACCTTTACCATAAACTAAGAGTTTCAATTTAAAGACATGCTTAAATATTTAGTCTGAATTCCAGGAAAGTTGTTATATGTTTCTACGTGGTATTTTTGTGTATATTTCTCCTTCCAAGTCTTTACTAAGTTATTGATCAGCATGGTCAAGGTCACAGAAAGAATTTTAAAAAGTACAACAGCATGTGAAAGAATTGACATTTTGCCATCTGATCAACAATCAAACATGAAGGAAGAAGTTTTAGATAAGGAAATCATTTGAGGATAGTGAGGTTGCTGCAGATTTAGGTAATGTGCAATGTTCTGTTTTTGAGTTAAGTTCAGTGCACAACTAAAAGTCAAGAGTTTGACTTTTGAAACTGGAAGTTTAAAAAAAAGTGCAACAACTTCCATGTGCAATTCACCCACATGTGTCTGATATTTTCCCAATAACCATCATTTAACTAATGATGTCAGAAGTTGGGCACTATGTTTACATGTCCAACAGCAGATTCCCAAAATGGATACTATGAAAGGGTCTCGACCTGAAACGTCACCCATTCCTTCTCTCCCGAGATGCTGCCTGTCCCGCTGAGTTACTCTAGCTTTTTGTGTCTATCTTCTATTTCAACTTCAGTTCACTTGGTCACCTCAGGAAGGGGAACTATCAAGTGACCAGAACAAAAGAATCCTGTGCACAAAGCCTCTGTGAAGAAATGAAATAGCCCTGCTGACTCCTCGGAATCCCATGACTGCTCAAAGTGGAACATGTTGGCATTGAGAACCTTAAATCTATGCATCAGGGGTACACAGTACTGCGTCTTAAGCGTCCATAACTGGCAGAAGGAGCGTGTCATCTCATGAACTATCCAGCCAACTGCCCCATCAGGCGCCCTCTGCTCTATCTATGAAAGCGTCTGCAGTTCCCACATTGGTCTCATCAGCCACCTCAGACCCATAAGACGAGTGGAAGCTAGTCATCCTCGATCCTGAAGGACTGTCTAAGAAGGATACATGTTCAGTGAATCAAAAAGAAAAAAAGAAATCCAATTTATAACCACGTAGAACTTAAAGTGATGATCAGACAATTTCTCATGGTGAATCTGTGTGGGTGTTAACATTTCCTAGCTTCCTGCTGCTAATAAAAACAGCAGGTCATTTGGGCAACCACAAAAAGACTTTATATTCCCTGTGCAGTTGGACCTGGCAATGAGTCACCATGTTTAGGAATGCTTGAATGTGAAATTGGGTCTAGAACAGACTTTAGCATAGAAGAGATGCAGCAGTTAAATTCACAATGATACTCAGCACTGATCAGTTCACATTAATTGGGCACAGCATTGGCACATAACTTACTCCTTTCATTATTCTTTGCCGTAGTTCATTCTGAGTCAGGGGCCTCTCCTCATCGGTCACTGGAGAGTCAACATCGCTGTCATAATCATTTCTAGAAATGGAGGAATTAAATTTTTTACCAAAAATACTTTCTTTACTTCTTGATCCAACAATTACCTTCACTCAATATAAATTCCAAACATTGTCAGGGATGAGAACCGTTTGCAAGTTTTTTGTTCCAAATACTTCTCTCCTCAGCTCATTTTTCCCCCCTCTTACCCTGAACACAATAACCTATTGCAGCACGGTGACGTAGTGGTAGAGTTGCTGCCTTACAGCGCCAGAGACCCGGGTTCGATCCTGACTACGGGGTGCTGTCTGTATGGAGTTTGTACGTTCTCCCCGTGACCTGCATGGGTTTTCTCCAAGATCTTTGGTTTCCTCCCACACTCCAAAGATGTGCAGTTTTGTAGCTTAATTGGCTAGGTATAAATGTAAAATTGTTTCTAGTGTTGTAAGGTAGTGTTAATGTTCAGGGATCGCTGGTCAGAGCGGACTCGGTGCGCCGAAGGGCTTGTTTCCGTGCTGTTTCTCTAAACTAAACCTTTAGAGAGCAGTTTCCATTGCCTTTCTCCCAAAGTTCACACATCTGGGCACAATATTTACATTCTTGCACCCCCAACACACACACATGCACTATATTTGCATATTGTCTGACATTCTTTTCCTTGTAAAATGGCGCGCTGGTTTACTATCTCCTTTTAGCACCACCCCAATCATTAGTTTCATTCATCAGTTTGCAATCTCCATATGATACTTTAGAGGTTGAGTTGATCTTTGTTCCTTCCTGAGAGTCTGGGAGCTACAAACCCTGTGGTAGGAGGTTCAATGTAGACTGGCTGAGTGGGGTTCTCCAAACTCTGACCCATCAGCAGCATAGCAGTTTTCCGTGGGTCATAAGGCTTGTCATAATCCTGGAGTAAATAAAATACAAAACAATGTCATTTTGCTTCAAACTCAGATTCACCAAGATTGGTCAAAATTTGATTTAATTTAATTGATCAATAAACATTTATGCGTGATAATCTATCTTGAGAATTAATGTAATTGAACAAAACAGCATGGAAGCAGACCCAACTGATCGATGCTAACCAATATACCATACTGTGCCTGTCCCATATCCTTCCAAACATTTCCTATCCATGTACCTCTCTTAGTATCTTTTAAATGTAACTGAACCTACCTGCAGCACACTCAGGCAGCTGGTTCCATGTACACGCTATCCTCTGCGTGAAATCATATAGCACTAAAGGAGCCTTTCCACATGTCAGGACCTAGAGATTTCCAATGTAAAACTAAACTCCCATGATATTTTCTGTCAGAGTATTTGGCAATAATAATAAACAACATTACCTCATAATTTCTGTACGTTACAAATATTGTCATCTGTGTCAAATATTTTCAAATTCCTCTACATTCTTGGAAGGCACTGGCTATTATTTGGAAAGAGGGATGCAAACATCAACCATGTGTCTTGGCCATGTGCTCATTCTTCATATATAAACACAGACAGTGAGCGCCCGGTGCGGGGACTGTGCGGGTCGGTCGGGGACGAGCTGTCTGTCCGTGGGCGTGGGGAAGAGAGTGGAAGTTTTGTTGCCTCCATCACAGTGAGGGGGTGTTTGGAGTCACTGTGATGGACGTTTGTGTTGGGGTTATGTGTCTTGTGTTCTTTTTTTCTATGACTGCTATGTAGTTTCGTTCGGTACTTCGGTGCCGAACGACAAATAAAGCTCTGTTATACCTGTTATACCTGGTAAGCCATTGAGCATGGAAGATCTCATTGCTGCTCTTGACTCTTTCAATTATGATCCTCACACATGCGCCTTCTAAAAACTGGCACAGACGGTAATTTGTGTCAGAAATACCTTGAAAGCATCACAATTCAACTATTACAGCTCTGTCTTGGCCTACACTAGCTAACTCATCAGAGACTGAAGGTCAGACAGGGATCCTGGTCAGCCTAGCTGAGTGCTGCAACATCCGATGTACAATTGCACATAACCACTGTGATGCTGTCTTGGAAGAGGGGATTCTTGCTGGGTGGAAGAATGGTTTAAAGTACTTTTGAAGTGTTCACTGTTGGAATGTGGGCAACATAGCCGCCAATTTGCACCCAGCAAATTTCCACCAACAGCAGTGAGCATCAGCTGATGCCATTAAATAAAATGAAATCAACCTTGTTACAAATAGGCACATCCTCTTATTCTCTACTGGAATTCAAAGAATGTATTTGGATATTGTCTCTCAGTGGATGGCACATATCAGCCCTGCATGTGTTATGCACAGAAAATTTCTCGAGGGGTCAGTATTACCATGTAACTGCCTACACACAGCTCTGCATATACCATAAAGCAGAGACTGAGTTAAGGAAGTGATGCAAAGATACCTTGGATGAAAGGTAGGATTGGATGGATAATAACTCATTGGTACGCTGCTCAATGAGGCCCAGATACTGCATCACATTGTTATCTCGAATTCCAGATGAAGATCCCAACATTTCATCCAATATTGATCGATCACAGTTTATTTTGTTAAACAATGATTCAATTCCTGTAGATGAAATACATTTCAAATTAAAAGTGATCTCAATGGGATTTAGTACAATTTATTTTACTTCCTTTGCCTCTTAAAAATGCTCTTTTCTACCTAGATTGGTCAAAGCAAAGCACAAGTGGCCACTCTTCATGACTGGGTATGGAAACCGTCTTTGGTAATGAGGAGAAGAAAATCACAGCACAGCTCACATCCATCCATATTTCACAATTACAGCTTCAGGAGTGTCAGTGATAATGCTCAGGAGCATGAACTTTGCCTAATTCAGCCATTCCTAGCCCAAGGGTGTAAAGGTCAATTATCTGTTCTTTTAAATACTGTGGTGTGGGCTTCATTGATAAGACTGGCCAATACACCACATAATATGGTGGGTGCGACATCAAGTAGACTGCACACCTGTGGGGCCACCCAGAACTTCTGGTGTAAAATCTTAACTTGATTCAGAACCCAAATAATATCAGAAAGGCAATACTCATTGCCAATTAAAATAGACTCCACACAACAATGGGTGTGTATAGTGATTTCAAGTTACCTTCTACGTTGGGGGCTCTGGTAATGACCCAAACAGTCTTTCCAGGTGAGACAGAGGTTCACCTGCACCTCCTCCAACCTCATCTATTGCATCCGCTGCTCCAGATGTCAACTTATTTATATCGGTGAAACCAAGCGCAGGCTCGGCGATCGCTTCGCTCAACACCTGCGCTCGATCCGCGTTGGCCAAACTGGTCTCCCGGTGGCCGAGCACTTCAACTTCCCCCTCCCATTCCCAGTCTGACCTTTCTGTCATGGGCCTCCTCCAGTGCCATAGTGAGGCCCACCGGAAATTGGAGGAACAGCACCACATATGTCGCCTGGGCAGCTTGCAGCCCAGTGGTATGAACATCGACTTCTCCCACTTTAGATAGTTCCTCTGTCCCTCTCTTCCCCTTCCCAGATCTCCCTCTATCTTCCTGTCTCCACCTATATCCTTCCTTTGTCCCGCCCCCCTGACATCAGTCTGAAGAAGGGTCTCGACCCAAAACGTCACCCATTCCTTCTCTCCTGAGATGCTGTCTGACCTGCTGAGTTACTCCAGCATTTTGTGAATAAATACCTTCGATTTGTACCAGCATCTGCAGTTATTGTCTTATACATCTGTGAAAGTTCCACTTTATCACATAAGTTATCTCATGTTGTCATATGGTCATTAAGAAAGATAGAGGCACAGAAACAATTGAATAAGCAAAGGCAAAGGTCCATCTAATTCACCACCTACCTCCTGATGGTCACATTATTTAACAATGATGGTATTGTTGATGATCCTTTGCAATCTGTATTAATTAATCTACAGTAGACCTAAGCATGAAGTGAACAAACCCCTAAATGTTAGAGATCTTGGGAATCAGTTCATGCCTTTGCTTTGTGTACAGTTGCTATCAGGAATTTTAAATAAAACTGCCTAATTTAGTAGAAAGTATTTACATTGAAAATGTGGACATGCAAGGTTCACTCAAATAAGACAAGATTTTATATAGTTACAAGCAATATGGTTGGATAGCCCGTTTAACTGTCATGAGGAAATATGAAATGCGTGTATATTCTGCAGAGTAATTTAATTCTTAATTGTAGAATTCCACAGTGACATTCTTTTTTCAGGCAGTGTGTCACAAGTTTAGCCTTTCCCCAAAGGTTCTTTCCATGGATTGCACCCTGCTTCAGTGTTTTCCACTGCATATACTCTTGGGCCTTTGCTAATTGACAGCTCTGTCATAGGTAACTCCCTCTGCTGGATGAATAGCAGGTTTCAGATTGGTGGTCGTCAACAGCAACAAATATTTATATTGCCATGCTCCCCTATAGGGGAACAAATCCAGGTTAATGGCAATGTCCAAAATATCACTCGCTACACCTTCCATCAAAGGTGTTTCTAGTGTTAGCTCAATGACACCATTTTCCCAATCCCCATATATATATATATATATATAACCCCATAAAAAAACAATATAGTGCTATATATATATATGTGTGTGTGTGCATATATATATATATATATATATATATATATAAAATGATCAGCCAAAACATTATGACCACTGACAGGTGAAGTGAATAACGTTGGCTATCTTGTTACAATGGCACCTGTCAAGGGGTGGGATATATTAGGCAGCAAGTGAACAGTCAGTTCTTAAAGTTGATGTGTTGGATGCAGGAGAAATGGGCAGGAGTAAAGACCTGAGCGACTTTGACAAGGACCAAATTGTTATGGCCAGACGACTGGGTCAGAGCATCTCTGAAACGGCAAGGTTTGTGGGGTGATCCTGGTCAGCAGTGGTGAGTACCTACCGATAGTGGTCCGAGGAAGGACAAACCACAAACCGGCGACAGGGTGTTGGGCGCCCAAGGCTCATCGATGCACGAGGGCAATGAAGGCTATCCCATCTGGTCCGAACTGACTGTGGGAAGACGACAAGCCGGTGGAGGGAGTGTGATGCTCTGGGCAATGTTCTGCTGGAAAACCCTGGGTCCGGCCATTCATGTGGACGTCAATTTGACACGTGTCACATACCTAAATATCGTTGCAGACCAGGTACACCCCTTCATGGCAATTGTATTCCCTGATGGCAGTGACCTCTTTCAGCAGGATAATGTGCCCTGCCACACTGCACACACTGTTCGGGAATGGTTTGAGGAACATGATGAAGTGTTCACGGTGTGGCACCGTGATTCCGAGAATATACCAGACTTGGGCCTTGTAGAGTAATTGAAAAGATTTTGACAGTTATAGTGAGGGAACTAAACATCCATATAATGAATTTGCTGTCAAAGTATAGACTTGGAACCATGAACAAAATCCTCTACCTTCAATAATCAGACCGGATAGTGAAGGGTTGAAAGGATTGATTCTCTCTGCTGCCAGAGAACATAGCCTCACTCTTGTGTTTACTCTTGTACCAAAATAGTGAAAGCATAGTAATTCAGGAAACAACAAATACCAGTTTTGAGTTGATCCAGTATTTTTTTGCCCACTGTGAGCCTGCTCTCATATGACTCGCACTGTTTGCTCAGATCCTCTTGTTGAGTTTCAATCTTCTGCATGACACGTTTACGATCTTGATCCAGTTGCATCTCCTGTGATTTGAAGGCTTCAATCTGTGCCTGGATCTGGGGCATATATGAAATGAATTTATGGGAGAGTAAAGGACTGATTGATTAGTGTTTCAGAGAGATGATCAGAAAAATACTGCTCACCAACTTGAACTGAAACTCATTTGATAGCAATCATTACAGAAACAAATGGAAAATTAAGTACTTTTGAAGTGAGAAATAAATACAGAAAATGTTGAAAATGCCAAGCAGTTCAGGCAGCATCTGTGGAGAGGGAAACAAGATTATTGTTTCAGATCAATGAACTTTCAGATGCAACCTGACCTGCTGAGTGTTTCCAATAATTTTTCTGTTTTAAAAAAAAATTCCCACCATCTGTATCTTTGTGCTTTTCTAAGAATTTTTAAATGTAGTTACTGCTGTTTTTGTAGGGCTGCTTGCACGTGCCGAAGATGATTCCTCAAAACAGCAATGAGAAAGTGTTGAAGAATTAGTTAGTGGGATTAAATTTGCAATTGCCAAGAAGGATATCACTAGCTGGAACAGGTGCATTCTAGGATCAAATTTTGTGTTTTGTTCTTGGGAGATATTAAATTAATTTGATGGCATTGAAAAATGTCATTGTTGATTTGAGGAGGGGAGACAATGGTTACAGAATAATTTTGACGGGAGGGTAGACTGGTCAAGAAAATGTCAAATGAAATTATTCCTAAAAAATCTAGAGATGATTCACTTTAGTTTAGTTTATTGTCATCTGTACCGAGGTACAGTGAAAATCTTTTTAGTTGCATTCTATCCAGTCCGTAGAAAGACAATACATGATTACAATCAAGCCATCCACAGTGTACAGGATAAAGGGAATAACTTTTAGTGCAAGGTACAATCCAGTAAAGTCGATTAAAGATAGTACGAGGGTCTCTAATGAGGTAGATTGTAGGTCAGGACTGCTCTCTAGTTGGTAATAGGATGGTTCAATTGCCTGATAACAGCTGGGAAGAAACTGTCCTTAAATCTGAAGGTATACATTTTCTGTACCTCTTGAGGGGGTGTCCAGGGACAGGAGGCAATACGGCAATGATAACATAATGAATAGGAGGACCCAAGGAAGTATTGTGGAGCAGAGGGACCTTGATGTACTTTCCCAAGAATCTCTGACTGCAGTAACTCAACAAACTATAAGTAGTATGGTCACCATACTATAGGAGGGATCTGATTGCACTGGAGAGGATACAGAGAGGCTTCACCGGGATGTCTGGATGGATCATTTCAGTCAGCAGTAGTAAATGGATTTCTGGGAGCAGGGATGGATGTGGTGACCAGATTGTGATATGCAAAATTATGAGTAGAGGGCATAGGTTTAAGGTAACGGGTACGAGATTTAGTGGGGATTTGAGGAAAAAATTTCCACCCAGAGGGCGGTTGAATAAAATGCCTGGGTGGAGTGCTGGAAAATGGGATTAGTATAGATAGGTACTTAATAGTTGGCAAGGGCATGGTGGGCCAAAGAGCCTGTTTCTGTTCTGTAGGACACCATGACATTATGAACAGGGTCGATCCTGACCTCGGGGTTATATATGCAGAGTAGCTTAGTCTCCCTGTGACATTGGGAGTTTCTACCATATGCTCTGGTTTCCCTTATATCCTAAGGACATCTTCATAGGTTCATTACCACATAAGTGAGTGGCAATATGTTGAAATCAAAGCTCACCAGTCGTCTGCTTAAACTGTTTCTATCTCAGGATCAGAAAACGGTATCTCTTATCTCCTTCAATCTACAATATTTAAAATCCAAGGATGGTCCTCACATCCCTAAATTCCAATCCACCTCATCTTCCATTCTTTGCAAGTAAAATGGTGCCCAGTATTGTCAGCCTCTCCCCTGGAACCTGGGTTTCTGAAGAACATTTGATTCAGTAGACTTACATCGACAATCTCCTCCTGCTGTTTCTCAGTTTCACTGTTCTGCTCATTGATGTAATTAAACAGTGCAAAGTTACGATCTTCCACTATTGGAGAAAAAACCCATCATAATCTGGAAGTTAAAATCAGAAAAGATACGCTATCTGATCTTTTAATTTAATGAATTTATGAAGCCTTAATCCCTCAGCGAGCCATTTCCACATTATTGAACAAGCCAGTGCCGCTAAAATCAGAATCACAATCCCTCAATTTTTGGGGCCTTTGACCTTAAATATCTGTGCCGAACATGATGTCCAGATAGACTAATCTTAACTGCTTGCACATAATCCATATCTCTCCACATATCCTTGTGTCTATTTAAAAGCCTCTTAAATGCCACTTTCGTATCTGCTTCCACCACCACCGTTGGCAGCACATTCCAGGCACCCGCCACTCATTGTGTTAAAAACAAGCCCCACACAGCTTTAAATTTTGCCCCCTTTACTTTAAAGGTTTGCCTTCCAGTATTTTACATTTCCATCCTGGGAAAAAAGTTCTGAATGTATTCCCTGTCTGTGCCTCTCGTAATTTTCAATCCCTTATTGATCAGTATCACTTCCAACTTGCCCCCAAACTCCACCTCCCTCTCTCACCAACCACCACTCCTCATTCCTCTGCACTTTCCCCATTCCCACCATCATGCTTTGTTTTGGACCTGGTACATAGATCAAATCTTTCACCTCACAAATGGAAGGCTGAAAGTATTTACTTACCTTCAACAAACATTGCGACCAGTGCATCCAAGTTGTCCTCCCCTGTGAGTGCACGGATCTGCTGGAAGACAGCCTCATACATCTCCATCGTCTCCTCCTTTGGGTCCTTTCTCTTTCTCGCGGCATTATCCTGGTCTATAACATTATAAGTGAGTATGTGTACATTTCTGTGATCCTGTCCACGAACATTGTGAGAATCGCTAAAACTTCCATTGGAGAAGATCAGAGCTCCTGAACAGACCAGTAAAATTGGTGTTGCACTATTCTATTTACTTAGATTTCCCAACTTTCCACACAGACTCCATTGACCAGATGATCAATTATCAATTGTCTCTGAGTCTCAAGATGTGCACTTCAAATTACCGTTTGAGACAAATTTTCTTGAGTAAATAACTTTATGTACGTTATGTATTCCAGTTGAAGCAGGAGCACAGGGTGTCATAGTGTCATGTGCCACTCTAACAGATCTACCACACAGGATGTTACATACATTATTGGACGTGGAATCCAGAAATAGGAGTTCAAATCTCATTTGGGCACTATGAGAAGTTGGATTCCATTTTTTTAAATTGTGTCAGCAAATGTGACTGCAAACCTTATTGGCTTGTTTAAAATCCCAACTCATTCACAAATGAATTTTAGGGGTGGAAACATGTTGGCTTCACTTCGTGTCCTTTATTTGATCCAGTGGCACACGGCTATTTTTTACTTCTAACTGAAGTGTGTTATTGAGACCCTCAATTGTATTTTAATCAGGGCATTTGGCAAATGCAATTAACTGGCTGGCATTCCCTTTGACACCAACACCCTGAGAATGAGTAATAAAAATGTTTGTCTCATGCATGTATCACTCAGGCAATGTTATTTCATTATCATTTTTACCTTTCTTGTAGATGCCATATAAAGCTTCATCTTCACCAGAGCGCTCCTGAGCTTTAATTGCCATGAACTCCTTCAGCTTTTTGTCATGGTCAATGACTCGCTGAAGTTCTTTCATCTCAACTGCATGCAGAGCCAGGTCCTTCTCTGCCTTCTCCTTCAATTGAAGCATCTTTGTCTGTGCTTCATCCCTGGAAACAGATTAGATTGATGTTACTTGATGCCACCTGAACAACAGAGGGAAATATTTTCTTCAGTCTATGCCAGAATTAGATTCCATGAGTATCTTTGACCGCATCCATCTCGGGACTTTGTTGCTGCTGACAAGACCAGTATTCAAAGGTATATTTCTTTGAGAAGGAAATGGAAAACCTTATTTCAGCCCATTGGAACCTTGCTCCAATCCAATGCTTTGTAGTGATTGTTGATATTATTAAATGGTTTATTCACCTACATCACATGCTTTTGGACAAGAGGAGTTCCTGGGCTATTGCACCAAAGTGAGCTTCACAACCAGGTCAGATCTATTCATATCATATGGTCATTAGGAATCTACTGGCAATCAGGAATCACTAGATAGCTTTCAAAACTACGATTCTGTCTTGCTGTTTCCTGATTCAGCCTTTTGAGTGCTGAGGCCAATTATCACATTTCAGTCTAAAAGCATTTAACTCAGCACAATGACCCATAACCTTGCATGCCCTTATGCTGCAACTTTAATCGATTAAACCTGAAGAGGATTAAGTGGGGACAGTTTTGTCGTTTGTATTTTAGTTTCCTTGATATCATATTAGAACACTGAAACATAAACAACTTCTGGTGCCATAGAAAACTGAGAACCTCAAAAGGATACATAAAATAACACGAGGAAGGTGGTGGAGGGGTTAATGAACTGTTTGGGATGGGAAACCTTAGAGATAGTTCATCAACTACATTTTGTCTGGTCTTCACTATGCATACATATTTAATTCCAGGTAACTCAAGGAATAATGTGAATTGGTTTCCAGCATGCCACTATTGCGAAATCACCCTGTCTCGTGTGGTGAAATATTTCAGAAGGCTGCTTCGATCTGCTAATCAAGATGAGGGAAAATGAGCTGAGAAGAGTGTCACTGACGTTCAATCTCATCACCTGGCATCATAGGCAGCAGTTGAAATATCGATCACGGAACCGATTTCCTTCCGAGTCTCAAGAAGTTCCTATTCAAAGCGAGAGAGGTACATCAATTGTCTGGGGTTAGATGATGCACTGGGGTTACAAAATGTCAGATTTTCTTTATGTAATTACAACAGCATTGCAGCTTCAATTAGTGAGCAACCAACAATCAAAGGAACATAAAAATAAGAAAAGGCCATTCAGCTTGAGGGTCTCCCACCACTCATTCAAATTGGCCTTTTTTTTAAATTCAGTGTGATTGAGTTCCTTTCCACAGCCTCCAATTTATGTTTCTGAACCTGGTCCTGCCCAGAGTAATTCACGCCTAGGTGTTCTGTCAAAAGTATGTTGGATTGGTCCTGATAAAGTATCCTGATCTGCACAGAAAATAGTCAGCTGCTTGTTGTCCACAGGAGCAAAGGCAAGTTTGGGATCCCCTATGTAAATCTAGTGAAGGAACCAGAAATAAGAGTGTTTAAACCCCACTCTCAAAAACCGTGAAACCAAATTTAGTAAGTTTAACGACTTGTGGACTCACCCAAGAAGCAAATGGATATCTGCCAGATTGTCCACACAATTTATCTTATACTGCTATGTTAAGGCTTGCGTCTAGTAACAATTGGGGTGGGTTAATGCTAATCTCCTGAGTGCCACGGAAGAGGAAATTGAAAAACAAAGAATCACCTTTCCAATTTTCTGCAGGAAGATATGTTTTGATTAGAGTTTCAGCATGCAGAATGGTGAGGATCTATGCACTCCCATGAGAATTGTAAATTACATTTGTGAAGCCTCTGACTCTGGGCTGCAGTCACGTTAGACCCTGAGCTAGAGGAGACACATTCCAGCATAAGATAATATATAAACTATGGAGCAAAACAAATTATTTTAATCCTTACTTTTTCTAGCTTCCTGTAGAGCTGCTCAAACCTTGAGCGCTCAACACGCAGTATGTCAATTTGTTCCCTCAGTTGTCCATTTCTCATCAGCTGGGTATTGAATTTCCTCAATGCCTGTAAATGGGGGAGAATAATTTATACAAATTATTTTAAATGATGAGACAGTAAAGTCCCTCTCCCCCAAGAAAAAGGATAGAGTCCTCACCTTTCACCCCACAAACCTCTGTATCCAACACATTATTCTCCAACATTTCTGTCACCTTCAACATGATCCCATCGCCAGTCACATCTTCCCACTTTCACCCCTTTCGCAGAGACCGCTTCCTCTGCAATCCTTGGTTCACTCATCCCTTCCCATTCAAACCACCCCCTCCCTGGTTCCTTTGCTTGCAACCGCAGAAGATGTAACACCTGTCCCTATACCTCTGCCCTCACGTCCTCCGAAGGACCCCAGCAGTCCTACTGCGTCTGGTGTTCCCAAAGTAGCCTCCTGTATATCAGTAAGACAAAGCGTAATCTCGACGATTATTTCACCGATCTCCTGGTTGCTAACCATTTTAACTCTTCTTCCAATTGATCTTTCTGTCCTGAGCCTCCTCCATCATCGGAGTGAGGCCACACGCAAACTGGAGGAATCTTGTATTCCGTATGGATAGCTTACAAACCAACAATTGAATTCTCCTATTTTAGGTAACTACAACCCCCTCCTCTCCAGCCCCCCCAACCTCGCCCCCATTCACACCTTTTTTTTTCTCCCCCTCTTTCCCCTCAAACCCCCTGGACTCAAACCTATTTCTCCCCTTCCAACTAGATTCCTTTCTCTAGCTTCACAATTCACAACTTTTTAATCCTTTTGTCTCATACCTTCTGTCTTTTCATCTCTGGCCTCTGTCCAACCATCTGCCTATCAACACCCCCCCCCCCCCTTCTAGCTTTCCTGCCGTGCCTCTGCTATAATCAGTCTGAAGAAGGGTCCTGACCCAAAACATCACCTATCCATGTTCTCCAGAGATGCTGCCTGACACACTGAGTTACTCCAGCACTTTGTGTGTTTTTTTGGTAAATCAGCATCAGTAGATTGTTGTTTCTACAAACTGTATATTTAATCTCTTTTTCGGTTTTAGTTCTGATAGATTAGGTATTTAGAACGCAAGTTAACCTAGAAACTCAAAGTGGGATGAGGACTGAACAAGGACAAGAAAGTGCCTTTAGTTAAAATAAAACTCACAACATGGTTAGAGGGAGCTTGGTTCCACAATGCCTCTTAATGCAGCTCTGCGCATAAAATTAGGGATCCTAGATCGGTTGATAACTGATCTGGAGTGTTCATTAACGTTCAAAACTAATTAGCTAAAGTAATCTGGATTCACATTGATATTCATCTCCAGAATTATCTATTTATTTTTCAATTTGGTACACAGCTGTCACACCTTCTGTGCAGTTCTGCAAATATTCATGCCAAGGTCTGGCATGAAAGTGCCCAAACCCACTGAAATTGAAGCTCAATTAGATGAAATACGAGATTAAAAAGAAGAGAGATTCAATTTGAGAATTTAAAAGCAGTCCCTCTATAACCACATTGGAACTGAGCAGATTTTTACCATTTGTGGCCATAATTCCTGTCATCCTTTAAATTCACATCAGTAATATTTCCTGCATGGGAGTTGAATCATGGATTTGTTACAACGCAAAAGGAGACCATTTGGCCCAAAGAGTCTATGCCAGTTACGTGAAGAACATTCAGATTATTTGCCATCACCGACTTGTTCACACTCTGGGAATTCTTACCCTGTCCTGATGATCCTCCATGACCCCAATGTTCTTCGCCAGCTGTTCATTCATTGCTTTAACGTTAACACCTTTACACAACCTCTTCTTCTGCTCAAAGATTTTTTGCTCCAAGACCTTTATCTGTATTGAAAAGATTTAAACAAAAGGAATTTACAAGACATGTTTATTGACACAGTCACAGATTCTCCAATTTGTGTGAATGCAGACAATGCATGTGAGCACATATATGCAGGCATACAGTCAGAGGTACCCACAAACATACGCTGAAATGGATATACATCCATGTCCTCACAGTCATGGAGATTCACTCCCCCAGATTCCTGCCTTGGACCCGGTTCAAATTCTCCTGGCATCGTGCATTGTCTATCTCACCCCACCCCCAACACAGCAACTCTGTGGGCCTGGAGTAGTATCTTGCTACCAAACTTTTATTTCCTGAAATTATTCTCCTGTTGTGGACAGTAAGTCAGGAAGTAGAATCAAATAGAGAGGGGCAAAGTTTAAAGGAGATGTGCAGGACAAGGTTTTTTACACAGAAGGTGGTGGGTGCCTGGAACGCACTGCCTGGGGTGGCAGTGGAGACAGATACGATAGTAGTGTTTAAAGGGCTTTTAGAAAGGCACATGGATATGCAGGGAATGGGGGGGATATGGACCACATGCAGGCAGAGGAGATTAGTTTATCTTGTCATCATGTTTGGCTTGGACATTGTGGGAAGAAGGGTCTACAACTGTGCTCTACTGTTATATGTTCTAAATAAATCTCCCATCTCTGGGCATCCTGGCTCAGATTTCATTTCCAACAGAATTTCCATTTCCTTGCTATCAATGCCAAGTAGTAAGCCACATCTTCACCTCCACTTCCAGATCCTTGATTTTTTGCTTCTCAGTGGTGATTTGTTCCTCCAGCTTCTCCTGGTAAATCAAGCTGTTTTGAATGCTTTCCATGTCCACTTGGTCCTGCTGCTGGTTGTGTTTGCTCTCCAAAAGCTGTAGATTTAACATTAACTCCTCACGATCCTTTTTCATTTTCTCGATATCTGCCCTATTAAAATCAGAAGGATCAAGAATCAAAGGACAACCCTTCACAGTACAGGCAGTCCCCAGGTTACAGACGACCTGACTTACAGAGATCCAACTTTACACATGTTTTCCCATGTCAAAAATAAGTTTGGCTCAGATTCATCCCTTTGAAAACAGATCACTGCAACCTAAAAAGCACACTGAACATTTTCTTCCAAACCATAGAGTGATTTCTGCCCTTGTCAATAACCCACAGCAGTGAAATGAATATACATGTTGTGTGAGTAGAAATGTGAGGATACTGTTCATCCTACACCTTGTAAACAAGAGAAATGGAAATATCACAAGAAAATAAATCAATATTTCTTCTCCAGATGAAACACAATCACAAACCTTCCTGTAGAAACTTTCAGTTAAGACTGGAATCAGAAGTAGTCGATAGATTAAACTCAGCAATACAATTAAGGAGGACATTTTAAAATGGGTATTCAATGAATCAATTAATCATTATACATCCAAGCAAAATTTGCAGCCAAACTGCTGCCAAGGTATTTTGACTTTCATACATCAAGTCCATACATCAAAGATTGTAATTTCTACATATATCATAGTATTGGGGTAAATTGTATGTTTTTGACATGGAAAATTCAGTTTATGGTCAATTCTCTGTGTCGGAACCCTTGTGTATCCTGGGTACTGCCTGTGTGGCTTTGGCACAAATCTGATAAGAGTTACCACTAGACTTGTCTTCAGTAACCATCACTGAAATATTCCTGCGCAACCTGTTTTAATGGTTGAAATCCTCCATTTTGTTTTGGCTTTAAAAGTTCATCCGAACACCCGCCCTCCTTCATCAATTCTGATTTCACTGCCAATTTCCAATTGAATAATTGAACGGTTTATTTTAGTTATTAGTGACACTGACGCATCACACAGTAATTTCTATCAAAACAGTATTTCTATCTGGGCACATACATCCCAACTACCAGTCCTAATGTAACATTAATCTTTTGCATATAGAATCCTGTATCCTGGTGACACTTACAACTGTTTCCTCAGCAGCTCCTGGGACTCCAGGGTATATGCCTGCCGATCTCCCTCCATGATTCTGAACTGATGCTGCAGCTTTGCCAACTCACTTTCAGCTGTAAGGAGATGAATGTAATCTTAGAGCTATGTTCAAAGAAAAACGCATCTATCTGATATTATTCCACTGCCCCAAAATATTCATCTATATCATTAAGATTTTAAAATCAACATGTGCTGCGTCATTGTGCACATTGGAGATTTAAATTGGGTACAGAAATTTCCTACCAAGCCCTTCCACCTCTCCATCACTTCCATTGGAACGATTACTCGATGCACTCCCACGAGGCATTGTGTGCATCCAGGTTCTCTCTGAAACGTAAACATATTGGAAAAATATTTTGTACAATAATGACTAGCTTACTTCCATTGAACATGTTAGTTAATAAAGGGAGCTATGAAGGCAGTCAATGTCCAAAAGCTTTGTGATATTTTTGATTCATCAGCATTCCACAGTAACCCAAATACTAATCCTATATTTGGGATCTGTAGACAAGATAAATATGCAAGATACAAGATTGTTGTGGCTGATCATGTGAAATTATTTAATTCAAATTTGAGCCAAATCAAAAGATGAAGTGTTGTGTTGCATTGGAACAGTGTAGGAAGCCAAAGGAAAAGAGGTTAGGTCAGAGCATGATGGAGAATTAAACTGACAGGCTACTGGGAGATCAGGTACTCCCTGCGGACTAAATGCTTACCCAGCCTGCGTTTTCATTGATCCAATGTATGAGGGAGCACATTGCGAGCACCAAATAGAAATATTGAAAATAGGAGCAGGAGTAGGTATTTTACTCTTTGGGTTTACTCCGCTACTCACCACAATCATGGTTTATCATCCACTTAAATATCGTGTTCCTGCTTTCTCTCCATATCTCGATATCTTTGGCATTAGGAACTATATCTACCTCCTTATTGAAAATGCAGTTAATGACATGGCCTCCACTACCTTCTGTGATGTAGAATAGAAACATAGACATAGAAACATAGAAAATAGGTGCAGGAGTAGGCCATTTGGCCCTTCGAGCCTGCACCGCCATTCAATATGATCATGGCTGTGAACATGTGAACGTGTGAATCCCACATGTTAATCACCCTTTGTGTGAAGGGCTTTCTTCTAATTTTCAAATATGATGCTGTGACTTTCAGGTCACTCAGAATATCCCCCCTGTATCAAGTGTGTCCTGTCCTGTTACAACATTAATAGTTTCTAGGAGTTATCCTCTCATTTCAATGCGATACTAAATTTGAAATATACAAGTGCATTGCTTTTCTCTTGATAGGAAGATGGAAAGGTGTAGGCCATTTGGTCCAATGATTAATAAATCACGACTAATCTGGCCTTGACATTGGTTTCTGTCTGGTCCCCACAAACCATGATTTGTCTAATATTTCAAAAATCTACTTGCCGCAGAATAGCGCATTTAGTATCAGTTATGGCTTTAAAGCAAGAACTTTAATATAGGTAAATGTGATTGTCTGCTCTCCACGTTGTAGCAAATGCCTGAAAAGGCCTTTGGAATGAAGAAAATGCTGCCAATGGTTTTCTTATCTGTTCAGTTCCCCACCTACAAAATTACACAAGGCATTGCATACAGGCTTCTGTATACTTAAGGTTTCAGGCTCCTATTCTGACTCACAGACCTCGGAGAGAGGTAATTTCCCTGTGTCTGAGTCTTAAATGGTCGTTATCTTATCCTGAGATTTTACCCACTGATTCTTTAACAGAAGAGACATCCTCACAGCCACAACCAAGCAAAGGAGTTCACCTTCTAAACTCCAATCTGCTTATTTCTTCCTTATAATATAACCCCTGGCAATGTGGAGGAAATCTAGCAAACCTTCTCTGAACTGCCCACAAGTCATTGGCTCCTTCATGTAGAGACAATAACTGCATATAGAACTTATGTCATAAAGCAGAAAATTCTGTCGATGCTAGACATTTTCATCGGGTCAGGCAGCATCTGTGGAGATGGAAACAGATTAATGTTCCAGGTCAAAGACCTGATATTTTAAGATCTGATCAGATCTTGGCAACGCTAGAAAACATGCATGTTTTAAGTTGCAGAGGTTCGGGATGGAGAGAGAGCATAGGGAGTGTTCATTGCTAGAACATAGGGAGTGTTTGTTACTAGGATGGAGACCAGAACACACATTGGTGAAATTAGAGGTGATGCTGGCTGAGAGGAGTCTGGTAATTGGAAATGATCTGCCTAGAGGAGGTGTAAGTAGAGGGAAGATAGCACAAAAATGCTGGAGTAACTCAGTGGGACAGGCAACATCTCTGGATAGGAGTGGGGTTTCGTTTAGGGTCCAGCCGAAATGTCACCCATTCCTTCCATCCAGAGATGCTGCCTGTCCCGCTGAGTTACTCCAGCAGTTCGTGTCTATCTTCGGTTTAAACCAGCATCTGCAGTTCCTTCCAACAACTGTAAGTAGAGGGAGATGACTGAATATAGACGTGAGGGAGAAAAGACATTGCTGTGGCAATTGTTCTGTGATTTCACCATCCTCCAATAGTTACAGCGAATGTTCTTTAATTTTGTAATGCAACCCTCTTGTAATAAAAGTTTTCTAAAGTCTGAGGCCCAGTAAAGTGAGAAGGGAGGATGGAAAATGGCAGATATGGCATCTCCTGACTTGCAATAAGAAGATCCCATGGGGATGTGAATGTATATTAGAGTCATAGAGCTGTATGCCCTCCGGCCCGCCTAGCCCACGCTGACCATGTTACCATTCTAGACTCGTCCTATTTGGGACGTATTTAGCCCATATTCCTCTAAATTCTTCCTATCCACAGATCTGTCCAAATGTTTCTCGGAAAGTGCATTTTAAACGTCACTCAGTTTCTCAACTGTGGAGAGATTTATTTAAATTCGACTGTTATTCGAAAGCCCCGAGAATCACTGGACAGTGATCAGGAATAGTGTGTGATTTCCCTCATAATGCGGTTGCTCCAAGATCGTGCCCAATGTCCTGTCCAGTCTCGCTGAAAGTTACCGCGGCGTATTTGCACGATGCCATTTCGAACTGTCTTTGGTCCTTTGATTCAGAAACATTGAGCATCGACGATGCTTCCGACAGAGAAAAATATAACCACGGTAAGCAATATTAGCAAGCATTGATTATCGCTGAAGCTTCAATGGAATTTTACAAATATTCGGGGAAATTTTTCAGATGAAGAAATCCCAGTAAACTGGACCGGGCAAGAACTGGGGACCTCTGTTCTTTTTGCAATCATTTTGGTTGAAATAGCCTTAAATTATTTTGAATTGTAATGCATGAATCGATGCAGTGAAATGGTTATAATGCAGACTGCACTGGAAATGTTTTCGAGATTAGGTTTAGATTATTGTAACAAATTTGCAAATCTGGGTGTAACCTATGAGAAATTCCCACTTCCTACCTGGCTCACTGGCTCGTGTCCCGGGATCTGCAGTTATTTTCGGCCTGAAACGTTGTTGGCAACAGTCTCTAAGGCCGGGGGCACCAGCCAATCCACAGAGGCTACACTTGCTCGTGTAGCGTTGAATACAATGTGTTGCGATGGCTACCGTATCAGCAATGTGTTAATTCTGAGCTGTGCTGTTCAGTTGAGTTTCACTTTACATGCCTCAGGCCGTTGAAAGGAATATTATAAAAGTTGGCACCGGTTTTGTTTAAATTCAGGCGTAGTTAGAACTTTGAGCAGGTGCATGGTAAAACTTTCAGATAACAAACATATCTGAAGATATATAAAGATATTTGAAGGAAAGAAAACTGCAGATGCTGGTTTAAATCGAAGCCAGAGACAAAATGCTGGAGTAACTCAGCGGGTCAGGCAGCATCTCTGGAGAGAAGGAATAGGTGACGTTTCGGTGTCGAGACCCTTCCTGCATACGTATTTTTATTCCCATTAATGCGTCTCCTGAGAAATAAAAGCAGTGAAAGCCATATATGGCCTCTCGGGCCAGTTCCAACTTTCAATAAGATCTGGACTGATCATTTGCCACAATGTCACTTTCCTGCACGCACTCAGTATATTTTTGTTTAATATCTAGAAATCTAGTGAATTGTGAATATAGCAAACGAGTCTGCACAGTTTTCTTGTGAATATAGTTCCAAAAATATGCTACAGTTGTGTAAATGATATTTTGCAAGCCATTTGCCAAGGTCCTGCATGGTAGGCTAGTCTGGAAGATTAGAAGCTAACTGAATGCATAATTGGCTCCATGGAAGGAAGCAGAGGGTGATAGAGGAAGGTTATTTTTCAGACTGGAGATCCAAGACTATTGGCATGCCAAATTTATTGATGCTGGCCCCATTGTTATTTGTCATTTATTTAAATAATTTGGATGAGAACGTACAAGGCACAGTTTGTAAGTATGCAGATGTTACTAAAATAGAAGGTATCATAAACAGGGAAGATATTTGGCAAACATTATAGCGAGATCTTGATCAGCCGAGGAATGACAAATGGAAAGAAATTCAGAGAGGTGTGAGATGTTCTATTTTGGAAAGTCAAACCAGTAACGGACTTCACAGTGAAAGGTAGGGGCCTTGGGTATGTCCTAGAACAGAAGGATCTGGGAGTACAAGTACATACTTTCTTAAAAGTGGCATCACAGGTAGACGGTGATGAAGGTGTTTGGTACACTGGCATTCATCAGTTAGAGTATTGCATGCAGGAGTTGGGATGTTATATTGCAGTTGTACAAGATGTAAGTGAAGCCACACTTGGAGAGTTGTGTACAGTTTTGGTTGACATGCCATAGGAAAGATGTCATTAAGCTGAAAAGAGTGGAAAGGTGATTTGTAAGGATTTGCCAGAATTTGCGGTCTTGAGTTATAGGGAGAGTTGAGCAGACGAGGACTTTATTCCTTGGTGTGTGGGAGACTGAGCAGCAATCTTATAGAGGTGTATAACAGCATAAAGAGCATAGGCTTAAGGTGAGAGGAGAAAAATTAAAAAAGATCCTGAAGGACAACTTATTCACACAGAGGTTGGTGCAAGAGGGAACAACTGCCAGAGGAAATGGTTGAGACAGTTACAATAACAATATTTAATAAATTTGTGGACAGGTACATGGGTAGGAAAGGTTTAGAGGGTTATGTCTTTTCGAGAGCTAATGGGACCAGTTTAGATGGGCATCTTTGTTGACATGGATGCATTCGGCTGAAGAACCTGTTTCTGTGCTATATTACTCAATGACTCTAAAATTGCCTTCCTAATTTTCTGTGTGTTAACCTTCAGTGATTTGTGCACAAGGTCACCCATGCCTCTCGGAACACTAATACCTTTTCATTTACCATTTAAAAATCCTCTATTTTTTCAAATTTTATACCAAAGTGACTTTTCTGCATAATTTTCTATCTGCCATATCCTTGCCCATTCACATAACCTGTCTATATATCCCTGAAGCCTCTCAACATCCTCCTTTCAACCATTGCTGGCATCATCACTGTATCATCAGTAAACTTGACCATGTTGCACTCGATTGCTTTATCCAAATATTTGACGAAGATCAAAACCTTGCAGCAGCCACCCAATCCATAAATGATCCATTGATTTCTACATTCATAATCTTCTACACGGCATAATCATGGATGAGTCTCACCCCAGTCACTCCCTCTTCTCCGCTCTCCCATCAGGCAACAGGTACAGAAGTGTGAAAACGCACACCTCCAGATTCAGGGACAGTTTCTTCCCAGCTGGTATCAGACAACTGAATCATCTTATCACCAACTAGAGAGCAGTCCTGACCTACCATCTACCTCATTGGAGACTCTCCGGCAAACTTTTATTCGACTGTACTGGACTTTATCTTGCACTAAACATTATTCCCTTTATCCCGTATCTGTACACTGTAGACAACTTGATTGTAATCATGTACAGTCTTTTCGCTGACTGGATAGCACGCAACAAAAAAAGCTTTTCACTGTACACGTGACAATAATAAACTAAACTCAACACTCTGTTTTGATATTTGGTAATTATGAAGAATTTTATATGAATCTTCATCAATATTAATGTAAATCTCTGTTCTCCCTATTCTCACACTGGATTTCACCTCAACCAGTAGTACTATATTCCCTTTTTTGGGAATTCAATTGTCTTAAGTTTCACTACTAAAATATGACATGCAATCACAGATAATGATCCAGTGTACAACTGAGGGAGTCTATTAGGTAAGATGTTGCACCAACCCTCTCAGCTGGATGGAAAGACCCAGTGACTTACCTGAAGACCATGGGTCATCACCTGAATATCAATATCTAATCCTTAATCAATCACAATCACAATAAAACTTTATTAGCCAAGTATGTTTTGCAACATACGAGGAACCTCATTTGCCATACAGTCATAACAATAAAAAGCGACAGGACACACAAAATACATTTTAACATGAACATCCACCACAGTGACTCCTCCACATTCCTCACTGTGATAGAAGGTGAAAAAAAAAGTTCAATCTCTCCCTTCATTGTCCTCCAGCGGTCGGGGGCTCTAACCTTCCGTTGCGGGATGATCTTAATCCCGTAGCCGGCGGCGAGCCTTCCTCGTCGGGGTGATCAAGCTCCTACATCGGGTGGGATCTCAGCTCCTCTGCATCGGCGATTTACCCCAGGTCGGGACCAGTTTTTGGTGCAGCTTTTGGAGCTCCTGACCGGTCTCAACCCGAGACTGCGAGCTCCTGATGTCAACATGACTATTATCTGATATCTTTTTTATGTTGCTGTGTTAGGGATAGTCAGAATGCATGGATAAACTTCTGGTTTTGCCTAGAATCCAATACTGGCTGTGAAATACTCTGGGGTTGGCCAGAGAAAATGACAGATGCTATATTAATGCAGGAAGCTAGAAAAACCTCTTGTTCGTTGGATCTGAGCTTGTTTTGAAGTTTTTTTTCATCATACTCCTCAAGCAAGATACATCTGCATTTAAAACATGTAATTTGTTAATTTCTCTATGAATGTACATAAAGTGCTCATTGCCTCATGCATATTGATCCTGAACCAATTTATGCCAAAACCATTCATGGAATCTGACAATTCAGAAGAAGGGTCTCGACCCAATACGTCATCTATTCCTCTTCTCCAGAGATGCCGTCTGACCTGCTAAGTTATTCCAACTTTTTGTGCCTATCTTTGGTTTAAACCAGCATCTGCAGTTCTTTCCTACAAATTTTGTCTATCACTTGCAAGTCATCTTGGAATTCCATTAACTGCCTCTTGGAGAAGTGGGAAGTTTGGCAGATCAATAAATCCCTTTGATCCAAAGTACTGATATCAAATTATTATCTTCTCGCTTTCATCCCTTACATTTCAAAAGTCATGGGTGTCAAGATAATGTCCTTCTTTATAAACCCTTCCCCAGCACTTTCTACCATTAAAAGTGAGAAAATTCATGCAGTTTTCTTGTGGACATAAGAAGCAGATGCAATTTCATATACAACAATTCTTTATTTATCTGTACACAGTCACATTCAATTTAAAATAATTAAATGAGTCAATCAGTAAAATAGTTTGGTATTAAATAAACAGGACAATTATTGTAAAGTTAAAGTATATCACAGTCTACAATAGTCAAGAGATGTACTTTCCCTGAAGCTTTCTGACAAAAATGATTTGAAAAGTTTATTACAAAAATTAAACAGACTAAAAATGTAAATGTTAAATCAAGGTTTTCAATTAACCCACTGTCTTATTGTAATTATAGTCTAATCGTTCATCTCTTAAAAGTTATGTCTATGATTTGGCTTAAGTTCCATGTATACACCCTCGTGCCCCACCCAGGTATCTATTCTTCTTGTTTGAGAACTGAAGTAAAATTATTTTCTTTCATTTTTTGTCCTATATTCCCAAAATAGACCGGATAGATTACTGTATTCAAACATTAATGAAGCCAACATCCAAAGGCTTGTTATTATTGTGAAGAGCAAATGCAACAAAACTCTTGTTCCATTCTCCCTCTTGTTTTCAAGATTCATAGGCACATTGAAACACTGCTGAAATCTTTTCCACACAGCCCACTGTTCCATTTAATCAAATTTCTAGTCACTTTATGAAAACCTAACAGGTTATTTGTCTCATTGAGAACTGAGAAAACCTTGTAACATAAAAATAATAGGACACTTATATCAATCAAATCAAATCATTACTGAGCTTTCTGTAACTACAAACCCTTAAAATGGTTTTTTTAAGCTCTAAATTTCAGTAAGTTACTGAGCAGTACGAATTTTTCTTATTTCTCAGAAATATTCATGCAACAAACAAAGTATTTTGAAAATATAGTTTTAACTTTGTTTTTGGAAGCTTAAATGCCCTTTAGCTAATACATTGAACATTGAACAAAGTTGTCTAAACTACTGTGGGCTGTGACATTCTACCACTGACATTAATTGTCACTGTCCAACCGGCATAACCACTTCAGGGCGCTTGGCTCGTATCTGTCAGGGAGAAATCAAATCACCACATTATTAAAGACAATAATAATCCATTTTCTCCTCAATAGATTATAAGATCACGATGACATTGTACGCAACATTCAATTTACCTCAGCCTCTGTATCTACTTTGTCTAAGTTTGGTCTCCAAACACCAGAATCAAAATCGTCATTGAATGAAGGATTCTTATCCAGGTTGTATCTTCCTTTTCTCCTCCCCAGCGTTTTGTCAGTATTTGGTGCTGGTGACCCTGTAGTCAGATCTGGAGGATTGGGGAGGGGTGAGATGGGAGGGGAATAGCATTTGACACAATAATGGCTTTACCGCAGCATCTCTAAATTGTGAGACGTTCAGTGAGTTGTGGTTTTTGTATGTTAGAGAAATATGTGTTGATATGCTATGACCAGGGAACATTGAAGCCCTCCTAAAATACCATCTATACTAACTGAAATAATGATACAATTTACTTTATTGCCAGTACTGGTGATATAAAGCTTTTGATGGAATCTGAAGCAACAAACAATTTGCCAGAGAATCCCAATACAGGGTTTTGACCCAAATCGCTGACCATTCCTTGACATCTACAGATGCTACTCGACCCGCTGAGTTCCTCAAGCAAATTGTTTGTGGTTCCTGATATAAAGCATAGGTGTGTCCACTCTTTGAATGATAGCCTCACTTTTCCACACTCAATGAAATGGCAATTGGATCCCTCTTCCCGTATTGTCAATAAATGATTGCTGCCATCGCTGTCACCTCCTTTTCCAGCACTGAGTCTATACTGAGGATTGTCCTGGATTCCTGCAGCCAAATGGCAGGGAAGTTGGCAAATAAAAAATATTTTTTATTTTTATTGTTGTGGACATTCCAACTAAATTACCTAAATATATTAAATTCACACAGATGCCGTTGTAATCTTTACCTGCGTGCTCACCCGAGGAGGTCACACACTTTAGGTTGAGAACAATTTAAATAATGGATTAAGGACATTCCTCCATTTATCCAATTAAGCTCCATCTATTGCACAGAGGTCCTAATTTCTGATCAGACTTGGATGCAATCCAAAGTTGTTTTACCTGAGAAAACACCTATGACTTTTGACTTAATGTGCCAGGTAACCAAACATTTGAATCAACCTGAGCACCTTGTTAAAAACTGTAGCTAAACAATGCTAAGATAATGACACATTCTAAAAAAGAGGAGGGGCATTTAGGCAAATAGACTAAACTGACAAACAATACAATTATTTCATATGTCACAGTTTATCAAAATACTTGTATGAAAGGAAAATGTAATGGGTTTTATTGCATGTTAAAGTCGTATTCACTTACCTGTATGTGGAAACCTGAAATATTCTTCATCAATCGAGTACCACTTCTGTGGAGTGCCAGTATCTGAATGTCTGAGGGGAAGGAGAAGACCAGATTTTTAGATTAATTGATTTTGTTAATTTCTAGGGTGTGGCAAAGCCAGTATTTTATAGTCTACTCTTCATTGCCCTTGAAAAGGTGTGAACCAACTTCTTCTCTGACTACTGTAGCCCACCTGGTAAAGATACCTCTAATACATTCGGGGAGCAATTTGGCCGAGTGATGATAAAGAAATGATGTGATTTGAGGAGAACGAAGTAGTGATGTTCCTTTGTGCTGTTGCTCATGTCCTGCTTGGTGATGTTAGTGATTCTGCAGGAACCTTAGTAAACTTTGTAAACCGCTGCCTTACCTTCAGAAGGCAGTACTCACTGTGGTGACAGAGGTAGTGGATCTTTAAGTTATGGATGGAATGCAAATCAAATGGATGTCTTCAACCATTCTGAATGTTGTTGAGGCTGAAACCATTCAAGTAAAGGGTATTCCACAACATGTTTATGCATGTGGGAAAGGATTTGGGAAGTCAAGAAGCAAGTCGCTCACTGACTATTTGGCCACTAATATGATTGTGGACTATTGGATTTCCTAACGATTTCCGTGCTGGAGTTTGATGATGGTGATGCCATTGTAAGCTAGAAGAAGTTTGTTGGAGGTTAAGACTGACTGGCATTTGTAAATATTACTTGTCCAACTTGCCCATGCCTGTCCAGGTTTTGCTATAAGCTTTGCAGAAATTGCTGAAATATATGAGAAAGCTGTGAATGGAGCTAAAAGTCAATCAATCTTTACCGAAGGGCACAACATCTAGCTTAATGATAGAAGTCATTCATGAAGCAACTGCAATAATTGAGCACAAGACTCAGCCTGTTGACCTCCCGCGGTGATGTTCATGGACACCGCTCTTTGCAACGGCAGGAAACAGTGGTAGATATCTTGAATCTTGTGAATGGGAAAACATATTAACCTCCACTTCAGGAGTGCCCAGTGGGTCCAGCTAAGAGAGATACCTTGGTGTGGAGAGAGATTACTCCCTTTTTAATCCTGGTGTATCTAAATTAGAGTCAGAGGCTTATCCCATTTTCTTGCATTTGACTGATAATCCCGCTAATTCCTTCGTATCCATATATCTGTGCAAGTGTCTTTTAACATTCATAATTGTATCCTTTTTTATTGCCTCCTCTGGCCGTTCATTCCAAATACAGACTAACCTCTGAGTGAAAAAAATACCCTTGAGGTTGCTCTTAAATCTCTCTCCTCTCACCGTAAGTCTATGCCCTCTAATTTTAGAATCCTCTACCCTGGTGAAAAGACTGCAAGCGTTCACATTATCCATGTCCTCAATGAACTTGTGCACCTCAATAAGTTTACTCCTCAGCCTCCTATGCTCCAAAGAAAAAAATTTCAGCCGACCCAGCGTCTCAGTATAACTCAAGCCCACAAGTCCAGGCAACATCTTGGTGAATTTCTTTTGCACCCTTTCCAACTTAATAACAAATTATGAGGGTTTAATGGATAACTAAAGAATAACTTTTTCCAAACCGCTTGCATTGAAGGTTCTCATTTCATTCACAGAGAAGTTCAACACAAGAAATCATTAGCTTAATACACACCTGTATCTGTTTCTCCGACAGTATATAATGACAATGATGATGACTATTAGAAAGAGCAGAGCTCCTGCCAACACGCCAAACAGCACACCATAGAATCCTGGGTTCCTTATGAATCTATCACAGTTTTTCCCGGTATATTGGTAAAATGTGTTCCGATAACATCTGCCAAAAGAAGTTAAAAAACGATGAAGTGACCAATTGTAGATTTAAATGAATAAAACACTTTTTTTTAATAACCTACCAGACACATCCAAAACTAACAAACGAGTAAATGAATAAAGAGATGCCAGGGTCACGAGATTAGGGCCACAACTGGTGTCTTAGATAAACACGAAATGCCAGTCATTTAAAAAAAACCAGTTGATTAGCAAAACTCAGAGTAGTTGGTTGGTTAGGGTGAACAAGTCTCACTGCACAAGGTAGAGGTATGTTTAATGGAAGTATTTCTGCATTTGAGAGTTATGTTTAAATAGTTACTAGAAATTTAAACAAATATTCCAATCTGACATTTCAGTGCGGTTGTGAGGAGTGCAGCATGTTTTGTGTATATATCGTTGCCCGCTCACTTATCCTGTGTACATCCCTTTGCATCTTCCATACATCATCTTCGCAGCTTGTTTTCCAATGTGTCTTTGCAAATTTAGAAACCACATCTTCCCTATTTTCATCCAAAGTATTTCTATAAATTGTACAATGATGAGGCCCCAGCACTGATATCTGTGGCACATCACTTACATAGAAACATAGAAAATAGGTGCAGGAGTAGGCCATTCGGCCTTCGAGCCAGCACAGCCACTTGTTACATCTTGACAACCAGAAGGAGATCCATTCATGTCTACTCTCTGTCTCCTGTTAGACAACTAACTGTCTGCGCAGAGTAATGTTACCTTCTCGACTATTAGCTATTATTTTCATAATATGTTGATGGGACATAAAAATGGTATTGAGGGGCGAATGGTTTACTCATGCTTCTATTTCCTTATGCTCTTATTATGTTCATCTAAGGGAGCCATTAAAATGGAAAATTTCTCATATGCCTGGAATCTATGTTCTGTTCACTCTCTAATGACCCACGCTGGAATGTGGGTGTGTGTTGATATAGCACCTGTGTCTTTCTGATGGGTGCATGTCCGACGCCATCATTAGCTTTAGAGCTTCATGAAAAATGGGGTTATCCATCAGATGCTGTGGAGTGCACAGTACTGTTGAAATGTACCTGAGAAAGAGTCATCCCCTTCCTGACAGCAGAGCAAAGCAATATACAAATGTTACTTACTCGCACGTGGAACCATTAACTTTATTAAAGCAATTCCCATTCCAGTGACAGATGTCAAGCATATATTTGCAGGGTCCTTCACATACACAATATTGCCGATTGCTGCAGTTGACAGTGTAATCATGAAATTGGATTTCACATGTAACATTCAAGTCTGTGATATCTAAAAAAATAATGGGAAAGTAAATGAAGGTGTCAGATGTTTGGACAGTTTGAATACTTGATACATCTAGTTTCCCCTGGTCATAAACAGTCAAGTTCCAACACATTACCAATGGATCCAAATGAGGTACGAAGCCATGGAGCGGACAACCGCCTTGACTGCAAAGAATAGAAAGAAAGACTAGGTAGATAAATGGCCACTAGTCAGTTGAAACCAAGACATTTTTTGTTCTTTATGGTGCATTCCTTTATCTCAAAGATAGTTCCTAGGACAGAAAATGGCTTGAGTGTTCATTCTTCATGTGTGCAGAGGCAGAGACAATCGCAAAGATTGTCGCCAAATTGTGGAGGGTTCTGGGGACCTATTGATTTGAACTATTACCTGGGCCAGGAATTTAAGGAGCAGAATGGAAAAGGAAAGGATAAAAGTAATTGAATGAGTGAATTATTGTGCGGAACATTTGTCAATGCAATACTTACTGTTGATTGATGAGGCCGGAGTATAAATACCAGTGAGTTGCACGTTGTTAACACCCAATTTTGTTCTGAGGCTTTTCAAACTAGCTGTATTATTAATATTAGCGAGCAGTGTTTGGGCTAGATGATGGTTTAAATAGTTGATTTCTGTCTGATTGTTGGTATAGTTGTAGATGCCTTTGGTCTTTGTGATAATGCTTCCTTTCCTGTGGAGAAAGTTAATGCAAGGTTAACTTTTGCTATCTCCATACTTTCTTAAGATACACAAGGCACAAGCAATCACCTCAGAGAACATGATACAACAATGAAAGGACAACTCAAAGCACATATTTCTCAAATGAAAGCAAAAGGGCTATCCTGAATCATTATTCCAAAATAACATGCACTTGGTATAAAAAGAGCGCACAACAGCAAGGACAAGTACAAGAAATGCTGGAGATACTCAACAATTCAGGCAACATCTGTTGAGGGACAAACAGAGTAAACATTTCAGATCACTGGCCTTTGGAACTGTTGGGAGAGTTCTGCCATAAAAGATTGGGTGATCATTGAAGAAACGGTCAGATTCTGTGGGGAAGATCATTCCTTTCAATGGATGGGTGTGCCAGGAGGACTGAATGGCCATCACTTCACACCTCTTGTTTTCCTCTCCCCTGACTCACAGTCCAAAGAAGGGTTTTGACCCAAAACATCACCTATTCCTTTTCTCCAGAGATGCTGCATGACCCGCTGAGTTACTCCAGCTTTTGGTATCTATATCAGTGCTGATCTTTGTGTGGCTTTGGCTCTGTAATAACAGTCTCATGTTTTAGACTCAATTTCTTAGAGAAATATTTATTTCAGGCTAAAACAAATAATATTAAAGGATCATGGTGGTTTGCCAAATTCAAATCAGCTGCCGTGTCTTCTACAACATGACGATGATTACATTTTACAACTTCTTCATTTCCTATAAAGTACTAAGAAACGAGTTGAATCACAAAAGACTGTATAAATTTCTACATCTCCTTTTTTCCATTTTACTGCCACCAGTCCAGAACTTCTTCCATAACAAAACGTGCTATCTATGTGGACATCAAGCACGGTGTGGATTTATCCAACTGTGGATAAATCCACAGGAATGCCTGGAGTTAGCAGGTTCTGATCAGGATGCCTGGCTGATTCCATCCTAAACAGTTCAAAACAATGCTAATTGTCCCAAATTATTACAGCAGGATGATTATTAACAGCCTTAAATGTGCAGCTTTTGATGTGTGAAATGAATGACTAACTTTCTTCACCAGCTGAGGCAGGAACTTGGATAAACATCTCTAAGTCGGGTTTCTAACTGTGCAAAACAACTGTGTGAAAATTGCAAGTATTCAGGATTTAGTTAACCTCTAAGAATTGCTGAATTTAAGGAATTATCAGCTGAAGAATAGAAGGGAATTTCTTTTGCAAATGTTCTTTATTATAACATACCGGAGTTCAGTAACAGTTACTTTGTAAAAGTGCTTTGGTGAGGCCCTTTTGTACAGTGGTGTCAGCTGGAAAAAAACAAAAAAAGAAATTAATTCAAATAAAGCTATGACTGATTCATTAAAATACAGGAATATGATCCAGGACTAAATTTCAAAATAAGCCTAACTAGACACCTGGAGGTATTTACAGTTCACCTACTGAGTATTTCAGGAGATTTATATGTGGAATAACAGACACCTGGGAGTAAGTTACAGAATGGAACCTAATGATAAATTTGAGCCATTAATATATATACAATAGATACCCAGGAATGAGTCACTACACCACATATTAAAGGATATTCCAGTTTCTGAGATGACAGATAGAAACAAAATGCTGGGAATTCTCAGCTGATCTAGTAGCATCTGTGGGGAGAGTTAGCTATTTAGGATGATGACCTCATATCAGAGGAGTTGGAAATGAAATTAATTAAAACTGCAGGCAAAGAAGAAAGGGTGAACAAAACTGATGGAGACAGAAAGTGGGGAAATAAAGTGATTTAATTAGTCAAAAACAAACTGCCTGTGGAACTCTGTGAACCAGGAGGCAATATTTTAGGTCTGAACTCTTCTTCAAGATGTTGGTACCAGCTGAAAGTGTGTGAAAAAGGCAAGTGAATCTGAAGTACAAGAGGGGGGAAAAAAGAAAGGTCCTGCATTTGCAGAATTGTTAGATACAATGCCATTAGGGCAAATTATCTGAAACTAGTGAATTCAGTGTTAAGCACCAAGAATTGCAATGAATCAAGTTGGAATATGAGTTGCTGTATCTCATGATTTACATGAACTTCTTTGGAATAGAGAAGGATGATAAAGACAGAGAGGTCAGGGTGAGAATTTTATGGTGAATTAAAGTGATACACAACTGAAATATCACTTGTGACCAGAATGGAGGTGGCCTGCAAAGGGATAAGTTAATCTGCACTTTGTTTTGGCAAATGCACGGGAGACCACATTGTGAACACCAAATCTAATACACCAAATTGGAAGAAATACAAGCAAATTGCTGTTTCAACGGAAAAACATAATCAAAGACTTGTCCCACCCCAGTCATTCCTTCTTATCCCTGCTCCCATCGAGCAGAAGATACAGAAGCTTGAAAGTGCGCACCACCAGTTCTTGTACAGGGCCTCAGCGTCAGGAACAGCTTCTGTTATCAGGATTCCGCACAGTCCTCCATAAGCTAGAGTACTGTTCGATTCACCTCTACCACATTGCGGACATTGAACATGCTTGTAAACCAGCATCTTCAGTTCCTTATTTCTACTTTCTTTATATGACACAATACGATATAACTTTATTTATCCCAGGAAGGAAATTGATCTGCCAACAGTCATAAAAACACAAGAACACAAAATACATGAAACATGGAATTAAAGTGAAGAGTGGAAAGGATTGGGGATGTGCAAAGATTGGGGGCGGGGGGTGGGGGGGAGAAGTCAGTCTCAGTTTCAGTCTACCCTACGACAGAAGGGGGTGGAGTTGTATAGTTTGATAGCCACAGGGAAGAGGGATCTGTGGTGTTCTGTCCTGCATTTTGGTGGAACCAGTCTGTTGCTGAAGGTACTCCTCAGGTTGACCAGTGGGTCATGGAGGGGGTGAGATGTATTGTCCAAGATGCTCCGCAGTTTGAGGAGCATCCTCCTCTCCAAGAGCACCTCCCATGAATCCAACTCTGCCCCCAGGACGGAGCCAGCCTTCCTGATGAGTTTGTTCATTCTATTGGGGCCTTTGCCATGCTGCCCCAATGAAGAAGATGGTACTGGTTACTACTGATTGGTAGAACATCTGCAGCATCTTACTGCAGATGTTGAAGGAGCGGCGCCTTCTCAAAAAGTACTGCAGTCTCTGTCCCTTCTTGTACAGGGCCTCAGCGTTCCTGGACCAGTCCAGTTTAAGTCCAGTTTACTTTCCAGATACACTCCATGGTATTTGTATTCCCTGGTAAAATGCACATCCATACATCGTTCCTTCTTTTGAAAGTCCACCATTAACTCCTTAGTCTTGTCGGTGTTGAGCTGCAGGTGATTCAGCCCACACCACTCAACCTCCCCTTTGCCCGACCTATTGTATTTGAATTTGGCTTGATTGTTCAATATGTTATAATAAGATAGCATGCAAAACAAAGCTTTTTACTACAGGTACACATGACAATAATATCACAATCACAATCACAATAATACTTTATTAGCCAAGTATGTTTTGCAACATACGAGGAACTTCATTTGCCAACCAAGCCTAAAGAGTGTTTGCATCCCTGGTTGACAGGACGAGAGAAGATAAAAGCGTAGGTGCAACACCTGCTCTTTGTGTTCACCCATTCCATTCCCCCCCCTCCCCTCCCCCCCCTCCACCCCGCCCCATCATTCATGGACCAGACATTATTTCTAGGAAAGCTGTGAGGTAGTTGCAATTCCTCCAACTTAGTATACTGCATTTTAGTATTCACTAGACCAAGTGGACCTGTTGGGCCCAAACCTCTCCTGCATTGGTGCAGCACCCTCTCTCCCCTCCCCTCCCCTCTCTCCCCCCCTCCCCTCCCTCCACCCCTCCCTCCCTCCTCTCTCCCTAGGAGATAGATTTAAACTTTAAAATGTGAATAACTTAAAAATATAACACCGATTTCAATGAAACTTCTTCCATTCGCACAAAAAGGGGCGATGGTGAGTAAGGTGGGCCTAAAATTGTTGCGCTATCATGTACCGTTTTGGCTGTAGTTCAGGAACAAACAAACAAACCAATGAGAGTTTTAGTATATAGATAATATGGTCTCTTCTATATTGGAGAACTAAATGTAGATAGAGAGAGCATTTTGCAGAATGCTTCTCAATGAGCACGACAACCGCTATGCTTCCAATCCCATCACTTTAATTCTCCATTCGACCTCTCTAGCATTGGCCTGCTGCATTGTTCCAAAGAGCTCAATAAGAAACACTGCCCCATCTTTTGACTTGACTAAAATGAAATTCAACAATTTCAGTTGGTCAGCCACTCTATTATTGGGTTTAACATTATCTGCTTTCAGTTTTTCTTAATTCTCTGATGGTATTTCAGATTTTGTTCATCACCTTCCATTTCCATATCCCCAGACATACTTTGACAACCCTCTTGCTGTCGCCATCACATGACCTCATTCAATTTCTCATGATTGCCACTCAATCACAGTCTTTCTCTTTATTCTTTCCTTCCTTTCCCTTTCACTCCACATCATCAAACTTATTTTATTTTTAACTTTTTAATGTACCAATAAAGGATCACAAAGCTGAAATATAAACTGCCAGACTCGTAGAACACTCCCAGCATTTTCTGATTTCATTTCATTTTTTCAGCATCTGCAGTATTTTAGTTTTGGGTTACCAGGAAGACTAACTATTTTCTAAACACAGGCTGGTAAAGATTACAGGGACTTGGTAAATCTTTGTTTTCAGTTATTAACATTGTGGTATAAAATGTAGTGATAATAGTTATTTTAGTTATTTATTCTCACTCAGAATAGAATCTTCAACATGTCTGAATCTGAATCTGAATCTGAATCTGAATTACCTTTATTGTCATTCAAAATGAATTTAACGAAAATCATTTGCCACGCAGCCACAACAGTACAGAGTAAAAGACACAAGACACACAATTTTAACACAAACATCCATCACAGTGACTCCTCCAGACACCCCTTCACTGTGATGGAAGGCAAAAAAAAATCTTCTCTCAATGTTTTACTGTAGTTCTGACGTTTTTTTTCTAAACAATGCTACAGAATAATGTCACTTGAGTCGAAAAAGATCATTTGATAACAAATCCGTTTTTAAGACATCTATCTATATATTATTATATATTACTAAAACTCATCTTGCATGTTTGTATGCATATTTGTTGGTTTGTCCGCGAGATACAGCCAAAATAGTACACGATAGCTCGACAATTTTAGGCCCACCTTACTCACCATTGTCCTGGGGTGTGCAAATAGCAAGTTTTGTTACATTTTAAAAACAATGAACTTAATGAACTTTAATAAATGCGCTCCCCCCCTCCCCACCACCCCCGCCAGGAGGTCCGGCGCCCGTCCCGGTGTGCCCTGCGCCTGACCGTCCTGGTGTCTCCTGCCCTGTGCCCTGCGCCCTCCCTTGGTGCAGCGCGGTGGCAGAGGGTCAAACAAGGTGGCTGTGGCTGCGGAGCTGCCGCTGCAGGAGAGGTTTCCACCCAACGGTTCATTGCTCACTCTGGCCAACACTCTGGCCGCCCGAGGCCGAGGTGAGTGGCTCCCACTCCCCTTTCCTGCCCCCCCCCCCTCCCTGGCCGTCAACGGGTCCACAGATCGTCAGTTGGGGGAGGGTTGCCGGGCCTGCAAGAGAGGCTTGCACCCAACGGGGGTTGCCGTGCCCGCAGGAGAGATTTGGACCCAACGGGTCCAAGCCCGTTTAGTGTATTATAAAAGTGTATTCGAAGTATTGATGAATCTAAATACAGAATCTTTGAAGACATCTATACCAACCTCTGCAATCAAATTTTCAACGAAAATTCTGTATTCCACGCTTGAAATGTTTCCCAACATTTCATCCCAGGTACTGTTCATCCGAAATGTGAGAGTAACTTCTCTCTTTGGTGTGTTTGGACCTGCAGCAAGAGTAGAACATAAAAGCTACAGACATTGGAACAATCCTAGCCATGTGATCAGTTATGCCTCTACAACTGCTCATTGAAAGGTCAATCTTTCTATGGAAAAAAGGGAGAGACCACCACAGGCTGAATCAGAAACCTGATCCGTTCACTCCTGATGTCCATCATAAACAGAAAACAATCAGGAACAGGGGGGGGTTGCTCATTGTTTTCCCAACCTATGGCGAGGCATTTTAATGTCAGTTCTAATTTCACAAAGCCCCATTGGTGGCGATTAGAAGTATAATAACCTTCCCGGTTGTCAGATTAACTACACTTGACTGCATGCTGCATTCTGGAATTAAGCTATCTGGGCAGAATATAAATATCAACATTTATAACAGGCAAATTCCATAATAATGCAGTTAACTTACCAGGTACAGCATTGGTATCGTTAATTCCATTTTCACAATAAGTACCAAAAACATTTGTGGGACAATCACACTTGCAGTGATCTTCTGTTGTTGCACTCGAATTACAAGTACCTCCATTCAGGCAACTGCATCTACTGCAGTAGTCCACTGCTGGAGTCAAGGTAGATGATACAGTTTTTGGATGTGATGAAACTTTCGAAGTTGAATGAGCTGAACTGAGGGTATGAATTTTACTTGTAGTCATCTTAGTCGTGAATGGCATTCTTGTTGACGAATCCCGTATTGTTGTTGGATGTGTTTTTGATGAGGACACGGAGCTTGAAGACATTGCTGTGGTCTGATGGCTTTCTGAGGATGGTGCATTTTTTGATGAAACCTGCGTCGATGTGGGGTATGTTTCTCTTGAGGACTCAGTTACCTGTGATAAACTTGATGTTGTTAAATGTGTTTCTGAAGAGGACTCAGTGACTGATGAAACATCAGTTGTACTTGGTTTGGATTGTGGTGAAAGTTCTGTCCTTGACGATTGCTGGGTTTTTGGAGTTGTTTCCAGAGAGGATGCGGCAATTGTGGATGCTGCTATTGTAGGATGTGATTCTGATGAAGGTTCTGTTGTCGAGGAAGCTTTCACTGATGTGGAAAATGATTCAGATGATGAAAGTGTCGTCACCGAAAAGGGCGTTGTGAAATGTGGTTCTGAAACGGACACACTTTCTGAAGGATTCTGTGTCGTGATGGCAAAAGTTTGTGGTGATTGCTCCGTTCTTATTGATTCCTGAGTTTCTGACTGTGTTTCAGCTGAGGCCAGTGTGGTTGATGATGCTTGTCTATCATTCGGTGTTGGTGAGGAAAATTCTGTTGTGGATAAGCCTTCTGTTGTGCGTTGGTAGGTTACTGACGGAGGCTCTGTTTCCTTTGAGATTGGTGTTGTTAAATGTGTTTCTGTTGTGAAAACAGTTTCTGTTGAAGCTTGTGTTGTCTTTGGATATGTTGATGTAAAAGGTTCCTGCGTATTTGTCTGATGTGCTTCAGGTGAGGAGACAGTGATCGATGATTCTTCTGTAGTTGGATGTGATATTGCTGCAGATTTGTTGGAGGGTGTGATTTGCGATGATTGAGAATATGTTACCACTGAGCTCTCAGTGACCAAAGGTGACGTTGTTGCTGTAGCGAGGGTTTTTGATTGGGACGCACTTTCTGAGGGAATTTCTGATGTTGTTCCATGGGTTTGCGTTGACTGCTCTGTACTTGATGATTCATTTGCAGTTGGCTGTCTTTCTGAAGTGGACATTGTGTTCAGAGATGCTTCTGTAGTTGGATGGGATTCCGATGAAGTTTCCGTTGTCACTGATGCTTGTGCAGATGCTGAACGTGTTTGTGAAGAGGATTCAGTAACCAATGAAAATGATGAGGTTGTGGAGTGGGATTCAACTGGCGTCACAGTGACTGATGAAACTTCTGTTGAGCTTTGATGTACTTGTGTTGAATGCTGTGTGCTTGGCAATTCCGCTGTTGTTGAATGTGTTTCTGATGAAGGTTCGTATGTGGATGTTTGTGTTGCTGGATAGGTCTCTGCTGAGGACTGAGTTGGCGATGATAGTGGTGTTGGTGTTAGGTGGGTTTCAGATGGGGACACGCTGACAGGTGAAGCAGTTGTCAATGTTGGATATGTTGTTGGAAGCTCTGTTGATGATGATTCCTCTATTGTTGTTGGGTGTGTTTTTGATGTGACGGAGATAGAAGACACTTCTGTGGTCTGATGGCTTTCTGAGGATAATTCAGTTTTTGATGAAACCTGCGTCGATGTGGGGTATGATTCTCTTGAGGACTCAGTTACCTGTGATAAACTTGATGTTGTTAAATGTGTTTCTGAAGAGGACTCAGTGACTGATGAAACATCAGTTGTACTTGGTTTGGATTGTGGTGAAAGTTCTGTCCTTGACGATTGCTGGGTTTTTGGAGTTGTTTCCAGAGAGGATGCGGCAATTGTGGATGCTGCTATTGTAGGATGTGATTCTGATGAAGGTTCTGTTGTCGAGGAAGCTTTCACTGATGTGGAAAATGATTCCGATGATGAAAGTGTCGTCACCGTAAAGGGCGTTGTGAAATATGGTTCTGAAACGGACACACTTTCTGAAGGATTCTGTGTCGTGATGGCAAAAGTTTGTGGTGATTGCTCCGTTCTTATTGATTCCTGCGTTTCTGACTGTGTTTCAGCTGAGGCCAGTGTGGTTGATGATGCTTGTCTATCATTCGGTGTTGGTGAGGAAAATTCTGTTGTGGATAAGCCTTCTGTTGTGCGTTGGTAGGTTACTGACGGAGGCTCTGTTTCCTTTGAGATTGGTGTTGTTAAATGTGTTTCTGTTGTGAAAACAGTTTCTGTTGAAGCTTCTGTTGTCTTTGGATATGCCGACGTATTTGTCTGCTGTGTTTCAGGTGAGGAGACAGTGATCGATGATTCTTCTGTAGTTGGATGTGATGTTGCTGCAGATTTGTTGGAGGGTGTGATTTGCGATGATTGAGAATATGTTACCACTGAGCTCTCAGTGACCAAAGGTGACGTTGTTGCTGTAGCAAGGGTTTTTGATTGAGACGCACTTTCTGAGGGAATTTCTGATGTTGTTCCATGGGTTTGCGTTGACTGCTCTGTACTTGATGATTCATTTGCTGTTGTCTGTCTTTCTGAAGAGGACATTGTGTTCAGAGATGCTTCCGTAGTTGGATGGGATTCCGATGAAGTTTCCGTTGTCACTGATGCTTGTGCAGATGCTGAACGTGTTTGTGAAGGGGATTCAGTAACCAATGAAAATGATGAGGTTGTGGAGTGGGATTCAACTGGCGACACAGTGACTAATGAAACTTCTGTTGAGCTTTGATGTACTTGTGTTGAATGCTGTGTGCTTGGCAATTCCGCTGTTGTTGAATGTGTTTCTGATGAAGGTTCGTATGTGGATGTTTGTGTTGCTGGATGGGTCTCTGCTGAAGACTGAGTTGACGATGATAGTGGTGTTGTTGTTAGGTGGGTTTCAGATGGGGACACACTGACAGGTGAAGCAGTTGTCAATGTTGGATTTGTTGTTGGAAGCTCTGTTGATGATGATTCCTCTATTGTTGTTGGATGTGTTTTTGATGTGACGGAGCTAGAAGGTACTTCTGTGGTCTGATGGCTTTCTGAGGATGATTCAGTTTTTGATGAAACCTGCGTTGGTGTGGAGTAAGTTTCTCTTGAGGACTCAGTTACCTGTGATAAACTTGATGTTGTTAAATATGTTTCTGAAGAGGACTCAGTGACTGATGAAACATCAGTTGTACTTGGATTGGATTGTGGTGAAAGTTCTGTCCTTGACGATTGCTGGGTTTTTGGAGTTGTTTCCAGAGAGGATGCGGCAATTGTGGATGCTGCTATTGTAGGATGTGATTCTGGTGAAGATTCTGTTGTCGAGGAAGCTTTCACTGATGTGGAAAATGATTCCGATGATGAAAGTGTCGTCACCGAAAAGGGCGTTGTGAAATGTGGTTCTGAAACGGACACACTTTCTGAAGGATTCTGTGTCGTGATGGCAAAAGTTTGTGGTGATTGCTCCGTTCTTATTGATTCCTGCGTTTCTGACTGTGTTTCAGCTGAGGACAGTGTGGTTGATGATGATTGTCGATCATTTGGTGTTGGTGAGGAAAATTCTGTTGTGGATAAGACTTCTGTTGTGCGTTGGTAGGTTACTGATGGAGGCTCTGTTTCCTTTGAGATTGGTGTTGTTAAATGTGTTTCTGTTGTGAAAACAGTTTCTGTTGAAGCTTGTGTTGTCTTTAGATATGCCGACGTATGTGTGTGCTGTGCTTCAGGTGAGGAGACAGTGATCGATGATTCTTCTGTAGTTGGATGTGATATTGCTGCAGATTTGTTGGAGGGTGCGATTTGCGATGATTGAGAATACGTTACCACTGAGCTCTCAGTGACCAAAGGTGACGTTGTTGCTGTAGCGAGGGTTTTTGATTGGGACGCACTTTCTGAGGGAATTTCTGATGTTGTTCCATGGGTTTGCGTTGACTGCTCTGTACTTGATGATTCATTTGCAGTTGGCTGTCTTTCTGAAGTGGACATTGTGTTCAGAGATGCTTCTGTAGTTGGATGGGATTCCGATGAACTTTCCGTTGTCACTGATGCTTGTGCAGATGCTGAACGTGTTTGTGAAGAGGATTCAGTAACCAATGAAAATAATGAGGTTGTGGAGTGGGATTCAACTGGCGACACAGTGAATGATGAAACTTCTGTTGAGCTTTGATGTACTTGTGTTGAATGCTGTGTGCTTGGCAATTCCGCTGTTGTCGAATGTGTTTCTGATGAAGGTTCGGATGTGGATGTTTGTGTTGCTGGATGGGTCTTTGCTGAGGCCTGAGTTGGCGATGATAGTGGTGTTGTTGTTAGGTGGGTTTCAGATGGAGACACGCTGACAGGTGAAGCAGTTGTCAATGTTGGATATGTTGTTGGAAGCTCTGTTGATGATGATTCCTCTGTTGTTGTTGGATGTGTTTTTGATGTGATGGAGCTAGAAGGCACTTCTGTGGTCTGATGGCTTTCTGAGGATGATTCAGTTTTTGATGAAACCTGCGTCGATGTGGAGTATGTTTCTCTTGACGACTCAGTTACCTGTGATAAACTTGATGTTGTTAAATGTGTTTCTGAAGAGGACTCAGTGACTGATGAAACATCAGTTGTACTTGGATTGGATTGTGGTGAAAGTTCTGTCCTTGACGATCGCTGGGTTTTTGGAGTTGTTTCCAGAGAGGATGCGGCAATTGTGGATGCTGCTATTGTAGGATGTGATTCTGATGAAGGTTCTGTTGTCGAGGAAGCTTTCACTGATGTGGAAAATGATTCCGATGATGAAAGTGTCGTCACCGAAAAAGGCGTTGTGAAATGTGGTTCTGAAACGGACACACTTTCTGAAGGATTCTGTGTCGTGATGGCAAAAGTTTGTGGTGATTGCTCCGTTCTTATTGATTCCTGCGTTTCTGACTGTGTTTCAGCTGAGGACAGTGTGGTTGATGATTGGCGATCATTTGGTGTTGGTGAGGAAAATTCTGTTGTGGATAAGCCTTCTGTTGTGCGTTGGTAGGTTACTGATGGAGGCTCTGTTTCCTTTGAGATTGGTGTTGTTAAATGTGTTTCTGTTGTGAAAACAGTTTCTGTTGAAGCTTGTGTTGTCTTTGGATATGTTGATGTAAAAGGTTCCTGCGTATTTGTCTGATGTGCTTCAGGTGAGGAGACAGTGATCGAGGATTCTTCTGTAGTTGGATGTGATATTGCTGCAGATTTGTTGGAGGGTGTGATTTGCGATGATTGAGAATACGTTACCACTGAGCTCTCAGTGACCAAAGGTGACGTTGTTGCTGTCGCGAGGGTTTTTGATTGGGACGCACTTTCTGAGGGAATTTCTGATGTTGTTCCATGGGTTTGCGTTGACTGCTCTGTACTTGATGATTCATTTGCAGTTGGCTGTCTTTCTGAAGTGGACATTGTGTTCAGAGATGCTTCTGTAGTTGGATGGGATTCCGATGAACTTTCCGTTGTCACTGATGCTTGTGCAGATGCTGAACGTGTTTGTGAAGAGGATTCAGTAACCAATGAAAATAATGAGGTTGTGGAGTGGGATTCAACTGGCGACACAGTGAATGATGAAACTTCTGTTGAGCTTTGATGTACTTGTGTTGAATGCTGTGTGCTTGGCAATTCCGCTGTTGTCGAATGTGTTTCTGATGAAGGTTCGGATGTGGATGTTTGTGTTGCTGGATGGGTCTTTGCTGAGGCCTGAGTTGGCGATGATAGTGGTGTTGTTGTTAGGTGGGTTTCAGATGGAGACACACTGACAGGTGAAGCAGTTGTCAATGTTGGATATGTTGTTGGAAGCTCTGTTGATGATGATTCCTCTGTTGTTGTTGGATGTGTTTTTGATGTGATGGAGCTAGAAGGCACTTCTGTGGTCTGATGGCTTTCTGAGGATGATTCAGTTTTTGATGAAACCTGCGTCGATGTGGAGTATGTTTCTCTTGACGACTCAGTTACCTGTGATAAACTTGATGTTGTTAAATGTGTTTCTGAAGAGGACTCATTGACTGATGAAACATCAGTTGTACTTGGATTGGATTGTGGTGAAAGTTCTGTCCTTGACGATCGCTGGGTTTTTGGAGTTGTTTCCAGAGAGGATGCGGCAATTGTGGATGCTGCTATTGTAGGATGTGATTCTGATGAAGGTTCTGTTGTAGAGGAAGCTTTCACTGATGTGGAAAATGATTCCGATGATGAAAGTGTCGTCACCGAAAAAGGCGTTGTGAAATGTGGTTCTGAAACGGACACACTTTCTGAAGGATTCTGTGTCGTGATGGCAAAAGTTTGTGGTGATTGCTCCGTTCTTATTGATTCCTGCGTTTCTGACTGTGTTTCAGCTGAGGACAGTGTGGTTGATGATTGGCGATCATTTGGTGTTGGTGAGGAAAATTCTGTTGTGGATAAGCCTTCTGTTGTGCGTTGGTAGGTTACTGATGGAGGCTCTGTTTCCTTTGAGATTGGTGTTGTTAAATGTGTTTCTGTTGTGAAAACAGTTTCTGTTGAAGCTTGTGTTGTCTTTGGATATGTTGATGTAAAAGGTTCCTGCGTATTTGTCTGATGTGCTTCAGGTGAGGAGACAGTGATCGATGATTCGTCTGTAGTTGGATGTGATATTGCTGCAGATTTGTTGGAGGGTGTGATTTGCGATGATTGAGAATACGTTACCACTGAGCTCTCAGTGACCAAAGGTGACGTTGTTGCTGTAGCGAGGGTTTTTGATTGGGACGCACTTTCTGAGGGAATTTCTGATGTTGTTCCATCGGTTTGCGTTGACTGCTCTGTACTTGATGATTCATTTGCAGTTGGCTGTCTTTCTGAAGTGGACATTGTGTTCAGAGATGCTTCTGTAGTTGGATGGGATTCCGATGAACTTTCCGTTGTCATTGATGCTTGTGCAGATGCTGAACGTGTTTGTGAAGAGGATTCAGTAACCAATGAAAATAATGAGGTTGTGGAGTGGGATTCAACTGGCGACACAGTGAATGATGAAACTTCTGTTGAGCTTTGATGTACTTGTGTTGAATGCTGTGTGCTTGGCAATTCCGCTGTTGTCGAATGTGTTTCTGATGAAGGTTCGGATGTGGATGTTTGTGTTGCTGGATGGGTCTTTGCTGAGGCCTGAGTTGGCGATGATAGTGGTGTTGTTGTTAGGTGGGTTTCAGATGGAGACACGCTGACAGGTGAAGCAGTTGTCAATGTTGGATATGTTGTTGGAAGCTCTGTTGATGATGATTCCTCTGTTGTTGTTGGATGTGTTTTTGATGTGATGGAGCTAGAAGGCACTTCTGTGGTCTGATGGCTTTCTGAGGATGATTCAGTTTTTGATGAAACCTGCGTCGATGTGGAGTATGTTTCTCTTGACGACTCAGTTACCTGTGATAAACTTGATGTTGTTAAATGTGTTTCTGAAGAGGACTCAGTGACTGATGAAACATCAGTTGTACTTGGATTGGATTGTGGTGAAAGTTCTGTCCTTGACGATCGCTGGGTTTTTGGAGTTGTTTCCAGAGAGGATGCGGCAATTGTGGATGCTGCTATTGTAGGATGTGATTCTGATGAAGGTTCTGTTGTCGAGGAAGCTTTCACTGATGTGGAAAATGATTCCGATGATGAAAGTGTCGTCACCGAAAAAGGCGTTGTGAAATGTGGTTCTGAAACGGACACACTTTCTGAAGGATTCTGTGTCGTGATGGCAAAAGTTTGTGGTGATTGCTCCGTTCTTATTGATTCCTGCGTTTCTGACTGTGTTTCAGCTGAGGACAGTGTGGTTGATGATTGGCGATCATTTGGTGTTGGTGAGGAAAATTCTGTTGTGGATAAGCCTTCTGTTGTGCGTTGGTAGGTTACTGATGGAGGCTCTGTTTCCTTTGAGATTGGTGTTGTTAAATGTGTTTCTGTTGTGAAAACAGTTTCTGTTGAAGCTTGTGTTGTCTTTGGATATGTTGATGTAAAAGGTTCCTGCGTATTTGTCTGATGTGCTTCAGGTGAGGAGACAGTGATCGATGATTCGTCTGTAGTTGGATGTGATATTGCTGCAGATTTGTTGGAGGGTGTGATTTGCGATGATTGAGAATACGTTACCACTGAGCTCTCAGTGACCAAAGGTGACGTTGTTGCTGTAGCGAGGGTTTTTGATTGGGACGCACTTTCTGAGGGAATTTCTGATGTTGTTCCATCGGTTTGCGTTGACTGCTCTGTACTTGATGATTCATTTGCAGTTGGCTGTCTTTCTGAAGTGGACATTGTGTTCAGAGATGCTTCTGTAGTTGGATGGGATTCCGATGAACTTTCCGTTGTCATTGATGCTTGTGCAGATGCTGAACGTGTTTGTGAAGAGGATTCAGTAACCAATGAAAATAATGAGGTTGTGGAGTGGGATTCAACTGGCGACACAGTGAATGATGAAACTTCTGTTGAGCTTTGATGTACTTGTGTTGAATGCTGTGTGCTTGGCAATTCCGCTGTTGTCGAATGTGTTTCTGATGAAGGTTCGGATGTGGATGTTTGTGTTGCTGGATGGGTCTTTGCTGAGGCCTGAGTTGGCGATGATAGTGGTGTTGTTGTTAGGTGGGTTTCAGATGGAGACACGCTGACAGGTGAAGCAGTTGTCAATGTTGGATATGTTGTTGGAAGCTCTGTTGATGATGATTCCTCTGTTGTTGTTGGATGTGTTTTTGATGTGATGGAGCTAGAAGGCACTTCTGTGGTCTGATGGCTTTCTGAGGATGATTCAGTTTTTGATGAAACCTGCGTCGATGTGGAGTATGTTTCTCTTGACGACTCAGTTACCTGTGATAAACTTGATGTTGTTAAATGTGTTTCTGAAGAGGACTCAGTGACTGATGAAACATCAGTTGTACTTGGATTGGATTGTGGTGAAAGTTCTGTCCTTGACGATCGCTGGGTTTTTGGAGTTGTTTCCAGAGAGGATGCGGCAATTGTGGATGCTGCTATTGTAGGATGTGATTCTGATGAAGGTTCTGTTGTCGAGGAAGCTTTCACTGATGTGGAAAATGATTCCGATGATGAAAGTGTCGTCACCGAAAAAGGCGTTGTGAAATGTGGTTCTGAAACGGACACACTTTCTGAAGGATTCTGTGTCGTGATGGCAAAAGTTTGTGGTGATTGCTCCGTTCTTATTGATTCCTGCGTTTCTGACTGTGTTTCAGCTGAGGACAGTGTGGTTGATGATTGGCGATCATTTGGTGTTGGTGAGGAAAATTCTGTTGTGGATAAGCCTTCTGTTGTGCGTTGGTAGGTTACTGATGGAGGCTCTGTTTCCTTTGAGATTGGTGTTGTTAAATGTGTTTCTGTTGTGAAAACAGTTTCTGTTGAAGCTTGTGTTGTCTTTGGATATGTTGATGTAAAAGGTTCCTGCGTATTTGTCTGATGTGCTTCAGGTGAGGAGACAGTGATCGATGATTCGTCTGTAGTTGGATGTGATATTGCTGCAGATTTGTTGGAGGGTGTGATTTGCGATGATTGAGAATACGTTACCACTGAGCTCTCAGTGACCAAAGGTGACGTTGTTGCTGTAGCGAGGGTTTTTGATTGGGACGCACTTTCTGAGGGAATTTCTGATGTTGTTCCATGGGTTTGCGTTGACTGCTCTGTACTTGATGATTCATTTGCAGTTGGCTGTCTTTCTGAAGTGGACATTGTGTTCAGAGATGCTTCTGTAGTTGGATGGGATTCCGATGAACTTTCCGTTGTCACTGATGCTTGTGCAGATGCTGAACGTGTTTGTGAAGAGGATTCAGTAACCAATGAAAATAATGAGGTTGTGGAGTGGGATTCAACTGGCGACACAGTGAATGATGAAACTTCTGTTGAGCTTTGATGTACTTGTGTTGAATGCTGTGTGCTTGGCAATTCCGCTGTTGTCGAATGTGTTTCTGATGAAGGTTCGGATGTGGATGTTTGTGTTGCTGGATGGGTCTTTGCTGAGGCCTGAGTTGGCGATGATAGTGGTGTTGTTGTTAGGTGGGTTTCAGATGGAGACACGCTGACAAGTGAAGCAGTTGTCAATGTTGGATATGTTGTTGGAAGCTCTGTTGATGATGATTCCTCTGTTGTTGTTGGATGTGTTTTTGATGTGATGGAGCTAGAAGGCACTTCTGTGGTCTGATGGCTTTCTGAGGATGATTCAGTTTTTGATGAAACCTGCGTCGATGTGGAGTATGTTTCTCTTGACGACTCAGTTACCTGTGATAAACTTGATGTTGTTAAATGTGTTTCTGAAGAGGACTCAGTGACTGATGAAACATCAGTTGTACTTGGATTGGATTGTGGTGAAAGTTCTGTCCTTGACGATCGCTGGGTTTTTGGAGTTGTTTCCAGAGAGGATGCGGCAATTGTGGATGCTGCTATTGTAGGATGTGATTCTGATGAAGGTTCTGTTGTCGAGGAAGCTTTCACTGATGTGGAAAATGATTCCGATGATGAAAATGTCGTCACCGAAAAAGGCGTTGTGAAATGTGGTTCTGAAACGGACACACTTTCTGAAGGATTCTGTGTCGTGATGGCAAAAGTTTGTGGTGATTGCTCCGTTCTTATTGATTCCTGCGTTTCTGACTGTGTTTCAGCTGAGGACAGTGTGGTTGATGATTGGCGATCATTTGGTGTTGGTGAGGAAAATTCTGTTGTGGATAAGCCTTCTGTTGTGCGTTGGTAGGTTACTGATGGAGGCTCTGTTTCCTTTGAGATTGGTGTTGTTAAATGTGTTTCTGTTGTGAAAACAGTTTCTGTTGAAGCTTGTGTTGTCTTTGGATATGTTGATGTAAAAGGTTCCTGCGTATTTGTCTGATGTGCTTCAGGTGAGGAGACAGTGATCGAGGATTCTTCTGTAGTTGGATGTGATATTGCTGCAGATTTGTTGGAGGGTGTGATTTGCGATGATTGAGAATACGTTACCACTGAGCTCTCAGTGACCAAAGGTGACGTTGTTGCTGTCGCGAGGGTTTTTGATTGGGACGCACTTTCTGAGGGAATTTCTGATGTTGTTCCATGGGTTTGCGTTGACTGCTCTGTACTTGATGATTCATTTGCAGTTGGCTGTCTTTCTGAAGTGGACATTGTGTTCAGAGATGCTTCTGTAGTTGGATGGGATTCCGATGAACTTTCCGTTGTCATTGATGCTTGTGCAGATGCTGAACGTGTTTGTGAAGAGGATTCAGTAACCAATGAAAATAATGAGGTTGTGGAGTGGGATTCAACTGGCGACACAGTGAATGATGAAACTTCTGTTGAGCTTTGATGTACTTGTGTTGAATGCTGTGTGCTTGGCAATTCCGCTGTTGTCGAATGTGTTTCTGATGAAGGTTCGGATGTGGATGTTTGTGTTGCTGGATGGGTCTTTGCTGAGGCCTGAGTTGGCGATGATAGTGGTGTTGTTGTTAGGTGGGTTTCAGATGGAGACACGCTGACAGGTGAAGCAGTTGTCAATGTTGGATATGTTGTTGGAAGCTCTGTTGATGATGATTCCTCTGTTGATGTTGGATGTGTTTTTGATGTGATGGAGCTAGAAGGCACTTCTGTGGTCTGATGGCTTTCTGAGGATGATTCAGTTTTTGATGAAACCTGCGTCGATGTGGAGTATGTTTCTCTTGACGACTCAGTTACCTGTGATAAACTTGATGTTGTTAAATGTGTTTCTGAAGAGGACTCAGTGACTGATGAAACATCAGTTGTACTTGGATTGGATTGTGGTGAAAGTTCTGTCCTTGACGATCGCTGGGTTTTTGGAGTTGTTTCCAGAGAGGATGCGGCAATTGTGGATGCTGCTATTGTAGGATGTGATTCTGATGAAGGTTCTGTTGTCGAGGAAGCTTTCACTGATGTGGAAAATGATTCCGATGATGAAAGTGTCGTCACCGAAAAAGGCGTTGTGAAATGTGGTTCTGAAACGGACACACTTTCTGAAGGATTCTGTGTCGTGATGGCAAAAGTTTGTGGTGATTGCTCCGTTCTTATTGATTCCTGCGTTTCTGACTGTGTTTCAGCTGAGGACAGTGTGGTTGATGATTGGCGATCATTTGGTGTTGGTGAGGAAAATTCTGTTGTGGATAAGCCTTCTGTTGTGCGTTGGTAGGTTACTGATGGAGGCTCTGTTTCCTTTGAGATTGGTGTTGTTAAATGTGTTTCTGTTGTGAAAACAGTTTCTGTTGAAGCTTGTGTTGTCTTTGGATATGTTGATGTAAAAGGTTCCTGCGTATTTGTCTGATGTGCTTCAGGTGAGGAGACAGTGATCGAGGATTCTTCTGTAGTTGGATGTGATATTGCTGCAGATTTGTTGGAGGGTGTGATTTGCGATGATTGAGAATACGTTACCACTGAGCTCTCAGTGACCAAAGGTGACGTTGTTGCTGTCGCGAGGGTTTTTGATTGGGACGCACTTTCTGAGGGAATTTCTGATGTTGTTCCATGGGTTTGCGTTGACTGCTCTGTACTTGATGATTCATTTGCAGTTGGCTGTCTTTCTGAAGTGGACATTGTGTTCAGAGATGCTTCTGTAGTTGGATGGGATTCCGATGAACTTTCCGTTGTCACTGATGCTTGTGCAGATGCTGAACGTGTTTGTGAAGAGGATTCAGTAACCAATGAAAATAATGAGGTTGTGGAGTGGGATTCAACTGGCGACACAGTGAATGATGAAACTTCTGTTGAGCTTTGATGTACTTGTGTTGAATGCTGTGTGCTTGGCAATTCCGCTGTTGTCGAATGTGTTTCTGATGAAGGTTCGGATGTGGATGTTTGTGTTGCTGGATGGGTCTTTGCTGAGGCCTGAGTTGGCGATGATAGTGGTGTTGTTGTTAGGTGGGTTTCAGATGGAGACACGCTGACAGGTGAAGCAGTTGTCAATGTTGGATATGTTGTTGGAAGCTCTGTTGATGATGATTCCTCTGTTGTTGTTGGATGTGTTTTTGATGTGATGGAGCTAGAAGGCACTTCTGTGGTCTGATGGCTTTCTGAGGATGATTCAGTTTTTGATGAAACCTGCGTCGATGTGGAGTATGTTTCTCTTGACGACTCAGTTACCTGTGATAAACTTGATGTTGTTAAATGTGTTTCTGAAGAGGACTCAGTGACTGATGAAACATCAGTTGTACTTGGATTGGATTGTGGTGAAAGTTCTGTCCTTGACGATCGCTGGGTTTTTGGAGTTGTTTCCAGAGAGGATGCGGCAATTGTGGATGCTGCTATTGTAGGATGTGATTCTGATGAAGGTTCTGTTGTCGAGGAAGCTTTCACTGATGTGGAAAATGATTCCGATGATGAAAGTGTCGTCACCGAAAAAGGCGTTGTGAAATGTGGTTCTGAAACGGACACACTTTCTGAAGGATTCTGTGTCGTGATGGCAAAAGTTTGTGGTGATTGCTCCGTTCTTATTGATTCCTGCGTTTCTGACTGTGTTTCAGCTGAGGACAGTGTGGTTGATGATTGGCGATCATTTGGTGTTGGTGAGGAAAATTCTGTTGTGGATAAGCCTTCTGTTGTGCGTTGGTAGGTTACTGATGGAGGCTCTGTTTCCTTTGAGATTGGTGTTGTTAAATGTGTTTCTGTTGTGAAAACAGTTTCTGTTGAAGCTTGTGTTGTCTTTGGATATGTTGATGTAAAAGGTTCCTGCGTATTTGTCTGATGTGCTTCAGGTGAGGAGACAGTGATCGATGATTCTTCTGTAGTTGGATGTGATATTGCTGCAGATTTGTTGGAGGGTGCGATTTGCGATGATTGAGAATACGTTACCACTGAGCTCTCAGTGACCAAAGGTGACGTTGTTGCTGTCGCGAGGGTTTTTGATTGGGACGCACTTTCTGAGGGAATTTCTGATGTTGTTCCATGGGTTTGCGTTGACTGCTCTGTACTTGATGATTCATTTGCAGTTGGCTGTCTTTCTGAAGTGGACATTGTGTTCAGAGATGCTTCTGTAGTTGGATGGGATTCCGATGAACTTTCCGTTGTCACTGATGCTTGTGCAGATGCTGAACGTGTTTGTGAAGAGGATTCAGTAACCAATGAAAATAATGAGGTTGTGGAGTGGGATTCAACTGGCGACACAGTGAATGATGAAACTTCTGTTGAGCTTTGATGTACTTGTGTTGAATGCTGTGTGCTTGGCAATTCCGCTGTTGTCGAATGTGTTTCTGATGAAGGTTCGGATGTGGATGTTTGTGTTGCTGGATGGGTCTTTGCTGAGGCCTGAGTTGGCGATGATAGTGGTGTTGTTGTTAGGTGGGTTTCAGATGGAGACACGCTGACAGGTGAAGCAGTTGTCAATGTTGGATATGTTGTTGGAAGCTCTGTTGATGATGATTCCTCTGTTGTTGTTGGATGTGTTTTTGATGTGATGGAGCTAGAAGGCACTTCTGTGGTCTGATGGCTTTCTGAGGATGATTCAGTTTTTGATGAAACCTGCGTCGATGTGGAGTATGTTTCTCTTGACGACTCAGTTACCTGTGATAAACTTGATGTTGTTAAATGTGTTTCTGAAGAGGACTCAGTGACTGATGAAACATCAGTTGTACTTGGATTGGATTGTGGTGAAAGTTCTGTCCTTGACGATCGCTGGGTTTTTGGAGTTGTTTCCAGAGAGGATGCGGCAATTGTGGATGCTGCTATTGTAGGATGTGATTCTGATGAAGGTTCTGTTGTCGAGGAAGCTTTCACTGATGTGGAAAATGATTCCGATGATGAAAGTGTCGTCACCGAAAAAGGCGTTGTGAAATGTGGTTCTGATACGGACACACTTTCTGAAGGATTCTGTGTCGTGATGGCAAAAGTTTGTGGTGATTGATCCGTTCTTATTGATTCCTGCGTTTCTGACTGTGTTTCAGCTGAGGACAGTGTGGTTGATGATTGGCGATCATTTGGTGTTGGTGAGGAAAATTCTGTTGTGGATAAGCCTTCTGTTGTGCGTTGGTAGGTTACTGATGGAGGCTCTGTTTCCTTTGAGATTGGTGTTGTTAAATGTGTTTCTGTTGTGAAAACAGTTTCTGTTGAAGCTTGTGTTGTCTTTGGATATGTTGATGTAAAAGGTTCCTGCGTATTTGTCTGATGTGCTTCAGGTGAGGAGACAGTGATCGAGGATTCTTCTGTAGTTGGATGTGATATTGCTGCAGATTTGTTGGAGGGTGTGATTTGTGATGATTGAGAATACGTTACCACTGAGCTCTCAGTGACCAAAGGTGACGTTGTTGCTGTCGCGAGGGTTTTTGATTGGGACGCACTTTCTGAGGGAATTTCTGATGTTGTTCCATGGGTTTGCGTTGACTGCTCTGTACTTGATGATTCATTTGCAGTTGGCTGTCTTTCTGAAGTGGACATTGTGTTCAGAGATGCTTCTGTAGTTGGATGGGATTCCGATGAACTTTCCGTTGTCACTGATGCTTGTGCAGATGCTGAACGTGTTTGTGAAGAGGATTCAGTAACCAATGAAAATAATGAGGTTGTGGAGTGGGATTCAACTGGCGACACAGTGAATGATGAAACTTCTGTTGAGCTTTGATGTACTTGTGTTGAATGCTGTGTGCTTGGCAATTCCGCTGTTGTCGAATGTGTTTCTGATGAAGGTTCGGATGTGGATGTTTGTGTTGCTGGATGGGTCTTTGCTGAGGCCTGAGTTGGCGATGATAGTGGTGTTGTTGTTAGGTGGGTTTCAGATGGAGACACGCTGACAGGTGAAGCAGTTGTCAATGTTGGATATGTTGTTGGAAGCTCTGTTGATGATGATTCCTCTGTTGTTGTTGGATGTGTTTTTGATGTGATGGAGCTAGAAGGCACTTCTGTGGTCTGATGGCTTTCTGAGGATGATTCAGTTTTTGATGAAACCTGCGTCGATGTGGAGTATGTTTCTCTTGACGACTCAGTTACCTGTGAAAAACTTGATGTTGTTAAATGTGTTTCTGAAGAGGACTCAGTGACTGATGAAACATCAGTTGTACTTGGATTGGATTGTGGTGAAAGTTCTGTCCTTGACGATCGCTGGGTTTTTGGAGTTGTTTCCAGAGAGGATGCGACAATTGTGGATGCTGCTATTGTAGGATGTGATTCTGATGAAGGTTCTGTTGTCGAGGAAGCTTTCACTGATGTGGAAAATGATTCCGATGATGAAAGTGTCGTCACCGAAAAAGGCGTTGTGAAATGTGGTTCTGAAAAGGACACACTTTCTGAAGGATTCTGTGTCGTGATGGCAAAAGTTTGTGGTGATTGCTCCGTTCTTATTGATTCCTGCGTTTCTGACTGTGTTTCAGCTGAGGACAGTGTGGTTGATGATTGGCGATCATTTGGTGTTGGTGAGGAAAATTCTGTTGTGGATAAGCCTTCTGTTGTGCGTTGGTAGGTTACTGATGGAGGCTCTGTTTCCTTTGAGATTGGTGTTGTTAAATGTGTTTCTGTTGTGAAAACAGTTTCTGTTGAAGCTTGTGTTGTCTTTGGATATGTTGATGTAAAAGGTTCCTGCGTATTTGTCTGATGTGCTTCAGGTGAGGAGACAGTGATCGAGGATTCTTCTGTAGTTGGATGTGATATTGCTGCAGATTTGTTGGAGGGTGTGATTTGCGATGATTGAGAATACGTTACCACTGAGCTCTCAGTGACCAAAGGTGACGTTGTTGCTGTCGCGAGGGTTTTTGATTGGGACGCACTTTCTGAGGGAATTTCTGATGTTGTTCCATGGGTTTGCGTTGACTGCTCTGTACTTGATGATTCATTTGCAGTTGGCTGTCTTTCTGAAGTGGACATTGTGTTCAGAGATGCTTCTGTAGTTGGATGGGATTCCGATGAACTTTCCGTTGTCACTGATGCTTGTGCAGATGCTGAACGTGTTTGTGAAGAGGATTCAGTAACCAATGAAAATAATGAGGTTGTGGAGTGGGATTCAACTGGCGACACAGTGAATGATGAAACTTCTGTTGAGCTTTGATGTACTTGTGTTGAATGCTGTGTGCTTGGCAATTCCGCTGTTGTCGAATGTGTTTCTGATGAAGGTTCGGATGTGGATGTTTGTGTTGCTGGATGGGTCTTTGCTGAGGCCTGAGTTGGCGATGATAGTGGTGTTGTTGTTAGGTGGGTTTCAGATGGAGACACGCTGACAGGTGAAGCAGTTGTCAATGTTGGATATGTTGTTGGAAGCTCTGTTGATGATGATTCCTCTGTTGTTGTTGGATGTGTTTTTGATGTGATGGAGCTAGAAGGCACTTCTGTGGTCTGATGGCTTTCTGAGGATGATTCAGTTTTTGATGAAACCTGCGTCGATGTGGAGTATGTTTCTCTTGACGACTCAGTTACCTGTGAAAAACTTGATGTTGTTAAATGTGTTTCTGAAGAGGACTCAGTGACTGATGAAACATCAGTTGTACTTGGATTGGATTGTGGTGAAAGTTCTGTCCTTGACGATCGCTGGGTTTTTGGAGTTGTTTCCAGAGAGGATGCGACAATTGTGGATGCTGCTATTGTAGGATGTGATTCTGATGAAGGTTCTGTTGTCGAGGAAGCTTTCACTGATGTGGAAAATGATTCCGATGATGAAAGTGTCGTCACCGAAAAAGGCGTTGTGAAATGTGGTTCTGAAAAGGACACACTTTCTGAAGGATTCTGTGTCGTGATGGCAAAAGTTTGTGGTGATTGCTCCGTTCTTATTGATTCCTGCGTTTCTGACTGTGTTTCAGCTGAGGACAGTGTGGTTGATGATTGGTGATCATTTGGTGTTGGTGAGGAAAATTCTGTTGTGGATAAGCCTTCTGTTGTGCGTTGGTAGGTTACTGATGGAGGCTCTGTTTCCTTTGAGATTGGTGTTGTTAAATGTGTTTCTGTTGTGAAAACAGTTTCTGTTGAAGCTTGTGTTGTCTTTGGATATGTTGATGTAAAAGGTTCCTGCGTATTTGTCTGATGTGCTTCAGGTGAGGAGACAGTGATCGAGGATTCTTCTGTAGTTGGATGTGATATTGCTGCAGATTTGTTGGAGGGTGTGATTTGCGATGATTGAGAATACGTTACCACTGAGCTCTCAGTGACCAAAGGTGACGTTGTTGCTGTCGCGAGGGTTTTTGATTGGGACGCACTTTCTGAGGGAATTTCTGATGTTGTTCCATGGGTTTGCGTTGACTGCTCTGTACTTGATGATTCATTTGCAGTTGGCTGTCTTTCTGAAGTGGACATTGTGTTCAGAGATGCTTCTGTAGTTGGATGGGATTCCGATGAACTTTCCGTTGTCACTGATGCTTGTGCAGATGCTGAACGTGTTTGTGAAGAGGATTCAGTAACCAATGAAAATAATGAGGTTGTGGAGTGGGATTCAACTGGCGACACAGTGAATGATGAAACTTCTGTTGAGCTTTGATGTACTTGTGTTGAATGCTGTGTGCTTGGCAATTCCGCTGTTGTCGAATGTGTTTCTGATGAAGGTTCGGATGTGGATGTTTGTGTTGCTGGATGGGTCTTTGCTGAGGCCTGAGTTGGCGATGATAGTGGTGTTGTTGTTAGGTGGGTTTCAGATGGAGACACGCTGACAGGTGAAGCAGTTGTCAATGTTGGATATGTTGTTGGAAGCTCTGTTGATGATGATTCCTCTGTTGTTGTTGGATGTGTTTTTGATGTGATGGAGCTAGAAGGCACTTCTGTGGTCTGATGGCTTTCTGAGGATGATTCAGTTTTTGATGAAACCTGCGTCGATGTGGAGTATGTTTCTCTTGACGACTCAGTTACCTGTGAAAAACTTGATGTTGTTAAATGTGTTTCTGAAGAGGACTCAGTGACTGATGAAACATCAGTTGTACTTGGATTGGATTGTGGTGAAAGTTCTGTCCTTGACGATCGCTGGGTTTTTGGAGTTGTTTCCAGAGAGGATGCGACAATTGTGGATGCTGCTATTGTAGGATGTGATTCTGATGAAGGTTCTGTTGTCGAGGAAGCTTTCACTGATGTGGAAAATGATTCCGATGATGAAAGTGTCGTCACCGAAAAAGGCGTTGTGAAATGTGGTTCTGAAAAGGACACACTTTCTGAAGGATTCTGTGTCGTGATGGCAAAAGTTTGTGGTGATTGCTCCGTTCTTATTGATTCCTGCGTTTCTGACTGTGTTTCAGCTGAGGACAGTGTGGTTGATGATTGGCGATCATTTGGTGTTGGTGAGGAAAATTCTGTTGTGGATAAGCCTTCTGTTGTGCGTTGGTAGGTTACTGATGGAGGCTCTGTTTCCTTTGAGATTGGTGTTGTTAAATGTGTTTCTGTTGTGAAAACAGTTTCTGTTGAAGCTTGTGTTGTCTTTGGATATGTTGATGTAAAAGGTTCCTGCGTATTTGTCTGATGTGCTTCAGGTGAGGAGACAGTGATCGAGGATTCTTCTGTAGTTGGATGTGATATTGCTGCAGATTTGTTGGAGGGTGTGATTTGCGATGATTGAGAATACGTTACCACTGAGCTCTCAGTGACCAAAGGTGACGTTGTTGCTGTCGCGAGGGTTTTTGATTGGGACGCACTTTCTGAGGGAATTTCTGATGTTGTTCCATGGGTTTGCGTTGACTGCTCTGTACTTGATGATTCATTTGCAGTTGGCTGTCTTTCTGAAGTGGACATTGTGTTCAGAGATGCTTCTGTAGTTGGATGGGATTCCGATGAACTTTCCGTTGTCACTGATGCTTGTGCAGATGCTGAACGTGTTTGTGAAGAGGATTCAGTAACCAATGAAAATAATGAGGTTGTGGAGTGGGATTCAACTGGCGACACAGTGAATGATGAAACTTCTGTTGAGCTTTGATGTACTTGTGTTGAATGCTGTGTGCTTGGCAATTCCGCTGTTGTCGAATGTGTTTCTGATGAAGGTTCGGATGTGGATGTTTGTGTTGCTGGATGGGTCTTTGCTGAGGCCTGAGTTGGCGATGATAGTGGTGTTGTTGTTAGGTGGGTTTCAGATGGAGACACGCTGACAGGTGAAGCAGTTGTCAATGTTGGATATGTTGTTGGAAGCTCTGTTGATGATGATTCCTCTGTTGTTGTTGGATGTGTTTTTGATGTGATGGAGCTAGAAGGCACTTCTGTGGTCTGATGGCTTTCTGAGGATGATTCAGTTTTTGATGAAACCTGCGTCGATGTGGAGTATGTTTCTCTTGACGACTCAGTTACCTGTGAAAAACTTGATGTTGTTAAATGTGTTTCTGAAGAGGACTCAGTGACTGATGAAACATCAGTTGTACTTGGATTGGATTGTGGTGAAAGTTCTGTCCTTGACGATCGCTGGGTTTTTGGAGTTGTTTCCAGAGAGGATGCGACAATTGTGGATGCTGCTATTGTAGGATGTGATTCTGATGAAGGTTCTGTTGTCGAGGAAGCTTTCACTGATGTGGAAAATGATTCCGATGATGAAAGCGTCGTCACCGAAAAAGGCGTTGTGAAATGTGGTTCTGAAAAGGACACACTTTCTGAAGGATTCTGTGTCGTGATGGCAAAAGTTTGTGGTGATTGCTCCGTTCTTATTGATTCCTGCGTTTCTGACTGTGTTTCAGCTGAGGACAGTGTGGTTGATGATTGGCGATCATTTGGTGTTGGTGAGGAAAATTCTGTTGTGGATAAGCCTTCTGTTGTGCGTTGGTAGGTTACTGATGGAGGCTCTGTTTCCTTTGAGATTGGTGTTGTTAAATGTGTTTCTGTTGTGAAAACAGTTTCTGTTGAAGCTTGTGTTGTCTTTGGATATGTTGATGTAAAAGGTTCCTGCGTATTTGTCTGATGTGCTTCAGGTGAGGAGACAGTGATCGAGGATTCTTCTGTAGTTGGATGTGATATTGCTGCAGATTTGTTGGAGGGTGTGATTTGCGATGATTGAGAATACGTTACCACTGAGCTCTCAGTGACCAAAGGTGACGTTGTTGCTGTCGCGAGGGTTTTTGATTGGGACGCACTTTCTGAGGGAATTTCTGATGTTGTTCCATGGGTTTGCGTTGACTGCTCTGTACTTGATGATTCATTTGCAGTTGGCTGTCTTTCTGAAGTGGACATTGTGTTCAGAGATGCTTCTGTAGTTGGATGGGATTCCGATGAACTTTCCGTTGTCACTGATGCTTGTGCAGATGCTGAACGTGTTTGTGAAGAGGATTCAGTAACCAATGAAAATAATGAGGTTGTGGAGTGGGATTCAACTGGCGACACAGTGAATGATGAAACTTCTGTTGAGCTTTGATGTACTTGTGTTGAATGCTGTGTGCTTGGCAATTCCGCTGTTGTCGAATGTGTTTCTGATGAAGGTTCGGATGTGGATGTTTGTGTTGCTGGATGGGTCTTTGCTGAGGCCTGAGTTGGCGATGATAGTGGTGTTGTTGTTAGGTGGGTTTCAGATGGAGACACGCTGACAGGTGAAGCAGTTGTCAATGTTGGATATGTTGTTGGAAGCTCTGTTGATGATGATTCCTCTGTTGTTGTTGGATGTGTTTTTGATGTGATGGAGCTAGAAGGCACTTCTGTGGTCTGATGGCTTTCTGAGGATGATTCAGTTTTTGATGAAACCTGCGTCGATGTGGAGTATGTTTCTCTTGACGACTCAGTTACCTGTGATAAACTTGATGTTGTTAAATGTGTTTCTGAAGAGGACTCAGTGACTGATGAAACATCAGTTGTACTTGGATTGGATTGTGGTGAAAGTTCTGTCCTTGACGATCGCTGGGTTTTTGGAGTTGTTTCCAGAGAGGATGCGGCAATTGTGGATGCTGCTATTGTAGGATGTGATTCTGATGAAGGTTCTGTTGTCGAGGAAGCTTTCACTGATGTGGAAAATGATTCCGATGATGAAAGTGTCGTCACCGAAAAAGGCGTTGTGAAATGTGGTTCTGAAACGGACACACTTTCTGAAGGATTCTGTGTCGTGATGGCAAACGTTTGTGGTGATTGCTCCGTTCTTATTGATTCCTGCGTTTCTGACTGTGTTTCAGCTGAGGACAGTGTGGTTGATGATTGGCGATCATTTGGTGTTGGTGAGGAAAATTCTGTTGTGGATAAGCCTTCTGTTGTGCGTTGGTAGGTTACTGATGGAGGCTCTGTTTCCTTTGAGATTGGTGTTGTTAAATGTGTTTCTGTTGTGAAAACAGTTTCTGTTGAAGCTTGTGTTGTCTTTGGATATGTTGATGTAAAAGGTTCCTGCGTATTTGTCTGATGTGCTTCAGGTGAGGAGACAGTGATCGAGGATTCTTCTGTAGTTGGATGTGATATTGCTGCAGATTTGTTGGAGGGTGTGATTTGCGATGATTGAGAATACGTTACCACTGAGCTCTCAGTGACCAAAGGTGACGTTGTTGCTGTCGCGAGGGTTTTTGATTGGGACGCACTTTCTGAGGGAATTTCTGATGTTGTTCCATGGGTTTGCGTTGACTGCTCTGTACTTGATGATTCATTTGCAGTTGGCTGTCTTTCTGAAGTGGACATTGTGTTCAGAGATGCTTCTGTAGTTGGATGGGATTCCGATGAACTTTCCGTTGTCACTGATGCTTGTGCAGATGCTGAACGTGTTTGTGAAGAGGATTCAGTAACCAATGAAAATAATGAGGTTGTGGAGTGGGATTCAACTGGCGACACAGTGAATGATGAAACTTCTGTTGAGCTTTGATGTACTTGTGTTGAATGCTGTGTGCTTGGCAATTCCGCTGTTGTCGAATGTGTTTCTGATGAAGGTTCGGATGTGGATGTTTGTGTTGCTGGATGGGTCTTTGCTGAGGCCTGAGTTGGCGATGATAGTGGTGTTGTTGTTAGGTGGGTTTCAGATGGAGACACGCTGACAGGTGAAGCAGTTGTCAATGTTGGATATGTTGTTGGAAGCTCTGTTGATGATGATTCCTCTGTTGTTGTTGGATGTGTTTTTGATGTGATGGAGCTAGAAGGCACTTCTGTGGTCTGATGGCTTTCTGAGGATGATTCAGTTTTTGATGAAACCTGCGTCGATGTGGAGTATGTTTCTCTTGACGACTCAGTTACCTGTGATAAACTTGATGTTGTTAAATGTGTTTCTGAAGAGGACTCAGTGACTGATGAAACATCAGTTGTACTTGGATTGGATTGTGGTGAAAGTTCTGTCCTTGACGATCGCTGGGTTTTTGGAGTTGTTTCCAGAGAGGATGCGGCAATTGTGGATGCTGCTATTGTAGGATGTGATTCTGATGAAGGTTCTGTTGTCGAGGAAGCTTTCACTGATGTGGAAAATGATTCCGATGATGAAAGTGTCGTCACCGAAAAAGGCGTTGTGAAATGTGGTTCTGAAACGGACACACTTTCTGAAGGATTCTGTGTCGTGATGGCAAACGTTTGTGGTGATTGCTCCGTTCTTATTGATTCCTGCGTTTCTGACTGTGTTTCAGCTGAGGACAGTGTGGTTGATGATTGGCGATCATTTGGTGTTGGTGAGGAAAATTCTGTTGTGGATAAGCCTTCTGTTGTGCGTTGGTAGGTTACTGATGGAGGCTCTGTTTCCTTTGAGATTGGTGTTGTTAAATGTGTTTCTGTTGTGAAAATAGTTTCTGTTGAAGCTTGTGTTGTCTTTGGATATGTTGATGTAAAAGGTTCCTGCGTATTTGTCTGATGTGCTTCAGGTGAGGAGACAGTGATCGATGATTCGTCTGTAGTTGGATGTGATATTGCTGCAGATTTGTTGGAGGGTGTGATTTGCGATGATTGAGAATACGTTACCACTGAGCTCTCAGTGACCAAAGGTGACGTTGTTGCTGTAGCGAGGGTTTTTGATTGGGACGCACTTTCTGAGGGAATTTCTGATGTTGTTCCATGGTTTTGCGTTGACTGCTCTGTACTTGATGATTCATTTGCAGTTGGCTGTCTTTCTGAAGTGGACATTGTGTTCAGAGATGCTTCTGTAGTTGGATGGGATTCCGATGAACTTTCCGTTGTCACTGATGCTTGTGCAGATGCTGAACGTGTTTGTGAAGAGGATTCAGTAAACAATGAAAATAATGAGGTTGTGGAGTGGGATTCAACTGGCGACACAGTGAATGATGAAACTTCTGTTGAGCTTTGATGTACTTGTGTTGAATGCTGTGTGCTTGGCAATTCCGCTGTTGTCGAATGTGTTTCTGATGAAGGTTCGGATGTGGATGTTTGTGTTGCTGGATGGGTCTTTGCTGAGGCCTGAGTTGGCGATGATAGTGGTGTTGTTGTTAGGTGGGTTTCAGATGGAGACACGCTGACAGGTGAAGCAGTTGTCAATGTTGGATATGTTGTTGGAAGCTCTGTTGATGATGATTCCTCTGTTGCTGTTGGATGTGTTTTTGATGTGATGGAGCTAGAAGGCACTTCTGTGGTCTGATGGCTTTCTGAGGATGATTCAGTTTTTGATGAAACCTGCGTCGATGTGGAGTATGTTTCTCTTGACGACTCAGTTACCTGTGATAAACTTGATGTTGTTAAATGTGTTTCTGAAGAGGACTCAGTGACTGATGAAACATCAGTTGTACTTGGATTGGATTGTGGTGAAAGTTCTGTCCTTGACGATCGCTGGGTTTTTGGAGTTGTTTCCAGAGAGGATGCGGCAATTGTGGATGCTGCTATTGTAGGATGTGATTCTGATGAAGGTTCTGTTGTCGAGGAAGCTTTCACTGATGTGGAAAATGATTCCGATGATGAAAGTGTCGTCACCGAAAAAGGCGTTGTGAAATGTGGTTCTGAAACGGACACACTTTCTGAAGGATTCTGTGTCGTGATGGCAAACGTTTGTGGTGATTGCTCCGTTCTTATTGATTCCTGCGTTTCTGACTGTGTTTCAGCTGAGGACAGTGTGGTTGATGATTGGCGATCATTTGGTGTTGGTGAGGAAAATTCTGTTGTGGATAAGCCTTCTGTTGTGCGTTGGTAGGTTACTGATGGAGGCTCTGTTTCCTTTGAGATTGGTGTTGTTAAATGTGTTTCTGTTGTGAAAACAGTTTCTGTTGAAGCTTGTGTTGTCTTTGGATATGTTGATGTAAAAGGTTCCTGCGTATTTGTCTGATGTGCTTCAGGTGAGGAGACAGTGATCGAGGATTCTTCTGTAGTTGGATGTGATATTGCTGCAGATTTGTTGGAGGGTGTGATTTGCGATGATTGAGAATACGTTACCACTGAGCTCTCAGTGACCAAAGGTGACGTTGTTGCTGTCGCGAGGGTTTTTGATTGGGACGCACTTTCTGAGGGAATTTCTGATGTTGTTCCATGGGTTTGCGTTGACTGCTCTGTACTTGATGATTCATTTGCAGTTGGCTGTCTTTCTGAAGTGGACATTGTGTTCAGAGATGCTTCTGTAGTTGGATGGGATTCCGATGAACTTTCCGTTGTCACTGATGCTTGTGCAGATGCTGAACGTGTTTGTGAAGAGGATTCAGTAACCAATGAAAATAATGAGGTTGTGGAGTGGGATTCAACTGGCGACACAGTGAATGATGAAACTTCTGTTGAGCTTTGATGTACTTGTGTTGAATGCTGTGTGCTTGGCAATTCCGCTGTTGTCGAATGTGTTTCTGATGAAGGTTCGGATGTGGATGTTTGTGTTGCTGGATGGGTCTTTGCTGAGGCCTGAGTTGGCGATGATAGTGGTGTTGTTGTTAGGTGGGTTTCAGATGGAGACACGCTGACAGGTGAAGCAGTTGTCAATGTTGGATATGTTGTTGGAAGCTCTGTTGATGATGATTCCTCTGTTGTTGTTGGATGTGTTTTTGATGTGATGGAGCTAGAAGGCACTTCTGTGGTCTGATGGCTTTCTGAGGATGATTCAGTTTTTGATGAAACCTGCGTCGATGTGGAGTATGTTTCTCTTGACGACTCAGTTACCTGTGATAAACTTGATGTTGTTAAATGTGTTTCTGAAGAGGACTCAGTGACTGATGAAACATCAGTTGTACTTGGATTGGATTGTGGTGAAAGTTCTGTCCTTGACGATCGCTGGGTTTTTGGAGTTGTTTCCAGAGAGGATGCGGCAATTGTGGATGCTGCTATTGTAGGATGTGATTCTGATGAAGGTTCTGTTGTCGAGGAAGCTTTCACTGATGTGGAAAATGATTCCGATGATGAAAGTGTCGTCACCGAAAAAGGCGTTGTGAAATGTGGTTCTGAAACGGACACACTTTCTGAAGGATTCTGTGTCGTGATGGCAAACGTTTGTGGTGATTGCTCCGTTCTTATTGATTCCTGCGTTTCTGACTGTGTTTCAGCTGAGGACAGTGTGGTTGATGATTGGCGATCATTTGGTGTTGGTGAGGAAAATTCTGTTGTGGATAAGCCTTCTGTTGTGCGTTGGTAGGTTACTGATGGAGGCTCTGTTTCCTTTGAGATTGGTGTTGTTAAATGTGTTTCTGTTGTGAAAACAGTTTCTGTTGAAGCTTGTGTTGTCTTTGGATATGTTGATGTAAAAGGTTCCTGCGTATTTGTCTGATGTGCTTCAGGTGAGGAGACAGTGATCGAGGATTCTTCTGTAGTTGGATGTGATATTGCTGCAGATTTGTTGGAGGGTGTGATTTGCGATGATTGAGAATACGTTACCACTGAGCTCTCAGTGACCAAAGGTGACGTTGTTGCTGTCGCGAGGGTTTTTGATTGGGACGCACTTTCTGAGGGAATTTCTGATGTTGTTCCATGGGTTTGCGTTGACTGCTCTGTACTTGATGATTCATTTGCAGTTGGCTGTCTTTCTGAAGTGGACATTGTGTTCAGAGATGCTTCTGTAGTTGGATGGGATTCCGATGAACTTTCCGTTGTCACTGATGCTTGTGCAGATGCTGAACGTGTTTGTGAAGAGGATTCAGTAACCAATGAAAATAATGAGGTTGTGGAGTGGGATTCAACTGGCGACACAGTGAATGATGAAACTTCTGTTGAGCTTTGATGTACTTGTGTTGAATGCTGTGTGCTTGGCAATTCCGCTGTTGTCGAATGTGTTTCTGATGAAGGTTCGGATGTGGATGTTTGTGTTGCTGGATGGGTCTTTGCTGAGGCCTGAGTTGGCGATGATAGTGGTGTTGTTGTTAGGTGGGTTTCAGATGGAGACACGCTGACAGGTGAAGCAGTTGTCAATGTTGGATATGTTGTTGGAAGCTCTGTTGATGATGATTCCTCTGTTGTTGTTGGATGTGTTTTTGATGTGATGGAGCTCGAAGGCACTTCTGTGGTCTGATGGCTTTCTGAGGATGATTCAGTTTTTGATGAAACCTGCGTCGATGTGGAGTATGTTTCTCTTGACGACTCAGTTACCTGTGATAAACTTGATGTTGTTAAATGTGTTTCTGAAGAGGACTCAGTGACTGATGAAACATCAGTTGTACTTGGATTGGATTGTGGTGAAAGTTCTGTCCTTGACGATCGCTGGGTTTTTGGAGTTGTTTCCAGAGAGGATGCGGCAATTGTGGATGCTGCTATTGTAGGATGTGATTCTGATGAAGGTTCTGTTGTCGAGGAAGCTTTCACTGATGTGGAAAATGATTCCGATGATGAAAGCGTCGTCACCGAAAAAGGCGTTGTGAAATGTGGTTCTGAAACGGACACACTTTCTGAAGGATTCTGTGTCGTGATGGCAAACGTTTGTGGTGATTGCTCCGTTCTTATTGATTCCTGCGTTTCTGACTGTGTTTCAGCTGAGGACAGTGTGGTTGATGATTGGCGATCATTTGGTGTTGGTGAGGAAAATTCTGTTGTGGATAAGCCTTCTGTTGTGCGTTGGTAGGTTACTGATGGAGGCTCTGTTTCCTTTGAGATTGGTGTTGTTAAATGTGTTTCTGTTGTGAAAACAGTTTCTGTTGAAGCTTGTGTTGTCTTTGGATATGTTGATGTAAAAGGTTCCTGCGTATTTGTCTGATGTGCTTCAGGTGAGGAGACAGTGATCGAGGATTCTTCTGTAGTTGGATGTGATATTGCTGCAGATTTGTTGGAGGGTGTGATTTGCGATGATTGAGAATACGTTACCACTGAGCTCTCAGTGACCAAAGGTGACGTTGTTGCTGTCGCGAGGGTTTTTGATTGGGACGCACTTTCTGAGGGAATTTCTGATGTTGTTCCATGGGTTTGCGTTGACTGCTCTGTACTTGATGATTCATTTGCAGTTGGCTGTCTTTCTGAAGTGGACATTGTGTTCAGAGATGCTTCTGTAGTTGGATGGGATTCCGATGAACTTTCCGTTGTCACTGATGCTTGTGCAGATGCTGAACGTGTTTGTGAAGAGGATTCAGTAACCAATGAAAATAATGAGGTTGTGGAGTGGGATTCAACTGGCGACACAGTGAATGATGAAACTTCTGTTGAGCTTTGATGTACTTGTGTTGAATGCTGTGTGCTTGGCAATTCCGCTGTTGTCGAATGTGTTTCTGATGAAGGTTCGGATGTGGATGTTTGTGTTGCTGGATGGGTCTTTGCTGAGGCCTGAGTTGGCGATGATAGTGGTGTTGTTGTTAGGTGGGTTTCAGATGGAGACACGCTGACAGGTGAAGCAGTTGTCAATGTTGGATATGTTGTTGGAAGCTCTGTTGATGATGATTCCTCTGTTGTTGTTGGATGTGTTTTTGATGTGATGGAGCTAGAAGGCACTTCTGTGGTCTGATGGCTTTCTGAGGATGATTCAGTTTTTGATGAAACCTGCGTCGATGTGGAGTATGTTTCTCTTGACGACTCAGTTACCTGTGATAAACTTGATGTTGTTAAATGTGTTTCTGAAGAGGACTCAGTGACTGATGAAACATCAGTTGTACTTGGATTGGATTGTGGTGAAAGTTCTGTCCTTGACGATCGCTGGGTTTTTGGAGTTGTTTCCAGAGAGGATGCGGCAATTGTGGATGCTGCTATTGTAGGATGTGATTCTGATGAAGGTTCTGTTGTCGAGGAAGCTTTCACTGATGTGGAAAATGATTCCGATGATGAAAGTGTCGTCACCGAAAAAGGCGTTGTGAAATGTGGTTCTGAAACGGACACACTTTCTGAAGGATTCTGTGTCGTGATGGCAAACGTTTGTGGTGATTGCTCCGTTCTTATTGATTCCTGCGTTTCTGACTGTGTTTCAGCTGAGGACAGTGTGGTTGATGATTGGCGATCATTTGGTGTTGGTGAGGAAAATTCTGTTGTGGATAAGCCTTCTGTTGTGCGTTGGTAGGTTACTGATGGAGGCTCTGTTTCCTTTGAGATTGGTGTTGTTAAATGTGTTTCTGTTGTGAAAACAGTTTCTGTTGAAGCTTGTGTTGTCTTTGGATATGTTGATGTAAAAGGTTCCTGCGTATTTGTCTGATGTGCTTCAGGTGAGGAGACAGTGATCGAGGATTCTTCTGTAGTTGGATGTGATATTGCTGCAGATTTGTTGGAGGGTGTGATTTGCGATGATTGAGAATACGTTACCACTGAGCTCTCAGTGACCAAAGGTGACGTTGTTGCTGTCGCGAGGGTTTTTGATTGGGACGCACTTTCTGAGGGAATTTCTGATGTTGTTCCATGGGTTTGCGTTGACTGCTCTGTACTTGATGATTCATTTGCAGTTGGCTGTCTTTCTGAAGTGGACATTGTGTTCAGAGATGCTTCTGTAGTTGGATGGGATTCCGATGAACTTTCCGTTGTCACTGATGCTTGTGCAGATGCTGAACGTGTTTGTGAAGAGGATTCAGTAACCAATGAAAATAATGAGGTTGTGGAGTGGGATTCAACTGGCGACACAGTGAATGATGAAACTTCTGTTGAGCTTTGATGTACTTGTGTTGAATGCTGTGTGCTTGGCAATTCCGCTGTTGTCGAATGTGTTTCTGATGAAGGTTCGGATGTGGATGTTTGTGTTGCTGGATGGGTCTTTGCTGAGGCCTGAGTTGGCGATGATAGTGGTGTTGTTGTTAGGTGGGTTTCAGATGGAGACACGCTGACAGGTGAAGCAGTTGTCAATGTTGGATATGTTGTTGGAAGCTCTGTTGATGATGATTCCTCTGTTGTTGTTGGATGTGTTTTTGATGTGATGGAGCTAGAAGGCACTTCTGTGGTCTGATGGCTTTCTGAGGATGATTCAGTTTTTGATGAAACCTGCGTCGATGTGGAGTATGTTTCTCTTGACGACTCAGTTACCTGTGATAAACTTGATGTTGTTAAATGTGTTTCTGAAGAGGACTCAGTGACTGATGAAACATCAGTTGTACTTGGATTGGATTGTGGTGAAAGTTCTGTCCTTGACGATCGCTGGGTTTTTGGAGTTGTTTCCAGAGAGGATGCGGCAATTGTGGATGCTGCTATTGTAGGATGTGATTCTGATGAAGGTTCTGTTGTCGAGGAAGCTTTCACTGATGTGGAAAATGATTCCGATGATGAAAGTGTCGTCACCGAAAAAGGCGTTGTGAAATGTGGTTCTGAAAAGGACACACTTTCTGAAGGATTCTGTGTCGTGATGGCAAAAGTTTGTGGTGATTGCTCCGTTCTTATTGATTCCTGCGTTTCTGACTGTGTTTCAGCTGAGGACAGTGTGGTTGATGATTGGCGATCATTTGGTGTTGGTGAGGAAAATTCTGTTGTGGATAAGCCTTCTGTTGTGCGTTGGTAGGTTACTGATGGAGGCTCTGTTTCCTTTGAGATTGGTGTTGTTAAATGTGTTTCTGTTGTGAAAACAGTTTCTGTTGAAGCTTGTGTTGTCTTTGGATATGTTGATGTAAAAGGTTCCTGCGTATTTGTCTGATGTGCTTCAGGTGAGGAGACAGTGATCGAGGATTCTTCTGTAGTTGGATGTGATATTGCTGCAGATTTGTTGGAGGGTGTGATTTGCGATGATTGAGAATACGTTACCACTGAGCTCTCAGTGACCAAAGGTGACGTTGTTGCTGTCGCGAGGGTTTTTGATTGGGACGCACTTTCTGAGGGAATTTCTGATGTTGTTCCATGGGTTTGCGTTGACTGCTCTGTACTTGATGATTCATTTGCAGTTGGCTGTCTTTCTGAAGTGGACATTGTGTTCAGAGATGCTTCTGTAGTTGGATGGGATTCCGATGAACTTTCCGTTGTCACTGATGCTTGTGCAGATGCTGAACGTGTTTGTGAAGAGGATTCAGTAACCAATGAAAATAATGAGGTTGTGGAGTGGGATTCAACTGGCGACACAGTGAATGATGAAACTTCTGTTGAGCTTTGATGTACTTGTGTTGAATGCTGTGTGCTTGGCAATTCCGCTGTTGTCGAATGTGTTTCTGATGAAGGTTCGGATGTGGATGTTTGTGTTGCTGGATGGGTCTTTGCTGAGGCCTGAGTTGGCGATGATAGTGGTGTTGTTGTTAGGTGGGTTTCAGATGGAGACACGCTGACAGGTGAAGCAGTTGTCAATGTTGGATATGTTGTTGGAAGCTCTGTTGATGATGATTCCTCTGTTGTTGTTGGATGTGTTTTTGATGTGATGGAGCCAGAAGGCACTTCTGTGGTCTGATGGCTTTCTGAGGATGATTCAGTTTTTGATGAAACCTGCGTCGATGTGGAGTATGTTTCTCTTGACGACTCAGTTACCTGTGATAAACTTGATGTTGTTAAATGTGTTTCTGAAGAGGACTCAGTGACTGATGAAACATCAGTTGTACTTGGATTGGATTGTGGTGAAAGTTCTGTCCTTGACGATCGCTGGGTTTTTGGAGTTGTTTCCAGAGAGGATGCGACAATTGTGGATGCTGCTATTGTAGGATGTGATTCTGATGAAGGTTCTGTTGTCGAGGAAGCTTTCACTGATGTGGAAAATGATTCCGATGATGAAAGTGTCGTCACCGAAAAAGGCGTTGTGAAATGTGGTTCTGAAACGGACACACTTTCTGAAGGATTCTGTGTAGTGATGGCAAAAGTTTGTGGTGATTGCTCCGTTCTTATTGATTCCTGCGTTTCTGACTGTGTTTCAGCTGAGGACAGTGTGGTTGATGATTGGCGATCATTTGGTGTTGGTGAGGAAAATTCTGTTGTGGATAAGCCTTCTGTTGTGCGTTGGTAGGTTACTGATGGAGGCTCTGTTTCCTTTGAGATTGGTGTTGTTAAATGTGTTTCTGTTGTGAAAACAGTTTCTGTTGAAGCTTGTGTTGTCTTTGGATATGTTGATGTAAAAGGTTCCTGCGTATTTGTCTGATGTGCTTCAGGTGAGGAGACAGTGATCGATGATTCGTCTGTAGTTGGATGTGATATTGCTGCAGATTTGTTGGAGGTTGTGATTTGCGATGATTGAGAATACGTTACCACTGAGCTCTCAGTGACCAAAGGTGACGTTGTTGCTGTAGCGAGGGTTTTTGATTGGGACGCACTTTCTGAGGGAATTTCTGATGTTGTTCCATGGTTTTGCGTTGACTGCTCTGTACTTGATGATTCATTTGCAGTTGGCTGTCTTTCTGAAGTGGACATTGTGTTCAGAGATGCTTCTGTAGTTGGATGGGATTCCGATGAACTTTCCGTTGTCACTGATGCTTGTGCAGATGCTGAACGTGTTTGTGAAGAGGATTCAGTAACCAATGAAAATAATGAGGTTGTGGAGTGGGATTCAACTGGCGACACAGTGAATGATGAAACTTCTGTTGAGCTTTGATGTACTTGTGTTGAATGCTGTGTGCTTGGCAATTCCGCTGTTGTCGAATGTGTTTCTGATGAAGGTTCGGATGTGGATGTTTGTGTTGCTGGATGGGTCTTTGCTGAGACCTGAGTTGGCGATGATAGTGGTGTTGTTGTTAGGTGGGTTTCAGATGGAGACACGCTGACAGGTGAAGCAGTTGTCAATGTTGGATATGTTGTTGGAAGCTCTGTTGATGATGATTCCTCTGTTGTTGTTGGATGTGTTTTTGATGTGATGGAGCTAGAAGGCACTTCTGTGGTCTGATGGCTTTCTGAGGATGATTCAGTTTTTGATGAAACCTGCGTCGATGTGGAGTATGTTTCTCTTGACGACTCAGTTACCTGTGAAAAACTTGATGTTGTTAAATGTGTTTCTGAAGAGGACTCAGTGACTGATGAAACATCAGTTGTACTTGGATTGGATTGTGGTGAAAGTTCTGTCCTTGACGATTGCTGGGTTTTTGGAGTTGTTTCCAGAGAGGATGCGACAATTGTAGATGCTGCTATTGTAGGATGTGATTCTGATGAAGGTTCTGTTGTCGAGGAAGCTTTCACTGATGTGGAAAATGATTCCGATGATGAAAGTGTCGTCATCGAAAAAGGCGTTGTGAAATGTGGTTCTGAAAAGGACACACTTTCTGAAGGATTCTGTGTCGTGATGGCAAAAGTTTGTGGTGATTGCTCCGTTCTTATTGATTCCTGCGTTTCTGACTGTGTTTCAGCTGAGGACAGTGTGGTTGATGATTGGCGATCATTTGGTGTTGGTGAGGAAAATTCTGTTGTGGATAAGCCTTCTGTTGTGCGTTGGTAGGTTACTGATGGAGGCTCTGTTTCCTTTGAGATTGGTGTTGTTAAATGTGTTTCTGTTGTGAAAACAGTTTCTGTTGAAGCTTGTGTTGTCTTTGGATATGTTGATGTAAAAGGTTCCTGCGTATTTGTCTGATGTGCTTCAGGTGAGGAGACAGTGATCGAGGATTCTTCTGTAGTTGGATGTGATATTGCTGCAGATTTGTTGGAGGGTGTGATTTGCGATGATTGAGAATACGTTACCACTGAGCTCTCAGTGACCAAAGGTGACGTTGTTGCTGTCGCGAGGGTTTTTGATTGGGACGCACTTTCTGAGGGAATTTCTGATGTTGTTCCATGGGTTTGCGTTGACTGCTCTGTACTTGATGATTCATTTGCAGTTGGCTGTCTTTCTGAAGTGGACATTGTGTTCAGAGATGCTTCTGTAGTTGGATGGGATTCCGATGAACTTTCCGTTGTCACTGATGCTTGTGCAGATGCTGAACGTGTTTGTGAAGAGGATTCAGTAACCAATGAAAATAATGAGGTTGTGGAGTGGGATTCAACTGGCGACACAGTGAATGATGAAACTTCTGTTGAGCTTTGATGTACTTGTGTTGAATGCTGTGTGCTTGGCAATTCCGCTGTTGTCGAATGTGTTTCTGATGAAGGTTCGGATGTGGATGTTTGTGTTGCTGGATGGGTCTTTGCTGAGGCCTGAGTTGGCGATGATAGTGGTGTTGTTAGGTGGGTTTCAGATGGAGACACGCTGACAGGTGAAGCAGTTGTCAATGTTGGATATGTTGTTGGAAGCTCTGTTGATGATGATTCCTCTGTTGTTGTTGGATGTGTTTTTGATGTGATGGAGCTAGAAGGCACTTCTGTGGTCTGATGGCTTTCTGAGGATGATTCAGTTTTTGATGAAACCTGCGTCGATGTGGAGTATGTTTCTCTTGACGACTCAGTTACCTGTGAAAAACTTGATGTTGTTAAATGTGTTTCTGAAGAGGACTCAGTGACTGATGAAACATCAGTTGTACTTGGATTGGATTGTGGTGAAAGTTCTGTCCTTGACGATCGCTGGGTTTTTGGAGTTGTTTCCAGAGAGGATGCGACAATTGTGGATGCTGCTATTGTAGGATGTGATTCTGATGAAGGTTCTGTTGTCGAGGAAGCTTTCACTGATGTGGAAAATGATTCCGATGATGAAAGTGTCGTCACCGAAAAAGGCGTTGTGAAATGTGGTTCTGAAAAGGACACACTTTCTGAAGGATTCTGTGTCGTGATGGCAAAAGTTTGTGGTGATTGCTCCGTTCTTATTGATTCCTGCGTTTCTGACTGTGTTTCAGCTGAGGACAGTGTGGTTGATGATTGGCGATCATTTGGTGTTGGTGAGGAAAATTCTGTTGTGGATAAGCCTTCTGTTGTGCGTTGGTAGGTTACTGATGGAGGCTCTGTTTCCTTTGAGATTGGTGTTGTTAAATGTGTTTCTGTTGTGAAAACAGTTTCTGTTGAAGCTTGTGTTGTCTTTGGATATGTTGATGTAAAAGGTTCCTGCGTATTTGTCTGATGTGCTTCAGGTGAGGAGACAGTGATCGAGGATTCTTCTGTAGTTGGATGTGATATTGCTGCAGATTTGTTGGAGGGTGTGATTTGCGATGATTGAGAATACGTTACCACTGAGCTCTCAGTGACCAAAGGTGACGTTGTTGCTGTCGCGAGGGTTTTTGATTGGGACGCACTTTCTGAGGGAATTTCTGATGTTGTTCCATGGGTTTGCGTTGACTGCTCTGTACTTGATGATTCATTTGCAGTTGGCTGTCTTTCTGAAGTGGACATTGTGTTCAGAGATGCTTCTGTAGTTGGATGGGATTCCGATGAACTTTCCGTTGTCACTGATGCTTGTGCAGATGCTGAACGTGTTTGTGAAGAGGATTCAGTAACCAATGAAAATAATGAGGTTGTGGAGTGGGATTCAACTGGCGACACAGTGAATGATGAAACTTCTGTTGAGCTTTGATGTACTTGTGTTGAATGCTGTGTGCTTGGCAATTCCGCTGTTGTCGAATGTGTTTCTGATGAAGGTTCGGATGTGGATGTTTGTGTTGCTGGATGGGTCTTTGCTGAGGCCTGAGTTGGCGATGATAGTGGTGTTGTTAGGTGGGTTTCAGATGGAGACACGCTGACAGGTGAAGCAGTTGTCAATGTTGGATATGTTGTTGGAAGCTCTGTTGATGATGATTCCTCTGTTGTTGTTGGATGTGTTTTTGATGTGATGGAGCTAGAAGGCACTTCTGTGGTCTGATGGCTTTCTGAGGATGATTCAGTTTTTGATGAAACCTGCGTCGATGTGGAGTATGTTTCTCTTGACGACTCAGTTACCTGTGATAAACTTGATGTTGTTAAATGTGTTTCTGAAGAGGACTCAGTGACTGATGAAACATCAGTTGTACTTGGATTGGATTGTGGTGAAAGTTCTGTCCTTGACGATCGCTGGGTTTTTGGAGTTGTTTCCAGAGAGGATGCAGCAATTGTGGATGCTGCTATTGTAGGATGTGATTCTGATGAAGGTTCTGTTGTCGAGGAAGCTTTCACTGATGTGGAAAATGATTCCGATGATGAAAGTGTCGTCACCGAAAAAGGCGTTGTGAAATGTGGTTCTGAAAAGGACACACTTTCTGAAGGATTCTGTGTCGTGATGGCAAAAGTTTGTGGTGATTGCTCCGTTCTTATTGATTCCTGCGTTTCTGACTGTGTTTCAGCTGAGGACAGTGTGGTTGATGATTGGCGATCATTTGGTGTTGGTGAGGAAAATTCTGTTGTGGATAAGCCTTCTGTTGTGCGTTGGTAGGTTACTGATGGAGGCTCTGTTTCCTTTGAGATTGGTGTTGTTAAATGTGTTTCTGTTGTGAAAACAGTTTCTGTTGAAGCTTGTGTTGTCTTTGGATATGTTGATGTAAAAGGTTCCTGCGTATTTGTCTGATGTGCTTCAGGTGAGGAGACAGTGATCGAGGATTCTTCTGTAGTTGGATGTGATATTGCTGCAGATTTGTTGGAGGGTGTGATTTGCGATGATTGAGAATACGTTACCACTGAGCTCTCAGTGACCAAAGGTGACGTTGTTGCTGTCGCGAGGGTTTTTGATTGGGACGCACTTTCTGAGGGAATTTCTGATGTTGTTCCATGGGTTTGCGTTGACTGCTCTGTACTTGATGATTCATTTGCAGTTGGCTGTCTTTCTGAAGTGGACATTGTGTTCAGAGATGCTTCTGTAGTTGGATGGGATTCCGATGAACTTTCCGTTGTCACTGATGCTTGTGCAGATGCTGAACGTGTTTGTGAAGAGGATTCAGTAACCAATGAAAATAATGAGGTTGTGGAGTGGGATTCAACTGGCGACACAGTGAATGATGAAACTTCTGTTGAGCTTTGATGTACTTGTGTTGAATGCTGTGTGCTTGGCAATTCCGCTGTTGTCGAATGTGTTTCTGATGAAGGTTCGGATGTGGATGTTTGTGTTGCTGGATGGGTCTTTGCTGAGGCCTGAGTTGGCGATGATAGTGGTGTTGTTGTTAGGTGGGTTTCAGATGGAGACACGCTGACAGGTGAAGCAGTTGTCAATGTTGGATATGTTGTTGGAAGCTCTGTTGATGATGATTCCTCTGTTGTTGTTGGATGTGTTTTTGATGTGATGGAGCTAGAAGGCACTTCTGTGGTCTGATGGCTTTCTGAGGATGATTCAGTTTTTGATGAAACCTGCGTCGATGTGGAGTATGTTTCTCTTGACGACTCAGTTACCTGTGAAAAACTTGATGTTGTTAAATGTGTTTCTGAAGAGGACTCAGTGACTGATGAAACATCAGTTGTACTTGGATTGGATTGTGGTGAAAGTTCTGTCCTTGACGATCGCTGGGTTTTTGGAGTTGTTTCCAGAGAGGATGCGACAATTGTGGATGCTGCTATTGTAGGATGTGATTCTGATGAAGGTTCTGTTGTCGAGGAAGCTTTCACTGATGTGGAAAATGATTCCGATGATGAAAGTGTCGTCACCGAAAAAGGCGTTGTGAAATGTGGTTCTGAAAAGGACACACTTTCTGAAGGATTCTGTGTCGTGATGGCAAAAGTTTGTGGTGATTGCTCCGTTCTTATTGATTCCTGCGTTTCTGACTGTGTTTCGGCTGAGGACAGTGTGGTTGATGATTGGCGATCATTTGGTGTTGGTGAGGAAAATTCTGTTGTGGATAAGCCTTCTGTTGTGCGTTGGTAGGTTACTGATGGAGGCTCTGTTTCCTTTGAGATTGGTGTTGTTAAATGTGTTTCTGTTGTGAAAACAGTTTCTGTTGAAGCTTGTGTTGTCTTTGGATATGTTGATGTAAAAGGTTCCTGCGTATTTGTCTGATGTGCTTCAGGTGAGGAGACAGTGATCGAGGATTCTTCTGTAGTTGGATGTGATATTGCTGCAGATTTGTTGGAGGGTGTGATTTGCGATGATTGAGAATACGTTACCACTGAGCTCTCAGTGACCAAAGGTGACGTTGTTGCTGTCGCGAGGGTTTTTGATTGGGACGCACTTTCTGAGGGAATTTCTGATGTTGTTCCATGGGTTTGCGTTGACTGCTCTGTACTTGATGATTCATTTGCAGTTGGCTGTCTTTCTGAAGTGGACATTGTGTTCAGAGATGCTTCTGTAGTTGGATGGGATTCCGATGAACTTTCCGTTGTCACTGATGCTTGTGCAGATGCTGAACGTGTTTGTGAAGAGGATTCAGTAACCAATGAAAATAATGAGGTTGTGGAGTGGGATTCAACTGGCGACACAGTGAATGATGAAACTTCTGTTGAGCTTTGATGTACTTGTGTTGAATGCTGTGTGCTTGGCAATTCCGCTGTTGTCGAATGTGTTTCTGATGAAGGTTCGGATGTGGATGTTTGTGTTGCTGGATGGGTCTTTGCTGAGGCCTGAGTTGGCGATGATAGTGGTGTTGTTGTTAGGTGGGTTTCAGATGGAGACACGCTGACAGGTGAAGCAGTTGTCAATGTTGGATATGTTGTTGGAAGCTCTGTTGATGATGATTCCTCTGTTGTTGTTGGATGTGTTTTTGATGTGATGGAGCTAGAAGGCACTTCTGTGGTCTGATGGCTTTCTGAGGATGATTCAGTTTTTGATGAAACCTGCGTCGATGTGGAGTATGTTTCTCTTGACGACTCAGTTACCTGTGAAAAACTTGATGTTGTTAAATGTGTTTCTGAAGAGGACTCAGTGACTGATGAAACATCAGTTGTACTTGGATTGGATTGTGGTGAAAGTTCTGTCCTTGACGATCGCTGGGTTTTTGGAGTTGTTTCCAGAGAGGATGCGACAATTGTGGATGCTGCTATTGTAGGATGTGATTCTGATGAAGGTTCTGTTGTCGAGGAAGCTTTCACTGATGTGGAAAATGATTCCGATGATGAAAGTGTCGTCACCGAAAAAGGCGTTGTGAAATGTGGTTCTGAAAAGGACACACTTTCTGAAGGATTCTGTGTCGTGATGGCAAAAGTTTGTGGTGATTGCTCCGTTCTTATTGATTCCTGCGTTTCTGACTGTGTTTCAGCTGAGGACAGTGTGGTTGATGATTGGCGATCATTTGGTGTTGGTGAGGAAAATTCTGTTGTGGATAAGCCTTCTGTTGTGCGTTGGTAGGTTACTGATGGAGGCTCTGTTTCCTTTGAGATTGGTGTTGTTAAATGTGTTTCTGTTGTGAAAACAGTTTCTGTTGAAGCTTGTGTTGTCTTTGGATATGTTGATGTAAAAGGTTCCTGCGTATTTGTCTGATGTGCTTCAGGTGAGGAGACAGTGATCGAGGATTCTTCTGTAGTTGGATGTGATATTGCTGCAGATTTGTTGGAGGGTGTGATTTGCGATGATTGAGAATACGTTACCACTGAGCTCTCAGTGACCAAAGGTGACGTTGTTGCTGTCGCGAGGGTTTTTGATTGGGACGCACTTTCTGAGGGAATTTCTGATGTTGTTCCATGGGTTTGCGTTGACTGCTCTGTACTTGATGATTCATTTGCAGTTGGCTGTCTTTCTGAAGTGGACATTGTGTTCAGAGATGCTTCTGTAGTTGGATGGGATTCCGATGAACTTTCCGTTGTCACTGATGCTTGTGCAGATGCTGAACGTGTTTGTGAAGAGGATTCAGTAACCAATGAAAATAATGAGGTTGTGGAGTGGGATTCAACTGGCGACACAGTGAATGATGAAACTTCTGTTGAGCTTTGATGTACTTGTGTTGAATGCTGTGTGCTTGGCAATTCCGCTGTTGTCGAATGTGTTTCTGATGAAGGTTCGGATGTGGATGTTTGTGTTGCTGGATGGGTCTTTGCTGAGGCCTGAGTTGGCGATGATAGTGGTGTTGTTGTTAGGTGGGTTTCAGATGGAGACACGCTGACAGGTGAAGCAGTTGTCAATGTTGGATATGTTGTTGGAAGCTCTGTTGATGATGATTCCTCTGTTGTTGTTGGATGTGTTTTTGATGTGATGGAGCTAGAAGGCACTTCTGTGGTCTGATGGCTTTCTGAGGATGATTCAGTTTTTGATGAAACCTGCGTCGATGTGGAGTATGTTTCTCTTGACGACTCAGTTACCTGTGAAAAACTTGATGTTGTTAAATGTGTTTCTGAAGAGGACTCAGTGACTGATGAAACATCAGTTGTACTTGGATTGGATTGTGGTGAAAGTTCTGTCCTTGACGATCGCTGGGTTTTTGGAGTTGTTTCCAGAGAGGATGCGACAATTGTGGATGCTGCTATTGTAGGATGTGATTCTGATGAAGGTTCTGTTGTCGAGGAAGCTTTCACTGATGTGGAAAATGATTCCGATGATGAAAGTGTCGTCACCGAAAAAGGCGTTGTGAAATGTGGTTCTGAAAAGGACACACTTTCTGAAGGATTCTGTGTCGTGATGGCAAAAGTTTGTGGTGATTGCTCCGTTCTTATTGATTCCTGCGTTTCTGACTGTGTTTCAGCTGAGGACAGTGTGGTTGATGATTGGCGATCATTTGGTGTTGGTGAGGAAAATTCTGTTGTGGATAAGCCTTCTGTTGTGCGTTGGTAGGTTACTGATGGAGGCTCTGTTTCCTTTGAGATTGGTGTTGTTAAATGTGTTTCTGTTGTGAAAACAGTTTCTGTTGAAGCTTGTGTTGTCTTTGGATATGTTGATGTAAAAGGTTCCTGCGTATTTGTCTGATGTGCTTCAGGTGAGGAGACAGTGATCGAGGATTCTTCTGTAGTTGGATGTGATATTGCTGCAGATTTGTTGGAGGGTGTGATTTGCGATGATTGAGAATACGTTACCACTGAGCTCTCAGTGACCAAAGGTGACGTTGTTGCTGTCGCGAGGGTTTTTGATTGGGACGCACTTTCTGAGGGAATTTCTGATGTTGTTCCATGGGTTTGCGTTGACTGCTCTGTACTTGATGATTCATTTGCAGTTGGCTGTCTTTCTGAAGTGGACATTGTGTTCAGAGATGCTTCTGTAGTTGGATGGGATTCCGATGAACTTTCCGTTGTCACTGATGCTTGTGCAGATGCTGAACGTGTTTGTGAAGAGGATTCAGTAACCAATGAAAATAATGAGGTTGTGGAGTGGGATTCAACTGGCGACACAGTGAATGATGAAACTTCTGTTGAGCTTTGATGTACTTGTGTTGAATGCTGTGTGCTTGGCAATTCCGCTGTTGTCGAATGTGTTTCTGATGAAGGTTCGGATGTGGATGTTTGTGTTGCTGGATGGGTCTTTGCTGAGGCCTGAGTTGGCGATGATAGTGGTGTTGTTGTTAGGTGGGTTTCAGATGGAGACACGCTGACAGGTGAAGCAGTTGTCAATGTTGGATATGTTGTTGGAAGCTCTGTTGATGATGATTCCTCTGTTGTTGTTGGATGTGTTTTTGATGTGATGGAGCTAGAAGGCACTTCTGTGGTCTGATGGCTTTCTGAGGATGATTCAGTTTTTGATGAAACCTGCGTCGATGTGGAGTATGTTTCTCTTGACGACTCAGTTACCTGTGATAAACTTGATGTTGTTAAATGTGTTTCTGAAGAGGACTCAGTGACTGATGAAACATCAGTTGTACTTGGATTGGATTGTGGTGAAAGTTCTGTCCTTGACGATCGCTGGGTTTTTGGAGTTGTTTCCAGAGAGGATGCAGCAATTGTGGATGCTGCTATTGTAGGATGTGATTCTGATGAAGGTTCTGTTGTCGAGGAAGCTTTCACTGATGTGGAAAATGATTCCGATGATGAAAGTGTCGTCACCGAAAAGGGCGTTGTGAAATGTGGTTCTGAAACGGACACACTTTCTGAAGGATTCTGTGTCGTGATGGCAAAAGTTTGTGGTGATTGCTCCGTTCTTATTGATTCCTGCGTTTCTGACTGTGTTTCAGCTGAGGACAGTGTGGTTGATGATTGGCGATCATTTGGTGTTGGTGAGGAAAATTCTGTTGTGGATAAGCCTTCTGTTGTGCGTTGGTAGGTTACTGATGGAGGCTCTGTTTCCTTTGAGATTGGTGTTGTTAAATGTGTTTCTGTTGTGAAAACAGTTTCTGTTGAAGTTTGTGTTGTCTTTGGATATGTTGATGTAAAAGGTTCCTGCGTATTTGTCTGATGTGCTTCAGGTGAGGAGACAGTGATCGATGATTCGTCTGTAGTTGGATGTGATATTGCTGCAGATTTGTTGGAGGGTGTGATTTGCGATGATTGAGAATACGTTACCACTGAGCTCTCAGTGACCAAAGGTGACGTTGTTGCTGTAGCGAGGGTTTTTGATTGGGACGCACTTTCTGAGGGAATTTCTGATGTTGTTCCATGGTTTTGCGTTGACTGCTCTGTACTTGATGATTCATTTGCAGTTGGCTGTCTTTCTGAAGTGGACATTGTGTTCAGAGATGCTCCTGTAGTTGAATGGGATTCCGATGAACTTTCCGTTGTCACTGATGCTTGTGCAGATGCTGAACGTGTTTGTGAAGAGGATTCAGTAACCAATGAAAATAATGAGGTTGTGGAGTGGGATTCAACTGGCGACACAGTGAATGATGAAACTTCTGTTGAGCTTTGATGTACTTGTGTTGAATGCTGTGTGCTTGGCAATTCCGCTGTTGTCGAATGTGTTTCTGATGAAGGTTCGGATGTGGATGTTTGTGTTGCTGGATGGGTCTTTGCTGAGACCTGAGTTGGCGATGATAGTGGTGTTGTTGTTAGGTGGGTTTCAGATGGAGACACGCTGACAGGTGAAGCAGTTGTCAATGTTGGATATGTTGTTGGAAGCTCTGTTGATGATGATTCCTCTGTTGTTGTTGGGTGTGTTTTTGATGTGATGGAGCTAGAAGGCACTTCTGTGGTCTGATGGCTTTCTGAGGATGATTCAGTTTTTGATGAAACCTGCGTCGATGTGGAGTATGTTTCTCTTGACGACTCAGTTACCTGTGAAAAACTTGATGTTGTTAAATGTGTTTCTGAAGAGGACTCAGTGACTGATGAAACATCAGTTGTACTTGGATTGGATTGTGGTGAAAGTTCTGTCCTTGACGATCGCTGGGTTTTTGGAGTTGTTTCCAGAGAGGATGCGACAATTGTGGATGCTGCTATTGTAGGATGTGATTCTGATGAAGGTTCTGTTGTCGAGGAAGCTTTCACTGATGTGGAAAATGATTCCGATGATGAAAGTGTCGTCACCGAAAAAGGCGTTGTGAAATGTGGTTCTGAAAAGGACACACTTTCTGAAGGATTCTGTGTCGTGATGGCAAAAGTTTGTGGTGATTGCTCCGTTCTTATTGATTCCTGCGTTTCTGACTGTGTTTCAGCTGAGGACAGTGTGGTTGATGATTGGCGATCATTTGGTGTTGGTGAGGAAAATTCTGTTGTGGATAAGCCTTCTGTTGTGCGTTGGTAGGTTACTGATGGAGGCTCTGTTTCCTTTGAGATTGGTGTTGTTAAATGTGTTTCTGTTGTGAAAACAGTTTCTGTTGAAGCTTGTGTTGTCTTTGGATATGTTGATGTAAAAGGTTCCTGCGTATTTGTCTGATGTGCTTCAGGTGAGGAGACAGTGATCGAGGATTCTTCTGTAGTTGGATGTGATATTGCTGCAGATTTGTTGGAGGGTGTGATTTGCGATGATTGAGAATACGTTACCACTGAGCTCTCAGTGACCAAAGGTGACGTTGTTGCTGTCGCGAGGGTTTTTGATTGGGACGCACTTTCTGAGGGAATTTCTGATGTTGTTCCATGGGTTTGCGTTGACTGCTCTGTACTTGATGATTCATTTGCAGTTGGCTGTCTTTCTGAAGTGGACATTGTGTTCAGAGATGCTTCTGTAGTTGGATGGGATTCCGATGAACTTTCCGTTGTCACTGATGCTTGTGCAGATGCTGAACGTGTTTGTGAAGAGGATTCAGTAACCAATGAAAATAATGAGGTTGTGGAGTGGGATTCAACTGGCGACACAGTGAATGATGAAACTTCTGTTGAGCTTTGATGTACTTGTGTTGAATGCTGTGTGCTTGGCAATTCCGCTGTTGTCGAATGTGTTTCTGATGAAGGTTCGGATGTGGATGTTTGTGTTGCTGGATGGGTCTTTGCTGAGGCCTGAGTTGGCGATGATAGTGGTGTTGTTGTTAGGTGGGTTTCAGATGGAGACACGCTGACAGGTGAAGCAGTTGTCAATGTTGGATATGTTGTTGGAAGCTCTGTTGATGATGATTCCTCTGTTGTTGTTGGATGTGTTTTTGATGTGATGGAGCTAGAAGGCACTTCTGTGGTCTGATGGCTTTCTGAGGATGATTCAGTTTTTGATGAAACCTGCGTCGATGTGGAGTATGTTTCTCTTGACGACTCAGTTACCTGTGATAAACTTGATGTTGTTAAATGTGTTTCTGAAGAGGACTCAGTGACTGATGAAACATCAGTTGTACTTGGATTGGATTGTGGTGAAAGTTCTGTCCTTGACGATCGCTGGGTTTTTGGAGTTGTTTCCAGAGAGGATGCGGCAATTGTGGATGCTGCTATTGTAGGATGTGATTCTGATGAAGGTTCTGTTGTCGAGGAAGCTTTCACTGATGTGGAAAATGATTCCGATGATGAAAGTGTCGTCACCGAAAAAGGCGTTGTGAAATGTGGTTCTGAAACGGACACACTTTCTGAAGGATTCTGTGTCGTGATGGCAAAAGTTTGTGGTGATTGCTCCGTTCTTATTGATTCCTGCGTTTCTGACTGTGTTTCAGCTGAGGACAGTGTGGTTGATGATGATTGCCGATCATTTGGTGTTGGTGAGGAAAATTCTTTTGTGGATAAGCCTTCTGTTTTGCGTTGGTAGGTTACTGATGGAGGCTCTGTTTCCTTTGAGATTGGTGATGTTAAATGTGTTCCTGTTGTGAAAACAGTTTCTGTTGAAGCTTGTGTTGTCTTTGGATATGTTGATGTAAAAGGTTCCTGCGTATTTGTCTGATGTGCTTCAGGTGAGGAGACAGTGATCGATGATTCTTCTGTAGTTGGATGTGATATTGCTGCAGATTTGTTGGAGAGTGTGATTTGCGATGATTGAGAATATGTTACCACTGAGCTCTCAGTGACCAAAGGTGACGTTGTTGCTGTAGCGAGGGTTTTTGATTGGGACGCACTTTCTGAGGGAATTTCTGATGTTGTTCCATGGGTTTGCATTGACTGCTCTGTACTTGATGATTCATTTGCTGTTGGCTGTCTTTCTGAAGTGGACATTGTGTTCAGAGATGCTTCTGTAGTTGGATGGGATTCTGATGAAGTTTCCGTTGTCACTGATGCTTGTGCAGATGCTGAACGTGTTTGTGAAGAGGATTCAGTAACCAATGAAAATAATGAGGTTGTGGAGTGGGATTCAACTGGCGACACAGTGAATGATGAAACTTCTGTTGAGCTTTGATGTACTTGTGTTGAATGCTGTGTGCTTGGCAATTCCGCTGTTGTCGAATGTGTTTCTGATGAAGGTTCGGATGTGGATGTTTGTGTTGCTGGATGGGTCTTTGCTGAGGCCTGAGTTGGCGATGATAGTGGTGTTGTTGTTAGGTGGGTTTCAGATGGAGACACGCTGACAGGTGAAGCAGTTGTCAATGTTGGATATGTTGTTGGAAGCTCTGTTGATGATGATTCCTCTGTTGTTGTTGGATGTGTTTTTGATGTGATGGAGCTCGAAGGCACTTCTGTGGTCTGATGGCTTTCTGAGGATGATTCAGTTTTTGATGAAACCTGCGTCGATGTGGAGTATGTTTCTCTTGACGACTCAGTTACCTGTGATAAACTTGATGTTGTTAAATGTGTTTCTGAAGAGGACTCAGTGACTGATGAAACATCAGTTGTACTTGGATTGGATTGTGGTGAAAGTTCTGTCCTTGACGATTGCTGGGTTTTTGGAGTTGTTTGCAGAGAGGATGCGGCAATTGTGGATGCTGCTATTGTAGGATGTGATTCTGTTGAAGGTTCTGTTGTCGAGGAAGCTTTCACTGATGTGGAAAATGATTCCGAAGATGAAAGTGTCGTCACCGAAAAGGGCGTTGTGAAATGTGGTTCTGAAACGGACACACTTTCTGAAGGATACTGTGTCGTGATGGCAAAAGTTTGTGGTGATTGCTCTGTTCTTATTGATTCCTGCGTTTCTGACTGTGTTTCAGCTGAGGACAGTGTGGTTGATGATGATTGTCGATCATTTGGTGTTGGTGAGGAAAATTCTGTTGTGGATAAGCTTTCTGTTGTGCGTTGGTAGGTTACTGATGGAGGCTCTGTTTCCTTTGAGATTGTTGTTGTTAAATGTGTTTCTGTTGTGAAAACAGTTTCTGTTGAAGCTTGTGTTGTCTTTGGATATGTTGATGTAAAAGGTTCCTGCGTATTTGTCTGATGTGCTTCAGGTGAGGAGACAGTGATCGATGATTCGTCTGTAGTTGGATGTGATATTGCTGCAGATTTGTTGGAGGATGTGATTTGCGATGATTGAGAATATGTAACCACTGAGCTCTCAGTGACCAAAGGTGACGTTGTTGCTGTAGCGAGGGTTTTTGATTGGGACGCACTTTCTGAGGGAATTTCTGATGTTGTTCCATGGGTTTGCATTGACTGCTCTGTACTTGATGATTCATTTGCTGTTGGCTGTCTTTGTGAAGTGGACATTGTGTTCAGAGATGCTTCTGTAGTTGGATGGGATTCCGATGAAGTTTCCGTTGTCACTGATGCTTGTGCAGATGCTGATCGTGTTTCTGAAGAGGATTCAGTAACCAATGAAAATAATGAGGTTGTGGAGTGGGATTCAACTGGCGACACAGTGACTGATGAAACTTCTGTTGAGCTTTGATGTACTTGTGTTGAATGCTGTGTGCTTGGCAATTCCGCTGTTGTTGAATGTGTTTCTGATGAAGGTTCGTATGTGGATGTTTGTGTTGCTGGATAGGTCTCTGCTGAGGACTGAGTTGGCGATGATAGTGGAGTTGTTGTTAAGTGGGTTTCAGATGGGGACACGCTGACTGGTGAAGCAGTTGTCAATGTTGGATATGTTGTTGGAAGCTCTGTTGATGATGATTCCTCTATTGTTGTTGGGTGTGTTTTTGATGTGACGGAGCTAGAAGACACATCTGTGGTCTGATGGCTTTCTGAGGATGATTCAATTTTTGATGAAACCTGCGTCGATGTGGGGTATGTTTCTCTTGAGGACTCAGTTGCCTGTAATAAACTTGATGTTGTTAAATGTGTTTCTGAAGAGGACTCAGTGACTGATGAAACATTAGTTGTACTTGGTTTGGATTGTGGTGAAAGTTCTGTCCTTGACGATTGCTGGGTTTTTGGAGTTGTTTCCTGAGAGGATGCGGCAATTGTGGATGCTGCTATTGTAGGATGTGATTCTGATGAAGGTTCTGTTGTCGAAGAAGCTTTCACTGATGTGGAAAATGATTCCGATGATGAAAGTGTCGTCACCGAAAAGGGCGTTGTGAAATGTGGTTCTGAAACGGACACACTTTCTGAAGGGTTCTGTGTCGTGATGGCAAAAGTTTGTGGTGATTGCTCCGTTCTTATTGATTCCTGCGTTTCTGACTGTGTTTCAGCTGAGGCCAGTGTGGTTGATGATGCTTGTCTATCATTCGGTGTTGGTGAGGAAAATTCTGTTGTGGATAAGCCTTCTGTTGTGCGCAGGTAGGTTACTGATGGAGGCTCTGTTTCCTTTGAGATTGGTGTTGTTAAATGTGTTTCTGTTGTGAAAACAGTTTCTGTTGAAGCTTGTGTTGTCTTTGGATATGTTGATGTAAAAGGTTCCTGCGTATTTGTCTGATGTGCTTCAGGTGAGGAGACAGTGATCGATGATTCTTCTATAGTTGGATGTGATATTGCTGCAGATTTGTTGGAGGGTGTGATTTGCGATGATTGAGAATATGTTACCATTGAGCTCTCAGTGACCAAAGGTGACGTTGTTGCTGTAGCGAGGGTTTTTGATTGGGACGCACTTTCTGAGGGAATTTCTGATGTTGTTCCATGGGTTTGCGTTGACTGCTCTGTACTTGATGATTCATTTGCTGTTGGCTGTCTTTCTGAAGAGGACATTGTGTTCAGAGATGCTTCTGTAGTTGGATGGGATTCCGATGATGTTTCCGTTGTCACTGATGCTTGTGCAGATGCTGAACGTGTTTGTGAAGGGGATTCAGTAACCAATGAAAATGATGAGGTTGTGGAGTGGGATTCAACTGGCGACACAGTGACTGATGAAACTTCTGTTGAGCTTTGATATACTTGTGTTGAATGCTGTGTGCTTGGCAATTCCGCTGTTGTTGAATGTGTTTCTGATGAAGGTTCGTATGTGGATGTTTGTGTTGCTGGATGGGTGTCTGCTGAGGACTGAGTTGGCGATGATAGTGGTGTTGTTGTTAGGTGGGTTTCAGATGGGGACACGCTGACAGGTGAAGCAGTTGTCAATGTTGGATATGTTGTTGGAAGCTCTGTTGATGATGATTCCTCTATTGTTGTTGGATGTGTTTTTGATGTGACGGAGCTAGAAGGCACTTCTGTGGTCTGATGGCTTTCTGAGGATGATTCAGTTTTTGATGAAACCTGCGTCGATGTGGGGTATGTTTCTCTTGAGGACTCAGTTACCTGTGATAAACTTGATGTTGTTAAATGTGTTTCTGAAGAGGACTCAGTGACTGATGAAACATCAGTTGTACTTGGATTGGATTGTGGTGAAAGTTCTGTCCTTGACGATTGCTGGGTTTTTGGAGTTGTTTCCAGAGAGGATGCGGCAATTGTGGATGCTGCCATTGTAGGATGTGATTCTGATGAAGGTTCTGTTGTCGAGGAAGCTTTCACTGATGTGGAAAATGATTCCGATGATGAAAGTGTCGTCACCGAAAAAGGCGTTGTGAAATGTGGTTCTGAAACGGACTCACTTTCTGAAGGATTCTGTGTCGTGATGGCAAACGTTTGTGGTGATTGCTCCGTTCTTATTGATTCCTCCTTTCTTATTGATTCCTGCGTTTCTGACTGTGTTTCAGCTGAGGACAGTGTGGTTGATGATTGGCGATCATTTGGTGTTGGTGAGGAAAATTCTGTTGTGGATAAGCCTTCTGTTGTGCGTTGGTAGGTTACTGATGGAGGCTCTGTTTCCTTTGAGATTGGTGTTGTTAAATGTGTTTCTGTAGTGAAAACAGTTTCTGTTGAAGCTTGTGTTGTCTTTGGATATGTTGATGTAAAAGGTTCCTGCGTATTTGTCTGATGTGCTTCAGGTGAGGAGACAGTGATCGATGATTCTTCTATAGTTGGATGTGATATTGCTGCAGATTTGTTGGAGAGTGTGATTTGCGATGATTGAGAATATGTTACCACTGAGCTCTCAGTGACCAAAGGTGACGTTGTTGCTGTAGCGAGGGTTTTTGATTGGGACGCACTTTCTGAGGGAATTTCTGATGTTGTTCCATGGGTTTGCGTTGACTGCTCTGTACTTGATGATTCATTTGCTGTGGGCTGTCTTTCTGAAGAGGACATTGTGTTCAGAGATGCTTCTGTAGTTGGATGGGATTCCGATGATGTTTCCGTTGTCACTGATGCTTGTGCAGATGCTGAACGTGTTTGTGAAGGGGATTCAGTAACCAATGAAAATAATGAGGTTGTGGAGTGGGATTCAACTGGCGACACAGTGACTGATGAAACTTCTGTTGAGCTTTGATATACTTGTGTTGAATGCTGTGTGCTTGGCAATTCCGCTGTTGTTGAATGTGTTTCTGATGAAGGTTCGTATGTGGATGTTTGTGTTGCTGGATGGGTCTCTGCTGAGGACTGAGTTGGCGATGATAGAGGTGTTGTTGTTAGGTGGGTTTCAGATGGAGACACGCTGACAGGTGAAGCAGTTGTCAATGTTGGATTTGTTGTTGGAAGCTCTGTTGATGATGATTCCTCTATTGTTGTTGGATGTGTTTTTGATGTGACGGAGCTAGAAGGCACTTCTGTGGTCTGATGGCTTTCTGAAGATGATTCCGTTTTTGATGAAACCTGCGTCGATGTGGGGTATGTTTCTCTTGAGGACTCAGTTACCTGTGATAAACTTGATGTTGTTAAATGTGTTTCTGAAGAGGACTCAGTGACTGATGAAACATCAGTTGTACTTGGATTGGATTGTGGTGAAAGTTCTGTCCTTGACGATTGCTGGGTTTTTGGAGTTGTTTGCAGAGAGGATGCGGCAATTGTGGATGCTGCTATTGTAGGATGTGATTCTGATGAAGGTTCTGTTGTCGAGGAAGCTTTCACTGATGTGGAAAATGATTCTGATGATGAAAGTGTCGTCACCGAAAAGGGCATTGTGAAATGTGGTTCTGAAACGGACACACTTTCTGAAGGATTCTGTGTCGTGATGGCAAAAGTTTGTGGTGATTGCTCCGTTCTTATTGATTCCTGCGTTTCTGACTGTGTTTCAGCTGAGGACAGTGTGGTTGATGATGATTGTCGATCATTTGGTGTTGGGGAGGAAAATTCTGTTGTGGATAAACCTTCTGTTGTGCGTTGGTAGGTTACTGATGGAGGCTCTGTTTCCTTTGAGATTGGTGTTGTTAAATGTGTTTCTGTTGTGAAAACAGTTTCTGTTGAAGCTTGTGTTGGCTTTGGATATGTTGATGTAAAAGGTTCCTGCGTATTTGTCTGATGTGCTTCAGGTGAGGAGACAGTGATCGATGATTCTTCTGTAGTTGGATGTGATGTTGCCGCAGATTTGTTGGAGGGTGTGATTTGCGATGATTGAGAATAAGTTACCACTGAGCTCTCAGTGACCAAAGGTGACGTTGTTGCTGTTGCGAGGGTTTTTGATTGGGACGCACTTACTGAGGAAATTTCTGATGTTGTTCCATGGGTTTGCGTTAACTGTTCTGTACTTGATGATGCATTTGCAGTTGGCTGTCTTTCTGAAGTGGACATTGTGTTCAGAGATGCTTCTGTAGTTGGATGGGATTCCGATGAAGTTTCCGTTGTCACTGATGCTTGTGCAGATGCTGAACGTATTTGTGAAGAGGATTCAGTAACCAATGAAAATGATGAAGTTGTGGACTGGGATTCAACTGGCGACACAGTGATTGACGAAACCTCTGTTGAGCTTTGATGTACTTGTGTTGAATGCTGTGTGCTTGGCAATTCCGCTGTTGTTGAATGTATTTCTGATAAAGGTTCGTATGTGGATGTTTGTGTTGCTGGATGGGTCTCTGCTGAGGACTGAGTTGGCGATGATATTGGTGTTGTTGTTAGGTGGGTTTCAGATGGGGACACGCTGACAGGTGAAGCAGTTGTCAATGTTGGATATGTTGTTGGAAGCTCTGTTGATGATGATTCCTGTTTTGATGTTGGATGTGTTTTTGACGAGGACACAGAGCTTGAAGGCGCTTCTGTGGTCTGATGGCTTTCTGAGGATGATTTAACTTTTGATGAAAAGTGCGTTGATGCGAAGTATGTTTCTGTTGAGGACTCAGTTACCTGTGATAAACTTGATGTCGTTATATGTGTTTCTGAAGAGGACTCAATGACTGATGAAACATCAGTTGTACTTGAATTGGAGTGTGGTGAAAGTTCAGTTCTTGACGATCGCTGGGTTTTTGGAGTTGTTTCCAGAGAGGATACGGCAATTGTGGATGCTGCTATTGTAAGATGTGATTCTGATGAAGGTTCTGTTTTCGAGGAAGCTTTCACTGATGTGGAATATGATTCCGATGATAATTGTGTCGTGAAATGAAGTGCTGAAATGGACACATTTTCTGAAGAATTAAGTGTTGTGCTTGTAAAGTTTTGTGATGATGTTTGCTGAATTTTTGAAGTTGTTTCGGGAGTGGAGCTGCCTCTCGTCTGTGGTTCTGCTGTTGGAGATGATTCTGAGTTTCTTTCTTTTGAAGATTTGGATGTTGATGATGCTTTTGTCGTTTGGTTGCTTTCTGATGTTGAATCCCTTCTTGATGATGCCTCCATTGATTCGGAATTTGTACTTGATGAATGCTCAGCTACCAATGAGAATGTTATTAAATTAGTTTTTGATAGAGACACAACTGAAAATATTGTTGAAATTTAAGTTATTATCATAGTTATAATCATGTAAACGGACCTTTCAACCCAATTCATCCATGCCGACCAAGGTGCCCCTCTAGTGAATGAAGTAACGTTTGGAAGGAATTAAAAATATTAAAGTTAATCAATTGTGTATCAGTCCTTTGCCACCTCTGCCCTGATGTAGATTCTGAATAGTCATGTGGAATCACAGGACTCCAATGTCAACTCCTTATGACTCAGCAGAAACCGAGCTCTGTACATAAGGTTATAAGTTCATAAGTGATATGGGGGAGAAGTAGGCCATTCAGCCCAACAAGTCGACTCCTTCATTCAATCATGGCTGATCTATCTCTCCCTCCTATCCCTTTTCCCCATAACCCCTGACACCGATACTCATCAATAATCTATCACTGCCTTAAAAATATCAATTGGCCTCCACAGCCTTCTGTGGCAAAGAATTCCACAGATTCACCACCCTCTGACTAAAGAAATTCCTCCTATAATAATAATAATAATAATAATATTCATTTATTGTCATTGCAACGAGTACAACGAAATTAAAAAATAGCCAATCCTGACGGTGCGTACAAACATATATGCAATAAATGCAAAAACAAATAAATACATAAATACAATTATATTAAGTACAAGATTTTTTAACGGTGTTGCCTAGTGCAAAGGTAGTGTTCAGTTCTCGTATGGCCCTGGGGTAAAAACTGTTCTTAAGTCTGTTTGTTCGGGATTTGATCGACCTGAAACGTCGACCAGAGGGCAGATGAACAAACAGACGGTGGCCGGGGTGGGATGGATCTTTTATTATTTTGCCTGCTCTACTGAGGCAGCGTAGGCTGAACAGGTGCTCCAGGGAGGGCAGTGAGCAGCCGATGATCTTCTGGGCCGTCGTGATGACCCTCTGAAGGGCCTTCCTGTCCTTTTCTGAGCAGCTGGCATACCATGTGGTTATACAGTATGCCAGCACACTCTCGATGGAGCAGCGATCGAAGGACAACATGAGCTTCTCCTGCAGGTTGGTTTTCCTGAGGATCCTCAGGAAGTGGAGTCTCTGTTGTGCCTTCTTTACTGTGGTGATGGTGTTGGTAGACCAGGTAAGATCCTCTGCGATGTGCGTACCCAGGAACCTGAAAGCGGGTACCCTTTCCACACAGACCCCATTGATGTCGAGTGGGTCGTATTCTGCACTGGTTTTTCTAAAGTCAATTATAAGTTCCTTTGTTTTGGAGGAGTTCAGGACCAGATTGTTCACTGAACACCATGCTGCCAGCCTTTGGATTTCATCCCTATAGGCTGTCTCATCTCCTCCTGAGATGAGTCCAACCACAGTCGTGTCATCCGCGAACTTGATGATGGTGTTGGTGGGATGGGTGGGGGCGCAGTCGTGAGTGTAGAGGGAGTAAAGGATGGGGCTCAACACACAGCCCTGTGGTGAGCCGGTGCTCAGTGTAATGGTGGAGGAGAGGTGAGGGCCTATTTTGACGGTCTGGGGGCGGTTGGTCAGGAAGTCCTTGATCCATTGGCAGATGGCTTGGGAAAATCCAAGGTCGGAAAGTTTGGTGACCAGTCTGCTCGGGATGACCGTGTTAAAGGCAGAGCTGAAGCAGAGCTGAAGCTGAAGCTGAAGTTCCTTCCTAAAGGAACGTCCTTTATTTCTGAGGCTATGACCTCTCGTCCTCAACTCTCCCACTGGCGGAAACATCCTCTCCTCATCCATTCTATCCAGGCCTTTCACTATTCAATGAGGTCCCCTCCTCATTCTTCTAAACTCCAGCGAGTACAGGCCCAGTGCCATCAAATGCTCATATTTTAACGCACTCATTCCTGGGATCATTCTTATAAACCTCCTCTGGACCCTCTCCAGAACCAGCTCATCCTTTCTCACATATGGTGCGCAAAATTGCTCACAATACTCCAAATGTAGCCTGACCAGCGCCTTATATTGCCTCAGCATTACATCCCTGTTTTTGTATTCTAGCCCTCTGGAAATAAATGCTGGCATTGCGTTTGCCTTCTTTGTGCACAGGTTCAGAACTAATTTCTGTTGAAATGTTTGAACATAATTCATTCCATAGGGAGCTAATGGCTTCAGCGAACAATATTCACTTCACAGGGGGACAGGTTTACGAGTTTTGTATGATGTTACTTGCAAAGAATAAAATCTTTTCAGATGTACATTTTAAGTGTCTCATTTAAACTTCAATGAAATGAAAGAAGTGCAATATATAAATCCACCATATAAAGCCCTAAACGGGCTTGCCCCCCCCCCCCCCCCCCCCCCCCCCTTATATCAAAAATCTTCTATCCCACCACTCTATCTCCAGGTCCCTCAGGTCGGCCGATATGGGGCTACTCACTATCCCGCGGTCTAGGCTTAAGCTCAGGGGTGACCGCGCTTTTGCGGTTGCAGCTCCAAGACTGTGGAACAGTATCCCTTCCCCATCAGAACTGCCCCCTCCATCGACTCCTTTAAGTCCAGGCTCAAAACCTATTTCTACTCCCTAGCGTTTGAGGCCCTCTGAGGGGGCGCTGTGAACTGTTTATGCATTGTGCTGTTATGTTTATGTGCCATTTAGTTGTTCGTTTATTAGCACCTGAACTGATGTACAGCACTTTGGTCAACGTGGGTTGTGTTTAAATGTGCTATACAAATAAAATTGACTTGACTTGACTTGACTTCAATTCAATGAGATAAATGAATGACCTGTTATTTCCACACAAATTGATCTTGATTTTTCAGTGGTACTTGTCTGGTGGAGTCAGAAACAAAATCGGAGGCACATTATACAATGGACTTGTAAGCAACTCATATCAGGTTAATTGCGATAATTTGTCACAACAGGAATGGTGTAGGAGCATGTTCATTAGATATCTGGACAGTTCCTTGGGAAGGTGAAACTAGAAGCTATATGGATTGTATTGAACCAGAATGGGTCCAAGATCTTTGGAGTCAGGTTTGCAGTGGAAAAAGGTGTAGATGGTTTATATGCAACCAATAACATAGTTACCTCAGTACCATTAACCCCGCCTAGTTAACATCAATCATAACGCCTTCCCTTCCCGGGTACAGTTCAGTAGAGGAACGTAGCCAGTGCTTGAAGATGTATGTAATACGCTGTGCTATCATTAAAAGATGTTGTACGCTTTAAGAGTTTGTGAAGTATTAATTTACATGGTGTCGGAAGTGGAAGACACTTGCGTCTCCTGTCTGTCGGGTTTTATTTCTTTTTTTGATTTGTGCCTTTTTTGTGCTTAATCTCTCTGACCATGGCGTCCTCTTGCAGAAAGCCCGCGCAGCTTGTCTTTGATGCTGACATTTCTGAGCGCTGGGACACGTTTGAGTTTGATTTCACCCACTTTGTCAACGTCGCACATCGCGCTGATCCTGACTCCCTTAAAGCCTCCCTCCTACTCAACCTTGTCGGACCTGATGCCATGAAGAGAGCCAGAACTTTCACCTATGCTCCAGCGGTCCTGGGCGACGACAACGTGGAGATTACCCCTGCAGAATCTGCCAGTGACCCCGCTTGCCTGCTACGTAAGTTCAGGGAGATTTGTGACCTGCCCTCGAACCGCATTCTGCAGAGGGCACGGTTCTTTACAAGAAAACAGTTGCCGGATGAACCTGTTGAATGTTTTATTGCTGATTTGCGTTATCTCGCCCAGCGGTGCCGTTTTGGTGACATGACGGAGCAGCTCACTAGAGACATTTTAGTAACTGGCATGCGTGACCAGAAGCTACGATGTGAGCTTCTAAGGGATCCGGATCTAACGTTGGAAAAAGCTATGCATGCCTGCAGATTGTCTGAGGTCGTTGTATTGCCTGATGACCACCGAGACTCGGCCAATAAATCTATCAACCTGGCTGGGTGTAGGAGACCCCAGCCTCGGATGGTAAACAATGCTTTTCTGCCGCGTGCCAACCCAGGTCCTGGTGAAGTGCCCCAAAAAAGGTGCCCAAACTGTAACTACATGCACCATAGACTGTCTACCTGCCCTGCTTATGGCAAATTTTGTAACTTTTGTAAAAAGTTAAACCACTTCTCTGCGGCCTGTCGCTCGATCCGTTCCCGTGGGAGACAGGCACAGATTTCCAGACCCAGTCTAAACATGCTGAGGCAATCTGATGGCTGTTACGATTTACAGCCCAGCCTGGTCGACTCCTACGAGGCAGATCCAATTAATCCTCCTGAGGATTCGAATGTGTTTACCCTCCTACACACAACCGCCCAACGCTCTGATCCCTCTGTAGCTCTGACTGTCAATGGTGTGTCCTTCCTTGCAAAGCTGGATACAGGTGCGAAGGTCAACGTATTGTCAATAAATCTTTTCAATAAGATAAGGAATAATGAGCCCCTGGTTGTTGACAACGCTACGTTGCATGCCTATGGTGGAGAAATTCTAAGGCCTGTGGGGAGGGCTGCTTTAACTTGTGTGCTGCAAAAGGCAACGAGAAACCTCGTTTTCTATGTTTTGAACTCTGACTGTGTAACCCTGCTGGGCAACCGTGCGTGCCAAGATCTTGGCCTGGTGTCCTTCGACCGCACGGTCCACAAAGTGCAACTGTCGTTCAACCCTGTTGTGGAATACCAGGACCTGTTCAACGATGACCTGGGAAAGTTACCACTCACATATCGTATTTCCGTTGACCCAGACGTACAACCTGTAGCCCGCGCAGCTCACAGGGTGTCTCACGCCATGAAAGACAGGGTCGAGGCGATGCTGAATAACATGGTCGAAAAGGGGGTGCTAGAAGCGGTTAGCGATCCCACCGCTTGGGTCTCCACTATGGTTGCCACGATAAAGAAAGACAAGAATGAAATACGTGTGTGTATCAATCCGAAGGACTTGAACCTTGCAATCAGGCGACCACACCACCCCATGCGGTCTGTTGAGGACGTGGCGGCTCAGGTCGGGCAGGCCACCATCTTTTCGGTCCTAGACGCTAAGAACTCGTTTTGGCAGATCCCGTTGGACAAAGAGTCTTCTGACCTAACGACCTTCGCCACACCGTTTGGCAGATTCAAGTTCCTGCGAATGCCATTCGGCATTAATTCCGCTAGCGAGGTGTTCCAGCGAACTATGGAGCAGATATTCTCGGGCCTGCCATGTGCCATCATCGTGGATGATATCCTGGTTTATGGGAAAGACATTGCGGAGCACGACCTGAACCTCCGCAGCATCCTGGATCGGGCGCGGAAGGTCAATCTGAAGCTGAATCCCAAGAAATGCCGGTTCCGCGTCCCAGAAGTCACGTATGTGGGACACGTCTTCACCTCTAACGGACTAAAACCCGACCCCTTGAAGGCAGCTGCCATCTCCGAGATGGCAGCCCCCACCGACGTGCCAGGTCTACAACGATTCTTAGGCATGGTGAACTACCTGGGGAAGTTTATACAAAACCTCAGTGAGCTGAGTGCTCCCCTGCGGCAATTGACAAAAAAGGATATTGCCTGGGCCTGGCTCCAACATCACCAGCAGGCCTTTGACTGCCTCAAGTCGAAATTGATTGACACCCCGACGTTGCGGTACTTCGATGTAAGTCGCCCCATCACCGTCACCTGTGACGCTTCCAAGTTCGGTCTGGGTGCGGCTTGCCTTCAGTCTGTCGATGGATCGTTACATCCTGTCTCCTATGCCTCCCGCACCATGACGGACACCGAGCAGCGGTACGCTCAGATCGAGAAAGAGCTGCTCGCGGTGGTGTTCGCCTGCTCCAAGTTCAGAGATTTCCTGTTCGGCAGCAGATTTACGGTCGAAACCGACCACCAGCCACTGGTGACCATCCTAAACAAGCCAATTCACGCTGCCCCCGCCAGGCTGCAGCGTATGATGCTACAGCTCCAGCGTTTCGAATTCGACATCATCTACAAGAAGGGCACCGAGATGCACATTGCGGACACCCTATCGCGCGCCCCGCGGACCTCCTGTGATCGCCACCCCTACGAAACGGAGGACTTGCTTGTACTGGGCGTTAATTTCATTCCCACCAAGCAGCTACAGGTGTTGGCCGAGCACACCGCTGCCGATCCAGTTTTGCAGCGGCTTGCCACTGTGATTAAAGCAGGGTGGCCAACAAAGCGCTCCGCTGCGCCATCTGAAACACAGCCTTTCTTCCTGGTCCGCGACGAATTGGTGCTCCAGAATGGCGTCATCGTCAAGGGACATAAAGTTGTGGTCCCGTCCTCCCTGTTTGACTCTTACTATTGCGCAGCCCATAGCGGACACCCTGGGGTCGATGCAACACTCGCCCACGCTCAGTGCCAATTCTACTGGCCTGGAATGGCCAAATATATCCGAGACCGAGTTTCTGCCTGCTCCACGTGCAACAGTCTTGCTCCACACCAGCAGCGACAGCCCCTGCTGCAACAGCCTGCCCCTGCCTTGGCCTGGTCCTCGTTGGCTGCTGACATCTTCGAGTGGCGTGGTAACCACTACCTTGTCCTGGTCGACTCATACTCAAACTGGTTCGAGGTGGATTTACTGACATCCCTCACGTCGGAGATGGTGATCCGAAAGCTGCGGAAACACTTCTCCACTTTTGGGTCCCCTGTCAGGCTGCAGACTGACAACGGCAGGCAGTTTACCAGCCGAGAATTCAAAAGTTTTGCGGACAAGTGGAATTTTGTGCATTTCACCAGCAGCCCTGAGTACCCACAGAGCAACGGACTTGCAGAACGGGCCGTCCGCAGCGCCAAGCATCTGATGGAACAGGCGAGACTTTCCAACACTGATTTGTACTTGGATCTCCTAAACCTCAGGAATGTTTCCAGGGATCCGGCCATGGGGTCACCTGCTCAGCGTCTGATGTCAAGGAATACCAGATCTACTATCCCGATTGCCCAGCGCCAGCTGCAACCTCGGGTGCTGGAGCCTGCCTCCGTGCAGAGGCGTATTCAAGAGAAGCATGACAGCCAGCGGCGTTCCCACGATCGGTCGTGCAGACCACTCGATCCTCTTTTGCCTGGACAGGTTGTTCGGTTGCAGACCGCCGGCGGTCACTCCCGTCTGGCCACCGTGGTTGGGGTGGCCGACCCACCTCGTTCGTACCTGGTGGACCATGAGGGCACCATCTACCGAAGAAGCCGACAACACCTGCTTGCGGTTAATGAGCCAAAGCCGCAGCCCCCGGGACCCTATGCCCCGCCGCTCTCATACCAGCAGCCGGCTGCCGTCCCGGCCAGCGTTCCTTGTATGCCTCGGTCCCCATATCGCGCGCCCGGTTCCCCTCTGCGCGGGTCCCCTGTTGCCGGTTCCCACTCTCCCGGTTCTACCACCGCACCTCCCTTCCCTGGTTTCCCTGCAGCCTCGTGTCCTCCGGTTTCTTCTGCTCTTTCGGGGGGAGGGGGAGACATTCGTACGCGCTCGGGCCGGATTAGTAAGCCACCTGTGCGCTATGGCGATTTTGCTTAATTCTGTTATTAATTCTGTTGTTGTGACAACAATCTGTTTAATTTTCTAGGGGGAAGGATGTAGATGGTTTATATGCAACCAATAACATAGTTACCTCAGTACCATTAACCCCGCCTAGTTAACATCAATCATAACGCCTTCCCTTCCCGGGTACAGTTCAGTAGAGGAACGTAGCCAGTGCTTGAAGATGTATGTAATACGCTGTGCTATCATTAAAAGATGTTGTACGCTTTAAGAGTTTGTGAAGTATTAATTTACAAAAGGTTTAAACAAATTTGCCTGATGAATCACTGAAACATGACTGAAGGAAAGCCAGAACTGTTAACTCAAGTTTTCATGTGCAATGTTGGAGGTCAATGAAACGGTTAGGAAGATGCAAAAGAAGAGGTGGCTTTGCAAGATTGATTAAAGAATCCATTGCCGTGGTACTGAGATAGGATATCCTGGAAGGTTCTTCAAATTACACCATTAGGGCAGAGATTCGGAATGAAAAAGGGACACTTATTTTGATGGAAATATATCACAGGCCTCATGAAACTCAACAAGAGATAGCAGAGGAGAGATGTAGACAAATTAGAAAGATATAAGATTGTTGGTGTTTTCGGTGTGGAGGATTTTAACTTCCATAATGTTTACAAGGACATGTTTTTGAAACTCCCCACTGTATTACAAGATTTTCTCAAACTGAGGACTAATTAAGAGGGGAACTGGGCCCTATCTCAAAGCCAGATTCAGGGTGCAGGTCGAATACACCAATCCCTCCAAAAGCCCATATACCCATTCTGTCTCAGTCACATTGAAGACTTCTCACAATTCACAATCTCACCAAGTTTGGTTTCTTCAGCAAACTTTTAATGTTACATTTGAAAACATTGACATTTAGTTGGAGCAGCCTCATCCAGTGGTATTCCTGTCTTGATCTTACAATAACTGCAATAGGTTTGTCAAACATGATTTCACATCCAGAAATCCATGTTGACTATGTCTAATCTCTTGAAATGTTAATAGTTCCAAGCATTTTCTCCACTATATATGTTAGGCCGTCCAGGGTGTAGTTCCCAGTATTCTCTCTCCCTTCTTTTTAATATGGTAGACTTCCTACTATTGCTCTCCCATCTGAGAGAATGATAGAATTCTGGAAATTTCACAAACAATGCATCCACTGTTTTCATGGCTGCATCTGTTTTTCCTCTGGAATATAAATTATTACACCCTGGGTATTTATCAGCATTCAGTGCCATTACTTACGAATCCTAATTTTCTTTAGTGTCAGATTCTTGTATTCTAAGATTTCTGTAATGTAAGATGTATTCTCCTCTGTGAAGATAGAATCTAACTACTTATTTTATTCTTTTTGCCATTTTTCCTGTTCCCCATTATGTTTTCTCCTGAAAAAAAGGAACAAAGTGCTGGAGTACCTCAGCGGATCGGGCAGCTTCCCTGGAGAATATGCATAGGTCACATTTCAGGTCAGGGCCCTTTTTCAGACTGATTCAGTTCAAATAAGGATCCTGACCCGAATCATCACCTATTCATGTTCTCCAGGGATGCTGCCTGACCCGTTGAATTCCACCAGCATTTTGTGGGGGGATTTGTAAACCAGCATCTGCAGTTTCTTGTTTCTATATTTTCTCCTGTTTTTGTCTGTAAGGGACCTACATTTGACTTCACTAATCTTTTTATTTTTACATATTTGTCGAACCTTTTACCATCCACTTTTGTGTTCCCTCCCAGTAATCAGTTATGATATTTAGAAGGAACTGAATTATTGCAGCATATCCAGGTAATAGACCTGCACATTGAATTTGTAAGTTCATCAAGGCTGCTGAATGAATGGTTATTTGTCACATGAACTGAATATTCATGCAGAGGGTGGTGAGCCTATGGAACGAACAGCCAGTGAAGTTGGTTAAGGCAGGTACTATAATGGCATTTAAAAGACATGGGTACAACATAGAAATAAAGGTTTGGAGAAATATAGGCCAAACATGGGCAAATGCGACTAGCTGAGATGGACCATCTTTGTCGGCTTGGACAAGTTGGGCCAAAGGGTCTTTTTCTGTGCCATATGACTTTATGAACCAAAAATATTAAATTCCTACTTGCTGTTGCTTTTCAAGCTAAATAACAACAATAAATGTACACTAAATTATCGGAGAAATAAAAAACTGCAGATGTTGGAATTTTCAGTAAAACATAAAGTGCTGGAAGAACTCAGTGGGTCAGGCAGCATCTGTGGAGGGAATGGATAGTCTGAAGAAGAGTCCCAACTTAAAACATCATCTGTCCTGCTGATATTCTCCAGCATGTGTTTTGCGCAATATTCTAAGTAAACTGGATCACGAAAACTCAAACACTGACTGCTGGAAGTCCACTGGAGCTGAGTAAGCATATTAAAATCTAACAAACATTTCAGGTGCCTGAAGGAAAACTGAAAAATATTCAAACTTGGTTTGAAACAGAATAAAATGCTTAACAGGTTGAATCTGTTCAAACTGAACAGTGTAGCAAAAGAAGTTTAAAAGGAAACCCTTCCCTACTCCCCCTATTACTATTTACTCTATTATGAACCATACATTGAAAAAATCAGCCTTTAACTTCCATTTGTAAAGAATAAAGGCCACTGGTGTGAACCACTGATGTTCCTGTAACTGAATGTGCCCAGATTTCCTGCTTAATATTTTACTACAGGCATTGTGCCCACACTGCTGAGGAATTTATTCTACATAATTTACAGATAACTCTCCTCAACTCACTGCATTTCTTTCTCGTTGGAGATATTGTGGATCCGCTTGGTACCAGTCTATGTGTACTCAGTATTTTCAATAAATTGTCTTTGTTTGCTCTGAGTCATATACGTGCCATTCTCCACTGTATCAACCTCATTTGCTGACCTAATATTCTATGTAAACAAATAATTAATTGTAATTAATTGTATTAACAATTGGTATAGCTATTGCATCAAATTATTTACTGTGATTGATAGAACCAGCCTGATTGGCAGGTGATCCCAGTTCAGGTGACTGCTCCAGGACTAGGAAGGACACTGATCAAGTTATAAGCTAGGATCTAATCAAAAATGGTTGAAGGAAGTTTATATAAAGAGTTACTTGCATTTTTAGAACATGCTTTATAACAGCAAGTCCCAAAGTGGTCATTGCAACACTTTTGAATTGTCTTCATGTTGTAATGCAGGAAACAGACCTAGAGATTATCACAGAGCAAATTCCCTCAAGCAGGATTTGAAAATAACCAGATTATTAGCTTTTACTAATGTTGTTTAAAGATGGTTTTTACCCAGGAGAAGTAATTACCTTGATATTCTGCCAATAATATTGTGGAATCTTGAATTTGAGAGGGAGTGGGGCCCATGGTTTAGCATCTCATCATAGAACATAGAACAGTGCAGCACAACAAGCACAGGCCCTTCAGCCCACAATGTTTGTGCTGAACATGATGCCAAGACCAATTCCTATCTCCAGTACCTGCACATAATCCATATCCCTCCATTCCCTGCACATCCATATCCAAAAGTTTCTGAGATGCCACTATAATATCTGCCTCAACCACTACCCGCAGCAATACATTCCAGGTATTGAGTCTCAATTGCCACTACAGAATCTCTTGTCTGGACTCCAGCACTGGAGTGCGTCAACAAGGTTGGGGGAAAGATCAGGAAGACATCCTTAACATATGAGAGGCCTTTAAAGAAGCTGTTCTTGAATCTGGTAGAATGTGCTGACAAGCCTTTGTACCAATTGGAGAGGGAAGAAGAGACGATGACCAGGGTGTGAGTGGACTGTTATTATGTTGGCTGCTCACCAAGGCAAATGGTAGAGTAACCCACCCATTCTGATAGGAAAATGTTACTAATGTGACTCAGTAATGCTGGAATGAAGGGCACCTGTATCATGGAGGTTGTATTGCTTGGTAAATCTGACATCATTGCAGAACGGGTAACCACAGAGAAAGCTATTGGCTGAGATGTTTCTCCCTGACCACAAACACAATGGAGTTCATGATTCAGAATTTTCATTGCACATTGCAATCTACATTATTCCACCCTGGCCAGTTTACATCCAGCAAACATTGTGCCTGTGAGCACGGGCCACAGCCCACTTGTGAATATAAACAGATAACACTCAGCACACCAGGCAGTGTGCGGGAAAAGAGAAACAGAGCATATATTTCAGGTAGAAGGCTCTTGTCAGATTTCCAACATAGGCAGTTTTGTGACTTTCACCTATGGAGGAATGCTGTCATTTGTGACAATATTAACTGAACAATTACTGGGGTTGGGTGGGGCCATTTCTGTGACATAAATAATTAATTTATAATTGCTGGTGCCATGCTCCCTTGAATTTTGAAGATGGAAGTCTAATTTGATGATGGTGTTGAAATGCGAAGAGGATTTAGAAGGGTAGGTGAAGACTTTCCCCAGAATGTACAGCCATTATCTCAGAATAAGGTCAGGGGTGACAGCAAGAGAACTTTGTCACAGGGCCAGTTTAGTTATAATCTGCAGCCAATTTCCACAAAAGTTTGAAGTGGAACTGGAGATTTTAAAACTAAATTCAGTATATTTTGGTTGAGGGAGATGACAAAATTGTGAAATGAAGAGTAGCAAAAAGAAGTTGAGGCCTTGATTATAATTAAATGACAGAAAGGGCATACATATTGACTCATATGCTCATGCAGAGGACAATATTCTAATATGTATGAGTTAAAGAACATGGCCTGATGTCTGAGAACATAGAACAGTACAACATAGGAACAGGCCCTTTGGCCCACACTGTCCATGCCAAACATAATGCCAAGTTAAGCTAATCACCTCTGCCCACACGTGATCCATATACCTCCATTCTCTGCATATTCATGTGCCTATCCAAATGCCCCCTAAATGCCACTGTCATATCTACCTTTACCACCACCCCCTGGCGGCATGTTCCAGGCATTCACCACCCTCTGTATAAAAATTGTGCCCTGCACATCTCCTTTAAACTTTGCCCATCTCACCGTAAAGCTATGTCCTCTTGTCTGGTATCGTTTGGATTTTAAATAGTTGTAGAATTTCTTACAAAGAACCGTCTCTGGAATATCTTGTTTCCTTTCTCTCAGATGCTTTGTAACCAGCTACCATTTCTGATCTTAGTTCTGGCGTTAAACGGTCGCTGATTACTTGAAGAATAGAATATTCCATGCGTTGAATTGTCTGAGGTATTAAAAAATCGGGTTGGGAAGAATGAGTGAATCTTACAGGGAACTTTGGAGATTGGGAGGAATGGATGAATGATACATAACAAAAACACGAAGGACCAGGAAACTTGGGGCAGTCAATAGAAGTGCTCTGAGGGCAGTCAGCATTACGATCGAGGAGGTGCTGATTGTCCTCACGTCTATGAAGGTAGACAACTCTCCCAGGGTAGATCAGATATATCCAAGGACAGTATGGGAAGCTAGAGAAGAAATTGCAGATGCCCGGGCTGAGATATACGAGTCATGATTAAATGTGGGTTAGATGCCGGACGACTGGAGGGTGGCAAATGTTCGGCCTCTATTTAAGAAGGGTTGCAAGGAAAAGCCTGAGAATTATGGGCCAGTGAACCTAACATCTGTGCCCGCAAAGTTACCAGGACATTCTGAGGTATAAGAAATGCATGCATTTAGATAGACAAGGACTGATTAGGGATAGTCACCACACTTTTGTAGATGGGAGATCATGTCTCACGAATTTGAATGAGTTTTTTGAAGATATAATCAAAAAGCTGATGACGGCAGAGATGGAGATATTGTCCATATGGATTTCAGCAAGGCGTTTGACAAGGTACCGCATGGTAGGCTGCTTTGGAAGATTACATCAAATGGGATCCAGGGAGAGCTAGCCGACTGGCTAGAAAATCTGCTTCATGGAATGCAGTAGAGGTTGATGGTAGCAGGTTGTTTTTTTGAACTGGAGGCCTGTGACTAGGGGTGTGCCTCAAGGATCAGTGCTGTGCCCATTGCTTTTTGTGGTTTATATCAACGATTTGCATGAGAACATACATGGCAGGATTAGTAAGTTTCCAGATGATAGCACATAGTGGAGAGTATTGTAGATAATGATGATGGCTATCAAGGTTACATAGGATCTTAGATATAAAATGCTGGAGTAACTCAGCAGGACAGGCAGCATCTCTGGAGAGAAGGAATGAGTGACATTTTGGGTCGAGACCCTTCTTCAGACTGAGAGTCAGGGAAAGAGGGAGACTAGAGATATGGAAGGGGAAGGTGTGAAAATGACAGATCAAAACAGAAAATGCTAAGGAAATGTAGAATGATTCAGTTAGCTGATGGGAAGGTGACAACGAGGCATACAATCAGTAAAATTAATCAGAAGGACAGTGAAACTAGTCAGAGAACTTGGGTGAGGGAGGGACAGAGAGAGAGGGAAAGCAAGTGTTTCTTGAAGTTAGAAAAATCAATATTCATACCGCTGAGTTGTAAGCGGAATCTAATCAGCAACCATTTTACACAGAGGTGGTGGGTACATGGATTGAGCTGCCAGAGGAAATAGTTCAAGCAGAAACTATAAGAAATTTGTTAGTGGCTACTTAATGACCACTATATCTGATATTCTTCATAAACGGAAACATCTCCATATCTACGCAATAAAACCTTCTTATAACTTTATAGATTTTTGTCATATCAATGATCGGCTTTTGCCATTTACTGAGCAGAGCTTCATTGAGAAGGAGTGGTGTGGAGAAAGAGCAGGAGAAACAACTTCACAGTAAAGGAAGCAGCACTAATTCGACGAGCTGGGATTCAAAATACCCCAATATGCAAGTCTTAAATGATCACTAAATTCTACATCTCAAACCAGCTGCAAATTTCTTTCAGACACAAACCATTTAGCACAATACACAGGAAAAATACATTCAAAAATAACTTTCAAAGTAATAGTTACTAAAACAATAGAAAGGAATATAAGCATATCAAAAGACTATGCGCATAACACAGCAGCAGCTTCAGAATTCAGTAACTTTATTGACGTAAATTAGTAAGTCTTCAGAGGAAACAGAACTGAAATAAACATAGCACGCAATAGATTAAAAATGTTTAAATCTTAATCCTTTCTCCAGATAACAGCAATTACTAACAGCTGAAAATTAATAGCTATTTTTTACATAAAAACATAGAATGGCAGAAATGCCCAGCAGATCAGGCAATGGTAGTGCAGAGAAAAGTTGGTGAAAGTTCGTGATGTGCAAGTGGGATGGGAAGACAAGATCAAAGCCTGTGAAAACAATAAATGATAACAGGGATGATGATGCAAGGCAAAGGAATGGTAGCGGAATAAGTAACAAGTTAAGAGCGAGTCTTGAAGGGATAGAAGTGGAAATAGCAGAATCATTCTCTAACTCACTGTTGAGCCCAGAAGGTCTTATTGAAAGATTATGTTGAGCTTCATTGGAACAATGCAGAAGATAGAGGACTGGAGTTGAAGTGAGCAGAAGATTAAAGTGACGCATGACCAGAACTTGGAGGTCACCAGTGTGCACTTGTCATCCTATATGTGTTATGATTGTATCATAAGAAGAACATGTGGTATTCCAACTTGCAAATACAAGAAGTAAATCAGTTTATCCTGGAAGAAGTGTTTGGGCCCTGGACAATGCAAAGTAGAAGGTGAGGCATGTGTTTCATCTCCTGCATGTTCATACCATAATAGGTCAGGAAAGAAAGAGGATGTCGGGATCATTGACAAGTGGACCAGTTTGGCTCAGTGAATTATCCCTTTGGATTGGTGAAAGAGGAGGGGAGGGGAAGATGTGTCGAGTGGCCTCACACTGGAGAAGGAGGATACTCAACTGAATGTGTAAATGGGAAGAACCAGAGATGAACGAGTGAAAGCAAATGAAGAAACAAGGTGCTGGTCTTTTTTTAAAAGACAGAAAATGCTGGAGTAACTGAGCGGGTCAGGCAGTACCTCTGGAGAACATAGATAGGTGATAGGTGGATACAGGTGAGGGGGGAGGATGGTTGATAGACAGATTGGACAAAGGCCAGAGATGAAAAGACAAAAGGAGTTGCGAATTGTAAAGCTAGAAATGTAGATGCAAGGGGAGAAATTGGTAACAGTCCAGGTGGGTTGCAGGGGAGAGGGGCGGGAAAGAAAACGGGGGGAGGGGTGTGTGAATAGGGCGGGGTTTGTTTACCTAAAATTGTAGAATTCAATGTTCCTACCATTGCGTCGTAAGCTTCTCCTCACAAGTGTCTTTATTGTCCACCTTTGTACAATCAGAAAACTTGGGTGCAATACACGCAATCCGTTCAATCGGATCAGTCCTGACCCGAAACATCATCTGCTCATTCTCTCCACAGATGTCACTTGATCTGCAGAGTTCTTCCAGATGTTTGTATTATGATTGAGATTCCAACATCTCCAGGCTTGCGTGTTACCATGAGCATAGTAGATTGCTATATACCTGCTCTATGGCAGTTCATAGAATAGTTTCTGGATATCCAAATATCCTGCAGCTACTCATTCACCTTTCTCCACTGGCTCAAGACATGCTCAGCGAATGAAGCAGCAAACATTGTGTACTTTATAAAACTAGTTTGTAAACCCTTCCATACTCCTCTCTTCCATTTTCGTAGTTGTAGTCATGGAGTCACAGAGCCATACAGCATGGAAACAGGTCTTTTGCTCAACTTTCTCATGTTGACCGAAATGCCCCATCTTAGCTGCCTGCTTTTGGCTCATATCCCTCTAATTCTTTCCTATCCATGTACCTGTCCAGATGTATTTTAAATGTTGTTATGGTACCTGCCTCAACCACTCCTGTGGCAGCTTGTTCCACATATGCCCAGTGTGATAAAGGTGCCCCTCAGGTTCCATTGAAATCTTTGTTAAGGGAAACTTGAGAATGTGTTTTCCATCTACCTCCCACCTCCCCTCCACTTTACACCAAAGTAGACAGGCAAGGAATGGTTATAGAAAGCATCGCGCTTTTATGTTTTTGACTGTGTAAGGCTTATTTGCTACTTGGTTCATTTCATCTCCTTGCACAGGTGAAGGTGTGTGTGTGTGTGTGTGTGTGTGTGTGTGTGTGTGTGTGTGTGTGTGTGTGTGTGTGTGTGTGTGTGTGTGTGTGTGTGTGTGTGTGTGTGTGTGTGTGTGTGTGTGTGTGGGGTGGGGGGGGGTGAATGCATTTGAGGGCGGTTGTAGTCATCACTCTTCAACCCAAACCATTTCCATACCTCCATGAAACTGAAGAATTTTAAAACACACACAGTCGCTGGGTAAAACTTTCTCCATTTCATCTCTTCCCTCTTTCTAACTACGTACACTGTAGGCAGCAGTATATTTCCTTGTTATTTTCATTGGTTTCCCAGTGAAAGACAAGCAGAAGCCAGCTGCTGACTGAGGGCAAAATGGGAAATTTTACTGACATAGTAGATGGTTCACTTTGTATTGTTCATTCACGTGAACAATGGTCTCAGCAGGAGTGGACTGTAAAAATGGAAATTGGCCTTTTACAGCCTCTACATCCTGGAAGGAATGAAAGTGCATGCCTTCATTCCATCCAGAATACCTCATAAATGTTAGAAAAGAGTCACAGTCATTAGTGGACAAATCTATCACCTCACACTCCTCTTAGGCAAGTAGTCTGTGCTAAATGGAATCTCCCGTTGTAGTCTGATGCTCACATTTAACAGCCTTACAATGGATTGCAGTGAAATTCAGCACCTTCTGGGGAGGGGTCTGTCCCCCAGGGAGAGTCAGCACCTTCAGCGGAGTGGGGAATAGAAGAGGAAAGAAAAGTAGTATAAACAGTGCTGCAACTGGATATGAAAGCTCATTTGAAACAATGGCTCTCTATCCAGCAGAAATTATATCAACGACAGACACAAAAAGCTGGAGTAACTCAGCAGGTCAGACAGCATCTCTGGAGAAAAGGAATGGATGACGTTTCGAGATCCTACTTCAGTCTTCAGTCTGAAGAACTGTCTCGACCCGAAATGTCACCAATTCCTTTTCTCCAGGGATGCTGTTTGACCTGCTGAGTTACACCAGCTTTTTGTGTCTACTTTCGGTTTAAACCAGCATTTGCCGTTCCTTCCTAGAAATTATATCAGCTGGAATATTGTTTCCAAAACTTGGTATCAGCTTTAGGAAACAGATGACAGCTTTTGGGAGGGAAGGGACGACCGTCAAGGTACTGCCTTCAACCACTGAAGGTCATCCCACCCTCTGTCTCCTTTCTCTGTTCGTTTACTTGTTTATCTATTTATTCACTTCCCTATGTTCTCTAAATCCCTGTAAAGCGTCTTTGAGTATATGAAAAGCGCTATATAAATGTAATGTATTATTATTATTATTATTATTAAGGTTCCTGGGATGTAAGACTTCAGTATTTGGAGCCTTCGAAACGCTCGTGATCCACCGTATATTCCTTAGAGCAGTGAAGATTATGAATAAATTCAATAGGGGAATGGTTTTGATAAAATTAATAATGACAAACTGTTTCTTTGCTGGAAACGTCAGTAACCACAAGAGGTCACAGATTTAAGTTGTTTGACAGAAAACCTATAGATGACAAAAGCAAGCATTTTTATGTAGCATATGTGCATGAACTGGAATGTACAGTCTATCCAATAAAAAAGAATTGACTACATATCATAAGAATAAAAGTACATTGAGAGAGACATCCAATTCTCCCTGCCTCCTGCTCGGAGAGCCACCACAGGAATGATGTGCCAGCTTAGACAATAGACAATAGACAATAGGTGCAGGAGTAGGCCATTCAGCCCTTCGAGCCATTCAATGCGATCATGGCTGATCACTCTCAATCAGTACCCCGTTCCTGCCTTCTCCCCATACCCCCTCACTCCGCTATCCTTAAGAGCTCTATCCAGCTCTCTCTTGAAAGCATCCAACGAACTGGCCTCCACTGCCTTCTGAGGCAGAGAATTCCACACCTTCACCACTCTCTGACTGAAAAAGTTCTTCCTCATCTCCGTTCTAAATAGCCTACCCCTTATTCTTAAACTGTGGCCCCTTGTTCTGGACTCCCCCAACATTGGGAACATGTTTCCTGCCTCTAATGTGTCCAATCCCCTAATTATCTTATATGTTTCAATAAGATCCCCCCTCATCCTTCTAAATTCCAGTGTATACAAGCCCAATCGCTCCAGCCTTTCAACATACGACAGTCCCGCCATTCCGGGAATTAACCTAGTGAACCTACGCTGCATGCCCTCCATAGCAAGAATATCCTTCCTCAAATTTGGAGACCAAAACTGCACACAGTACTCCAGGTGCGGTCTCACCAGGGCCCGGTACAACTGTAGAAGGACCTCTTTGCTCCTATACTCAACTCCTCTTGTTATGAAGGCCAACGTTCCATTGGCTTTCTTCACTGCCTGCTGTACCTGCATGCTTCCTTTCATTGACTGATGCACTAGGACACCCAGATCTCGTTGAACTCCCCCTCCTCCTAACTTGACACCATTCAGATAATAATCTGCCTTTCTATTCTTACTTCCAAAGTGAATAACCTCACACTTATCTACATCAAACTGCATCTGCCATGTATCCGCCCACTCATGCGGCACGGTAGCGCAGCGGTAGAGTTGCTGCTTTACAGCGAATGCAGCGCCGGAGACTCAGGTTCGATCCTGACTACGGGTGCTGCACTGTAAGGAGTTTGTACGTTCTCCCCGTGACCTGCGTGGGTTTTCTCCGAGATCTTCGGTTTCCTCCCACACTCCAAAGACGTACAGGTATGTAGGTTAATTGGCTGGGTAAATGTAAAAATTGTCCCTAGTGGGTGTAGGATAGTGTTAATGTACGGGGATCGCTGGGCGGCACGGACTTGGAGGGCCGAAAGGGCCTGTTTCCGGCTGTATATATATGATATGATATGATATGATACAACCTGTCCAAGTCACCCTGCAGCCTTATTGCATCTTCCTCACAATTCACACTACCCCCAGCTTAGTATCATCTGCAAATTTGCTAATGGTACTTTTAATCCCTTCGTCTAAGTCATTAATGTATATCGTAAATAGCTGGGGTCCCAGCACCGAACCTTGCGGTACCCCACTGGTCACTGCCTGCCATTCCGAAAGGGCCCCATTTATCCCCACTCTTTGCTTTCTGTCTGTCAACCAATTTTCTATCCATGTCAGTACCCTACCCCCAATACCATGTGCCCTAATTTTGCCCACTAATCTCCTATGTGGGACCTTGTCGAAGGCTTTCTGAAAGTCGAGGTACACCACATCCACTGACTCTCCCCTGTCAATTTTCCTAGTTACATCCTCAAAAAATTCCAGTAGATTTGTCAAGCATGATTTCCCCTTCGTAAATCCATGCTGACTCGGAATGATCCTGTTACTGCTATCCAAATGCTCAGCAATTTCGTCTTTTATAATTGACTCCAGCATCTTCCCCACCACTGATGTCAGACTAACCGGTCTATAATTACCCGTTTTCTCTCTCCCTCCTTTCTTAAAAAGTGGGATAACATTTGCTATCCTCCAATCCACAGGACCTGATCCTGAATCTATAGAACATTGAAAAATGATCTCCAATGCTTCCACTATTTCTAGAGCTACCTCCTTAAGTACCCTGGGATGCAGACCATCAGGCCCTGGGGATTTATCAGCCTTCAGTCCCATCAGTCTACCCAAAACCATTTCCTGCCTAATGTGGATTTCCTTCAGTTCCTCCATCACCCTAGGTTCTCCGGCCCCTAGAGCATTTGGGAGATTGTGTGTATCTTCCTCAGTGAAGACAGATCCAAAGTAACGGTTTAATTCGTCTGCCATTTCTTTGTTCCCATAATAAATTCCCCTGTTTCTGTCTTCAAGGGACCCACATTTGCCTTGACTATTTTTTTCCTCTTCACGTACCTAAAAAAAACTTTTGCTATCCTCCTTTATATTATTGGCTAGTTTACCCTCGTACCTCATCTTTTCTCCCCGTATTGCCTTTTTAGTTAACTTTTGTTGCTCTTTAAAAGAGTCCCAATCCTCTGTCTTCCCACTCTTCTTTGCTATGTTATATTTCCTCTCCTTAATTTTTATGCTGTCCCTGACTTCCCTTGTCAGCCACAGGTGTCTCTTACTCCCCTTAGAGTCTTTCCACCTCTTTCGAATAAATTGATCCTGCAACCTTTGCATTATTCCCAGGAATACCTGCCATTGCTGTTCTACCGTCTTCCCTGCTAGGGCCTCCTTCCAGTCAATTTTGGCCAGCTCCTGCCTCATGCCTCTATAATCCCCTTTGCTATACTGTAATACTGACACTTCCGATTTTCCCTTCTGCCTTTCCATTTGCAGAGTAAAACTTATCATGTTGTGATCACTGCCTCCTAATGGCTCTTTTACCTCTAGTCCCCTTATCAGATCAGGATCATTACACAACACTAAATCCAGAATTGCCTTCTCCCTGGTAGGCTCCAGTACAAGCTGTTCTAAGAATCCATCTCGAAGGCACTCTACAAACTCTCTTTCCTGGGGTCCATTTCCAACCTGATTTTCCCAGTCTACCTGCATGTTGAAATCTCCCATAACCACCGTAGCATTACATTTTTGACACGCCAATTTTATCTCCTGATTCAACTTGCACCCTATGTCGAGGCAATTGTTTGGGGGCCTATAGATAACTCCCATTAGGGTCTTTTTACCCTTACAATTTCTCATTTCTATCCATACTGATTCAACATCTCCTGATTCTATGTCACCCCTTGCAAGGGAATGAATATCATTCCTTACCATCAGAGCAACCCCACCCCCTCTGCCCACCTGTCTGTCTTTTCTATACGTTGTGTACCCCTGAATATTCAGTTCCCAGCCCTGGTCCTCTTGTAGCCATGTCTCAGTGATCCCTACAACATCATACTTGCCCATGACTAACTGAGCCTCAAGCTCATCCACTTTATTTTTTATACTACGCGCATTTAAGTACAACACTTTAACTTCTGTATTTACCTCTCCTCTCACATCGGTCACAATTGGCCCTGCCCTTAATTTCTTTTCCCCTCTAGAACTTCTGTTCCCATTCTTCCGAGAGTCTTTTGCAATATCTCCTGTATTCCCTGTAATATCTGCTGAAGATGCAACCTCTCACTGAGTCTGCCCCTCTCCTGGAGAGGTTTGGAATTACAGCAATTGTTTTGTTAATGAGATCAACCTTCTCCCAACTCGATCCTGCCAAATATCCAGGTCAAGCCTTTCCAAACAGTAGAAGGTTTTGGTATTTTGTTGCATTTCAGCATGCCACCCATCTTGATCGAAAGTGTTTTTTTTAAAGGAATTTGTATAAAACAGAGTATCGAAAATCCTGGAGCAGGATGCTGCCAGGTTTGCAATGAGTTAAATGATGCCAAGTTTTTTTAGTTTAGAGATACAGCATGGAAACAGGCCCTTCGGCACACTGAATCCACACCGACCATCGATCACGCTAGTTCAATGTTTGCCCACCTTCCCACTCCCTACACAATAGGGGCGATTTACAGATGCCAATTAACCTACAAACTCACATGTCATATCATCATATCATATATCTACAGCCGGAAACAGGCCTTTTCGGCCCTCCAAGTCCGTGCCGCCCAGTGATCCCCGTACATTAACACTATCCTACACCCACTAGGGACAATTTTTACATTTACCCAGCCAATTAACCTACATACCTGTACGTCTTTGGAGTGTGGGAGGAAACCGAAGATCTCGGAGAAAACCCACGCAGGTCACGGGGAGAACGTACAAACTCCTTACAGTGCAGCACCCGTAGTCAGGATCGAACGTGTGTCTCCGGCGCTGCATTCGCTGTAAAGCAGCAACTCTACCGCTGCGCTACCGTGTCTAAGGGATGTGGAAGGAGACCAGAGCTCCCAGAGGAAAACCACACGGTCACAGGGAGAACGTGCAAATTCCACACAGGCAGATTCAACAGCGGAGGTCAGGATTGAACCCAGGTCTCTGGCACTGTGAGGCAACAGGTCTACCAATTGTGCCACTGTGGCGCCCCAGTGAAGAGGTAATAAGGTAATGAGAGCTTTGTGTGAGCAATACGAAAACGTCTCCTGGCCTCTGTCCAGCGAGAGGTTGCAAATTGCAAGCAGATGAACTTCGGGATTGCTGGGTGAAATATGGTGAAGTAATGAAGAGCCGCCAGCCTGTACTACAGCAACAGAGAGGTGAATTGAAGGGGCAGAGCAACTGCTCAATTACTCCTTGGAGGTTAGTTGGCCTATATTTGTACCAATGCCTTGTAATGTATATTTCAAATTGATAGACTGAGAAATGCATTGTGAGTGATCAAGTATAAGTAATGCACAGGGAGTAGCACAGATTGTGGCTGGAGATACATCAGACTCAGACCTTACATGTTGGAATTTCTTATGCTTGTAAAGGATGCAAACTTATATTACCTTTGTTTAGTTTAGTTTAGTTTAGAGATGCAGCGTGGAAACAGGCCCTTCGGCCCACCTGCGCCAACTAGCGATCCCCGCATATTAACACTATCCTACATACACTAGGGACAATTTTTACATTTACCAAACCAATTAACCTACAAACCTGTACGTCTTTGGAGTGTGGGAGGAAACTGAAGATCTCGGTGAAAACCCACGCAGGTCACAGGGAGAACGTACAAACTCCATGCAGCCAGCACCCGTAGTGGGGATCGAACCCGGGTCTCAGGCGCTGCATTCGCTATAAGGCAGCAACTCTACCGCTGCGCCACCCTGCTGCCCTAATGCAGATTGTGTATAGAACCCTCATTTACCCTCATTATATACCTTGTGTATAGAAATATCAGTCTTTGTTATTGCAACCCTTATTACAGGGCCAAGTTCCATGTTTATTTCCAAACTCATTATCGGTCTTTCTGAAGTTATCGTTAAAATCCAGGTGACGGCTGAACTTCAACAGAGCCATTGAGTGTTGAATATTGGAATCAAATGGCTTTGCTTTGGTTCCCCTGAGTGCAGCTCACAGAGTTGTTGAAATTTATCACACAGGAGAAAGCCATTGAGCTATTTTCAAATCTTCAAAAGAACAATCTAAAACTGACCCCGGAGACTCAAGAAATTGCAGATGCTGGAATTTTGGGAAAAACACAAAATGCTGGAGGAACTTTGGGTCATGCAGCAAGTATGGAGGGAATGGACAGGCAGCTTTTCAGCTTGGGACTCTTCTTCATACTGACCTCAGTCACCCATTCCTTCTCTCCTCAGATGCTGCCTGACCTGCTGAGTTACTCCAGCATTTTGTGAATAAATACCTTCGATTTGTACCAGCATCTGCAGTTATTTTCTTATATAACCCTATTCTCTTCCTATTCACCTTCGTCTTCTAATACTTCAAATATGACCTGATTTCCCATTCATCTTTGCCTCGGCCATTTTTATGACAAAATACTCCATATTCCAACAAACCGTTGTATAAACAACCTTCTCCTAATCTTTACCCTCATTCAATGGCAGTTTTAAATTGGTGATTCCTTGTTACTGATTCCCAAGCTAAAGAAAAGAGACCAGAGTATAGCTGAGCAATGTTTTTAAAATCAAATAGTGGTCAAAGAATTTGATGTATGTGAAGTGACTTTAGCTATCAAGGCAACATTGGTGAAATTAATTATAAATATGAAATAGAAAGATAAATATTAAATAGAAACAAACTGAACCACTGAATTCCTCCAGTACCTTGTTTTATTGGACAAGATTCCAGAATTTGCTGTTTCTTGTGTCTCTCTTAAATATGGAAGTTCTATTTCTTGATGTGCATTTGAAGATAAAAGAGTTGGCTCGTGTAACCATTACAGACTCCTTACCGCAGGTTGACCAAAGTTGGGAAATAAATATTCCAGTAATCTGACATTCAGGAGAGATACTCAAAATGTGATAAAAGGAGAATGAGGAACTTAAATTAATTTTAATACTGGAGAAATTAGTCAAACCAGTAGCTGATAATTTCTTCAGATTTGAGATGTCAAGCCTTAGGATTTTAAAGGAAGTGGTTTCAGTAATGATTCGAGAATTCTCTTGATTTTAGAATGAATCCAATGATTGGAAGGTAACAAATGATACTCTCACCACACCAAAAAAGAAGGAAGAAACAAAAATGGAAAGCAAAAAGCCAATCGTCTGGCATCAGCCTGCAAAGGCAAAATATTTATTTCTCGAACTTCAAGTGACCTATGCATCCCCTCTCTCTCCGTCCCTCCCCCACCCTAGTCATCGTACTAGTTTCACTGTCTTCCTGTTGAGTTTCACTGGATAACTCTTTTTCACCTATCCCATGGCCAACAATGAACCATTGTGGGCTCCATCATTCCTTGATCATTGCTGCTTGTTGCATACATTTCATTCATTTGTTCTATTTACCTTCTATATCTCTCGTTTACATTTCCACTGGCTCTCTGTCTGAAGAAGGGTGTCGACCCAAAATATCACTTCTTCCTTTTCTCCAGAGATGCTGCCTGACCCACTGAGTTACACCAGCTTTTTGTGTCTATCTCAGGGATGTTTGGGTGACGAAGCAAGAAGTGATATGGGGTCAGTGAAGTAAGGGTAAAATGATCTCATTTGGTTGAAAGACGAGAAGAAGAACACAATTTGTTTTAAGAGGTTAAGAGATTGACTAAATTTCATATTCGGAAGGATCTGGACAGCCCAATTGCAAACCCCTAACCCCTAACCCATAACAGGGACAGCTGAGAACCCTCAGGAGGGTTTATTACATCAATGCTCCAGGAGGAAGCAGAAATCTGAAAAATATTTATTGTTTAGGTTGGCTTTTGTCTTCACTTAATTCTTTGCAACTATATGAGCAATGTTAACCAAATTCCCCACCCTCACCACCACAAAGCTGGATCCTGAACCAGGAGTCACAGTATCAGCATACGCAATCAGCAATTTAGAAGCAGAATAGGGAGAAACTAAGGATGTACTCCCGATCTGCCAATCTATCTCAGAGTGGCCCTTGCATTTTTTTAAATTTGCATTTTCTCCGTAGCTCTATTTCCTTTCGTTTAGCACTACCTGTTGTAGTAATGTAGCGAGTATGATTGTACTTATAAATGGTATGATTTGCCTGGATAGTACACAAAACAAAATTTTTCATTGTATCTTGGCACCCATGACAATAATCAACCAACACCATCCTCCACATCAAACATGGGCAGTGGCAAAACCCACTCAATTCCAATCATATTTTCATATCTCAAAACGCATCTATCCCCGTCTCCATACCAAACTTGCCCCATTACCACCCCGCCTCATTCTTACTCTCCTGTTGAAGCTAATCCCATTGAGCCATATTGTGAGCAATTCTCAAGGTTTCATTTCCACCACTCCACCTGGAATCAGAACTTTTCTGCGATTTCAGTGGACATCCCTGCATAACCAGAAGGTATGGTGAGGGATGGAGTTTATGCACAAATACTGTCAGCCCAAAGGAATCCACCAAGATCTATGGTGTAAAAAGGAGCAATTTAGACTGCAGGGTAGCTGAAAATAATTTGTGTTGATATGATGCCCCTGATGTGCAATGGCTCCTCCATCTGTGAGTTCAGCACGGAAGGTAATGCACATGCCACAGTACTTTGGAATCTCAAAGTATGAAATGTCCAATAATGCTAGACTCTACCAGACAACAACAATGATTTGTTATCCAGCAACAAACCATACTTTCATAAATCATTCTTTGCCTGATTCTTGCCAAAGGTAAAAATCTTTGGCAATAATGACTGAACTTTGTCCAATGTATAACTATGAAACTGTAACTACAGCATGCAAAATGGTAGTTCAGTCATTGTTCAGGAATGCGGTTAATTTATAGTCTGAAACAGTCATGCGTAACTTTGGAGACGGTTCTGAATGGAAAATTTGTTGTTATTTATAAATGTTAATGGAGTTTAAAACCTGCCACATCCAAAATATAAACAAACAGGAAACTACTGATAGTTTTTATTTCAGCAGGAAATTCAGTATCACAGCTGGTATCAAATCATCCCAAAGAAAGATTGTCCTTTCCCAAGGTACATATCATTTGCAAGATGATGAGAAAGATTTTCATTGTTAGAGTCATAAGAGTCATACAGCGCGGAAGCAGGTCTTTTGGCCCCAATTTGTCCATGCTGACCAAGATGCCTTATCTAAGCTGATCCCATTTACTTGCATTTGGCCCATACCCCTCTAAACCTTTCCTATCCATGTTGCCAATAGGCTTGGTGATTGTTTCACACCCCTTATACCCCCAGCTCTGTTCGTCTGGCTCAATGGACAAAGTCCTATGTTTGTGGGTGCTCTCTGACTGAACCCACAAACATCCGTCTCTATCTATGGAGCTGACTGGGAATTCTGTGCAATACTGAGGAAGTCCTCATCTGACTTAAGTGTCATACTCTAAATGAGAAGTGCTGTCATTTACACCAAATGCTCTCTCTGGTTGTGGGAAGTGTAAAAGATCCCATGGCGATTTCTTGAAGAAATATATAAGATTTCCAGAGTCCTGCTCAGCATCTCAAACAATATATTATTTGGCGATTTATCTAATTGCATTTTGTGGATGTTTGCTGTACACAACTGTCTCCTGCACCATCTTATATCCTACAGTACACCAGGAGCTACAATTAAAAATTGTTAACTTGATTAGATTGGAATGAAAGGCATTAGGTAAGTCTGCCCTCCTCTTTCTTAGATCTGTTGGGTTTTTATTTCATGAACATTAATGCTCTGCAAAACCAAGCAGCTTTATAAAAATCTGATATTAAAGTCTCAGAAATCAATGTACAGAAGAGCATTTCCCAACTTCTCTGATTTGGAGGAGATGGCAGGAGATGGAAATCAGAAAGTCATCTTCCTCTAATGGAAAATGTTACCTTGGTCGGTATGGATTCAAGGCCATTTGCCGAAGATTCAGAATGTGTTTTCTGCTGGGTGCTGGAAACCCATTACACCTCCAGCAAGGGAGAGGCATTGTTGAGATAGACGCGATTGTCTATCAGTTCTCCGCAATGTCTCCCAGACAGGGAATGTCACACTTGCTCAGATTCCTCCGGTCCCGATCGTTCTCATTTCACATCATAATACATCCCTAAAGGGCATAACACGAGTGGTATCTGATTTGTTATGAAAGTACATTTGACCAAAAGTTTGGTTAAAGAGATAGTGTTTCAGGAGTGGGGAGTAGATGTGCTCAGACGGAGGGAGTTTCAGAGCTTTTTGCCTGGTGGTTGAAGCACACCCAACAAAGTCTGGACTGGAGCAACACAAAGTCCTCCAGTGGGTTTGCAAAAAGTAACCGATACTGGGAGGGATAAGAACAGGGAGGGATTTGAAGGAGAACTTTTACACGATTAGCTGGGTGAGCACAGTGAATCCAAAAGTGGTCATTAGAATTGGATGGACATCACAGGCCATAAAGTGAGTCCAGGGTGCCTCGCTACGCCGCGCCTCGAGGTTGCCAAGTAACGGCTCTTACACAAGTGAGCAGCGGATTCGCCATCTGCATTCACAAGACGCCAAGACTCCGTTCCCGCTTTTTCGGGGAATCCATGGCATCCGTTTCAGATCGAACGGTCCGATTAGTGCGAGATCGGGAAGTTGCCCTGCCTCTTGTTGTTCAGCACTCCCTGGGGTTTAGCCGGGGCTCCAGGCTTGTAGGGCCGGTCAAACACTGCCGGAGGTCCCAGCGAGGTCATTCCTACCGCAACAAACCTCTGCCACAAGGCAGCTGAAAGGTCTGACTCTAAGTAAACCCCCTCCCCCTTCCCCACAGAAGAGTAATAACAACATTGTCAGCGGACGCCCACGACTTACTGATGTAGCTACAATACATCAATATCCCAATTGATTGAAATATAAATCTCGGCTCTCTATTTTTTTTATCGTGCTGCATTATATATTATAAAAGTGCACACTTCCTAGCAACGTTTTCCATTAAAGTTCCTCTTCAAGTATGCTTAGTCTAAATTGTTTAAACGTTGTCAAATTACACAAGAAAAAACATACATCCTTGCAGCCTCTAAACTCCAGCGGTCTCCAAGGAGTCGCTGTCCAGTAAAACTTTCACCTAAAGTAACAGAACTTGTCGCAGAACGCGCACTCAAAAGAACAGAAACGCCGACCAGTGGTTTACCTGTGAAATGAGGTGGTCGTACAATCAGAATGAGGAGAGCAATTAAAGTTCTAACTCTCCATCCCGTTCCTGCTCGGGGGGCTTTGTCCCCTTTGTGCCTCATGGTGTCGATTTGTCAAATTGTCCTCAAGTCATGGGCACCTTTAACGCAGAAAGACAGGAGTCCGGCGATCTCCGAATAGATCGCGCGAATCCCTGCGTTGATACAATAGCAAATCCGACCTCTCTTCCAAACTCGCGCCGCTGGGCTCGGTCCCTGGTTAAATTGCTGAAAGTGTTCCTGTTTTTTTGCGAGCAGCTTGTGTTTTGCGTCTTTGCTCGGACTCCGGAACGTTTCTGGGTGTGAGGCTGACGCTGGGATTTGGCACCAGGTTGGCACAGTCAATGGACCTGATTGAATGAGAGAGTTTCGCTTGGTCCCACCCTAACAAGCGTATCCTCTGGATACGCAGCTCTTAACCTGGTAACACCGAGTCAACAAGTAAAGATATGCATTTAACTTAAGGGGTTGATATTTGTGCCTCTGCTGACGTAGACTCACTAAATGGGTTCCTGGCTTTAAACCAAGTGGCGGAGGAGGAGACGGCCCTTCAAGGGACTTAATGGCCATGTGTATCGCTACCAACACTGGGTTTAAATTTTATCGGTTTGGTGAGTTTTATGCATTTCACCGAGTCTTTGTTGTATTTACATCGCAAATAGTTTCCAACAAATGTTTCTCAACGTCCTCCTTTTATTAAATCAGCGGAAAGATAAACTATTCATAGACCCATAGTTATACAAAAATGGAAACAAGCCCTTCGGCCCAACTCGTCCATGCCGACCAAGATGCCTATCTGCGCATTTTGCCCATCTCTCTCTGAACCGTGAATCCATGTACCGGACCAAATGTCTTTTAAGTATTGCTCTTGTACCAGCCTCAACTTCCTCCTCTGGCAGCTCGTTCGACCACCCGCTGTTGCCCGTCAGGTTCCTATTAAATCTTCCCCTTATCACCTTAAATCTATGTCCTCCATGTTCGAGACTCTCCTGTCCTGAGAAATAAACTTCTACATGATGGAGCAGACTCCAGGCTGAATGGTCAGTTGCTGCCTCTATTCTCAGCAATCAAACAATGTGCTGGCTTTGGAGAGGGCCCAGAGGAGGTTTACAAGAATGATTCCAGGAATGAGTGGGTTAGCATTATGATGAGTGTTTGACAGCACAGGGCCTCTACTCGCTGGAGTTTAGAAGGTTAAGGAGGGACCTCATTGAAACTTACAGAATAATGAAAGAGTGGATGTGAAAAACATGTTTCTACTGGGGGGACAGTCTAGGACCAGAGGTCAAAGCCTCAGAGTTAAAGGGCGCTCTTTTAGAAAGGAGGTGTGGAGGTACTTCTTTAGTCAGAGGGTAGTTAATCTGTGGAACCTATTGCCACCTGCAGAGCCCAAATCAATGGATATTTTTAAGGCAGAGATAGACAAATTCTTGATTAGAACGGGTATCAATGGTTATGGGGAGAAGGCAGGAAAATGGGATTAGGAGGCAGAGATCAGCCATGATTGAATGGAGGAGTAGACTCAATGGGCCGAAGGACCTAATTATACTCCTATAATTTGTGAACTTGTGAAACAAGACAATCTGTACTTCCACATGGAGCACAAGCGACGAGCTCTGAATGCTACCCGAACATTTGAGGTCAAGCACATCTCACCAGAAGTGAAACATTAACAAGTTCTCTCTCTGCAGGTGCTTTCTGACCTGCTGAGAACTCCAAGTATTCCCTTGTTTCGCTCAGAGGTGGGAATGTATTCGGAACACATCACCCCAATATTCCCCGCGTTCAATAATTGTCACTGTTTTGTTCACAGGTCCCCCCCCCCCCCCCCCCCACCCCACCCGAAATCCAGAGCGATGCGTCTACAAGAGGTGGGTTCAATCTACGGTATCACAAAATGCTGGAGTAACTCAGCAGGTCAGGAGAGAAGGAATAGGTGATGTTTCGGGTCGAGACCCTTCTTCAGACCGATGTCAGGGGGGGGCGGGACAAAGAAAGGATATAGGTGGAGACAGGAAGACAGTGGGAGAACTGGGAAGGGGGAGGGAAAGAGAGGGACAGAGGAACTATCTAAAGTTAGAGAAGTCAATGTTCATACCGCTGGGCTGTAAGCTGCCCAAGCGAAATATGAGGTCCTGTTCCTCCAATTTGCAGTGGGCCTCACTATGACACTGGAGGAGGCCCATGACAGAAAGGTCAGACTGGGAGTGGGAGGGGGAGTTGAAGTGCTCAGCTACTGGGAGATCAGGTTGGTTAAAGCGGACTGAGCGAAGGTGTTGAGCGAAACGATCGCCGAGCCTGCGTTTGGTCTCGCCGATGTTGAGAAGTTGACATCTGGAACAGCGGATACAATAGATGAGGTTGGAGGAGGGATACCATAGAATTAGAATTAGAATGCCTTTATTGTCATTGTACGAACAGTACAACAAAATTAAAAGTGCTACATCTGAAACAGTGCGACAGTGCAAATCTTTCAGAAACAATCGCACAAACATAAGAACCAATACAATAAGTACCAATATCAATAAAAACTAATAAATAATAAATGAGTTTTAGAAACATAGAAACATAGATAATAGGTGCAGGTGTAGGCCATTCGGCCCTTCGAGCCTGCACCGCCACTCAATATGATCATGGCTGATCATCCAGCTCAGTAACCTGTACCTGCCTTCTCTCCATACCCCCCTGATCCCTTTAGCCACAAGGGCCACATCTAACTCCCTCTTAAATATAGCCAATGAACTGGCCTCAACTACCTTCTGTGGCAGAGAATTCCACAGACTCACCACTCTCTGTGTGAAGAAATGTTTTCTCATCTCGGTCCTAAAAGACTTCCTCCTTATCCTTAAACTGTGACCCCCTTGTTCTGGACTTCCCCAACATTGGGAACAATCTTCCTGCATCTAGCCGGTCCAATCTCTTAAGAATTTTGTAAGTTTCTATAAGATCCCCCCTCAATCTTCTAAATTCCAGCGAGTACAAGCCGAGTCTATCCAATCTTTCTTCATATGAAAGTCCTGCCATCCCAGGAATCAATCTGGTGAACCTTCTCTGTACTCCCTCTATGGCAAGAATGTCTTTCCTCAGATTACTGAAGGACTGTGCTGAACAGCTGGCTGAGGTATTCACCAGGATCTTTACCCTGTCGTTATCTCTGGCCACGGTTCCCAAGTGCCTGAAGTCGGCTATCATAGTTCCGGTGCCGAAAAAAGCCAAGATCTCCAACCTGAACGACTACCGCCCTGCCCTAACGCCGATAGTCATGAAGTGCTTTGAAAGGCTGGTCCTCTCACACATCAAATCCAGCATCCCTGACTCACTGGACCCACATCAATTTGCATACAGGGCAAATAGATCCACAGAGGACGCCATCTCTCTGGCTCTTCACACTGTCCTGACTCACCTAGAGAGACAGGGCACGTACGTGAGGATGCTATTCATAGACTATAGCTCTGCCTTCAACACGGTCATCCCCACCAAGCTCATCACCAAACTCCACCTGCTAGGCCTCAGCTCGTCGTTATGCGACTGGATCCTGGACTTCCTGCTGGAGCGACCGCAGGCAGTGAGAATGGGCCCGCACCTGTCCTCCACTATCACCCTGAGTACCGGCACACCACAGGGCTGTGTTCTGAGCCCCATGCTCTACTCCCTCTTCACGCACGACTGTGTTCCTGCATTCGACACCAACACCATTGTCAAGTTTGCAGACGACACAACGGTGATCGGGCTGATCACTTTACATTGGCCCGAGTGTGTAGGGAGTGAATTTTAAAAGTGAAATAAGATAGAACTAGTGATCGATGGTCGGCGTGGATTCATGGGCTGAAGGGCCTCTTTCTATACAGTATCGCTATATATAAAATACAAGCAGAGGTACAAGGAAACGAAGAAATAATTAAATCGTGATTTAGCAACGAGGAGAGACAAATCCGCAAGGGAGCCGTGAAAGGGAACTTTAACCTCCTTGGTGTTGGAATGACGCCCTGAGAAGGTTTGCCTGAGGACAGATTGAGACCACGTGCGGGTGGTCAGGCAGGTGTCCTCGATGTTTTACAATAGGAAGAGGGTAGTGGTGGGGGAGTCACGGCTTTCATCAGAACTCCCTACGCAAAGCACTTGTAATGTAGGCGCTGTTAGATGACTCGAGTGCTTCGGGGCCGGCGTAGGATTCTGTGGCTGGTCTGCATAGACAGCCCCCGGACCACATGTCCTCTGCCCGCTACTTGCGGGAGCTCATGGAAGTCCCGTGAGTGCAGCTATTCTTGTTGCTTCCATGCTTCGTAAACATTTTTGATGTTTCAGTGATGTTACCTTGTTTTTATGTTTCATGGTTTGGGGCCCCTGATAACAAATGGAAGTATTTTCTTAGCGTTTGCCTATTAAATTTCCAGAGGAAAACGTTGCGAAAAGTATTATCTCTTTTCGGCTCTGATAACATTCATCCAGTTATTTTGTACCGTGTTTAATGAAGCAGTCCAGAAATTAATTCTCGTTGCACGTGTTTTAAGCGCCACGCGGTTTATTTCCAACTGAAAATAGTTTGTGAAATCCAATGGGCAAACTAGATCAAAAAACACAAAGTGCTGGAGTAGAGGAAACATTCAGCGGCCAGGCAGCATTTCTGGAGATTCTTTGTGCAGGTCGGAATCAATCAATTTGAACTCCCCAAACTTGAACTACTTCATGGAGCGGATCTCACAATTCCTCTGTAGTTTCCATATCAGGATTGTCTTCTTTGGCACAACATCCTCTACACACGTACTATTGATGAGGTCTTTGACGACAGTGCAGAGTGCTTGAGCCCCACTTTGGTTGGACTTGACCAAGAGAGAGCTGGATAGAGCTCTTAAGGATAGCGGAGTCAGGGGGTATGGGGAGAAGGCAGGAACGGGGTACTGATTGAGAATGATCAGCCATGATCACATTGAATGGCGGTGCTGGCTCGAAGGGCCGAATGGCCTCCTCCTGCACCTATTGTCTATTGTAACCACACAGCTTTTTGTAGAACAATCATGATATCCACTGTCATACTCACCTTGCCTTTACTACGTGCTTTCTGAATCTCCGATTAAATCGTTTCACAGCTGCTGCTGGGATCCAAACACAATTTGATTTACAATCTTGAAATTCTGCCATGAGATCTCTGCTGCCTGCTTAATTTATTATCTCTTGTATACTAAGGTCATATTGAAGGCATTTAGTTTCAGTCAGGCAACTTGGAATAAAGTTTACCATTACCTTGTTCCATACTTGAGGAGACTAAACTATGAAGAAAATGTCATGTTTTGTGAAAGAGCACTTCGGTTGTAGGAATCTGAGATAAAATAATCATGTGGAGAAACTTTTTTCATTGTATGAAGTGTTTGAGTGGCCAGTGTAAAGGCAGCATAACCTTGGAAGTAAATGTAGCTTCCCCTGACCTGGGAGTGTTTGGCAGGCTTCAAGGATTTCAATTCATTCTGGCTCCAGGAGTGATGCCAGGAATCTAGGGAGCTGCTAATGTTTAAACGTTAAGTCTTTAAACTTTCAAATGTTTTAACTTTAAATGTAAAGAAGTGTCCAGAACCGAAACGTCACCTATCCATGTTCTCCACAGATGCTGCCTGTCCTGCTGAGTTACTCCAGCACATTGTTTTTTTTACTCGAGTCTCCAGTATCTGCCGTTCCATATGTCTAATGTTTAATCATATTATTCCAGGTGAGTTCATTTAACTTTGATACTGATTAAAATATTGGGCTACAACATCCCTATATTACTTAGGGATAGTAATACCCTTTATTTATTGAGGCATTAGGGAACAGTCAGCATTGTTAAGGGAAGTTCATGTCTGAAAAACTTGATTGAATTCTTTAATAATGAGTCATCAGTAAAATAAATGAATTGATGTTGTCTGTATGGATTTCAGCAATGAAAGTATCAATTTGCCTCACTGAGCTAGTCAAAACAAAATTAACCCCCCCCCCCCCCCCCCCCCGGCATCAACTAGGCAAAATGACAAATTTGTGTGGATAATGACAAGTGGTTCTACCTTGCATTTGGATGGAGTGGAGGGGAGATTTTTCTGTATTTGCCTCTGGTGTACTTTCCCTATCTGCCTAAAATGCAAACTATTTCTCTCCCCAATATGACTCCCCTTTTTGAAGAGGCATAGGTGGGGTATAGATACGATAGTCAGAAGCTTTTTCCACAGGATTGGAAATATTAAATACACAGAGGGTGGCGAGTGTCTGGAACATGCTGTCAGGTGTAGTGTTGGAGGCAGATACAATAGTGTCATTTAAGAGATTTTCGGATAGATACATGGATATGCAGGGAATGGACGTATATGGATTATGTGCAGGCTGATAAAAGTTAGTCTAGGCATTGTGTTCAGCACAGGCATTGTGGGCCGAATGGCCTGTTCCTGTGGTGTACTCTTTTATGTTCTACGAATGAAACATTTACAAAATATCTGGATTTAGAAATAAAAGCTCCCAAGTGGCTCTGATCTGATTCTTAAAACTGGTGTCGACTTTGGTATTGACATCAAAAGGCTTGTGGGCTGACACAAGGGGTGAAAAATTGTCATTTAGAATGATATGTTTCAATGATCAGGGAGAAGCCATTATAACAGTTACCACATTAATGAAGGCTATTTTCCACAAGAATGAAAAATATCTGTTTGCATTAAAGGTAAGTCACTGTTGATTAGGAGGTGATTTAAATCCTCACTGACACTTTTAACTCTGTCAACTTTGAAGAGACTGAATTGTGATTTATTGCTTATGACAAAATCAATTTGATTAAATCTGATTTTAAGTTCTGGTCTGCCATCTCGAGTTAGATTTGCATGTTTATCTGTGGTGGATATATAATGGTGTTGATCTGGCTTCTAATCATATTAGCCATCACAGATAAACATTAAATAATTTGCTTATTGCTCAAGTAGCTCCTGGCATATTTACTTTCTACATTAGAGCAGAGTTTTGTTTAACCTCGGCAAGATGTTAACCCACAAAACTATTGGTGTTCCTCTTGCCCAGAAACATAAATTGATGGCCCCCTGTTAGGACCATTGTGGCTTTGAAAGTTTAGACTAGCCCACAAACATTGATCTCGGGTGTTGCATTTGGTTCCTTGGTCCATGGGTTAGTTATTTTTATTAGTGAAGTTTTTAATGGTTTTGCTCAATTATAATGGTCTGCTGGAGTGTGTAATATGGTAACAGATCTCATCTCTGTGGCACATCTTGCACCTTATTGGTGTTCCATCTCATTGTTTTCGCAAACGTCTCCTACCCAGCCCAACAAGTTACACCTGACTCCACCACCCATCACATTAAACCTGGGCCCTTCACCATCTATATTTCAGCGTGGCTGGGGAAGAGGTGGATTTGGTGATTCAACTTACTGCTGAAACAAAATCATCTGCCGGAGCGAAGGTCTGCGTTCATCAATGGCCCAGGAATTAGCTTTGGAAAAGCAAATTGTCTGTTTTAATTGAATGCAGAGAACATGGGGTCTGAAGAGATTCCTTTGAATAAGCCCCTTTGAACTTATTCAGCCATTCATATGATCAAAACTATATCTGAACTGCATTCACTTGGTTTTATTGTACCCCTTAATATCCCTGAAAATCTGTAAATTTCAAGTGAAAAGTGTTTAATTGTCATATGTACTAACAACGGAACAATGAAATTCTTACTTGCAGCAACTCAACAGGCCCATTGATGCAATATGCACAGTTAAATATAATCAAGCAATTCAATAAATGAATAACCATAATACCATTGCAAAATAAACCCCAGTCTGTAGCACAGCCAAACGCAGTCCATAAAAGTTCATAGTTGCTAAGGTTAGTTTTAATTCTTTGTTGCTCTTCAGTGAGCAGCCAGCTTCACAGCTTTCTAAGGGAGATCCAGGTCGGTATTATCCTTACGAAGAAATACGTCATCACTCTCAAGGATTCGACTCTCCTGAATAAATAGTTTCTCATAATATACTTCAACCACTCATCATATTAGACTCATCACAAAGTCATCCTGTAATGTTTAGTATTCTGGGAAGTACAGAGCGACTGTTGGGTAAATGAGATAGGCCAGGCGTTCCCCAAGAAGGGTAGGAAAGATGGTTTGGCTTGCTGCTGTGGGAGAGATGGCAATGGGGTAGAGAGGCTAAGGAGCTGTGCAAGTCATGAGAACCTTGGACCTACAGCAATGGATGGCGTGGGTTAAGGCAGTGATGGTAGAAATGTACCAGTCAGGAATGGTAGAAAGCAAAATGAGGGGAAAGAAAGAATGGTGTGGGATCAAAGAATCTTCCTGCACAGACGACAACCATTCAAATCCATACTGGCTCTTTGGGAAGCAGTGGTCATTTTAATCTGACTCCTGCACCCTTTACCCATTCTCTGCATTTTATTTTCCTTTCAGTTATTTATCTAAATCCCTTTCAAAAGATGTTGTTGAATCTGCATCCAGCACTCATTTAGGCTGTACATACCAAGTCAGGCTACCTGTGCCAGGCTAAACTCTACATTACAATTCATCGCAATTTGCTGCAGAAATAAACCTGCTCATATCCGCTCCAATTCTTCCTTCAGTCATTTCTAATCTACATTTTCCGTTACCAACCACATTGCACGTTATTCATTTTACCCAAATCCATAATTGTGACTGTCTCTACCATGTACTTCCTCCATCATCTCTCTGCTCTGAGGCGGCCAATATCTGTCACTGACACTTTTAAACCAGAAAGAAAGAAGTTTGCACATTTTTGTTCCAATTTATGAATTGTCTGGATGCGTACGTTAATCTTAAACCTGTTCTGATGTGATATACTCATCGAGTAGCTTTCAATTTGGGTCACTGGATAGTGATAGAGAGCAGAACATTGGCTGATTTCTCCCATACTTACCCAAGGACACAGCAAGCAGTTTCAATGTGTCTAGAGCAGAGGAACCAGAGGTCATCTCCAACACTAAAAGTTATTGGTCATGGTCTTGAGGTACTCTGCAGAAGCAATATTTCAATGAATGATGGGCGGTCAATAACAGGACAAGGGAGATGGTGGAAGCAATTAGGAGGGATTTATTTAAATAGAAATTAGATTGCTTTCTTCCAGAAAATAACATCTTGCAAAATGTTTTAAGACGCATGTGGTCTTGGGAGGAACAAGCAGGTGAACTTGGTCCTACGATTTGCCAAACTCCTACCATTGACTGCTTTCCCTCCCTCGTGCCTGTGTGGGTGGGCAACTTGATATAGATTGCTTGCATGATTGATAATATCCCTACTTTGTCATGTCACACCACGGACAGAAACTGAATGTGATCGATTCTAACATTTTGCCTGGGGATTCCTTTTTGTTTGTGCCCTAAGTGTAACTGGGCAGTGTAGCTGAAGGCAAGAAGCTGAGCTGACTCTACCAGCCTAGTCTGTACTGGTTGTACCCACACAGGATACACAGTCACTTGATTTAACTAAAGCTATTCTGCAGTGTAATTTCTGGGTCATGACTAAATGAATCTGGATACCTTCCAAATTATCTTCTAAATCTAGGTGTGGTTGAAAAAAGCCAAGAGAGTGGGCAGAGTCAAGTGATAACAATGTTCTTAATCCAGTGACTGTCATTCAAAGGTATTATGTGTAAGACCTAATCCTGAAGAACTACTGCAATAAGGTAACAATGTTACGTTACCTAGGTAACTAGGGTAGCAGCAATCAGCAGCAGAGTAGCAGCAATCGGCAGCAGCAATCAGTGTGCATGTGTGTGTGAGACCGTAGTATTGTGTGGGGATAGTAAGGAGGAAGACCTGTGTGATCTCCCGGACAAGTTTCGATCGCCTAGCTTGGGGTCGGAGAGGAATTTCCCGGATTTTCTTTCCCAAATTGGCCTGGGTTTTTTGCCTCTCCCAGGAGATCACTCGGTTCTTTTGGGTGGGCGGTTGGAGCGGTTGGAGTAGCGTCCGGGCGGTAGTTTTTGGAAACCGAGCACGGGGCTTTGTTCTTACAGAGGCCCAGGAGCGGTTGGAGCGGTTGGAGCAGACCACTCTGCAATGTTCCCAGTTAAGGGGGAGTATGAGTGCTAGGGCAGTTTATTGTTCTGGGTGTTGGATGTGGGGAATCTGGGAGTCTGATAGTCTTCCAGACATCCACATCTGCGCCAGATGCGACGAGATGGGGCTCCTAAGGGACCATATTAGGAACCTGGAGCGACAGATTGATGACCTCCGTCTGGTCAGGGAGAGTGAGGAGGTTATAGAGAGGAGTTATAGAGAGGTGGTCACTCCAAGACCACGGGAGGTAGACAAGTGGGTCACGGTTAGGGGGGGGGGGGGGGGCAAGGAGCAGAGGCAGGGACTAGAGAGTACCCTAGTGGATGTACCCCTTGGCAATAAATACTCCTGTTTAGGTACTGTTGGGGAGTACAGCCTACCTGGGGGCAGCGACGGTGCCCGGGCCTTTGGCATGGAGTCCGGCCCTGTTGCTCAGAAGGGTAGGGAAAGGAAGAAGAGAGCGATAGTGATAGGGGACTCTATAGTGAGGGGGTCAGATAGGCGATTCTGCGGACGCAGTCGGGAGACCCGGATGGTCTGTTGCCTCCCTGGTGCCAGGGTCAAGGATGTCAGGGAACGGCTGCAGGGCATCCTGAAGGGGGAGGGGAACCAGTCAGAGGTCATTGTACACATTGGAACCAACGACATTGGTAAAACGAGGGATGAGGTCCTGAAACAAGAATTTAGGGAGCTAGGTAGAGGATTGAAGTGCAGGACCTCTAAGGTTGTAATCTCTGGATTACTCCCTGTGCCACGAGCTAGTGAGTATAGAAATAGGAGGATAGAGCAGCTTAATGCGTGGCTCAGGAGTTGGAGCAGGGGGGAGGGATTTGTTTTTCTGGATAATTGGGCCTGTTTCTGGGAAAGGTGGCAACGGTATAGGCCGGACGGTCTCCACCTTAACCAGAGGGGGACCAATATCCTGGTGGGGAGGTTTGCTAGCACTGTTGGGGAGGGTTTAAACTAATTTGGCAGGGGGTTGGGATACAGCAGGGAGCTAGTATAGGGGGTGAGGAGAAGGTAAATATAGAGGAAAAAACTGGTCAGATTGGGAGGCAGAACAAGAATGCCCCAGCACAATGGGGTAGGGCAAGTCTGAACGGCATTTATTTTAATGCAAGGGGGATGAATTGAAGGTGTTACTGAACACATGGGAGTACGACATTGTTGCCATTACGGATACATGGTTGAAGGAAGTGCAGGATTTTCAGCTCAATATTCCAGGATATAGAATCTTCAGGAGAGACAGAGAGCAGGGAAAAAGGGGAGAGGGTGTTGCAGTATTAATCAAAGAATCTATTTCTGCCGTAAGAAGGGATGACATATTAGCGGGTTCCTCAAATGAGGCTATTTGGGTGGAATTGAGAAATAGAAAAGGGGCATGCACCTTACTGGGTGTATACTACAGACCCCCAAACAGTCAGAGGGAAATAGAAGAACATATTTGTAGGCAAATCTCGGGGGTGTGTGAAAACAACAGGGTAGTAATAGTAGGGGATTTCAACTTCCCGAATATTGATTGGGATAGCCAAAGTGTCAAGGGCCCAGAGGGTGCAGAGTTCCTAAGGGTCATCCAGGAGGGCTTTTTGAAAGTCCAACAAGGGAGGGGGCGGTATTGGACTTAATCTTGGGAAATGAGGCCGGACAGGTGGCTGAAGTGTCAGTAGCAGAGCACTTTGGTGACAGTGATCACAATTCAGTGATATTTAAGGTGGTAATGGAAAAGGATAAAGAGGGACCAGAGGGAAAATTTCTAAATTGGGACAAGGCCGATTTTAATCTGATAAGGCAGAAGTTGGCCCTGGTGGACTGGGATCAGCTTCTCGTGGGGAGGACCGCATCAGAACAGTGGGAGTTATTCAAAGGAATAATTGAAAAAGTACAGAGGAAGCATGTTCCCCTAAAGTTTAAGGGTGGGACAAACAAGTCCAAAGAACCTTGGATGTTGAACGATATAGTAGGATTGATTCGGAAAAAAAGGGGGGCTTTTGGAAGGCATAAAGAACTTAAGGCACAGGCATCATTAGAGGAATACAGAAGGTGTAGGGCGGTTCTTAGAAAAGACATTAGGAGAGCAAAAAGGGGCCATGAGATAGCACTAGCGGGCAAAATAAAAGAAAATCCCAAAGTGTTCTATAAGTATATCAAGGGTAAGAGGATAACGAGGGAAAGAGTGGGGCCCATCAGGGACCATAGTGGAAAGCTGTGTGTGGAGCCAGAGGATGTAGGAGATGTTTTAAATGAATTTTTTGCATCTGTTTTTACGAGGGAGGAGGGCGATGCGGACTTAGAAATGGAGCAGGAGGGTTGTGATGTTCTTGAGCATATTGCTATTGACAGGGAGGCGGTGCTGGAGGCTCTGGCAGGCTTAAAAGTGGATAAGTCTCCGGGCCCTGACGAGATGTATCCCAGGATGCTGAGAGAGGCAAGGGAGGTGATTACGGGGGCTCTGGCACAAATTTTCAGAGCCTCTCTTGCAACAGGGGATGTACCGGAGGACTGGAGGATAGCTAATGTGGTGCCATTATTTAAAAAGGGCAGTAGGGATAAACCTGGGAACTACAGACCGGTGAGTCTGACATCGGTGGTGGGGAAGCTGCTAGAAAAGATTCTGAGGGACAGAATCAGTCTTCACTTGGAGGATCGAGGGTTAATTAAGGATAGTCAACATGGCTTTGTTAATGGAAGGTCGTGTCTGACTAACTTGATTGAATTTTTTGAAGGGGTGACCAAGGAGGTAGATGGGGGTAGTGCAGTGGATGTGGTATACATGGATTTCAGTAAGGCTTTTGACAAGGTCCCACACAGGAGACTAGTGAAGAAGGTAAGAGCCCATGGGATCCAGGGCACCTTGGCAAAATGGATTAAAAAACTGGCTTAGTGACAGAAGGCAGAGGGTGATGGTAGAAGGTTGCTTCTGTGACTGGAGGCCGGTGTCCAGTGGGGTGCCGCAGGGATCGGTGTTGGGTCCCTTACTGTTTGTAATCTACATTAATGATCTGGATGTCAACGTACAGGGCATGATCAGCAAGTTTGCAGATGACACAAAGTTAGGGGGCATGGTGAATAGCGAGGAAGGGATCTGTAAGCTGCAGGAAGATATAGATGAGATGGTGAGATGGGCGGAGCAGTGGCAGATGGAATTTAATCCTGAAAAGTGCGAGGTGATGCACTTTGGCAGAAATAACTTGGAGAGGGAGTACACCATGAATGGAAGGACCCTAGGGAAGACAGGGGTACAGAGGGACCTTGGAGTACAGGTACACAAGTCCTTGAAGGCAGCAGGACAGGTGGACAGGGTGGTCAAAAAGGCATATGGGTTACTGGCCTTCATTAGCCAGGGCATCGAATATAAAAGTAGGGGGGTAATGATGGAATTGTACAGAACACTGGTGAGGCCGCAGCTGGAGTATTGTGTACAGTTCTGGTCACCACATTATAGAAAGGATGTGATAGCTTTGGAGAGGGTGCAGAGGAGATTCACCAGGATGCTGCCAGGGATGAAAGGCCATGAGGAGAGACTGAGCAGACTGGGGTTGTTTTCCCTGGAGCAGAGAAGGCTGAGAGGGGACATGATCGAGGTGTACAAGATCATGAGGGGCATAGATAAGGTAGATGGCAGGGAACTTCTTCCACTGGTGGAAGGTTCAACAACGAGGGGACATAGATACAGGGTAAGGGGAGGGAGGTTTTGGGGGGATGTGAGAAAGAACTTTTTCACCCAGAGGGTGGTTGGAGTCTGGAACTCACTGCCTGGGGTGGTGGTGGAGGCGGGAACACTCACAACGTTTAAGAGGCATTTGGATGGGCACTTGAAATGCTACAACATTCAGGGCTACGGTCCAAATGCGGGAAAATGGGATTAAAATTACTGTGTTTGGTAACGGGCGGCGCGGACACGATGGGCCGAAGGGCCTCTTTCTGTGCTGTAGGACTCTATGGCTCTATGACTCTAAGGCTCAATACTTAGAAACCATAGCAGAACGTTCCAGTAAACAGTTCTCATAGCAAACTTAAATATAACAGAATATTTTCATTTAAAATATGCAAATAGATGAGGAATTGATTTTAACAATAATGTACCCGCCAAGTACAGACATAAATGACCTGGATGTTGCAAATGGAACATGTTTTTAAGTCTCATCAAGCCTTTCCTACAGTTATTTATATAGTCCTAGCTAAACCAACTTTGTTTGATGTGTGTGTTATATGCACAGTAATGATTCCACATTGAGGAATGTACAAGAAATCCATTTTCCATTGTCTGGGGAGGTGTGGACAGAAACCATGCCTGCGTCACTGAAAACATTTATTGATTATTGAAAACCTTCCTCAGGCTCCGATCTCTCTGACTCACTCTGGTCATTACTGTCTTGTAATTGTATTGGGGTGCTTTGGGCTTTCCTGAACTTCCCTCATTTTCTTTTCCAATTTCAACAGTGTTTGTGGACTTATATTTGCTGACTTTGAGGCGCATGCCATTGAGTCATTAAAACTTGGGAGTTGAATGTGTGCAATGTCCTCGACAATCTTACATTTTTTTACGATGAGGGTTTGGGGGGGGGGGGGGGGGGGGAGTCACTGTGCATCTGCCTTGTGTTTCCCCATAACCATTGTACATCAACTTCAAATCATACACTCGTTTGATCCCTCTCATTATTGAACGTAAAAAGGTTGGGGTTACAAACACTTCATTTGTCAAATTTTTAGGTATTGCACAGATGTAAAGCATACTAATTAACTATTGTACATAATGCGACTAAGCCAGACTGAGAATCTCAGAATGGCAGCTGATACCTAAAATAGGCACTAAGCTACTCACCTGGCACAACCCTTTACAGCATTGATGTACAGAGGGATCTTGGTGTCCAAGTTTATAGCTCCCTGAAAGTGGCGACACAAGTAGACAGTGATGAAGAATGATTACGATGTGCTTGCCTTCATTGGTCGGGGCACTGAGTATAATTCATGGAAGTCATGATGTGGCTTTATAGGACTCTGATGAGGCTGCATTTGGAGTATTGTGTGCAGTTCTGGTCACCCCATAACAGGAAGAGAGGATGCAGACGGAATTTACCAGGAAGCTGCTTGGATTACTGGGTATTAGCTATAAGGAAAGGTTAGACAACCCTGGATTATTTTATCTAGAGTGTCAGAAGCTGTGGAGAGACCTGATAAAAGTATAAAATTATGAGAGGCAGAGATGGAGGAAACAGTAGGAATATTTTAGAATATAGTAGAAATATTTTATTTAATCCAGGTAATATAAAGAGGTGAGTACTTGTTCTGGGATTGCTGTTCATGCAGCCCTGAGTATCCCTTGCACAAACCGTTGGAAATTAAAGAAGGTGCTGCAAATAAATTAGCAAGGCAACTGATTGGTTAGCATTTATTACAAGAGGAATTGAGTAAAAAATATTAGAAATTCCTTGATGCATTTATATTGCGCAGGTCTGATCTCCCTACTTAAGGAAGATTGCACTTGCAATGTAGAAGTACTTGATTCAGGTGCCATAAGAGGAGTAATATTGCAGTCTTGAGTAAGGAAGACTGAGGTGATCACATTGAAATATATAAGAGTCTTAGGGAGCTTCAAAGGATCTAGGCAAAATTGATCTTGTCTGGAAGCCAGTGTCATTGTCTCAAATAAGGCATCATAGACATGAGAAGTGATTTCTTCTGAAGCTGTTGAATCATCAAATTCAATTTCTAGGTATATTCAGAACTGAGTGCATAGATTTTTATATATTAAGGTGCTTGAGAGAGGGTATTAGAGCAGAGCTAAAAGTTCAACCACATTTTTATTGAGTGAGGGAGCGGACATGTGGGGTCAATAAGCCTAACCCTGTTCTGGTTTCCTATGTTCTTGTAGTGTGTTCTTTCCATCTGATGTCATAGCTCCTGATAGACAATAGACAATAGACAATAGGTGCAGGAGTAGGCCATTCAGCCCTTCGAGCCAGCACCGCCATTCAATGCGATCATGGCTGATCACTCTCAATCAGTACCCCGTTCCTGCCTTCTCCCCATACCCCCTCACTCCGCTATCCTTAAGAGCCCTATCCAGCTCTCTCTTGAAAGCATCCAACGAACTGGCCTCCACTGCCTTCTGAGGCAGAGAATTCCACACCTTCACCACCCTCTGACTGAAAAAGTTCTTCCTCATCTCCGTTCTAAATGGCCTACCCCTTATTCTCAAACTGTGGCCCCTTGTTCTAGACTCCCCCAACATTGGGAACATGTTATCTGCCTCTAATGTGTCCAATCCCCTAATTATCTTATATGTTTCAATAAGATCCCCCCTCATCCTTCTAAATTCCAGTGTATACAAGCCCAATCGCTCCAGCCTTTCAACATACGACAGTCCCGCCATTCCGGGAATTAACCTAGTGAACCTACGCTGCACGCCCTCCATAGCAAGAATATCCTTCCTCAAATTTGGAGACCAAAACTGCACACAGTACTCCAGGTGCGGTCTCACCAGGGCCCGGTACAACTGTAGAAGGACCTCTTTGCTCCTATACTCAACTCCTCTTGTTACGAAGGCCAACATTCCATTGGCTTTCTTCACTGCCTGCTGAACCTGCATGCTTCCTTTCATTGACTGATGCACTAGGACACCCAGATCTCGTTGAACTCCCCCTCCTCCTAACTTGACACCATTCAGATAATAATCTGCCTTTCTATTCTTACTTCCAAAGTGAATAACCTCGCACTTATCTACATTAAACTGCATCTGCCATGTATCCGCCCACTCACACAACCTGTCCAAGTCACCCTGCAGCCTTATTGCATCTTCCTCACAATTCACACTACCCCCCAACTTAGTATCATCTGCAAATTTGCTAATGGTACTTTTAATCCCTTCGTCTAAGTCATTAATGTATATCGTAAATAGCTGGGGTCCCAGCACCGAACCTTGCGGTACCCCACTGGTCACTGCCTGCCATTCCGAAAGGGACCCATTTATCCCCACTCTTTGCTTTCTGTCTGTCAACCAATTTTCTATCCATGTCAGTACCCTACCCCCAATACCATGTGCCCTAATTTTGCCCACTAATCTCCTATGTGGGACCTTGTCGAAGGCTTTCTGAAAGTCGAGGTACACCACATCCACTGACTCTCCCTTGTCAATTTTCCTAGTTACATCCTCAAAAAATTCCAGTAGATTTGTCAAGCATGATTTCCCCTTCGTAAATCCATGCTGACTCGGAATGATCCCGTTACTGCTATCCAAATGCTCAGCAATTTCGTCTTTTATAATTGACTCCAGCATCTTCCCCACCACTGATGTCAGACTAACTGGTCTATAATTACCCGTTTTCTCTCTCCCTCCTTTCTTAAAAAGTGGGATAACATTTGCTATCCTCCAATCCACAGGAACTGATCCTGAATCTATAGAACATTGAAAAATGATCTCCAATGCTTCCACTATTTCTAGAGCCACCTCCTTAAGTACTCTGGGATGCAGACCATCAGGCCCTGGGGATTTATCAGCCTTCAGTCCCATCAGTCTACCCAAAACCATTTCCTGCCTAATGTGGATTTCCTTCAGTTCCTCCATCACCCTAGGTTCTCCGGCCCCTAGAACATTTGGGAGATTGTGTGTATCTTCCTCAGTGAAGACAGATCCAAAGTAACGGTTTAACTCGTCTGCCATTTCTTTGTTCCCCATAATAAATTCCCCTGCTTCTGTCTTCAAGGGACCCACATTTGCCTTGACTATTTTTTTCCTCTTCACGTACCTAAAAAAACTTTTGCTATCCTCCTTTATATTATTGGCTAGTTTACCCTCGTACCTCATCTTTTCTCCCCGTATTGCCTTTTTAGTTAACTTTTGTTGCTCTTTAAAAGAGTCCCAATCCTCTGTCTTCCCACTCTTCTTTGCTATGTTATACTTCCTCTCCTTAATTTTTATGCTGTCCCTGACTTCCCTTGTCAGCCACAGGTGTCTCTTACTCCCCTTAGAGTCTTTCCACCTCTTTGGAATAAATTGATCCTGCAACCTCTGCATTATTCCCAGGAATACCTGCCATTGCTGTTCTACCGTCTTCCCTGCTAGGGCCTCCTTCCAATCAATTTTGGCCAGCTCCTGCCTCATGCCTCTGTAATCCCCTTTGCTATACTGTAATACCGACACTTCCGATTTCCCCTTCTGCCTTTCCATTTGCAGAGTAAAACTTATCATGTTGTGATCACTGCCTCCTAATGGCTCTTTTACCTCTAGTCCCCTTATCAGATCAGGATCATTACACAACACTAAATCCAGAATTGCCTTCTCCCTGGTAGGCTCCAGTACAAGCTGTTCTAAGAATCCATCTCGAAGGCACTCTACAAACTCTCTTTCCTGGGGTCCATTTCCAATCTGATTTTCCCAGTACACCTGCATGTTGAAATCTCCCATAACCACCGTAGCATTACATTTTTGACATGCCAATTTTATCTCCTGATTCAACTTGCACCCTATGTCGAGGCTACTGTTTGGGGGTCTATAGATAACTCCCATTAGGGTCTTTTTACCCTTACAATTTCTCATTTCTATCCATACTGATTCAACATCTCCTGATTCTATGTCACCCCTTGCAAGGGAATGAATATCATTCCTTACCATCAGAGCAACCCCACCCCCTCTGCCCACCTGTCTGTCTTTTCTATACGTTGTGTACCCCTGAATATTCAGTTCCCAGCCCTGGTCCTCTTGTAGCCATGTCTCAGTGATCCCTACAACATCATACTTGCCGATGACTAACTGAGCCTCAAGCTCATCCACTTTATTTTTTATACTACGCGCATTTAAGTACAACACTTTAACTTCTGTATTTACCTCCCCTCTCACATCGTTCACAATTGGCCCTGCCCTTAATTTCTTTTCCGCTCTAGAACTTCTGTTCCCATTCTTCCGAGAGTCTTTTGCAATATCTCCTGTATTCCCTTTTACCTCATCTTCATATTCACAATTTGTTAACCCCTCCCCCCCATTACTTAGTTTAAAGCCACAGGTGTCACACTAGCAAACCTGCCTGCCAGAATGTTTGTCCCCCTGCTGTTAAGATGCAACCCGTCCCTTTTGTACAAGTCACCCCTAGCCCAGAAGAGATCCCAGTGGTCCAGAAAACTAAATCCCTGCTCTCTGCACCAGCCCCTCAGCCATAAATTCATACCCTCTATCTCTCTGTTCCTGGCCTCACCAGCACGAGGTACCGGTAGCAGTCCAGAGATAACTACCTTCGACGTCCTACTTCTCAGTGCTTTTCCCAACTCTCTAAACTCCCGCTGTAGCACCTCCTTCCTCTTCCGCCCGACGTCATTCGTGCCCACGTGCACAACGACTTCAGGTTGATCGCCTTCCCTCACTAGGATTTTCTGATGGTTGTATTGATCTCACCCTGGACAAGCCTTTCCCAACGCAGAGCATGCCCATATTTGATTTGTCTCATGAGACAAACCGGTCACGAAGGCGGTTCTCAAACCTGGAGGTTTCCTCTGGAATTCCAAACACTCCACCAAGTAAAACAACCTTACCCAGTCACATCCATCTTTCTGAATCTCCTCACTTTAAATGTTGAAAGAAATGGATCAAGGGCACCATTTTCTTTATGCCAGAATGTGTCGCCTCCTTGGCTTGTGCTTCCAGCCTTGTCCAGGAGATTAATCTGCTTTGGTGGGGCGTCCAGAGGAATACTGAGGATGGGCAGAAATTAGTCAATCTTGACGATATGGGTGAGGCTTCAGCCTGACCTTGCTTCACCCAGTTTGAATGATTTCAAGTCACGCACTACTTGTGGGAGGATCAGGTCATCCATCATCTCTCCTTCCAATACTCAACTTCCCATTCCATCAAACTGCAGCATTCTAATTTTGTTAATTTCTATTCCTCTTGCATCGTCTGATGTTTCAAAATGTGGTCTAGGCCGTCACCTTCAATTTATAAAAGAAAAGTGGCGACTTTTTTGGCAAATAGGCAAAATTTCTGAAATGAATCTCAGAAATGACATCATGCAAAGCTCAATGCCAACACTGAACATTTATTAATGTGTTTAATTTTGAATGTAATGTTTTCCAGTTTTGCAATTCTTGTGGACAAAGGTGGTGCAGTATTTAAACAACAGATGGACAGATTGTTTACAAAGAGTGGGAACCATTGATGATGAAAAATGTTCCAAAAATAAATGTGGTATAAAACCAAATTGTGTTTGAATGTCCCAATAGAAATATTGTCCACAGTATGTGCGTTTGTTTGTGTGTAGCAAGGGGGATATTATCATAACTTCGCTCACTTCCAAGTAAATAACCTGTACACCATCTTCACCATGTACTGTAGCCTGTATGGTCTTGATTTTGTCTGCATTGCTGTCTCATATGATGCAGTTCCTCTGTTTTGCTTTTTCTATATACTGCAGATACAGTTAATTTCTAACATAGAACTCAAGAACAAGAACAACTTCTTTGGCTCACAGTGTCTCTGCTGAACATAATGCCAAGACCATCCCTTATCTACCTGCACATAATCCATATCCCTCCACTCCCTGCGTATCTACATGCCCATCCAAAAGTCTCTTATGCCGTATCATATTTGCCTCAGCCACCAACCCTGGCAGCGTGTTCCAGGCACTAACCACTTCTGTGAAATAAAAAGTTGCCCGACACATCTCTCTTAAAATTGCATCTCATAATTTTATATACTCCCATCAGGTCTTCCCGCAACCTCCGCCATTCCAGTGAAAACAATTCAAGTCCGACCAACCTCTCTATGTAGCTAATACCTCTTAATTCAGGTAAAGACCCTCTGCACCCTTTCCAAAGCCTCCACATCCTTTCTGTAGTGGGGTGACCAGAACAGCAAGCAATATTCCAAATGTGGCCTAACCGAAGTCCTATACATCTCCATCATGCCTTCTTGACTCTTCTTCTCAATGCTCCAATCTATGAAAGCAAGATTATCCTATGCTTTCTTTAACTACTTGTGGTGCCACTTTCAGAGAGCTTTAGACATGGACCCCAAGATTCCTCTGTACATCAATGCTGTTGAGAATCATGCCATTAATTGTATATTTTTCCCTTTATATTTGACCTTGCAAAGTGCAGCACCACGCACTTGCTTGGAATAAACTCCATCTGCAATTTCTCTGCCTATTTCTGTAGCTGATCTATACAGCGTGGTATACCTTGACAGCCTTCCTCATAGTTCGCAACCCCAGCAATCTTGGTGTCATCTGTAAACTCACTAACCAACTTGTCTACCTTGATATTCAAGTCATTTATATATAATTGTCACAGCACAGATCCCTGTGGAACTTCTAGTCACAGACCACCAGCCAAAATATTGTCCTTCCATCACAAACCCTCTGTCTTCTATCAGTAAGCTACTTCTGAATCTATACGACTAAGTCACCATTTATCCCATGCATTTTCTGGATCATGGGGGATTTTATCAAATGTCTTACCAAAATTCATGTAGACAACATCCACCACCCTATCTTCATCGATCATCTTCGTCACCTCCTCAAAACACAATCAAGTTAATGTCATGACCTGCCATGTGCCAAGCCATGTGGACTGTCCGTAATTAACCCATTTTCCTCTAAATAGGCACAAGATCGAAACCCTGGAACATTGAACTGTCAGTCATGTTCCTCCTGCAACACCTCCCGCGCCCCTTCCACAATGGCCACAACATTGTGGTCCCCAGCATCAAACCAGGCTCCAAGTCCATCTGCTTTCTACACAATACTCCTTGCATTAAAATAAACACACTTCAGCCCATCTGCCTCACCATATCCCTTCACCTCCCTGTGCCTGTCCTTCCTTTGAGACATACTGGTCCTGATCTCTACCTTCCTATCATTCCTTCCAATTCCTAACCACCTACTCTGGTTCCCACCCCCCGCTCTCTAGCACCAGTGAACCTTCGTGCAAGGATACAGGTCCCTTCCAGTTCAAATGTAACCGGACCCTCTTGCACTGGTCACCTCTGCTCCAAAAGAGATCCTAATGGTCTAAAAATTGGACTCCTGAGCCATGTATTTATCTGTCTTATCCTCCTATTTCTATCCTCATCAGCATGTGGTACCGGGAGTTATCCAAAGATTATCACCCTCGAAGTCCTGCTCTTTAATCTTCTGCCTAACTTCCTATGTACGCTTTGCAGGATCTCATCCCTTTTTCTACCTTTGTCATTTGTGCCAATGCGCATAACAACTTCTGGCTGCTCGCCCTCCCCTTGAGAATGTTCTGACATCCTGGACCCTGGCACCAGGGAGGCAACACACCATATGGAACGAGCTGCCAGAAGAGGTAGTTGTGGTAGGAACTTTAACAACATTTTAACAAACATTTGGACAGAAACATGGATAAGAAGGATACAGCCACGACTATGCAGCCATGTACAAATCTAATTCAATTTTCAATTTCGCAGACGACCCCACCATTGTGGGCCGCATGTAAAATAATGATGAGACGGCATACAGGAAGGAGATTGAGAACCTAGTGTACTGATGTCGAGACAAAAACCTTTCTCTCAATGTCAGCAAAACAAAGAAGGTAGTGATCAACTTCAGGAAGTGAAGCAGTACACATACCCAAGTTTGCATTGATGGTACCGAAGTAGCAATGGTTGAAAACTTCAAATTCCTAGGCGTCAATATCGCCAACAACTTCTCCTGGACCACCCATATTGAAGCAATAACCAAGAAAGCACACCAGTGCCTCTACTTCCTTAGAAGGCTCAGGAAGTTTGGCAGGTAGACAGAAAATGCTGGAGAAACTCAGCGAGACAAGCAGCCTCTCTGGAGAGAAAGAATAAGTGACATTTCAGGTTGAGACCCTTCTTCAGACCTGAAACGTCAGCCATTCCTTCTCTCCAGGGATGCTGCTTGTCCCACTGAGTTACTCCAGCATTTTGTGTCTACCTTCGATTTAAACCAGCAACTGCAGTTCTTTCCTACACATAGGAAGTTTAGCATGTTCCCTCCAACTCTCACCAACTTCTACAGATGCCGCATAGAAAGCATTTTATCAGGATGCATCACAGCTTTGTTTCGGAACAGCTCCATCCAAGACCGCATGATACACGTAACAATGAACTGAACTGAGAGTTTGGAGGGATATGGGCCAAGTCAAGAGTGTTTAATTGTAACTGATACTGAAATGGAACAATGAATTTCTTACTTTCAGCCGCTTAACAGGTCTGTAAATAACTAAACAGTACTCAATAGGTAACATTTTAAACAGTAAAAAAAAGTTCAATAAATAAAATACGAAACAAAAGCCTGAAGTGCAACCAAGAAAGTTTATACTTCTACTTTTAGTTGGTGTTTGTAGTGTTCAAGAGCATGGTGGTTGTTGAAAACTTTAATCGGACTTTACTGGACTTTATCTTGCACTAAACATTATTCCCTTTATTCTGTATCTGTACACTGGACAGCTTGAGTGTAATCATGTATAGTCTTTTTGCTGACAGGATAGCACCTCGGTACACATGACAATAATAAACTAAACTAAAGCTGTTCCTGAAGCTGGAGGTCATGGTTTTCAGACTTCCATACCTTCTTCCTGATGGTAGGATTGAAATGAGAGCATAGCCAGGGTGGTTTGAATCCTTAAAGATGCTGACTGCTTTTGTTTGAGGTGGCACCTCTTATAGATCCATTGGAGGGTGGGGAGGTCAGCACCTGTGATGAACCGGGGTCCCCACTTTTGTAATCTTCATTCCTGGGCGTTCGAGTTGCTGAATCAGGCCACGATGTGGCCAGTCAATATGCTTCTTGCCGTACACCTGTAAACATTCAAGAGAGTATTTGTCGACATACCAATCATGGGTAAAAGGGACTAGCTGAGATGGAGCATCTTGGTCAGCACGGACGAGCTGGGCCAAACGGCCTGTATCCCTGCTGAATAACTCTAACTTTACAGTTGCTGAATTCTTTCTACTTCAAACATTTCACACTCATTAATATATTCAGATGCACAAAATATAAAACCCTGCATGCATTTAATGGCCCTTTATACTTTGTGATGTAATCCCAGGCTTAAAATGTAACTGTCATCTGTTTCCAGTGTCAGTCGAGTTTGTGTTTCATCAATACCCTGCTGGCTTGGTTAAAACTGCCAACTGTTTTTGATCAGCTTCCTGAAACGGGAGAGAATTAAACTTTGTGCCAAGGTGAAAGGCTGTGCTGTGTATGTTTTACCCGAAAGCTTGAAATGAATGTATGGGACATGTGGGAGTTGATGATGAGCAGTGTATCTGGGACCCCGGTGAAGAACTAGAGCTATGTTCTATCAACCAAACCACTGAGACTGAGAGATAACCAGAGAACATAGAAAGTGGGTGAATTAAGTTCAAACAATTAAATAAAGAAATTTAGGAAAGAATGACTAGTTTAAAAGAAAAAAAAAGTTATAAGGAAATTAAAATTTTACAAAAAAAGCTGGCATTTTAAAATCTGCAACAACTGCCTGCTACAGGAGTAAACTTGACCCGTTTAAATTGATCCCATGATGAACAGATATTTTAAGTCAGATTATTTAATTATCATACGTTGCGGCAAAGGAACAACTACATTCGTACTTGCTGCTTGCTCTTGGTTTGAGTGACTTTGTTAGTTCAGAAATGGCTAAAACCACTTGAGGATTTGGGATATGGAAAGTGAGATAATATAACGTGCACAGTTTAGACAGAAGCTGTACAGAAGAGGGAGAAGTGGTCAGTTTGATGTGGAGGGATTACAGAAGATTGAGATAGGAAGGATTGTGAAGCTTATGAAAGAGAACTTGAATTTGAATGTGTGATTCAGTGAGGAGAAATCTTACTGCATTCTGTATGATTGTTAATTGATGAATGGTGATCCATGAGGGAGAAGTTATTGAAATCCAAATCTACTGGTTAGAGTCTTGGCAGACAAGCAATTAAAGAGAATAATGGTGAAAACTGCAGGAGTGAAATTGGTAACAGGTTAGGTGGAATCGAAACAGGGCTGAGTTTGTTGTATTACAACCAGATTCTACATCCTAGAACTGCCTTAAGATTCACATCCAGGGAGTGTTTATCAACCAATTTAAGTTAAATAGAGGTGTAATTAGTGTTGATGCACTTGAAGGTAACATCAACAAGGAGCAGGTATGTAAGGGATGAAGCGAAAGGAATGAGAAACTATTTGAGTTGATTCATTGCTCTGTCAAAGATACACAGGACCAGAGTACAACCAGAGGTCACCTCAGTGAATTATGGATGAGAGGAGTTTGAGAGGAATCCACTGCACAGCGTGGAAAGTCTTGAGCCTGATGAGGTAGAGTATAGGCAGGAAGTCAAGTTGCATTGATAAAAATCATTGTGCTAAACTACTCAGGATACTGATATGAATAAAGAGAAATGTGGGGTGTGATCCTGGAGTAGAGTTGATGTAAAAATTGATTTACATCAATCAAGTTGATGTAAAAATGCTCTTTGTCCGGTTTGGACAATGCAGGTCTTCCCAGAAAGGTGCAGCAAGTTACTCCTAAAAAGGATTTCTCTGCTGGAGCAGTTTCTATTACCAACCAGTTTTGTGTGTTTTCAGTAATGCAACCTTAGAACATAGAACTATACAGCACAGGAACAGGCTCAGGCTCTTCACTTAGAACTATACAGCACAGGCTCAGGCTCTTCAGCCCACAAAGTATGTGCTGAGCATGGAGCCTAGACCAACTCTTATCCACCTGTACATAATCCATATTCCTCCAATCCCTGCACATCCAGTGATGTAATGGGGAACCAAGTGGAAGTGTGAGAGCAAATGGCAGCTGAGTGACAGACCTCTGAGCCAGGAACCTCTGTGCAATGACCCACCAACTCGCCCGAAGAGTTAACGAAGATCTACCCACATGGGGTAGATTGGGACTGGCTGCTGAAGGATCCCCCAAGTCAGGGGAGGGAAAATGGAGGCAGAGAGCGCAAACGTTTGGACAAGGGGAGGGCGCTAAGGAAGAGGATATGAAGAACATCACATGGCTTGTGTGTCTTTGTGTATGGGTTGCCATGCACATGGCCTGCGTCTTGTCTCCAATTATGTAAGACCCCATGCTCAGAGCTTGTGTGGCCAAGTCAGTGTGGTTACTGATGTCCAATGGCCATCCAGTATAGATAGAAATCACCAGCACCTTTGCGAAGCTGGGCTAGTTGAGAGTCATCTCAAGCATATGAGACCGCCAATGAAGAAAAAAAGATTTCCCTAAAGAATAGACCAGTTATAATTAATGGCTTTTTGGCAAGATTTTTCTTTGAACATTTATCTTTAACTCCACTTTTGTGTACATAATACAACAATTCCCCGCAATTGTAATAACAATTTACTGCCTGGCCTTTGTCAATGTTTGGTAATTAAATTGGTTTCATGAGCTGAAAGACAGGATTACACTTTGATCCCTTCCTGACAACTGTTGAAAAGGTCAACAAGTAAATGGATTTTGAAATAGTTTATATCAGGTAGTGCAGGGCCAACAGTGATTTAAGATGCTGGAACAGCATAATTGCACAATCTTGAATCTGGAGACTAATTGCCTTACTCATAGAGTCATAGAGCTACACTGCATGGCAACTCCTTGCATGTTTTGATGGATCCTCCCAAACGTCCTTATTTTTTTTATCCTTTCAGGACAGCCAGAATCGTTCAAGAGGTTCTATCAGCCCCAGAGGGTTCACTCAGCTGCCTGAGTTAGAAGGTTAAGGCCATGAATTCTACTGTAGAGAAATTGGGCCATATTCAGGTGAAACTTTGAGAGCATTTTCAGGGTGGCTGCACTCTCAGTGACACCAGCTTTGGATGTGATGTTATACTGAAGCTTAGTCCAATTGGTCCATGTTGACCATCATGCTCTTTGTAAGCTTGTGCCATTTGGCACATATCCCTGCAACCCTCTCCTATCCATGTACCTATCCAAATATCTTTTAAACATTGTTATTGTTTCTGCCACAACTACTTCCTATGGTACCTTGTTCAATCTGTCCACCACCCACGATGTGGAAAAAATTACCCCTCAGGCTCTTTCCCCTCACCTTAACCTATACCCTCTAGATCATGATTCTCCTAGTCTGAAGATGTTATATCAATAAAAGTTGATTTTTCCTATCACCTAGCATTGTAGGACCACAACCTAAAGGTGACGATATTAGATTCGCTTTAAATTTGTGTGAAAAGCACTTGCAAGATTTTATTTATTTTTGCATTTTGGTTATTTTAAGGTTAACTCAATATAAAATATTTAAAATTACTTATGACTTATTTTTCATAAGTGCCTTTTCATTTGACGATAAACAAGTCTTAAACTTGTTTAAAAACCAGATTTTTTTTTACTACTTTTACTAGTAAATCTAATCTTTACTTTTTTTTAAACAAAAACGTTGATTCTATATGTTTTCTTTACTAGTTAAATTAGAAGCTGATTGGTCACAAAACCAAAACAGGTGGGTATATTGATGGAAAAATATTGTTGATAAATGTCCTTAATTTTAACTGATATGTGTACCGCAGTTTTTTGTCTACAAAAATTGCACTTTGAAGTTCCATTATATTTATTTCAAATTAGCTGAGAATATGGTCACCATTTTGTTTCCTTATACTACATATACAATAAGTTCATCTTGCAGGCCCTTGCTGTAATAAAATGAGAAAATATTATTTATGACTTTCAATTGTGTTTCAAAATATTTTTATCAAGAGTTTTCTTGTTAAAAACAGTTGATAAGTAAGATCACCTGCTATCAGCACTGTAGTACGAGCACAATGCTGTGCCTAGTTTTAGAGTCTGTGGAAACTGGTCCAAATTTTTTCAGTCATATATTTTTGGCTAAAACTGAGTGGGCTAGTCAGCAACCACTGCTTTCCTGGTGAGCTGAACACTGTCTCAGCTGTAGGGCCCAATGTTAGTTTGGGATCTTTACTAAAGTTGGGATCTTTTAGGTTCTTTGAATTCTGTGAATCACATAATATCTTGATAATCTTACATCAAAAATTAATCTTTGCACAAAGACTAGCTTTGGACTATTCAAGGATGGCTTGTGGGGAGGAAGCCTTGTGAAGAGGTCAGCAGATGCTGATACATTTCTATTTATGATATAGTTTACTTGGACATAAACCGTAACCTCTAACAATAATACACTTTTGCTCACTGTCACACTTCAAAGGTGATTAGCCACACCACAAAAGTTCATGGGAATGGGAGGGGGAGTTAAAATGCTGAGCAACCGGGAGCTCAGGTAGGTTAAAGCGGACCGAGCGGAGGTATTCAGCTAAACAATCGCTGACCTTGCGTTTGGTCTCACCGATATACAGTTGACACCTGGAACAGTAGTAGATGAGGTTGGAGGTGCAAGTGTACTTCTGCCTCGCCTGAAAAGACTGTTGGGGTCCTTCGATGGAGTCGAAGGGGGAGGTAAAGGGACAGGTGTTGCATCTCCTGCGGTTTTAGAGGAAAGTACCTGGGGAGGGGGTGGTTTGGGTGGGAAGGGACGAGTTGACCAGGGAGTATCGGAGGGAACGGTCTCTGCGGAAAGCAGAAAGGGGTGGAGATGGGAGAATGGGGCCAGTAGTGGAATCTCGTTGGAGGTGGTGAAAATGTTGGAGGATTATATGCTGTATGCGACAGCTGATGGGGTGAAAGGTGAGGACAAGGGGAAGTTACTCCAGAATTTTGTGTCTACCTTGAATTTAAACCAGCATCTGCAGTTTTTCCCTTCAATAAACAATAGGTGCAGGAGGAGGCCATTCAGCCCTTCAAGCCAGCACCGCCATTCAATGTGATCATGGCTGATCATTCTCAATCAGTACCCAGTTCCTGCCTTCTCCCCATACCCCCTGACTCCGCTATCCTTAAGAGCTCTATCGAGCTCTCTCTTGAATGCATTGAGAATTGGCCTCCACTGAAAAACTTGTGAAATTCAATCATTTGAAGATGCTCAAATATTTTTGTTCAGACAAATTTTCAATGGGGAAGGCAATTTTCTCAAAGCAAGGTGTTTGATCTATCAAAACTAGTTCTCGAGAATTAACTCCTTTAGTTAATGCTCCAAAAACTTCTGAAGGAGTGTAATTTAGCATCTCGTCCAACGGTTTAGCCCCTTAGCCCCCTTTCCTGAACTGGATCACCCCCACAACCTCCTCTATCCCCCCCCCCCCCAGCTCACAGTCTCCGCCCCCCCTTGGATCGACTGTAACCTGTACACACAGGTTGAGCTTGGTTGTGGAGTGAGCAACATGTCTGGGACCAGGCAGTCTGTGATCACATACTCCCAACAGCAACATGACTTAGCTTGAGAACAATAGCTGACCTTCCAGCACAAAGACAACTTTGATTTCAAGATCACAGAACTCTCTTGTACTAAGCCTGAGAGAAGTGTTGATATGTTCGTAACTTAATCTCATTTATTCTCCTCATTATCCCATTTACCTCCTCCTGTACCCTTGCCCTTACCAATTGGGGGTTTGCAGCCCATCTCTTCTGTCCAAGTGTGAGCGGAGATGATTAGTCGAATCTATGACGAACAAAGGTGCCCAATTAGTACGTACACACAGTATCCATATATCCGTGTGTGCTCCTACCCTGGCAGGGTCTGGAGCTTTGCGTGATGTCCCTCTTCTCATCACCCACATGCACACTGCAGGGCCTATGAGCACCAACTCCCTTGGCACTGAGACTGGGGCCTTACAGCCTGTTCAGTTCTGATCCCTAGCCAACAGTATGCACACTGACCCAGTCCATTAGTGCTTTTGATGTAATGGAAAAATCATCAAATTAAAACAGTTTGGCTATTGTTAAATCCACTGAGTATTGATAGTATTGACAAGGCAAACTCGCAATACAGATATTACCCGTCAACACCCCACTGAATAAATAAGGCAGCGCCAAACTGTAACATCAGGTTTGTTTTCAATCTTGGTACTTTCATTAGCCCCAAAAAGGTTGATATCCAGTGTGATTTCTATAAATGTCAAAGACCAGTTTTTCTCAGGAGTCATGATGTAAGGTTAGGTTAAATGATAATTTTCTTGTCTTTACACCTGTAAAATCTCACAACTGTTTGCATACCCACCTGCAAAACAACAACTGATATATGGCATGTTTCTCTTTCACCCTGTTCCAGGAGCTGTCAACACACAGCCACAAGATTAATGATCAGCTTCTCTGCTGCTTGATTAAAGAGTATTTACATTTGAGGCTGTATCTTTTCTATTCACTGGAGCAGCTAACGCGGAACATGCTTTTGTGCCAAATCTGGAAGTCATGCCTCCAGTGAAGCAGCTCCCTGCTCCATCAGAACACTGTTGTCCCATTAGACTTGGAACCTATAACCACAAGGGATACAATGAGTGTTCCTCCACTTGAAATAGGTTAGCATGTTGGAGCTCCAGGTTTGTGACTGCAGTTACTGCCCGGTGGGTCACTGGGATCCTTCTGAGCATGTTCGCAGATTCGGGCTCGGTTGTTAATATGGTGTTCAGCACCTTAGAGCATGCTCAAAGATCTGGGAAAACAAGTCGTAACTCAAATTGAAACTCACATTGAAACAAACAGAAAACTCCCTTTTGTAAAGAATTCATGTGTTCTGGTTCTAAATTGTACCGACTGGAAAATCGTTCTCTTCTGAGTTGATGGGTGTCATGATGACTTTGCAGGAGGTGATGTTTTGCCCTGAGTTGTGCATGGTCAGGGTGGGGCCAGGGCCCCGCTCCAGGTGGCTCCATCAGGACCCTGCAGGAAGCTGGGCGTGTTTCCACGCACACTAACACAGAGTTGGGCTGTAGACCAGATCAACTCTTGCTTTTCGCCATCGCCTTTTCTGCTGAAACTTAACACAGCCTCTAGAATGGAACATAGCTCCACTAATTATCAATACCCAATGTGGAAGGAACACTGGAGAAAGAACACGGATGTTGACTAAAAGATTTAAGGTCAATCTTTATGTGCCCTTGGCAGTTAGTCTTCACATCAGTTAAGATCAAGTGCCACTAAGTAATCTTTGTTTGGTTGGGATAAAGTTTATCTAATCACAATTTCATTTTCTACACATACATTTTGCGCGAATTAAACCTCTACCATTTAATCTGCTGATTATAATAATAATAATATAATAATAAGCATTTATTTTGTATAGCGCTTTACCAGGTGCTCAAAGCGCTTTACAAAAACAGTCATAACATAAAAACAAACAGACAAACTATCCTGACGGAGAAGCGGTGAACAAACAGCACCAGCGTCCTCTCACGTCAGGATCCGGCAGTAGACAACAAAAAGCACAGGACACACAGATACAATTTGAACACAAACAGCCATCACAGTGATTGCTCCAGGCACACCCTCACTGTGATGGAAGGCAAAGAAAAGTCATTATCTCCTCCTCATTCTTCTCCCGTGGCGCCACGAGGCGATCGAGGCTCCCAACTTTTGAAGCCCCCACCGGGCGATGGAAAGTCCCAGGGCCGAGCCGAGCAGGCCGATGAAGGTCCTGAGCCCCCACCGGGTGATGGAAAGTCCCAGGGCCGAGCCGAGCAGGCCGATGAAAGTCCTGAGCCCCCACCGGGCGATGGAAAGTGCCCACTTATCTTCTGATTAAGTGCCTATGGCTTGTTTAACAACTCTAACACCCACTATTGCAGTAACAACATACAGACAGGAAGGGCCCAGGGTCATTCTCAATTTGTGTTGACTTAGCAAGTCTCCATGAGAATTTTTCACACAGATGGTGCACCCACTTGATCTGCCTGTTGGTCGGTTACCTTGTAAACAACTGAAGCAAGTGGACTCAATAGGTTTGATCGCTATTCCGTTAACAGTGAGGAGATATCCATTGCACGGCTAGTTGCAATGCCGCTTACATTGCAGATAGCGCAAGAGCCTTGTCAAACAATACTGATGTTCAACTTTCACTACAGCAGTTTGAGAATCAGCAAATAAATGGCAAGGAATAGTAATGCAACCATGACGTTTTTATGTTATCATAAAACCCCACTAGTTCACTGACCACCAAAAGCAAACTGACTGTGAACCAGTTCTGGGTATACAGTTGTTTCTACTCCTGACCATATGGCCACCCAAAGTAGTCAATTGCATTGGATTCCCTCCATTGATGCTGCCTGACCCAATGAGTTCCTCCAGCACTTTTTATTATGATCAAGATGGCAGCATCTGCAGTCACGTGTGTCTCTGATTTCACTGCAATTGCCTCCCCACTGCCTCTAACATTAGATAAGATTAAGTGCCACTTTAAGTAATCTTTGTTTGGTTGGAATGAAATTTCTCGTGATGAATAATGGCACACTTTGCCAAAGATGATGACATATCAAAAATAAATCTGGGCCTTGACTTCAGTTCACCAGAATTAGAGGGAGAGTGTGCATTATGCTTCTAATTACTTTGCTTAGATTGGTGCCAGGGATGTGTGCAGGAGGTCAAATGAGAATAGGACTGGGTTTAATGCAATGTCTACAGAAGCCACTAGCAGCCAACAGAGACTTGTTGTGGAGAGTGACAAATGAAGAGGCCTGGAAGAGACTTGACACGTGCTGATGGGAATCAATACTCAAGGACAGCAATCTGGAAGCCCAAAAAAGAAAGTTGCTGTCACAGTTTGAAGTGCTAATTTCACTGGGATTTGTGAGCCTTCGTATCACTGTCGGTTTCATACCCTTTCACTCTGTGCCAAACTCAGTGCGTTGCTGGCAGGAGCCATTTCCTGTACTGGAGTGTTAGATCATAAAGCTAATTGCTTTTTCTTCACGGTTTCATATTTAAACCTCACCCTGTTGGATATTTGGATCACAAACTGTCAGGCCTCGTCTAGTAATGACATGGAGCAAATAATTCAATGAATTTTTAAAACCAGCATCTAGTTCCTTGTATCTCAAAGAATTTTGTAGGTCTTGGCAAAATTACTTCTCATTTTTCTGTGCAAGAAAATAAATGCCCTGTCTGATTAATATTTGTGACAATGTTGGTCATGGGGAGTTATGCACTGATTGTCAAGGGAGTTGAGGGGGTAGAAGTGGGGGTTCAGAACCTCTAGGGACATGCACAGGAACTTAAACTTGTGTATTCTCCATGTTCAGGGGCAAATGAGTTCAAAATATTATTACTAAGTGAGTCCCATTACTTGTCTTGTCCCTTCTGCCCTACATCCCTTTGTACACAATCTTCACACTTGATTACTGCTGAGGTGAAGAACAATTATTGCAACTGAACAGAACTGTTGCAGCCAAGATCTGCATTACTGTAGTCATTCCCACAGGTTGGACATGGCAAATGTAACCCTGATATATTTTTTTTAAAAGAGAGAAAATGGGAAGTTGTAGGCCAATCAGTCCAACATCAATGCTTATGAAAATACTGAAATCTATCATTAAGGAAGTGGTGGGAGTACACTTGGTAAATAATAATAAGCTTGGATGATGTCAATGTGGATTTATGCAAGAAAAATAGTGTTTGGTAAGTCTGAGTAGCTTTGATGTTTTAACTAGAATTTCTGAAATTAAGTTATGCAGTGAGGAAATGACAAAGTGTATTTCTGGATGAATATGCATAGATTATTCCATCTCTTTGTTGCCTGTGTTTATCCAGTGTCCAATCCAAATGGATGATGCTCTGTGTGAAGAAATTGTGTGCCCTTAATTTAGACTTGCATTGTCTTTTACTGAGTAAAACACACTTCTACTGTTCGCAAATTTCTGATTAGTCTTTCCCTGTCATTGTCTAGCACCCATGTACTTCCATGACATTATTTTTATTTTGCATGGGGCTGTTAAATCTGTTTGACCCTATAAAAAGTCATTTGATCTCAGGGGATTATTTGAAGCCCTGGGAATTTCATCACAACACGCTGGCCAATTTCTATCCTTCAGGCACCATCATTAACACAATTGATCTGCTCACTATCACAATGTGTGTGGGGAATTTGCTGTGTGCACTGACTGCTGCAATTTGTACAAGTGGCATCTACATTGTTCTGCAACACCTTGTTTGAAAGTCTCAGTCAGCAGAAGCTTATGTTAAATGTACGTTCTTTCTTTCCAAGGCACAGATAACATGTCATCATCCTCGGCCTTCCCTTAATAGTTTTCAATTAAGTTATGATATTAACTTATCTCAACAAGATGGTTCCCGTAAGGGGTGTACAAACTCCAAGGCAGGAGAGAGGGTGGAAACAGGGGTTCAGAACATAGTAGAGGCTTGTACAGGAGTTTAAACTTGCTGACCTCTGAAATATATAGTCAGAGATCTTTCATCCTGAGGGACAAATGTGCATCCATCCACAATGTCCCATTAAGTATAATTTCTCCTAAGGCTATTGAGTGAATTCCACATCCCCTTTTTGTATCTCCTCCCTACATTTTCTAGTGTACAACTCTGGCTTCAGCATAATTACTGCAGATGAGCAGAATTGTAGCAGCCAGGGTTTGCATTGCTGGCTGCAGTCACTCCATTCAGAGCTGCAGCCAGTAAGTGGAATCTGGGCAGACTGTGAGGTTATAAATTACCCTCCTTATCTGGAACATCAATTGTGCTCTGTAGTACTAATCTCATTGACACTGAGTGATTTGTTTAACACTGCATTCATGCTTCTGCAAGTTGACTGGGTCTCCACAACAAACACAAGCCTCTCCAAGTGCAGGCTTATTTCCCGATACCAGATAATTACAATGGCAAACAGAGCAAATCAAACGATTACAGAATGGGAAAAAAACTGCAGATGCTGGTTTAAATCGAAGTTAGACACAAAATGCTGGAGTAACTCAGCGGGTCAGGCAGCATCTCGGGAGAGAAGGAATGGGTTTCGTTTCGGGGGAGAGAAGGAATGGGTTTTGTTTCGGGTTGAGACCCTTCTTCAGACTGAAGAAGGGTCTCGACCCGAAATGTCACCCATTCCTTCTCTCCCGAGATGCTGCCTGACCCGCTGAGCTACTCCAGCATTTTGTGTCTACCTTTTATTACTGAGTGCCCTCTTTAAGTAAAACTCAAGAACTATCTTGGGTCGGAACCCTTCATCAGAGTCTGAAGAGGGTTGCGACCCGAAATGACACTCATTCTTTTTCTCCAGAGATGCTGCCTGACCCACTGAGTTACTCCAATACTTTGTGTCTATCTTCGGTATAAACCAGCATCTGCAGTTCCTTCCCACACACCGAGAACTATCTTGGGTAAAATGGAATTCCCCTTACTAAATTTCTATTTTTATCATTAGTTTCTTATGCAATATTCTGACAATTGCCATTTGATTGCTTAATATGAACACTGGATTTGTTAAGAAACATATTTTTAACAGAAACTATTGCATTTCCAGGAACCTTATCCAGAAACAAAAATTTACATCAGATCAGCAATAACTACTTGCTGTCTTTGTGAGGAAATGTGGCAAATATTCAGCAGCTGAAACATCATGTTTGGAGAGAGAAGTGATTTAGTGTTTCAGCTTAGACACAAAATGCTGGTGTAACTCAGCTGGACAGGCAGCATCTCTGGAGAGAAGGAATGGATGAAGTTTCGGATCGAAACTTTTCTTCAGACTGATGGCTGGGGAGTGGGTGGTACATAGATAAGGAAGTGTATGGACAAGGAAGTCTAAGGTGTGAAAAAAGGACTGAGGGAATGGAGATCAAATAGTGATCATTGTTATTTGGGAGAAGGTAACAACAAAGCAAACAAAGATAAAATATAGTCTGAGACTGTAAGACTGGTCGGAGAACTGGAAAGGGGGAGGGGATGGAGAGAGAGGGAAAGCAAGGGCTACTTGAAGTTAGAGAAATCAATGTTCATACAACTGAGCTGCCCAAGCGAAATATGAGGTGCTATTCCTCCAATTTGCGCTGGGCTTCACTCTGACAATGGAGGAGGCTCAGGACAGAAAGGTCAGTGTGGGAATGGGAGGGAGAGTTAAAGTGTTGAGCAACCGGGAGATCAGGTAGATCCTGCGCTTGGTCTCGCCAATGTACAGGAGTCCACACAAGGAACAGAAGATACAGTAGATGAGGTTGGAGGAGGTGCAAGTGAACCTCTGCCTCACCTAAAAAGACTGTCGGGGTCCTTGGACGTAGTCGAGGGGGGACAGGTGTTGCATCTCCTGCGGTTGCAGGGGAAAATACCTGGGATGGGGGTGGTTCATGTGGGAAGGGACCTGTTGACCAGGGCGTTGCGGAGGTAACTGTCTCTGTGGAAAGGGGTGGAGATGGGAACATGTGGCTAGTAGTGGGATCCCATTGGAGGTGTCGAAAATGTCGGAGGATGAATGATCAATGCCCGAGAAAGTTATTATCAAAGGTATACATCATGTGGGCTTCATTTCCTAGGCAGTGTTGCATCCTCGTGTGTACGCCCATGGTGCTTCATACTCTGGGGGGGGCTTTTCCCAGGTAGTGCCATGCAGAGCGAAATGCAGCAAATGCACAACTCTAAAGCAAGCATCTGGTTTATTCAAGGTTCCCCTCACAGTGGGCAATAATAGTACGCAATAGTGATCAAATACAACTAGTCACATTACACTTACACATGCCTGACCTGCTACGTATTTCTGACTTTTTCTTGCTTTGGATTTGGGATACTATTAAGCTAGTTTTCACTTCTCTCCATATTGTAGGAAGTGTAACCTGTGGTCCTTGTTATTTTTTTTCTTGTGTCATCAAAGCTCTCAGTGCAACATGACATGTGTCAGAGGTTATGGGAAGAAGGCAGGAAAATTGGATTAGGAGGGGGACATAGATCAGCCATGATTGAATGGCTGAGTAGACTGGATGGGCTGAATTGGCCTATTCCTTTTGACATAACATCTTCAGAAAGAGGGACCTCGGCAGGTTGGAGTAAAGAGGTTTACAGGACGAATTTCCAAAATGCTGTCTTCTATAACAACAAAAGTACACTCAATGCTTTTTTTCCTCACTTCATTAACCACCTCTAATTACCTGTAGTTTTGCTCTTAGTTTCGTTGAGACAGTGTGGAAACGGGCCCTTCAGCCCACCGACTCCACACCGACCAGAGATCACCCATACACTAGTTCTATCCTAAAACTAGGAACAATTTATAGGTCAATTAACCTACACACTTGTACATCTTTGCAATGTGGGAAGAATTTTTCCTGCATTTAGCCTGTCCAATCCCTTAAGAATTTTATATGTTTCTATAAGATCCCCTCTCATCCTTCTAAATTCCAGTGAATATAAGCGCAGCCAATCCATTCTTTCATCATATGTCAGTCCCGCCATCCCGGGAATTAACCTGGTGAACCTACACTGCACTCCCTTAATATCAAGAATGTCCTTTTTAGAAATTGGTGTGTGCCTGGAACCCACTGTGGGGATGGTGGTCAGGGCGATAGTGGGATTTAAGAGATTTTTGAATAGGCATATGGATATGCAGGTCTATGAATTATGTGCAGGCAGATAAGAGTTGGTCTTGGCAACATGTCTGGCACAAACAATGTGGGCCAAAGGGCCTGTTCTTATGCTGTACTGTTCTATGTTCTCGGTAATATAAGGGCCTTGATAATTAATCCATACACCTTCAAGGCAGGTGGGACATGCAAGTTCAAAAATGTAATTCAACTATTTGGGATAGGATGTTGGTATCAGAAATTCGCCCATGAAACCACTAGATCACTGAGAGGAATTAGATTACTAATGTCTTTCAGAAAGGGAAACTTTGCTTGATGTGCCCTTGTGACACAGAACTGATCCTCAGCAATCTTGAGCCCTTCTTAACCTGGCCAGAAGCTCTGTAACCAGGAATGTTTGAGGATGTAGAACTGCACCTTGCACCACTGCCAATCTGCATCATGACTGGCACTAATTTCAGCAGTGCCAGTACTAGAGAAACAGAGCGGATATCACAGCCCACTGAAGTCCAGCTCTGTGCCAATGCTCTTACAGCAGGCTAGTTGGAATTTGCTGGAAATGACAGCCCCATAAATTTGTTAAATTCACTAAAGCAAATTTTTAAAAGATTACATTTCCTTTAATCAAGCAAGTGATTCATTTCCCAGTTCAAAACTATGCTAATGAAATCTCTCCACAGTACAATGCCCTCACTTGTAGAGCGCTATGCCATTACTCCACAAACACCATTTTTCTTCCATTCATCTGTGTAGTGCCAGTACAATAGGTAATAACTTACCTCTCCTGCACACAAGCACCAAGTTACACTTTAAAGTTTTTTCTTGTTGTATCTGGATGTCTCGTCTATTCCATTGTGGAAGCAGTGAGTCAATGCTCGACACTGGCTAATTATTTCCAGCGTTTATCCCTTCTAAACATTTCCTATCCATGTAGCTGTCCAGGTGACTTTTAAATGTTGTTATCGTTTCTGCCTTAACAACCACCTCTGGCGGCACGGTGGCGCAGCGGTAGAGTTGTTGCCTTACAGCGAATGCAGCGCCGGAGACTCAGGTTCGATCCTGACTATGGGCGCCGTCTGTAAGGAGTTTGTACGTTCTCCCTGTGACCTGCATGGGTTTTCCTTGAGATCTTCGGTTTCCTCCCACACTCCAAAGACGTACAGGTATGTAGGTTAATTGGCTGGGCAGATGTAAAAAAAAAAAATTGTCCCTAGGGTGTAGGATACTGTTAATGTGCGGGGATCGCTGGGCAGCGCGGACCAGGTGGGCCAAAGGGCCTGTTTCTGCGCTGTATCTCTAAATCTAAATCTAAAAATCTAAATCTAAAAATTGACACCAGGTAAGATCCATGTTGTTGGCTGTTGAACACAGAGGTATAAGATGGCCATCTCTCCTGGAGTAGGCTGCATAGTTGGCCATTTACTATTGAGTAAATTTTGAGAACTCTCAACCTTCATGGCTTACGATGCTCAACCTTTCTGACCCTGTCATGAAAAGAGCAACCGGTAAACCCAGCCATGAGCACCTGAGCTGTTGGGATTTCTGGATGTCAAACAAAATAAAGGATTGGGCAGGAAACCTGAATTGCGGCAGATCAGACAACCTATGGAATGGTGGAACGGGCCTGAGGGGCCGAATGGCCTGACCATGGGTGTCAATTGAGCTATCAGATTTGATTTCCACTTCAGTGTTATATGAAGTGACCAGCAGGAGCCACTATACGGTGAGGAGTGAGGGCCCAGGAGGAAGAGGCTAATTTACTGTCTCTACGGGAGGGTGTGAAGCTGATTGCAGTTCCAATTGCTACCCTGTCAGCTGTTTCTTATTCTTAAGCAGTCTTTCACAATCGAAAATGATTTGTGTCCATTCTGCTTTTGTGCTAAGGAGACCGAAGAGACCAATATGGGATCCGTCAACTCTCACAGGGGCGGGCAAGAGGTGTCTGACAGGCAGGGGTGTCTGACAGGACTGGTGGGTGGCTGGTTGCAAGGTGGCACGCTCCTACTTAAACTGCACTCTGTTCCTGGTGCTGGGCTGGAGGTTCTCGGTTCCATCCGAACAGCTGCTACTTCAGCTTGTAGTCATGGACCAGGATTCAATGGAGACAGTAAAGTTTATCAGAGGTTTTGACAATATCCATTAATTACTTTTTCCCTGCCCGACTGGTGATCTCTTCTTGTGATGGCTGAAAATGTAGTGCCTGTTTCGGGAGGCTGGAGATGAGCATGTCAACCATGTGTCCTGCTCAATGGGAGCCTTGCAACTGGGGATGTTGGCCTGAGAAAGATACTGAAGCTTGCTCCTTCAGTGAGTCTGGAGGATCTTGCAGAGATCGTGCTGGAGCTTTCTTTCCAGTGCTGTGAGATTCAGAGCCCAAAAGGCCAGTGATCAGACCATTGGGTTTTGTCTCAGATTTGAGATCTTGATCATCACACATTCTCAGTTGGCCATGGGCTGAGCACCAAAAACGGATGCGTTTCGCCATTGAGTTCTGCCTTTGCCCCCATGATATGGGAAGTGGTCTGTTTATTTCTGGGTCTCGCTGTGGATTTTTGTCATCAGAGGGCAGTGTTGTAGTGTTGTGTGAACAACCATTGTTTTGTGGATGTTGAATGAATAAGTTTGCAATGACTAGGAATCCAGAATTGAATGTGCAAATGTCACTCGTTCGTTGAGGTTTAGGTGATTTTGGTTCTGGACTTAAGTTAAACAGTTTCCCCCTCGTCCAGTGTGTTTGCATTACTCCAGTAAGATGCGTGTTGGCAATGAAGCGAGCATTGTGACCATTATGTTGAGCAAGAATGCAGTTTGACATCAGTCTGCACTTAAATTAAACCTGCTTCCCAGCCTGCTTGACCCATCCCACCACAGACAACTCATTCACTCAATGAGAACACTGTAGAGCTGCGTTTGTGAAATAACTCTCCTCCCAGAGTGGTTTCTAGCCATCACTGGCACACTTTAGGAATATTCTACCCAGTAAATCAAGCAGATCAACAAGACCACATTAAAGACAGATAAAACCTAAGGCAGTGTGACAACAGGAACTCCTGCAGCATCTGTTCCCCAAGGTCTCCCTCCACTCCTGCCCCCCCCCCCCCCCACCACCACATTACTGAGCCACTGAAGCTTTCCCATTATTGTCTATCACGTTTACCTCTGTATCACAACGCTCCCCCTTCTTTTGTTGTGACTACATTTCCGATTAACTGTATCCCATTGTCTCTGTTTCATCTTAGAGTGATCCATCTGCCACATTTCCATGCATCGTACAGTTGTAGAAGCAAGCCCGTTAGCTTTCCATGCTTCTGCTTACTCCATCCAATTCCCATTTTCCGTATTAATTGAAGAGCTGTCCTTTCGCTTCCCGTACCGATGAAGCATTGCTGACAGTTTCTCATGGATGGTGGCTGACTACTGAGTGCAGGCAGCAGTTTTGATTTTAAATTTCCAGCATTTGATCCAGAGGTTCACACGGTTTGCTCTTTATTTGATGAATAACCAATGGTTCTCAATACCAAGTTACAAATATTCTTTCCTTGCACCTCATCTTTGCAGTAAGGTAGAACACAGATGCTGCCTGACCCACTGAGTTCTTTCACCACTTTGTTTTTTGCTCAGGATTCCAGCATCCTCAGCCCTTGTGTTTCAAACACTGAGTTCACCTTGGGCAGGAGGTGGTGGGGAAGATGCAGGAACACTACCTCATACCATCTGGATAAATTATTTGAGGTAGGAAGTAGCAGCAAGGCAGGGTTCATTAATGTTCACTTCAGTAAACATTATTCAGCAAACATTCACATGGAAGTGTGCTACTTCCATCAATATCTGTCCATTCCCCCACATGCTTTGATCACCTTTGAGCCAGCAACCTCTCCTAGCATAGAAACAGCTTTCCACAATATACTTCATTTTTAATATATTATTTTTGTAATGTATAAAATGGGTGCTTTTTTAACAATTCTGTATTTAGTATCCTCTGGAAAAATTAAGCTTTTAAAGGTGATCATTAATTTTATTGAATAAAATTGAAAAGCACAGGTAATTAATTCCAACACTTCCAAAGGTCGAGCCTTGTACCTCACCTCATGTGAGGACTCCAGTGGCAATTCCCATACACTGGAGCAGGATACCTGCCTCTTAACTGCCACCTACTGGCAGTAGTCCAGTATTGCAAGTGGGCAGTGCAAGAATTGAGTCATTCTCCACTGATCCAACAACTGTTTTTTAAACAATTAGAACCCATTTGCTCATTTGTGCTATTCGTCCACTAGTCCTGCATTGATGTGTAAAATATTTAAGTATGAAAATGAATAAATTTGGTGCTTTTGATCAGGAGAGGGGATTCTGAAGCTTGAGCTCTTCTGCACCAGTTCCTTAAAGTTATTGAAAGCCCATGTGGCAGGAGTGACACGAGGCCATATTTGGGATGGTGATGATCCCTTGCTCTGTCTATCAGCACAACCATCTTTGCCTGATTATGCAATTGTGTCTAGCTTGCACCCTATTTTTGAGTTGGACATGGCTGTTAAAAGCACTGCAACCCTGTGTATTGCCTTTGTGAACCTGTTGCTTTTCCTTTGCATAAGAGGGAGGCAAGTTATTGAGCAGCCCAATCACAAATCTCAAGTGGGTCATTGCCACTTGAAGTCTATGGTACCATAATGATTTGTGAATAACACCTGTTTTTGTGATGGCAGCAGTTTCTTACAGCTTGGACCTAAGGAAAAGTGAAGCACAGGTCAGACACCGAGAGAATTAACAGTCGTGAGCTTCAATCAAACTTGGGAATGATAAGCAAAATGCCTGACTGCTATGACAAATCAAGTAGCATCCAGGCAAGTATTGATTATTTCCGCTCCAAAAAAGCTGCAGGAGGCTGGGTCGCATTTGAGGTGGTGCAAAATCAACACACGAAGGAGAAAGGAAAATACAGAGAGTTTGGCTCAGGGTGGGAAAATGCTTGCATGAAGCATAAATGCTGGCATGGATGTCCTGCCAAATAGCATATTTCAGAGCTACAAAGATAATGACATTCTATACATTACTCTGTGGCAGAGTGGGCCTTTGATATCAGTAATGCTTGAGGTCCCAGAGACGGGTGTGACAGAGAGTGCAGAAGCACTCGTTGAGGAGACTAAACACAGCAGAGGCTGAATGCAGAGTTTGGAATCCCAACAAACAACTGCTCCACCAGCAAGGTTACATTGAGTTACTGCACCAGAAGGCTTCCATTCTCCTTGCACAAAGGGAAACAAACACATTGCCATTGCATTATAAATAAAACATGCCATTCCCAAGTCTGGGCATTCTGACCTGTATTAACATTGAAGGTACACAACATTAAAGGACACTGATTTTAATGTGTAATTCTTGTAGTCCACTGGCAATAATTCCTGTGACAACGCTGCTGCTTGTTAGAACAGTTGTCTCCTCAGCTTGTTGCTGACAATTGCTGACTGTGACTGTCCATTTCCAGGAGCCACTTGCTTACCCAGCATTTAGGCATTTGGCTGCTCATCCTCTGAAACACTCGTAGGTTCTTCTTGTGATGCAGCCTGCGCCTTTAGCGCTTGTTCCTTGTGGAATCTTTCTGCCCCGGTCACTGTCATGGGGTGTAGCGGGAAAAAGCCGGACAAGCCTAGCAATGGAGAGGGGGGGACAGATCAGCATTCACCTGGTGACATCTCAATTTTCAATTTCTCAGTCACAGTGTGGAAACACTCATTAGATCACCAAGTCCATGCCAACTATTTGGCAGCTATTTACACTGATCCTGCTTTATTCTCCCCTCATTCCCATCAAATCCCACAGATTCTACGCTGACCTTTATACTGAGCATGTTCACATTAGCCAATTAACCTATCAAACTGCATTAACATGTCAGAGGAAAGCCATGTTGACATGGGGAGAGCATTCATGCACTGCACCAGTCAGCAATGAATCAAGGCCACTGGAGTAGGAAACAACAGTTCCACCAGCCATGACACTGTGCTACCCTTGAGTTTGTTAAACCTGCACTCAGCATTGGGTCAGGGTGCTGGCACATCAGTCACTGGCACCTGGTTAGCTGTTGAAATTAAGACACTGGGTGAGTTTGACCTTTTGGGATGGGACCCATCTGCTTGTCCACCCAGACCATGTACTGTCAGGATCCCATACCTGGCTGGCCAGAGCCACTGGATGAGAGGGCAACAAACATAAAACTAAAAATAGGAGCCAGCTTCCCATGGTGTGTGTGTTTGAGATGGTGTGTGTCAGAGCCAACTGGAAATGTCCTGCATCCTGTGCTGGTGGGCAGGAAGGGCAATGAGGGGGCTGTGCTGTACAATCTATACCTGACAGGGATCAGGCTCACATCTGATCTTGCTCTCTCTAACAGGGTGAAATGGTTGACTGCTTCAAGTTCCTTGGCATTAATATTACCAACAATCTGTGGTGGACCAACCACGTTGAAGTTACAGCCAAGAAGATGGTGCTGAAATAGAGATGGTTGAAAGTTTCAAATTCTGAGTAAACATCACCAGCATCCTGCAATTCGACCACCCATATCAAAGCAATGGCCAAGAGAGTACACCAACGCCTCTACTTCCTTAGAAGCCTCGGGAAGTTTGGCATGTATCACCAACTTCTACAAATGCACCATAGAATGCAGTTTATCAGGATACATCACAGCACGGTTTGGGAACAGCTCCATTCAAGACCGCAATAAATTGTGGACACAGCCCAGATCATCACACAAACCAACGTCCCTTCCATTTACTCCAATTACACCTTACGCTACCTCGGCAAGGCTACAGCATATCAAGAACGAGTCTCACACCGGTTACTCCCTCTCCCCCATCAGGCAAGATTCAGGAACAGTTTCTTCCCAGCAGTTATCAGCCAATTGAACCATCCTATCAACAACTTGAGAGCAGTCCTGAGCTACTATCTACCTCAATGGAGACTCTTGGACTACTTTTAATTGGATTTTACTGGACTGTATCTTGCACTAAACATTATTTCCTTTATCATGTTTCTGTAGAGTGTGGATGGATCGATGTAATTATATATAGTCTTTCCGCTGACTGGTGAACATGCAACAAAAGCTTTTCACTGTACCTCGGTACACATGACAATAAACTAAACTATTTTTTTACAGAAAGCATGCTATTGGGTTGCATCACAGCTTTGATGGGAATAGTTCTCATTGTCACATAGTGCGGAAAAAGGCCCTTCAGCCCAACATGCCCACACAGATCAACATATCCCATCTGCACTAGTCCCACCCGCCTGCATTTGACCCATATATATCCCTCTAACCTTATCCTATCATGTACCTCTTTAAATGTTTCTTACACATTGCAATAGTACCTGCCTCAACTACTCCTTCTGGCAGCTCGTTCCATTCACCCACCAACCTTTATGTGGAAAAAGCTACCCCTCTGGTTCCCATTAAATCTTAAACCTATCCCCTCACCTTAAACCCATGTCCTCTGGTTCTCGATTTCTCCTACTCTGGGCAAGAGACTGTGTGTTTACCCAATCTATTCCTCATGATTTTGTACACCTCTATAGGATCGTCCATCATCTGCCTGCACTTCATGGAATAAAGTCCTAGCCTGCTCAACTTCTCCCTATAGCTCAGGCCCTCGAGTCCTGGCAACATCCTCATAAATCTTCTCTGCAGCCTTTCCAACTTGACAAAATATTTCCGATAACCTGGTGCCCAGAACTGAACACAATGCGGCCAAACTAACATCTTATATAACTGCATCATGACCTCCAAATTTATATTCTCAATACTCTGATGAAGGCCAATGTGCCAAAAGCCTTTTTGACCACCTTATCTACCTGTGGTGCCATTTTTAAGAACCTATGTACCTGTACTCATAGATCCATCTCCTCTACAACACACTACCATTCACTGTATAGGTCCTGTCCATGTTAGTCTTCCAAAAAGGCAACACCTCACAGTTTTCTGCATTAAATTCCATCAACCATTCCCCATCTCATCTGGCCAACTGATCAAGATCCTGCTGTAATTTTTGACAACCATCTTCACTATCTACAAAGCCACCCACTTTTGTGTCATCTGCACACTTGCTAACCATGCCATGTACGTTCTCGTCCAAATCATTGACATCGATGACAAACAGCAATGGGCTCAGCACCGAACCCTGAGTCACACCACTAGTCACAGGCCTCCAGTTTGAAAAGCAAGCTTCCACCATCACCCTCTGCTTCCTTCCATGAAGCCAATTTTCTATCCATTCAGCTATCTCTCCTTGGACCCCATGGGATCTAATCTTCTAGAGCAGCCTACCTTGCAGAACCTTGTCAAATGCCTTGCTGAAATCCATATGTACATCTACAGCTCTGCCTTCATCATCCTTCTTGGTCATATCATCAAAAAACTCAATCACATTCGTGAGACACGACCTCCCATGCTGGCTATCCCTAATCATTTATGTATATCCTATGCATGTCTATCCTATCCCTCAGAGTACTCTCTAGTAACTTTCCAACCACAGATGTTAAGCTCGCTGGCCTGCAGTTCCCAGTCTTTTCTCTGCAGCCTTTCTTGAATAGAGGCACCACATTTGCCACCTTCCAGTCATCCGGCACCTCACCTGTATTTATGACGACTTGTAAATCTTAGCCAGGGCTCTTGCAATTTCCTCTCTAGCTTCCCACAGTGTCCTCTGATATATCTGATCAGGTCCGGGAGATTTGTCTACATTCATATGCATCAGGACCTTCAGCCATTCGTCCACCATAATACTGACTGCTCTCAAGACACTTCCAGTGACTGCCCCAAGTTCCTCAGTCCTCCTGTCTTTCTCCACAGTTACAACAGAGGAAAAATACTCATTGTCCATCTCCTGTGACTCCATGCAGAGTTGACCACTTTGATTCCTGAGGGGTCCCATTTTCTCTCTGGTTACCCTTTGTTTCTTTATGTACTTATAAAATCTCTTGGGATTATTCTTTATGCTATCTACCAGAGCTATCTCCTGTCCCTTTTTTTGCCCTTCTGGTTCCCTTTTTTAGCTTGCTCCTTAGTTCCTCAAACTCCTCCAGGGTACACTTGATCCCAGCTGTCCCATGCCTCCTTACTCTTGACCAAATCCTCAATTTCCCTCGACTTGCCTGCTTCCTTACATTTTCCTGCCTTGCCCTTCACTCTAACAGGAATGTGCCTGTCCTGAACTCTTGTCAGTACACTTTTAACAACATCCCACTTTCCTGGCGTTCCTTTTCCTTCAAGCCACCTACTCCAAACAACTTGCCCAAGTTCTGCCCAAGACAGCAAGAAATTGCGGAGAGTTGTAGATATAGTCCAGTCCATCACACAGACCAGATTCCCCACCACTGACTCCATCTACACTTCACAATGCCTCGGAAAAACAGCCAACATAATCAAAGACTTGTCCCAACCTGGTCATTCCTTCTCCCTACTTCTGTCAGGCAGAGGATACAGAAGCTTGAAATTACAGACCATCAAACTGTCTTCCCATCTATTATCAGGCTTCTGAACTGTCCTACGATAAACTGGGATACTGTCCAAATCACCTTCACCCTACTGCGATGATTGGACTTCTATGAAACACACACGCCACAATACTGAGAACTATATTATGTCCTCTGTATATTCCCATTTATTCTGCCTTTAGGAATTGAGTTGAACATAAATTTATGTGGAGTATTATCTGATCTGGATAGATAGCATGCAAAACAAAGCTTTCCACTGTACCTCAGAACACATGACAATAATAAACCAAGACCTAAACAGTGTTCAAATCCAATCATTGCTGAACGATGAGTAACTCTTAACATCAGGGAGGAAAAGGGCATGAGGAAAGCTTTTACCTAGCAACTTAGCGACCGGCTTTGTCATCTGTGCGCCACAGCCCAGCCAATACTTGACCCTGTCCAGGTTCAAACTGACCAACTTCTCGTTGAAGATGTTGGGCATGGGGTCGTAGGAGCCCAACTGCTCCAGGTACTTGCTATCCCGGGCCCGCTTGTTGTGTGCAGCCACAATCTTGTAGAAGGGGCGATTGGTGCAGCCGCCCAGTGCAAGGCGGATGCACACGAACCCCCGGTGATAATATTTCAGCAAAGTCAGAGCTGTAAAAAAAAGGCACATTATTTAACTGCCTTGACACCAGGACCAGCCAATTGAGTTTATTCCAAACTCTGCACATTGTGTGCGGTGGTGAGGAAAAGCAAAGAAAAAGAAATTAGTGACTGGATGGAGTGGTCCAAAGGCAGAAATCTCCAGCTGACTTTCAGAGGAAGGATTGGAGGGAGAGAATCCTACAGTTGGCAGCAGTGTGGCCTATTTAGCAGGTCTCTGACTCAGAATCTAATTTGCATGATTCTGGAGTGTGGCACAGGACGATACCTTTGTTCAGAAAGGTCATCAGACTGAGACCTCTGCTCGATGGTCCTGGTGGTTGCTCACAATCCTGTGACTCCAAAGGAAGGCCAAGATCACTCACAATATCTTGAGCAATACTGATTGACTTTCCCTCAATCAGTACCATCAAAACAAATTAATTGGACAATTCAACTTGCTTATTTGTTAAATGAGACCTTGCTTTATGCAAAATAAGTGTTGTATTTGGCTGAGGCATGACTTCAGTTCAAAGTAATTCATTGCTTGGGAAACACTTTTGAGACACGATAAACTGCTACTCACTTGAAGCATTTTCAGTCAGGTGGGTCTGAGTGCTGATCGTGGAGTAATGTGAGATGGAAGTTGGGACAATTTGGGATGGGAGCCAGTTCATCCAGTGGGAGAAGCCCAGCGTTAGAGTGTGAAGTGGGGATGGTGTGAGGGGCACACAAACTGCAATGCTTCAAGTTAATTCAAATATTGAAAGGTGTTCAAGGAGCATTAAAAGCTCATTTCCTCCAAATTAATTTCTCAACAGTTGGAGGAGGCAGAGGGATGAGTGGAAAGTAGAGATGAAAACTACATGATGAGAAACAAATATAAGTGATCGAAATTCACCTTTGTCATCGGGCAAGGATTGATGTTGTAATGCGACCTGGCTTACAGAGTACAGGCCTATTGCCTCAACTAAGACCTCATTGAGCCTCAACTACGGCTGGATGTGGTCAATGCGTCAACAAGAACTGCAGCATAGAAAATTGTGCCAGAACAAAGAAGTATCTTTGATTACAAATACAGGAACAGCAGGAATGGAACCAGGAAAGAGTGAAGGCGTTTGGGGATGGGAGCTGGATTAACATGTGCTGGTCACCAGAACTCCCTCAGTTCCCTCAATGGGATTGGACAACTCTATGTAAAGTAGTCTGACATAACAAACAGAATGTTCAAAACAAGTAATATAATTGTGCGAGGCTACTAAACTGCAAGCGACTGCCCAGTTGTACTTACAGAGATGCACCATGATGTCCCTCAACCGATTTTATGCCTAGGGAAAAGAAGAATTAATTTTTAAAACTGACACTTTTTCATTAGAGATGCATAAAATAATTAAACTAAAGCGTGATCAGATGGAAATAGATTCAGTTAGCAGAAAGGAAGTGGCAGTTGTTTTCATAGCTTTCTTCTGGCCAACAGGACAGGATGCTACAAATGATCTCCCTCTGCAGGTAAATTCCATGATGTTATTCCCATGTCAGTCTCTTAACATTCTGCAGCCACTGTGCCCCTGTGGTAGTCGGAATGAAGACTCAGGGTGATCAATGTGATGTCAATCAAGTAGACTGTTTTTCCTGGGTGGATTTGTGCTTCGCAAGAGTTGCTGATGCTCTGATCTTCAGGCAAGTATTTTATAATGCTCCTGATTTGTGCCTGAGAGGGTTCAAAGGCTTTAAGGCAGGAAATGAATTGAAATTCGCCGTACACCCATTCTCTGACTGCTCTTGTACCACATTTTAGTGTGTGGTTGAGCCAGTGTAGTTTCTGACCATTGGTATCTCACCATCCTGATATTTGCAGTTTGGCTCATTGTGTCAGCGATGAAAAGGCAGGGAACTGCATATGCTGGAATCTTGCTCAAAACATGAAGTGCAGGAGGAACTCAGTATCTATAGAGGGAATGGGCAGAATGGAAAGGAGCAGTGGACAGAGGGAGGGGGCAATGGACAGAGGAGATGGACAGGGAGGGGTGGGGGTGGACAGGGAGGGGGAAGGGGGAAGGGGGAATGGACGGGGAAGGGGGAATGGACGGGGAGGGGGTAATGGACGGGGGTGGACAGGGAAGGGGAATGGACGGAGGGGGGGCAGGGAAGAGGGAATGGACAGGGGGGTGGGCAGGGAAGGGGGAATGGACAGGGGGGTGGGCAGGGAAGGGGGAATGGACAGGGGGATGGACAGGGAGGAGGGAATGGACAAAGGGGGTGAGTGCGAATGGACAATGGCCGGGGAGGGGGGGGAGACCCTTCTGCAGACCGGTGAAGGTTGATTGGGCAGGTGACTCCGCAGCAGCAGCAGCAGTGACATTGCCTCAGCATGGAGGCGAGTGGACGGGAAGACCCTGACCTCGGCCTGACCCGCCGCACATTTGAATGACCTGCCCGCAAGAGGTCCCTCGGGACCGGGAGAATCTGTTCCCGCACCATCCCGGCCCCGGCCGCCTTTACCTTCCACATGCTCCCGACTCTCAGCAGCGGAGCCTGGGCGACGCCATCTTTGCGCACTCTGACCCGGAAATGAAGACTGGAGCGGACCTGTCAATCGCAGGTGAGCATCTTCAGTGAAGGCACTTGGCACCAAAGATACGAGACACACAACCCTGATCCTGCAGTTAATGCAATATTTGTAATGCCACTGAACGCCAAGTGCTGGCAAACAATGCAACACACTGAAATATAATAGAGGTGTTGGCATATTGGGGAGTAACTTTAGAAAATATAATTGGAAAATAAACTGGGGACTTCTTGAAGAGCTGGTCAGTATTTCTTGTCCTTTGTAGCGTGGGTGGTTGTGTAGTTTTAGAGTGTAGTGTGGTAGGCCTTTCATCATTTACACTGGGCTTATTTATGTGTGTTCCCAACAGGTGGATCTCAGGCCCAACCTGAATACAAGGTGTCCACTGAGCAGACTGGAGCAAGTTATTACCTTTATCAGGGATGTTTTTGAGAACATCTTTTAATCTTTTGCTCTGACCACCTGTCATTGTGTTCAACAAACCCCTATCTACCTCAGGAGTCAGCAAACAATGTGGCCTGCCCAACGGGGCTGTGTGAGTTAAGACCACAATGCTGGGGATGTTGCCAAGGGAGAGAAAGCTGATGTTGACCCACGTGTCTGTGAATTGGGGGGATTCAGTGAATCTTTCCAGTGGATTTAATGGATCTTTCCAGTGCCTCGATTTGACTGTGAGAAGCAGACCAAAGAAAGTAGGCTAGAGGTTACTGCCTCCTAGGTAACCATGGGTTCTGTGCCAGGTTTGAGGTTTTCATCTTCAAAAACCACTTCCACTGTCAAAGGGTATCTGGATCACTCTTGTCAAACCGGTCCTGCTGGTGAAGCCAATTTGTTCAGTATTGTGCAGTCCAGACACTGTGGATGCTCTACTGTTAGCTGGAAGGTAGACACAAAATGCTGGAGTAACTCAGCGGGCCAGGCAGCATCTCGGGAGAGAAGGAATGGCTGACGTTTCGGGTCGAGACCCTTCTTCAGACTGATGTCAGGGGAGGGGGCGGGACAAAGATAGGATGTAGAAGGAGACAGGAAGACTAATGGGAGAACTGGGAAGGGGAGGGGAAAGAGAGGGACAGAGGAACTATCTGAAGTTGGAGAAGTCAATGTAATATCGCTGGGGTGTAAACTGCCCAAGCGAAATATGAGATGCTGTTCCTCCAATTTGCGCTGGGCCTCACTATGACAATGGAGGAGGCCCAGGACAGAAAGGTTAGATTGGTAATGGGAAGGGGATTTGAAGTGCTGAGCCAACGGGAGATCAGGTTGGTTAAGGCGGAGACCAAGCGCAGACCAATCGGCGAGACCAAGCGCAGGCTCGGTGATCGTTTCGCTCAAAACACCTTCGCTCAGTCCGCCTTAACCAACCTGATCTCCTGGTGGTTCAGCATTTCAACTCCCCCTCCCATTCCCAATCTGACTTTTCTGTCCTGGGACTCCTCCATTGTCATAGTGAGGCCCAGCGCAAATTGGAGGAACAGCATCTCATATTTCGCTTGGGCAGTTTACACCCCAGCGGTATGAACATTGACTTCTCCAACTTCAGATAGTTCCTCTGTCCCTCTCTTTCCCCTCCCCCTTCCCAGTTCTCCCACTAATCTTCCTGTCTCCTACTACATCCTATCTTTGTCCCACCCCCTCCCCCTCCTCTGAAGAAGGATCTCGACCCGAAACATTACCCATTCCTTCTCTCCCGAGATGCTGCCTGACCCGCCGAGTTACTCCAGCATTTTGTGTCTACCTTCGATTTAAACCAGCATCTGCAGTTTTTTTCCTACTGTTGGCTGGAAGTCATTAGCTTGTGTGTGGTACTAAAAACAAAAGCTGCCTATGCAGATACTTTATGAACTTCAACACAGATTGTCTTATGATACTGTTTCTGTTGATGATGTTTTGCGACCAGATTGAATGAGATAATTATGTAGATTACATGCTGGTTGAAGCAACAATCATCAGAGCAAATAATGGCATGGGTGATTCAAATGTTGCGTTTCTCCACTTGGATGATAATATAACCTAGCAGGTACCTGGAGCTAGGGTGTTCCATGATTACTTGTTCATGACTCTGGACCATGCTCTAAACATTTGTTAGGAGGGTGACCCTGATGGAGTTAGTTTTTCAACTCCCTCTTTCCAGAAGTTGTGCCATTTCCCACCCTGGTGTTGAAGTCACCCAGGAGGATCCATTGTCTCCCTCTGGGATATGAACACTTTCTTTAAGGTAAGAATGGAAGCCCTCCTTGGTTTCCTCCATAGCTTCCAGATTTGGTTGATAGAAAATCAGTTTAGTTTATAGTCACGTGTACCAAGGTACAGTGAAAAGCTTTTGTTGTGTGCTAACCAGTCAGCAGAAAGACAATAGATGATTACAAACGATCCATTTACAGTGTATAGATAGAGATTTAAGAGTATGAAGCAATTGTAATACGAGTTTGCAGATCTGCCCAGCACGCAAATAGTCTCATGGGTTGGGCGCCATCTTGAAAGCTATAACAAGTTGATCCTGTGCTCTAATGAGCTGAGGGGGTCATGAGATGTTCATTCATTGAATTCATTCGCGGGGTGCTCACTGAGCCTGGTCCATTCTTGATGAATCAATTCCATTTTGGAGTCGGATATACAAGTGACATTGGTACAGCTTCTGCTATTCTGACAATGGCCACAGGATGGCTCCCTATGAAAACTAGCAACTCAATATCTGAAGATTTTATTGGCATTTATTCCACCCAGTGACCTACTCTGCTTGAAGCTTTCTCCACGCTATCCTACACCTTAGCAGATACAGCACAATTTAGATACAGACTAAAGCACGCTCTATCTACCCTGCCCTATCACACTCTCAGAGCAACATTTTTGCTGCTGATTGAGTGAATCTCCCCCTGGACCCCAGGCCAATTAGTGGAAGACAGCTGCTCCCTGCAGTGGGACGTCCGTGCCTATGGGAGCTGAGAACAGGTAAGAACAAACTGTCCCATCAAACATTCCACAGGCTGGTAACACACTGGTTAAAACAAAGCTCCCTCTATACTGCTGGATTAGCTACTCTCAGGTACAGCAGAGTTTAGATGTATAGGAGGGCACTCTCACTCTGACCCATTAAACGGACCCAGTGGATCTTTGATGGGTACAAAGCATCCTGTGCACTGACCAATTAGACACTATCTGTGTAGCAACCAGTGTGAGAACAGCTCTTTCATCAAACAGGGTAGCGATAGCAAGACACTTAAAACAGATGCATGAAAAAGATTAGCAGGTGTGTGAGGGAATCTGATTTATTGCTAATAGCGGGGGCTTGAAATCGAAGGCCTTCCAAATCCTGGCACTATTATCCTTCAACTTTTCGAGATTATTACTCAAAAACAATCACACGATGGAATCATTAAATTTGTTACGTGATCTGATAGTCTTTCAAGAGCCTGTCCCATTGTGCAGCAACTGGAAATGAGCGAATTGCATTATCTTTACACCTGCTAATAGTTTTCACAGATATTTCTCAACTGCTTACAAAACACAGACTGTTACATTCTTTACAGTAAATGTGCTTCTCAAAGGACAAAGATTTACAACGGCTGTAAAACATATCAGTTTCCAAGCACAGGTACAGAGGACGATATTAAGAAAAGGTTTTTAAGTTTACATTGTGACACAGTAATTTCCCGATTAGTGCCCAAGACTGTCTTGAGCAGTTACTAAGAGATGACATGGTCCTTTCACATCCCAAAAGCTGGCTGGTTATAGTACACTAACTCGGTGTCATTTGTTTCAAATATATCCCATCTGCCAAACTTTGCCTCGGCTGAGTGTTGAGGTGAAGTTTAGCCAGAGTTCAAATGATGGAGCACCATAGTCGTGCCAGTGATGGTTAAGTGGATAACGTGTTTGTGCAAAGTTACACCAAAACTACAGTAGAGAGAAAGGCCGTCAGTCCATTTGTCTACACTGGTGTTTGTTCCTCCCAGGAACTCCTTCCACACAATATCATCCTATCAAACATAAAAAGAAATGGAGTAGGCCAGTGATATGTTCCAGCCTTCTCTGCCGATCAGTACAATCATGGCTGTATCTCAGCACCTTCTTCTTGTCACCTCTGGCTATCCCTAAATACCTCTAATAAAAGACACAGAGTGCTGGAGTAACTCAGTGGGTCAGGCAGCATCTCTGGCGAACATGGATAAGCAAAGTTTCAGGTTTGGATCTTCTTCAGACTGATTGTAGTGGGAGGGAGAAAGTTGGAAGAGAGGTGGATGTGGGACAAGCAATAGGTGAATGTGAGAGGGGATTTTGATTGGCAAATGGTTGGACAAAGACCACTCTTTCTGCTTTCCACCAAGACAGTTCCATATGCATCCCCTTGGTTCATTCATCACTTCCTACCCAAACCATCCGCTCTCCAGGTACTTTCCCCTACAACTGCAGGAGATGTAGCACCTGTGTCTATGCCTCCTCCTTCACATCCAACCAGGGGCCCCAGCAGTCTTTCCAGGTGAGACAGAGGTTCATGTACACCTTCTCTGACCTCATCTACTGCATTCAGTTTTTCCAATGTGACCTCCTTTACATCGCCGAGGCCAAGCATAGACCAGGCAACCATTTCGCTGCACCTGATCCACCAAGATCTCCCGGTTGCTAACCATTTGAACTCCCCTTCCCATTCCTATACTGACCTTTCTGTCCTGGGGCTCCTCAATTGCCAGAGTGAAGCCACATGCAAACCAGAGGTTACAACCCATTATTATTAACACTAAATTCTCCAATTTTAGGTAACTAATTCACAAACAACCCCCACCCTTTTCCCCCTTTCTTCCCTGTGCCCAATCTGGATGCGCACTCATATCACCCTCCCACACCGCCCCCACCACTACAATCGCTTCCCACCTATATTCCTTCCCCTGGCTTCACATTTTGTGCCTCTTCTATCTTTATCTCTTTTTTTTAAATCGTTGGCCTTTATCTAACCCATCCCCCTCACCTATATCCACCTATCACTTGCCAGACTTTGTCCTACTACCACTTTCTCTCTCTTCTAGCTTTCTCCACCTCTCCCCCCCTAGTATAATCAGTCTGAAAAAGGATCCCAAACCAAAACGTCGTCTATTTATGTTCTCCAGAGAAGCTGCCTGACTCACTGAGTTACTCCAGCACTTTGTCTTTTTTATGCTCTGCACCACCCCCCACCCCGAGTGCTCACCTATTATATCACTACCCCGACCCCATCATCCAGTTCCTTTCCTTCCTCCAACCGCTTATCACCCACCCCAACCCACTCCAGGACCCCATTTTGTCAACTCCTTCCCACCCCCCCATCCCTCCCTCTAGTTCTACATTTCACCCCCCACCTTCCTTCCCTTGGCTTGACCCTCTGAGTTCCTCCAGCTGTCTATTTTTTGTAATGGCCGTTGGGACTACCTGGTTGGGACACCAGGAAGTTTATTAACCTGTCTGTAGCCACTAACCAACTTGTTTTACAGCTTAAGTGCTGGGTTAGGCAGCTCGTCGCTCACACCCCAGAGAGACGTTGGCAGTTTGTGGATCCATTGTTATCAATATTATTTCCTAGCAGACTTTCTGTTATTCCATTCTTCCGGACCATTATCAAATGATTACATTAGTCTTGTCTCAATGAGAAACCAGATTGAGATATCATTTTATTAATATTTGAAATCTCAGCTGGGTTCATTATTAGAAGAGACAATTGTTGGAGTTGCTGCTCTTGCTGAAAAGGTAGTGAGCTTGGTGACCAAGGGGTTTGATGCAAAGCTAGTAAGTATGCCCCAACAGTGTGCTGTAGCCCCGGTTTGTGGATGATCCAGGCTGCATTAATATCACAAGCCCATGACATTGTGAGTGAGACAAAGTTTCCTTTCATAGTCATGGACTGATAGGATATTTTGATAACTCTATCTTTTAGTATGTGCAAAAGGAAATAAAGGAATGTTGAAAGAGTGTAGTAATTAAACGGAAAGCCAGCTGTAAAATACAGCTTGTTCTCTGTTTTCAAATCTTCAAGGCAGTGATATCAATCACTCTTCTGTTTTAGTTCAAATATGCAATCTAGCAATGCTCACTCCCACGTTAATAACAACTTTTCAATATGACTGACTGCGAGGGACATGATGGCATAGGCTGAAACTGGCTGGACCTAACTGACCATTAACACTGAATGACATACCCTGACTGAACAGCAAACATTGACCAGCACTGCGTGTCATTGATATTACACAACATTGATTGGTTGACATGGACCATCACCACATCAAATAGAGACACACGTAACTGTAGATGCTCGTTTACAAAGAAAAGTGCTGGAGCAACTCAGCAGGCGAGGCAGTGTCTCTGGAGGACATGGATAGATGACGTTTCGGGTCAGGACTATTCTTCAGGCCGATTGTAACAGAGAGAAATAGTCCAGAGAGCTGAATGAGCAGGGTTAAAATTGGCTGCAAAACTGATTACTTTCGAGTGCAGTGCGAGAGTCTGACGTAAATCACTACTATCATCAATGTACTGCAAAGGAAGATTAAGCGAGAGAACGTATGAATGAAACCAGGAATGTTCCCCTTATCCCACAAAAAGACAGATGTAGCTTGGACCCATATGGTTCCCATAGCTACAACATCTTTTGGGGGTGGTGAGTGGAGTTAAAGGAGAAGTTGGTGAGTGTTAAAATGCCTTCATGGGATATTTCAGCGTCCTGGACTTAATACTAAATTCAACAATTTCAGATAATTAGAGGTTCCAGCCTCTATATTTCTGGTCTGGTTAGCATGCAACAAAAACTTTTCACTGTGCCTTGGTATACGTGACAATAAACTAAGCTAAACTTTAACTCAACTCCAGTCTTTATATATATAAGAAGGAACTGCAGAAGCTGGTTTAAACCGAAGATAGACACAAAAGGCTTAAGTAACTCAGCGGGACTGGCAGCATCTCTGAAGATATGTTTTTATCCTTCCCTTTTCTACTTTTAAGTGCACAATTATCTTTTTAACTTCTAGAGTTACAATTTATTATTCATTCATCTTTACCACCCTCTTTTATGCAAGTCTGCCACTCACTTTATCAATTCACCTGTCTTCCCCTTCTGTGTTAGGAAACACAACTTAGAAAATAAAAATAATGATGTAGAAGAAATAATGAAGTAGTAAAAATGAATTGAAATAATCAGGTAAATAAATTGTGAACTGCAGCAATAAGCTGGCAACATTTAATGCTAACATAGCGCCACAATTAGTTTCCAAAGGTACAAAAACAAATATTTTGTTAAATGTGCATCAGCCACGATTCAAGCTCCACTTTGCGGTGTATAGTTTTGATCCCCATTTCTTTCAAAAGGACACAGGAACATTGGAGAAAGTGCTAAGCAAATTCACGGGCTGACACTGGAACTGAGCGATGACAGGTCTGAAGACATATTGCACAGGTCAAAGCTATTTTTTTTTTTAAATAAGAAGACTTGTGCTCAACATTGAAATGGTTTGGGTTGAATAGGTTTGGGTTTGGGTTGACAGGAAGTAAGTGATTTGCCCAGCATACCCAGCTTCTGAGTTGCTCTGGTATGAGGCTGGTGCAGGTGAGATTCTAGTCACATGTAACCTCCAGGATATTGATGTCAGGGGCTCAGTGACGATAACATCACTGAATGTGGTAGCTGGTTAGATATTCTCTTGTTGAAGATAGTCAGTCATTGGCTTGCACTTTTGTGGCAAGTACATAACTTATGCAATAATCAGAAAACATGTTCCCCTGTCACCGTGTGATCAAGGAAGGTCATCGATGAAACAGTTGGCGATGATTTGACTTGGGACACCACAGTCTGGAATGACTATCCTCCAATAAGCACAACCATATTTCTTTGTGTGCATTGTGACTTCAACCACTGGAGAGGTTTATCTTTGAAGCCTGTTGACTTTGATTTTACCAGGGGTCCTTGAAGTCACATTCAATCAAATGCTGGCTTGATGTCAAGAGCAGTCACCCTCATCTTACTTGGTTTGTTTATCAACATTACTCTTTCTTAGGATATGATCGTACAATAAAGTTGATGCTTACTGCCCATTCTTAATTGATGGTGGAGCGCCGCTGGAATTCATGTGGTGGGTGATTGTGAAGTTTGGACTTCCAGCATTTTGACCTAGCAAAAACGAAGGATCGGTAACATATTTCCAAGTCGAGATGATGTGTTATAGAAAGGAACTGACAGCTGGTGGCAAACTAATGAGTCTGCTGTCTTTTTCTTTCTGGGCAATTGAGCTTGAAAGTTTGGACAATGCTGTTAAAGGAAACATTAATAAGTTGCTATGGAACATGTTGGGAGGTAAACACTGGAGTCGGGTGTGAATGGTGAAGCAATGCACAATTAAAACAGTGAATAGGGTGCTAACTAAATACGCTTCTTCCTTCTGGATGGTGTTAATTTTCTTAAATGTTTCAACTGCACTTATCCAGCAAGTGGAGATTGAGAGATTATGTGTACATACATTATGTTTAGGGAATGTTTCTAAGTGCCCAACTGGAACAAGTTTTATCTAGGGTGATAACTCCTTAATTGGGTAGCTTAATTGGGTACCCTTGTATGAGGCATGATCTCTTGAGCACTGAAGCCAGTGATTATGGAATCAACCCCAAGAAAATAGGTCAAAGTCTTCCGAGGGAAAAGAGTCATAATCTTCACTAGGAGAAGGAAGTGTGCTTATTCTGAAGCTACTGGAAACAAATGCTAGCCCACAAAATGCGAATCATGGGATCAGCTGAAAGCAAATTTCAGTTTCCTTTCCAACTGGAGCATTTAGAAATTCAATAGCTGTGGTGTCTCAATACACATCTAACTCAAGTGAGACTGATTCTGTGGTATTTAAGATGTTTACAGCTTTGGGAATAAACTGCCATTTTAACTTTAACTGCATTTGAATGGTGTGACGGGATTGATGGTTCTTTTGTCACACTTTGTCATATGGCATTTCTGCTGTTCCACGGCAGGAACAGATTTTGATTTGTTTACTGTCAGGTCCAAAGAGTGGACTCAGTCCTCAGGTGTGAAATTATAAGATGTTTTCAATTAAGGGAACTCTGAGGAGAATGAGAAATCTTAAAGAAGTTGCTTATTTAACAAAGGAATAAAGTTAAGCTTTCTAATGTATTTCATTACCTTGCTGATCTCTCGTGGCCTTGCTTGCAGAATATGTTTATTTTTAATTCCAAGTATGTGTTAAGATAGTTGTTCTTTGCTGGACAACAGTCGGCTCATTGATTGGTTTCAGTGATTTTAAAAAAGTAAGAGAGTACCAGATTCCTGCTTCTAATTGGCTTTATGTTTTCACAGGATGTGGACATCATTGGCAATGTCCGCATTTATTGCCCATCCCTAATTGCCCCTGCATCGAGGAGGCCATTAAAAGTCCATCCCATCAGTAGCTTCTGCATGTACATGTAGGCAGGACTGGGTAAGGATGGCAGATTTCCTCTCTTGAAGGATATGAGCAAACCGGGTGAGTTTTTTTATGACTACCAGTAATTTCATGGCTAGTATTAATGAAACTAGCTTTAATTTAAATTCCATTTTTTTCTTAATTACTTTAATTTCAATTCCCCAGATGGTAAATTTAAATTCATCCCTCTGCATCAATGGTCCAGAATTCTGGCTAGTAGCCAAGTAGCCTAGTTACTACAAGTCCAGCTCAGTGACTTCAATTGTTTTGTTATTGGTTAAGGTAAGGGCTATCCCATACTACACTGCCTGCAGTGATTAAATGGACCACAATGCTTGCTCAATAAAGGCTAGCTGAATGAAGGATCAGGAACAATTCAAGATTGATCCAAAAAAATTGTAATACTTTCACCAGATGAAATTTAAGGATAAAACTAAATTTTGGAGATGAGATTTTCCTAAATGTTACAAGGAAAAAGGGATAGTATAATGGCACAAATCGTGGATCCACTATCTCACAGTGCTAAAGACATGGGTTCAATACGGACTTGGGTGCTGTCTACATGGAGCTTGCACATACTTCCTACAACTATGTGGGGTTCTTCCAAGGACCCTGCTTTCCTCCCATAGACCAAAGACTTGCTAGTTGGTGGGTTAATTGGCTGCTGTAGATTACACCGAATGTGTAGGTAAGTGGTAGAGAGACGACAGGTATGTAGAAGGAATTTAAATAATGGGATTAATGGGATTGCTATAAATGGATGGTTGATGCCAAGGGGCCCGTTTCCATGTTGTATCTCTCTATGACTGCATTATCTCTTGACATACAGCTGGTAAACCAATAAACCTTTTGTATTCAATAATGTGGAAAATATATGGGCCCATCAACAGTTCATTGCCACATAAGGCAGGATTTTCATTAATTTTGTCGTTGGCAAACAAACATTGAGTTGAAGGACCTTCTTCAACGCTGTATGAATCTAGGTCAATCAGGGATGTGAGTTTGTGGAGTATGCATCATTCCAGAAGGAGTGGCGGGTGTGGGGGGCTGGTGTTCTTGGGTGAAGGGGTGGCTTGAGTCCTGAAGGCAAATCAGATGAGCACTAAACTATAAAGGTGACCTACCCGCGTCAAGTTCCCAGTGTCAGCTTGGGGTGTGCTAATCTAAGACCAGGCTCGGTCACAGAGAAGCTGGTTCCACAGACACTGAGGAATGTTGTTCAGCACGACTGACTGTGGATAATACACGTCAATCATGTGGGTTTGAACACTGCAGAAGTCACAATCAATTTTGCTTTGTTGTTGGGTAGCACCGCATACGTCCAGGATCCCTGATCTGTCGGCCTGTCAGACCCATGGAGGCCCATTATGTCTTCAATTTTCTATAATATTCCACTTTTATATTGGAATTAGGTCGTGCAGCTTCTAAAAACAAGAAGCTACATAACCAAATTTCCAGGTCACAGCGTATCTGGGTATATAATTACTTAATGTGTAATTTGTACTGTGACCGTTATACTCTGTGTGCTCTCATCCTATTAACTATTATGCGTTGTACAGGTATGCTAAGTATTCTGTGTGTTTTCAGGATGTTCACTCCCATTTATCGTGCTAGTTGGCCAAAAGTATGCCCATTTTGCTCTGAATATAATCATGAAGAGTTAAGAATGTTTTATTGTCATATGTCCCGAAATCGAACAATGATATTCTTCCTTGAGGCAGCGCAATAGATATGTAAACATAGTACTCAGTAGACACCGTAATAAACAACAAAAATAAATATTAAAACAAACAAACAATAAAGTGCAAATGGCGACACTGAGGCGCAGCAGTGGATAAAATAACCCTCAATACTTTGCCTTGAATCCAGACTCCAGTCCGGAATCTTTCCTGTTTCACTGTGATCAGATATCAATCTCATGAACTCCAGTGAGGATAGACCAAACCTACTAACTTCCCCATCATAGAATAATACCATAATTCCTGGGAATTTAGTGGTCCATTTGGAATATCGCTTAATCTTCCTATAATAACACCTATTTATCTACCATTCTCTGTGTAATTGCTCCAATTTATCTATATTCTGTGTAAGCAGTTCATCTGATCAATTTTCTCTATGTAATTTTGTATTGATCCAGTTTTTTTATTAATCACTTCCTTTATCCATCATTCTGTGTTCACTTCCACTTAACAAATATTTCTGTGTAATCATGACTGTGGATCCATTATTCTCCATGTAGATACTTACTTACTCATTAATCTGCAAGCAGTTGCTCCTATTTATTTTTATTTTGTGCAATCATTCTGATTTATCCATTATTCTCAACATAATCACTCCTGCTAATCTGGGTGAGCACTCTGAATTATGTAATATTCCCTTCGTTACCACTCCTGATTATCCAACGCTCTTTAAGATGATTCCTATTTATTCATTACTTTCTGTGTATTCTCTACTGTGTATCCATTACTCTCCATCTAATCACTGCTGTGACCATTATGCTCTGTGTGATTGCTGCCATTTAACCATTAAATTCACTGCTGTGTATCTATCATTTTCTGGGCATTTGTTACTATTTATCCCATTGTTCTGTAATCACTCCAATGTTCTCCAAGTAATTTACATCAATAATCTCTTTCACCACTTTCATACAAAATTCTCTGTGAAATCCGTCTCATTTATTCATTGTTCCCTACAAGATCATTCCAATTCATCCACTTTTTATATGTTAACTTGGTCACTATTTATCCGTTACTTTCTGCACAAATACTCCTAGTTATCCATTATTGTCCATGGCTCCGAATCCTGAAGTGGGAGATTTGACCAGCAGAATATGACTGCTTCTTACATACAATGCACAGCTGTGTATTTTCCAACCAGAGTTACTAGAGTATGCTAAAATCCCCTCTCTAGGTCGCATGGATTCTGAGGCCAAGTGTAGTGATTCCTCATTTAGTAATTCCACAAAACACGGGGTAGATTCCAGATCTTCTTGTTTAAGCAACAAAACAGGCATTGCATTTTCTCATGAAACGGCGGATTTGTGGTCATTTGTACATTGTTGTTTTGGCGGTACCTGCTGTCAGAAAACAACCTCTTCCTTGACAGCAATCACATGTTTGCAGTGAGCATGACCCTGAGGCAATGTGCAAATGATTTGAGGCCCTACAGGTTGTGTGGGAGCAGCACAATGGTGCCAGTGTCCTAGATCCAGAGACTCCATGAAGGAATTCCTTGCACTCATTATGTTTCTATTCCCTGTGTGATTATGTGCATCCTTCCTTACTTGTGGTCAGAACCAAAGAATAATCCCCCTCAGCGGTAGGAAAGTCAAGCCCCTAGGTAAAAATATTAGAGTTTGAGTGTTGGTTCATATACAGCACAGCCAAGACTTTCTTGTTGTACCTGCAAAACATTGTTATAACTTTTCTCCTTTTCTCCTCACATTCTAAGACCCTCAAATAAATGATTATTCTCAGTTCCAGCTTCTTAAGAGGGACACATAATTTAACAATCTCATATAAACATTCCTTCATGGTTAACAGTGACATCTTCAAATCAGACATTAAATTGAGATTCCAGCAATGGACACAACCAATATAACCACAACCAATATTGATCGTAGAGTGCCTGCTCAGTGTTACTTTATGAGCGAACTTTGTGTGTTGAGATAGGCTGCCATACTTCCTACACAAAGGGAGAACACTTCCAAACCACATCACTGGTTGTAAAGCACTTTGGGACATTTAAGAACCATGAAAGAATCTCGTTCTGATCCAGCTGTACTGCAGGTCTGAATCTGGCTCCCAATGCGAGATGGATTCTACTGTTTACATTCATCATTGTATTTATTGTGTTTCTATCATTACACTATGGGCAGTGGGCAGGTTTCATACACCTGCACGGGAAGGTAGACGCTCCCACCCTCACGAGTCTCGGGCAGATGAGGCTTGTCAGCCTGGGAAGGCAGTCCATCTAGGAGAGGGAAAACTGATCTAAAATGTCCATTGCCTTGTGTGCCATATCCAGCCATAGAAAAGGCTCCAGGAGTAAACCGGAGTCAGAGTCCCGAAGGCAGTTCGTCGTTGTCTACAACCTCGTTCTGGCAGCTCCTGCGACGGCGCTGGTGCCAAACTGTAACAGCTCTGCTGTTCCTTTGGATCAATCAGCGACGTGGAGAGGGGGAACGTGCTGCATGGGCAACAGCCTGTCCTTCATATGACATCGCCCAGGCTTACATCCGACCACACAGCTTCGCCTGGTCCTAGTGACACTCCAGCTTCGCCTGCGGTGTCGACACAAAATGGGGAGCAACAGTTACCGGTTATAAGTCATCGCTAGATTGGCATAAAGCGAGGTGCCAGGGGTTGCTCCCGACGGTGGGAGGGATTTTCGGATCTCACTGGACAGCTACCGCCCACCTCAAGCTGCGCAGCCCCCAGCCAATAAGGTGCTGTCCCGCCACGGTCTGTTATCCTCACTTGGTGCACGGGGATTAGGAACCATCTGAACAGCAGATCGCAACCATTGCACCTGCAAACAAACAAACACATCAAAAGAGGCCAGCTCTAAAACTGGGAACTTGGAATGTCCAGACAATGATGACCGGCCTCTCTCGAAACCCAAAGGACATCAGCGATTCCAGGAAAACAGCTGTCATAAACAACGAGCTCAAGCCACCCTTCAGGAAACAAGGCTGGCAGACTCGAGCACATTGAAGGAGAAGGACTACACGTTCTACTGGCGAGCCCAGAGAGCATGTAAGGAACAGCCTGCTGAACACGGTGGAACCAGGCAGAAATGGCTCAGAGCAATTCCTGACTCTCCGCCTCAACACCACCGCAGGCCCGGTCACCCTTGTCAGCGTATATGCCCCGACACTGTCCTCCACATCAGACACAAAGGACGAGTTCTACGAGAACCTCGCATCCATCATCAGCAGCATCCCCAGCAAGGAAGAACTTGTTCTCTTGGGCGACTTCAATGCCAGAGTGGGCGCAGGCCACGAATCGTGGTCTTCCTGGCATGAGCAGTTTAGTGTGGGCAAAATGAATGAGAACGGACAGCGACTGCTCGAGCTGTGCACTTACCATGACCTGTGCATTGCCAACTCGTACTTCCAGACAAAGCCCCAGCACAAGGTATCCTGGAGGCATCCACGCCCAAAGCACTGGCATCAACTGGATCTGATCCTAGTCAGACGTGCCACCCTCAAGAACGTTCTCCACACACACTCCTACCACAGTGCGGACTGCGACACAGACCACTCCTTGGTGTGTTGCAAGATAAGGCTGCAACCAAAGAAGTTCTACCATACCAAGAAGCAGGGGAATTCCCGCATCGATGTCAGCAAGATGCCTCATCCAGACCTCGTGCAACAGTTTGCAGAGACTTTTGAGAGAGAACTTGGTACCTCGTGTCCTGGAGACTCTGCAACAGAGTAGTGGGAAACTGCGGGACACCATGCACCGCACAGCCTTGGCTAGCTTTGGGAAGAAGATCTCAAAGACACACGACTGGTTTGAGGCCAAGTCGACCGAGATGACTCCCGTCATCGAAGCCAAGCACGCTACCCTAGCCGAGTAAAAGCGGTCAGCCAACGAGTAGAACCTGCAGATCCTCAGGGCTGCCAGGCAGCAGACTGCCAGGCGTTGCGCCAATGAGTACTGGACACAGCTTAGTGAGGACATCCAGACGGCCGCCATAACGGGGAACATCAGGGGAATGTACGATGGCATTAAGAAGGCACTAGGACCAGTCCAGAGCACAACAGCCCCCCTCAAATCCTCCACTGGGGAAGTAATCACAGCCAAATCCCAGCAGATGGAGAGATGGGTGGAACACTACTCCGACCTCTACTCGAGAGAGAACACCGTGTCCCCCTCAGCCCTTGACGCCATTGAGTGCCTGCCGACCATGGATGAGTTAAATGGAGAGCCGACGGTAGAAGAGCTCAGCAAGGCCATTGACAGCCTGGCCTCAGGCAAGGCCCTAGGCAGCGACAGGATTCCCCCTGACCTGATCAAGCACTACAAGACTACCTCACTGCTTCCTTTGCATGAAGTCCTCTGATAGTGCTGGTAAGAAGGAGCTGTACCGCAGGACATGAGGGATGCCTCGATCATTACCCTCTACAAGAACAAGGGCGAGAGAAGCGACTGCAACAACTACAGAGGCATCTCCCTCCTCAACATCGTCGGCAAGGTCATTGCTCGGGTCATCTTGATCCGCCTGCAGAAGCTGGCAGAATGTGTCTACCCAGAGTCACAGTGAGGTTTCCAAGCTGGAAGGTCAACAGTAGACATGGTCTTCTCCCTTCGCCAGCTCCAGGAGAAGTGCAGAGAACAGCGGATGCCCCTGTATATTGCTTTCATTGACCTCACCAAGGCGTTTGACTTCGTCAGCAGAGATGGCCTATTCAAGGCTCTCCCAAAGATCGGCTGCCCACCAAAACTGCAGAGCATGATAGAATCCTTCCACATCAACACGAAGGGGACAGCGCAGTTCAATAGCAGTTTCTCGGAGCCCTTCGACATCCACAGTGGCGTCAAACAAGGCTGCGTCCTCGCTCCCACACTCTTTAGGATTTTCTTCGGTCTGCTCCTGAAACATGCCTTCGGCACCGCAACAGAGGGGATCTACCTGCATACTAGATCAGATGGCAAGCTCTTCAACCTCACCCGCCTCCGAGCCAAGACAAAAGTATGTGAAGCTCTCATCAGAGACATGTTGTTCGCCGATGACGCAGCAGTTATGTCCCACTCCCAGCAGGAACTACAGTCAATAGACAATAGGTGCAGGAGTAGGCCATTCAGCCCTTCGAGCCAGCACCACCATTCAATGTGATCATGGCTGATCATTCTCAATCAGTACCCCGTTCCTGCCTTCTCCCCATACCCCCTGACTCCGCCAGTCATTGATGGACCGCTTCTATCGGGCTTGCAAGGACTTTGGGCTGACCATCAGCCAAAAGAAGACGAACGTCCTGGGACAGGATACAGAGGCACCGCCTGCCATCACCATCGATGACTACGAACTCGATGCCGTCCATCAGTTCATGTACCTTGGCTCCACCATCACCGACAACCTCTCCTTGGACACAGAGATTGACAAAAGGATCGGGAAGGCAGCTACAACTCTCGCTCGCCTCACAACTCGAGTGTGGACCAATCCAAAGCTGACAGTGAAGACAAAGATAGCAGTCTACAACGCCTGTGTCAACAGCACGCTGCTGTGCGGCAGTGAGACATGGACTACATATGCCAGACTGGAGAGAAGACTCAACACCTTCCACCTTAGAAGCATCCGCCTTATCTTGGGTATATCCTGGCAAGACAGAGTGTCCAGATTCTGTCTCACGCTGGCCTTCCGAGTATGTACACTCTACTCAGGCAGCGAAGGCTGCGGTGGCTGGGCCATGTCCACCGCATGGAGGATGGCCGTATTCCAAAAGACATCCTCTATGGAGAGCTAACATCTGGGAGGAGAACCAGGCACGCAGAAAGGAGCGCAGCAACTTCAACAGACCAGAGTCCACACACAAAGTGACCTTTGCGACAGAGACTGCCACTCCCGCATTGGTCTCTTCAGCCACAAGCGATGCTGCTCTAGCCGAGGTGTGGAGCAAGCAGCCAACTAGGATGCATCACCCATGGTCAGCCATGACCGAGGGGGCCTAAGATCATTACATTGTATACAGTTTACTCTGAGCTTCATGCGAACAAGACATTTCTTTGCACCCTGGTGTACATGAAAATAAACTCATCTGAATTTGGATGACTGCCTCCTCATTGTTGCCACAAGAGTTCAATCCCCATTCTGATCAAAAGCCATGGAGTTGAAGCGTTCACTGTTTTTCTCTCTCTGCAGTTGTGGCATAACATTATAAACTAGAGTCTGAAGAAGGGTCTCGACCCGAAATGTCACCCACTCCTCTCCAGAGATGCTGCCTGTCCCGCTGAGTTACTCAAAACTAGAAGTTAATTCTAGTTGGAAATCTATGTGATGCACAATGATTTTGCATGGGCATATGCAGAGAAGAGATGTGAACAAGTGCAGTGATGTCACAATAGTATCTGACCACATGAGGCACAAGTAAACTCAACAAAATCTATCTAAGGTCCGTGAGTAAAGGCAAACCTTCCAAGGGCTGATATCTGGTACAAAAATAGTTATCAGATGGTTATCTTTACTGCCTCAGGACATCCTGCAGAGGAAATCCTGCAGAGTTGCTGAGGAAAATCTCTCAGGCACCCCATCATTTATCTTCAGATTGGGAGAGGAACCATTTGCTGATAATGATGAGCCCATACCAGCATACAACAGGAGCTGATTAAGATCAGGATTATGATGACAAATGGCAAGTAGTGCTCACACCACATGCGAGTTAGCTCAAGTTTCTGTGACATTAATTTCACCAACGTACCCAACCTCGATGTTCTTAGGGTCACCACTGAACAAAAGCTAAACAGAATCAGCCATGGCAGTGGCAGGTATTCAAGGAACTAGGTACTTCACAAACCCTCACAGATTATCCACAATCTATAAGAATCATCGGGGATTTCATGGAGCACACTTATTTAGATGGTTCCAGTCAATAAGAAGCTCATCAACATCATTTGTCATCAACAGATAAAGCACTTCACTTGAATGGAACAACTAACTGGACTTGTTCCAGTAACAAATCCCATCCCTCTAATCTCTATCATAGCATGCCACTTTTAAGATGCCAAATAAATATAAGTATGGGCAGTTCTATTATTCCTAAAAATGCTCACATTATGGAAAATCACCATATAACAAAAATGGTTGTAGTTGCCTTCAGTGCAAATTTAAACAGGTTCTCCCATTGTGATCACACTATAACCAATGCAACATGAATAATGCAAACGATATTCAAATCAATTTGTGTTAAGCAAACATGTGTTACAGCAGAACTACCTGTAATACAAAATACCATGCAATAGACAATGATAAGTGTGCATATGGATCAGAATAAGCTCTTAAATCTGTTAAAGCTCTGCAGTCCTACCACATCCAGTGTGGGCAATTAAACAACTAACCAAAGGAAGAGGTTTCAAGAACATCCCAGTCTCAATGATCGCAGGGTCCAGCTTATGAGTACTAAAGAAAAGTCTGAAGATTTCACAAATGATCCGTCTTAGATCCACTCCGTCACAAATGCCAGTCCGCAAGCCAAGGGGGAAGAAAAGAGCTGCGCAATGATTCACACTTACACCAGACTTGCTCACAAACTAAGACAGTCATGGCCTTCGCCCAGTTTTAAATATATTTGCTTTGCTTGATCAAGCCTATGTTGTTGGGCAAAACTATAGGATCTTAGTTGGAACCCTGACCAAATCTTAAAGCTGATTATTCTACTTAACAAAGAGGAACTAACATTTAATTTTAAAGAACACAAATTTTCAGAAAGCCACAATATTTCTGAAATGGTGATTCATGTACTTTTATGCTTTATTAAACGTGGATATAATTAATTAATATTAGTGAAACATGCAGACAGCTTTTCTTTCTGAAATAAAGTATTATATATTTAACTTAATGACACACTTATCAATGATGATCATGAATTTAATTGACTGTAGTCAATGAATGATCTGGTTGCCATTTTTAATAATATTTATGACTAAGTCCACCCAGAACAGCAATCCCAGCTCCTTCCCGCCACACTCTGCTTAAAATACATCAGAAAATCAATTCAGAAGCAGACCAACTACATATCCCACACTCTGCTGATTCAGCTGATCTCTGCTTTGGAAAGGTATACAGTACGGAGACAAATGCCATGGGACAGGGAAAAGAGGAAATCAGCTAGTGGGCATGCTCCCAGTTATCGTAGTTATAAAAGGGGGAAATCATCCAGGGTTCCATCTCCTAATTAATAATGTGTAATCCATGGGTTAGAGCAAGTAGAAATCAGCCTGTGCTTCTGTTTATGATCACAAAACCACAGAAGAGAAAGGGGATGTCAGCCAATGTCCTGTTCCTGATCCCTGCCCAGTATTTACAGTGCCCTCCATAATGTTTGGGACAAAGACCCATCATTTATTTATTTGCCTCTGCACTCCACAATTTGAGATTTGTAATAGAAAAAAATCACATGTGGTTAAAGTGCACATTGTCAGATTTTAATAAAGGCCATTTTAAGATATTTTGGTTTCACCATGTAGAAATTACTGCAGTGTTTATACATAGCCCCCCTTTTAAGGGCATCATAATGTTTGGGACACAGCAATGTCATGTAAATAAAAGTAGTCATGTTTAGTATTTTGTTGCATATCCTTTGCATGCAATGACTGCTTGAAGTCTGCGATTCATGGACATTACCAGTTGCTGGGTGTCTTCTCTGGTGATGCTCTGCAAGGCCTGTATTGCAGCCATTTTTAGCTTATGCTTGTTATTGGGGGCTGGCCCCCTTCAGTTTTCTCTTCAGCATATAAAAGGCGTGCTCAATTTGGTTCAGATCGGGTGATTGACTTGGCTACTCAAGAATTTACCATTTTTTAGCTTTGAAAAACTCCTTTGTTGCTTTAGCAGTATGTTTGGGATCATTGTCTTGCTGTAGAATGAACCGCTGGCCAATGAGTTTTGAGGCATTTTTTTTAACTTGAGCAGATAGGATGTGTCTATACACTTCAGAATTCATTATGCTACTATCATCAGCAGTTGTATGATCAACGAAGATAAGTGAGCCAGTACCTTCAGCAGCCTTACATGCCCAGGCCATAACACCCCCCACCACCATGTTTCACAGATGAGGTGGTATGCTTTGGACCTTGGGCAGTTCCTTCTCTCCCCCATACTTTGCTCTTGCCATCACTCTGATATAAGTTAATCTTCATCTCATCTGTCCACAAGACTTTTTTCCAGAACTGTGGTTGCTCTTTTAAATACTTCTTGGCAAACTGTAACCTGGCCATCTTATTTTTGCAGCTAACCAGTGGTTTGCATCTTGCAGTGTAGCCTCTGTATTTCTGTTCACAAAGTCTTCTGCAGACAGTGGTCATTGACAAATCTGCACCTGACTCCTGAAGAGTGTTTCTGATCTGTCGGACATTTGTCGGATCTGTTTGGCGATTTTTCTTTATTACAGCGAATTCTTCTGTCATCAGCTGTGGAGGTCTTCCTTGGCCTGCCAGTCCCTTTGCGATTAGTAAGCTCACCAGTGCTCTCTTTCTTCTTAATGATGTTCCAAACAGTTGATTTTGGTAAGCCTAAGGTTTGGCTCATGTCCCTAACAGTTTTATTCTTGATTCTCAGTCTCATAATAGCTTCTTTGACTTTCATTGGTTCAACCTTGGTCCTCATGTTGATAAACAGCAGTAAAAGTTTCCAACGGTGATGGAAAGACTGGAGGAAAGACTAGGTGCTGAGAGCTCTTTTATACCTCCATTAAGGAGGCAATTAAACACACGTGAGCAATTACAAAGACATGTAAAGCCATGTGCCCCAAACATTATGGTGCCCAATATGTCTAAAAATGGCCTTTAATAAAATCTGACAATGTGCACTTTAACCACATGTGATTTTTTCTATTACAAATCTCAAATTGTGGAGTCCAGAGGCAAATAAATAAATGATGAGTCTTTGTCCCAAACATTATGGAGGGCACTGTATGTCTTCAAAGTTCATACCCTGCAGCACCTTGTCAGACCCTCACTAGCAACAAACCTTCTAACCACTTGTTTATCACTAAAAACTAAATACATCCATTGATAAAATAACTGCACGCATGACTGCAAAGCTACACGTGCCAGTCATTTGATCGGCATTGCTTATTAAATTATCAAACAAAAGTCAGACTGTTTAAAATAGGACAGAAGAGTGTTAAACAGAGAAGAGACAAGAATGTCCTTCACTGCAACAGGCAGCTGAGTTGGTTGGTTTCAGTTAAAAATCCTAAGGGGAGACAGGAATAGGGGGTTGGGAGGGTATATAATTGCCCATCACATGGTTTTAGTTATCCCAAATCTTCAGACAGTGCACACCATGTCCTGTAAACTCCCTGAGTTCCCAAATTTTAAAGGTCAGGCCAACATCAATCTGCTTCCACTGAATATTTAATAAAATGCCAATTATATCTTCTTTATATTTCTTGAAAAATACCATTTTAATTTCACAATTTAAGTGGGGTCCCAAGCATTTCTTATCTCTTGCCGGACTCTCATCAGCAACTATTAGCATTTGTTGAATATTTCATTCATGTTTCCTCTACCACGGTTAGAGCCAGTGCAGCTATGAGGAGGCTAATATAGTTTATTTTTGCACTTTGATTTTCCCAACTTCCCAAGGACAGAGTAGACATCCATTTCACTGGGGGCGTGAACAAACTGTTGTCAACAACATCACAATCTATTGACTGTAGTGTTTGATTAGCACTATTTGGGAGTGGGGTTTGGAGCAGATTCTCTGTCCTCAGCCACCTGTTCGCCTCAGAGTAGAAAAATATCCAGTCACAGGAGTTGTATGGGGGGGAGGGTAGAGGCATTTGTAGGGATATTCAATGCCATTTTTATATTGCAGTAAAATGACTAAATATACTTTTGTAAAGATGTTTAGAGAATAGGTTATTCACAAAGTGAATGGGAGACAATTGTGGCAAAGACATAGCCCATCACCTGGATGGATCATCGCCCATGGATCATAGCCCATCCACTGGTGATGGATCATGATCAGGGATAGTTACCTTGGCAGATTATACTAGCTCAAGAGCTCAGACATGCTCTACACTGCAGGCGTGGAGTAGCTGGACTCACACTAAACTATCTACATTGTGAGTTGGCCCAATAATTAAGCACCGGTTTTGAATATGAGTGAAATCTACAGTGAGTAACACAATTTTATGAATTTGGGGTGCTTCAAGTTTAATTAAAATATTACTGTATTGGTGGAACAAGCAACAATCTCATCCCTATATTGTCTTCCTCTATATTTCCCCTCCTGGACTAAATGAGCCCTGAACGCACAAGCAGCAAAATAATCCCCATTTGATTTACCAAAAAGAGCATTTAGCACAATAATAACATAACTAGACCAAGTGGACCCGTTGGGTCCAAACCTCTCCTGCATTGGTGCAGGACCCTCTCCTCACCCTCCCCCCTCCCCTCCTCCAGGCGAGGTACTAAACAAGTAGTTTGCATCTGTTTACTACAAGGAGAAGGGCATGGAGGACAGTGAGATCAGTGTGGAGGATATTAATATGGAATGGGAGTTTGAGTTTAAGAAGAAGGAGGTGTTGGGGCTCTTGAAGAGCATTAAGGTGGATCCATCCACACATGACGGGATTTGTCCCAGGTTATTAAGAGTGACAAGACAGGAGATTGCAGGAGCCATGACAAAGATCTTTGCATCTTCTCTAGCTACAGGAAAGGTCCCAGAGTACTGGAGAGTAGCTAATGTTATTTCATTGACTTTGTTATGTGTTGCTGAGAGCAGGGATTTAACCCATTATTTGACCTCCCTTCACTCTATTACCAATATTTATTTTGTACTATCTATTCTTGCATCTTAAAACCTCCTTCATTATCTCTCTTTTCCAATTCTGGCCTGTAACATTCGCTTTTCACAGATTCTGCCTGACCAACATTTTCTGCTATCAGCCAACTGGGAAGGCAGACTGGATCTGAAGACAGTCCTAAGGTGATCTGAGCTCCCTACTTTCCAGGAGGCAAGACAAATGTTCTAGATGATACCGGGGAACAAGCAACCACAGAGAGGTCCTCGAGACACATTCAGGAGGGCAGGAGCTCCGGAACGTCTCAGTAACGTGTGAAAGGAGGTCCAAACATGTTTAGGAGCTAAAAACGCCATACAGTTGACACTAACGTGGGTGGTATCATAGTATAGATCATAGTGTAGATGATTATCAAAAATTGAAGCAGAATCTTGATCAGTTGGGCAAGTGGGCGGAGAAATGGTCCATGGAGTATCATGCAGATAAGTGCGAGATATTACATTTTGGAAAGTCAAACTAGGGTGGACTTTCTTAGTGAATGGCAGGGCCCTGAGGAGTGTTGTAGAACAAAGGGATCTAGGAGTGCAGGTACATTGTTCCCTGAAAGTGGCATCACAGATAGATAGGGTGGTTAAAAAGGCTTTTGGTACACTGACCTTCATCAGTCAGGCTATTGAGTATAGAAAGTTGGGATGTTATGTTACAGCCATACATGAAATTGGTGAGACTGCATTTGGAGTATTTTGTTCAGTTTTGATCACACTGCTATAGGAAGGATGTTGCTAAGCGAGAAAGAGTGCAGAGATGATTTACGAGCATGTTGTCGGGACTTGAGAGCTGTAGGGAGAGGCTGGACATGCTAGAATTTTATTCCTTGAAGTGCAGGAGGCTGAAGGGTTATCTTATGAAGATGTATAAGATAATGAGGGGAATAGATAGGGTGAACTACTCAGAATAGGAGATTAGAGAACCAGACTTCATAGGGTTAAGGTGAGAAGGGAAAGATTTAATATGATCCTGGGGGAGCTAATGGTTCACACAGAGAGTGGTAGGTATATGGAACAAGCTGCCAGATGAGGCAGCTGAGGCAGGTATTGTAACAGCATTTAAAAGACATTTGAACATGTACATGGAAAGGAAAGATTTAGAGCAATATGGGACAAATGCAAGCAGGTGGGACTAGTGTAGATGGAGCATCTTAGTCGGCATGGACAGGTTTGGCCGACAGAGCTGTTTCCATGTGCATGACTCTCTTACTGTCCTTGGAAGAGGGATAGGAGTGTCAGGCAGAAGTAGCTGAAGAAATAGGAATACAAGAAGCTAGTGGAGAGATCAAAGACCAGTTAAAACTCAAACTAGACAATCACGGGAGAAGAAACATGACCATCCTAGGGAGTTGAGACAGACAATCTGGAAAGAGTGACAAGGACTCCCTCTGGCATCTTAGGTCTTGGTCAGAGTTTACAGGATCTCCTGTCCAGAGGATGTCGGTTACTCCCCAATCAATCCAGTTACAGCCACTCATTAACCTGTCCTGCTCCATCAACTTATCCTCTCCTCAGCTAATTATTGGTGGTGGAAGGGTGGGTCCATTCCGGAATACCTAACTGATAACCAGCTACTATTTCATACTGCTCTCTACATAGGATTTGCCAAAGCAAGGACCAAGCCAGTGCCTGCAGTTCCGTCTGAACAGCTTGACTATCCCCGGAGTTCTGCCCCCCAGGAATTCATCTTAGAGGCTATTTTTCTTTGCCATTAATAAAAGAGTGAAGATTTTCTGCCTGTATGTAATAATGGGCTGGAACAGGTGAGGCCTGTCTCCCCCTGATGTCATGGTTCTTGGCTGCAGTGTTTGACAGATCTTTGGCCATGCCTGAGAGAAGCTGTTGATTCCTCTGACTCGGGGAGGCGGTCAGGCTTGGAGGGTGTCTCAGCTGTCGAAAGCCTGGTTCATCTCCTGGCAGCCCACACCTTTTCTCACAGGCTGCAGTTTCCCCATGTCTCAGGCCAAAACGCCTCTGCCAAGAATATTGATGCCATTGGATGAGAATTTTATTAAACAACAAGCATGGAAAAACTCTGCGATGTGTATTAAACCATTTTGCAGGAACAAAACACACAACAGGCATGCTACAGGATGCCGTTCATAGAACATAGAACAGTAGAGCATAGGAACAGGCACTTCGGCCCATAATGCCAAGTTAAACTAATCTCTGCCTGCATGTGATCCAGATCCCTCCATTCTCTGCATGTCCATGTAACTATCCAAAAGTCTCTTAAACACCACTATTGTATCTGCCTCCACCACCATCTCTTACAGCGTGTTCCAGGCACTCACCACGCTCTCATAAAATATTTACCCTGCACATCTATATTCTAAAACTCTCCTTTGTTTGTTTGTTTGTTTGTTCCTGAACTACAGCCAAAACGGTACACGATAGCGCAACAATTCTAGGCCCACCTTACCCACCATCATCCCTTTGGTGCTAATGGAAGACGTTTCATTGAAATTGGTGTTATATTTTTAACGTTATTCACGTTTTAAAGTTTAAATCTATCTCCTAGGGAGGGAGGGAGGGAGGGATGGAGGGAGGAGGATGGAGAGAGGGGGGATAAGGGGGGGATGGAGGGAGGGGAGAGGGTGCTGCACCAATACAGGAGAGGTTTGGGTCCACTTGGTCTAGTCTCCTTTAAATATTTGCCCCTCGCACCTGCAAGCTCTGCCCTCTAGTTTTGACATTTCCACCGTGGGGAATTGGGCGTGCTGTCTACCTGTCAACACGTCTCAATTGTGTCAGGTCTCACCTCCGTCGTTCCAGAGAAAATAATGCGAAGTTGTCTCAAAACTGACCTTCACAAATGAACTGCAAGTGGTGAAGGTGTGGAATTCTCTGCCTCAGAAGGCAGTGGAGGCCAGTTCGTTGGATGCTTTCAAGAGAGAGCTGGATAGAGCTCTTAAGGATAGCGGAGTGAGGGGGTATGGGGAGAAGGCAGGAACGGGGTACTGATTGAGAGTGATCAGCCATGATCGCATTGAATGGCGGTGCTGGCTCGAAGGGCTGAATGGCCTACTCCTGCACCTGTTGTCTATTGTCTATTGAACTAAACAAAACTGTTGAAGAGCAGAAAAGCTAAAACACACTAACAGGTAACTGTCCATGTTGGTGTAAACAGCTATACTTTCCATTCCTTGAACTAAAGTAAACAAAATAAAATATGGTAATTAATAAGAGCGCTCAATGAGAGTGAAACGCGTAGGTCAAAAATGGTGTGCCAGATATTGTCTAAACACTCCTTATTGCTAACTCCACCTAATCCTCTGCATCCTTTCTTTGTACCCTCTCCCGTTCCCGCAGGCCCTTCCCGTCCGGGGGTTCGAGCCTAGGATCGCCAGCCTTCCCGGGTTGGAGATGGTGGAGGATCCTTCCCGCCTCTGTGATCAGGGATCAGGTACCGACCTTACCGGTGAGCCACAGGCCGCCATCGCACTGCGTCGAGCCACGGGCCGCCATCGCACTGCGTCGAGCCACGGGCCGCCATCGCACTGCGTCGAGGCACGGGCCGCCATCGCACTGCGTCGAGCCACGGGCCGCCATCGCACTGCGCCGAACCATGGGCCGCCATCGCACTGCGCCGAACCATGGGCCGCCATCGCACTGCGTCGAGCCACGAGCCGCCATCACACTGCACTGAGCGTCACTCCCTGCGGGAGACTCGGCGCTTCCTGCCCAATCCTCGTGCCGGTCGCTTGGAGACGAGGCGTCGACGCCCCGCCAGGGACTCGACGGCTCCGGCCGGCCGGGCCCGGGCCCACTCCTGGCACCGACTAACATCAATCCCGGAGCAAAACATCCTCAGTGGGCCCAGCTTCGGGGTACGTGTGGAGGCTGTCGTTATCAGCAGCTCCCCTCAGCCTCCGGTGAACATTGGGGTCCAGCATGTAAAGGGACACCCAGTGTGTGATGGAATACTTGGCATCTGAGTTCACTCACCAGGTAAAGTAATCCATAATTCAGGGAATATTCATCATGCAAATGGATGGTCAACACTTGATCCCAACAAAGAGAATTATTTCGAACAAAAAGCCATGGTCAAGATGTGAACTGATACCAATATTCAACTTGTGAATACTTTTATATCATTGAATGGTTTCCAGATAACCGAGAAGATACTCAACATGAATAATGAAAGAAACACAAGAGGCTGCAGGTGCTGGGATTTTAAATTAGCCCTTCTTTGACAAGCACCAAGTAGACTGGCTGAATATAAAGTGCCGGAGGAACTCAGTGGATCAGGCAGCATCTGGGGAGGGAAAGGACAGGCAGCATCTGGGGAGGGAAAGGACAGGCGGCATCTGGGGAGGGAAAGGACAGGCGACATTTTGCGTTGGCACCCTTTGTACACTTTCCTCAGCTTTTTGGATGTTTCACTGTGATGGATGTTTCTTTTTGTTTGATTGTGTGTGTTATTGTTTATTTTTATTGCTCTTGTTGTTGGACTGTGGGTAATCTTTCATTTCACTGCACATTTATGTGTATGTGACAAATAAACTTGACTTGAGTTTTGCTCGTGAATTGTGAAAGAATAATCAATGAGGAACAGTTCAGTTCAGTTTAGCTTGTCACGTGTACTGAGTGAGGTACAGTGAAAAGCCTTTGATGCCTGCTTCCAGTCAGCAGAAAGACAACACATGATTGCAATTGAGCCATTTGCTCATATAGATACATGATAAGGAAATAACGTTTAGTGCACAGTAAAGCTAGCAAAGTCCGATCAAGGATAGTCCGAAGGTCACCAATGAGGCAGATAATAGTTCATCACTGCTCTCTGGTTGTGGTGGGATGATTCAGTTGCCTGATAACAGCTGGGAACATTTGGCCGCTAAAGTGATAATCATGAATGGACAGCCAATGTGCGAAATTCCCTTCATCATTTATCTGTATACTGTGGATGGCTCGATTGTAACCATGTATTCTTTCCGTTGACTGGTTAGCATACAACAAAAAGCTTTTCACTGTATGCATGGTACACATGACGAAAAACTAAACTAAATGATGTTCAACTTGTGAAGAGATATCCAACACATGAATACTCACCAGATGAATTTTGTGAACATTACTCACACAATGAAAGAGCAGTTCACCACATGAAGAAATAGTCACAAACTCAAAGGATAGTCAATGCTTGGATATTAAACAAAAAGCTGATCCTCAGTCTGATAGTGCTTGCTTTCAAGCTTTTGAATCTTCTGCGTGAGAGGACCGGGGAAAAGGGGGAATGCTTGGGTGAAAGAAGTCCTTGATTATGTTTGCTGATTTCCTGAGGCAGTGTGTAGTGTAGACTTAGAGGAACAGAGCAGCAACTGTTGGGCCATTGCCTATTATTCATATGGAAGTGACATCTGTCAACTGACTGTGAAGCTGCCAAGCTCACTCCTGGTCCACTGGGAAGGAAATTTGCCATCCCTAACCAGTCAGGGCCATAGATGTCTTCAGTCCCAGGTCTATGTGGTGGTTAAATACCTTCAGTGCTATCTCCAGTTAGATGGCTACAATGGCACCTTCACAGTGCACATAGGTCTGGACATTCAGTCATAGTCCCGACCATCTCCTAAGAATTAATGAAATAGCCCAGAAAAAATGCATTGGGTCTATGCTGCAGACCAGACCATTCAGCCTGAATTTTGCTGTGCACAAGTGTCCTCCGGTCCACCTTTAGCTCACCCAATCACCCTTGTGCTTTCTTTTTCCTTGATGTTTATCTGGATTCTTCTTGAGGTAATTTATATTATAATGGTACTCATCATGTGAATAAGAATTAGTTCTGTTTCTCCAGAAATAAATTTACCAAAAAATTCTACATTTTAAATCTCACTGGGCACTGGATAGTTTTCCTGACAGTATACTGTGTGAGTTGTCAGCAGTACAATGATTTCTGGGGGAGAGCAGGGGAGGACCTGTTTTCAATTATTAGGCTATTTGTAATCGTTATCAGGCAGACATCACTGTCAGATCTGTTTGTATATCACGCACCTTGAGTGAGTGGTGTGATGGATGGGACCAATTTGATTTTACACCACTAATCACATTCAGCTGAGAGCAGGAGCTGCTAAGTTTGGATGGGAGATGAAAACCATCTACAGATGATTTCAGATTTTACATTTGGTTTTCATTCATCTTTTGAGATGACATGGAAATTATATATTATTTTTTCATAGTCCAAACTAGCACTAACAAATAGCTATAAAATACCCATAACCTATGAACTCAGATCTCCAGGAACCCAGTTCTTTCTGCGTTAACGTTTTCCCTTGTGTCAATAAAAGACCTTCTTAAAATTCTACCTATTGTTTCAATTGTTTCAACCTACTATGTAGGTTAATTGGCTGGGTAAATGTAAAAATTGTCCCTAGTGGGTGTAGGATAGTGTTAATGTATGGGGATCACTGGGCGGCACGGACTTGGAGGGCCGAAAAGGCCTGTTTCCGGCTGTATATATATGATATGATATGATAAGTATGTAACATTTATTTTGTCCCATTATGTAATGAATCACATTTGTGAAGGATAGAGTTGTATGGTGTAGAATCGGAAAACCCAGTATATCCTAAAATGTACCAGGAGCCCTATAAGTAGCTCCAGTCTGTGGTTTGTGAATTCATTTTCAGGCTGTGGGTGAAAGTGATAAGATGAGAGTTTGCCTTTCCTTTATTGATTTGGGGATTTAGTGGGCCACCTACGTACTTTTTAACTGATCTACTTGGCTGGTTTAGAAGGCACTCAAGAGTGAATCATGAGCAAAACGCAAAGTGCTGGATGAACTCAGCGTGTCAGGCAGCATCTGTGGAGGGAATGGACAGATGACTTTTCCAGTCGGGACTCTCCTTCCATCCACAGTTGCTGTCTGACTCACTGAGATCCGCCAGCACCTTGTGTTTTGCTCAAGGTTCCAGATTCTCTAAAGAGTGAATCATGTTGGTTTGAGTTAGTAATAAATAAGAACTGCAGATTCTGGTTTATTTGTATCAGATGGATATCTGCCCTGGTAGCCTGGGCTAGCAATGAACCCATTGCCTTGGTCATCATATCCTTCATCTTAAAAAATATGGTTCAACAACAAAACCAATCCTTTTCTGTCAGATCAGTCTGAAGAAGGGTCTCGATCTGAAATGTCACCCATTCCTTCTCTCCAGAGATGCTGTTAGTCCAACTGAGTTACTCCAGCATTTTGTGTCTACCTTCAATTTAAACCAGCATCTGCAGTTCTTTCCTACACAAAAGCAATCCTTTTCTGCGTTTACTTATTTTTATTAATTTGTTCCTTCTAATCTTGAAACGCCGACATTCAATTAAATGTGGTCCTCTTCTCTCAGGAAAATTATGATTCTCACCCACATTTAGGTCTCCTCCCCCTATCCTGAAGATGCTGATTCTCCCTGGGGTCCAGCTCCTCTCACAAAATGGTTTCAGAGGTTTATCTCTGGAAGTGGCTGGCACTGGGATACATTTGCAACACAGTGGGTACATATCACCCCCAAGTAGCCACACTTGTGGCCTTTGATCAAATATCAGGTGACATCAATGGGAGAAGCCTTGACCAGCTTGGGTGTCTCACCTGGTGTCTGGTTATTGATTTATTCATTTTTCAGAATGAAAGAATTTAATTTTCCCCTTGATGACAGTCTATGGAGTGTGGCACTACCTAACCCAGCTTTTTGCCAATGGCTTGAAAGTGGAGGGTTTCGAGAAACTACAATATATCCAGCTGTGAATAGCTGAACCAGTGTGGCTGGACAGTGATTCTGAACCACAATAATCTGGCTGATTTAGTCTCTCACTTCTTTCCGACTGACCAATGGTACAAGAGGTGGTTTTCCTGTAACAATGACCAGATTGTCAGCCGTTGGTGTGATGGAGAAGCCGCAGATTGCTGCCTTGATCTTTTTGCGAGGTCTTAAAAGAAAAGATTTGTTTCATTCTTTCAGAGAGGCTGTTAAAAGGATGATACATTAATCCGGAGACGACTTCAAAGTGCTGCAAATATAAGAGCTGCTACAGACCTCATTAAAACCCTGAACAGAATTAAAAAGTTTTTGTGCGTATGATCCTGGAAATATAATTTAACAAATAATTAATCAGACAGCAGGTCCATGTTTGGAATATGATTTGTAAGTTGGCACATTCATGTGATGATGTCATTGCCCAGCCGATAGTCCTTGTGGGGTTTTTGGAATTTGCATGGGCCACAACTCATAACAGGACAGGTTTTAAACTTTCTCACACTTTGGATTATTCCCCAGAGACCCAGAAAGCTTGTATGTTAACTTTTATATTCTGAAACAAAAGATCACAGTCTCTAAAATTCCTTTTTTATACTCTGCCACTCCTTCACCGATTGTTAAAAAGCTGCATGCAGGGTCAGAGAGTTCCTGCCTTCCTTGTTTACGGACTGTCAAACCCCTAACTTAGTTCTGTATTAAAAACACACATCAAGAGAAACTGTTGTATAATTTGCTTTGTGTCATCCCTTCTCAATTTGTCTCAGGCCTGAAATTGGGAGTACAGTGCGTTATTAAAAGCAGTATTGCCTATGCCCATTCTCTGCAGTTTTGGTCTCCATCAAACGCCTCAAGCAGCCTTTAGATCGCATGTCCTCCCTCATTAAAGAAGGACCTATTGCCTGTTAAACAAACTTGGATTGTTTTCTCTGGAGCGTCGGAGGTTGAGGGGGGATCTGATAGAAGTGTAAAAAATTATGAGAGGCATAGGGTAGGCACTCGGAACCTTTTTTCCAGGGTGGAAATGTCAAAGGCTGGAGGGCATAGCTTTCAGGTGAGGTGGGGGGGAGGGGGAGGTTAAAAGGACATGTACAGGGCACGTTTTTTTACACAGAGAGTGGTGGTGGGTGCCTGAAATCCATGCTGCCAGAGCTGGTGGTGAAGGCAGATACGATAATGGTATTTAAGAGGATTTTTGGTCGGCACATGGATATGCAGAGAATTAAGGGATATGAATTACTTGCTGGAAGAAGAGATTAGTTTAACTTAGCATCGTGTTCGGCACGGGCATTGAAGGCTGAAGGGCCTGTTCCTGGGCTCTACTGTTTTATGTTTACAGACCCCCCCCCATACAAATTTAATTATCAGTGAGAGGCAGATACATGACCTTTCATAAGTCACTGTAAAGTAAAGGTTAGCGCCTTCAAGTATTTAATGAAGATGAGAACAAAAACATGGTCTGCCTTGCATACCAACAACCCCAAAGTCCACAATACAGCCATCCTTTTCTCCAACCAATCCACCTATTTCCTATCACAACTTCCCTTCTAAAACTTATCATTGCTGGCCTGCTAGTGAGTCTTTTGCACCTCCTGTGGATGCCCAGTCAATACTGACAGCTGGATAGAAGTGCTGTAATTATGTCTTGCTACAGGCCTGTTTTTGGTCATTGTGTTACAGATAGACACCCATAGAAATTGGGGGGAAATAATTTCTGCTTTATTCTGTGACCACTTCACAAACTCCACCCCACGTCCCACCAATTAGATTCCTCCACTGAGTGTTCATTCACCCTGGGGTTGAGACCCCTCCCCTGTAGGTGCTGACTCTCCCTGGGGTTCAATCCCCTCCCCTGAAGGTGCTGACTCTCACTGGATTGCAATCTCATTCTCTCCCTTAGGTTCATATGACTGGGAACTACCTACCAGGTCACAAGTGGACCTGCATAATTGGCATCAAATCCATGCCCATTTCAGACCTTACCCAACATCCTTACCCAACATCCTGATGCCTTGGGATGACTCTCAGGATTACTTGAATCAGTGTGCGGAATTCCATCATGTGGCTGGCTTGAGAAGAATGTTTCTCTATTTTTGCACTTCATCAGACAGACTAAATCTCCTGATTGTTGGAAAATGATCTTTGTTCATTTTCTGAAGATATTCTTGGAAGTTTTGTGCACCAGATCCATCCTGAAGCTTTTTCCATTTTTCTTTCAGTGGGGGTTGTGGAAAGGATCGAATTCCTTAAATCCTGAACATTTCAAGCTAGCACCAGCGAGCGTCATTCAGCTTTGTGCCTGAGAGCGCTCCCTCATTAATGTCTGCTGTGACTAATCCCTGGTTTCAGTGAATTATTCTTCATCCCAGGGCAACTTCAAACAGAATGAGATTCAAATGTTACACTTTCCTTTGGCCAAAGACTCTGGCAACTAGATTCCCAAACCATGGGCCACTGTGGATAGTTAGCTGGCTCGTTGAAGGACTTCAACATTCTTGAGCTCAAGACACATTGCGCTAAAGAATAGCCTCTGCGATCTTCACTGCCCCCATTGCAGAGAATAAGGGGAAGTGAGATGGGGAAGAACCATGCCAGAGATGTGGTAGTTAAATGTCTGGGAGTAAGAATGCATCGTGGACTGGAAGTTTAGGCAGATGATTAGTGACATTCAGGCAAATGCCAACTTGGAGGTGGAATCTGGCTGATAATTGGATTTTTGGAAAGTGATTGGTTGTTAATCAGATGACAGACAGTAGGGTCGAATATGAGAGGTTTGGGTTAATGATGGGGGGGAGGAGGGTTAGGCCAATTGATGGCGATGTTGTGCGGATGATAGGAAAGTGCTTCACCCAGATGACGGGCCACTAAGGACAGCGGTGATACTTACATGAAGATAAAGGCTGTTGAAAGCATTTGATTAAAAACCAAAGATGTTTGATTATGATATTCTCCCATAGATCAACAGCCAGATGAGAAGGATGAGAGGAGATCTTATCGAAACATATAAAATTATTAAGGGGTTGGACACGTTAGAGGCAGGAAACATGTTCCCAATGTTGGGGGAGTCCAGAACAAGGGGCCACAGTTTAAGAATAAGGGGTAGGCCATTTAGAACTGAGATGAGGAAAAACTTTTTCAGTCAGAGAGTTGTGAAGCTGTGGAATTCTCTGCCTCAGAAGGCAGTGGAAGCCAATTCTCTGAATGCATTCAAGAGAGAGCGAGATAGAGCTCTTAAGGATAGCGGAGTCAGGGGGTATGGGGAGAAGGCAGGAACGGGGTACTGATTGAGAATGATCAGCCATGATCACATTGAATGGCGGTGCTGGCTCAAAGAGCCGAATGGCCTCCTCCTGCACCTATTGTCTATTGTCTATAACATGGTACCTGAGAAGAACTCCTTGTGTCAATTACCAAACATTTTGCTTTCCTCATCTTCATTAAGTTGGGTGCCAGTGTTAAGTATGTCGACCTGCCAATTTCTATGAAACTTCTTCCATTAGCACCAAAGGGATGATGGTGAGTAAGATGAGTAAACAAACAAACAAACAAGAGTTTTTGTATATAGATAATAATAATAATAATAATCCATTTATTTTATATAGCGCCTTATCACATGCTCAAAGCGCTTTACAAAAACAATTAACATAGAAACAAACAGACAAACTATCCTGACGGAAAAGCGGCGAATACTCAACGCCAGCGTCCTCTCACGTCAGGGTCCGGCAGTAGACATTAAAAAGCACAAGACACACAGATATAATTTTTTACACAAACGCGGGCAGGGGGGACTTGCATTGATGGGAAATCTTTTTGGCACAGGCAATTTGGGCCGAAGAGCCTGTTTCCATGCTGTGTGACTGACCATTGGGTTGCAATGGTTCTGCAATGTTTCTATTGTTTTGTTAAATGGGACATTGACAATCCTACATTAACCATGCAGTGTTGCATAGGTAACTGGTCATATTCCAGTAACTGGTAACTGGTAATCACCTACCTGTGTTCCTTTTGGCCTCAATCTGAGCATTTGGGCCCTCAATCTGTATCTTGATGGTGGTATTTGCCCTAAAAGAGATGTCTATTCATTTGATGTACAAATTAATGGACCAGTTCCCTGCTGTAATGACCAAGACTTTAACAATGTAACATCTGTGGCGTTTACTGCCACTTTATGCTGACTTTTACTCCAGCAGATACTCGGCATTCTTTCTTATTCATAACACTTTTGCAGTTGGTGTTTTTTCTCTTGTGTTCAAGGTTGCACCTCACAATTAATCATGAGTTTCACAGGCCCACGCTGTCAGTATTTAGTCACAAGGAACTGTAGATGCTGGAATTTTGAGCAAAACACAAAGTGCCGTAGGAACTCAGATGCTGCACAGGCAGCATCTGTGGAGAGAATGGACAGATAGCAATTTGGGTCGGGACCCTTCTTCAGACGGGTTAGGCTAGATTTGTTCTCTTCAGAGCAAAGGAGGCGAAGAGTGATTTAATTTAGGTATAAGATGGGGGGCCCAGATAAACTCATTCCCCTCAGCAGGTGGATAAAAAACTAGGGGACCTACTGTTTTCACCCTTAAGGTGACAATGTCTAGAATTCACTGCCTATATGGACGTAGAGACAGAAATCTCAGCAGATTTAAAAAGTACGTGGAAAGGCATTTGAAGAGACTGCAAGATCGTGGATCCATTGTTGGAAGGTAGAATTAGGTTGGGCAGCTCTCCCTGGACTAGCACAGACATGATGGCCTGAATGATCTTCTGGTCCAAATTTTCTCTGATTCCACAGTCATCAGCAGAATAGTAATGAAGTCTTGGTCAGTCCTGCAAAGTCATTCAGTAACAGCTTAATGCTTGAAAAAAGACCAGTGAGAGTGAAACAGCAAATCTTTAAAAGTGCCCAATCGCTTCCAAATCTCCCATTCAGTTACATGGACCTGCTTCAAGAGCCAGCAACTTTCAGACACATTTCCTGGTCAACTTTGCCAAGCCTCCAGCAGGCTAAAAATAATAATCTTCCTGAGAGCTGATCAGTTATCTAGATGGCCATTGCTGCTCTCTGTCCTTACATAACAATTATGAACTCTGCTAATCTGAATGCTGTGGCTCTGTGATTAATACAGGCAATCTTTAATTTATAAATTAGCTGAATTTTATCATTGCTTCTTCATTTCCAGCCTGATCTTTCAGAGTCAGGAGGCCTCTTGGGAAACCGGAGTCAATTCATTTTCAAATTCTAGTTCTCACTCCAATTTTTTTAATTTGCAAATGTTAACATCTTATAATCAGTGTATTTTGAGTGGCCTTTGACAAGTAGAAGCAGTGCTTAGTATGGCACTCAACTGTTTGAACAGGATCCCCACTGAATCTAACTGGTTATCAGCAATAAATCCAATGAAATAAAGAATTGTCCTTAACCAGAAATGGTATGAATGTAGAGCTCACTGATACAGCGAATAATTAAGGCAAGTAGCCAGGAAGGATTTAGGGTGAAACGCAAGGGAGAAAGGTATAGAATACATTGATAGAGTGAAATGTAAAGGAGCTAGAAGCCGCTTATATTGGGTGCAAACAGTAACAGGAACCTATTGAGACATTCAGCCTTTCAACGCTGGAAATACTTCGCAATCCATTTAACTATTGGTTAGAGCAAGAACCAACTTCCCACTATTTTGTACAGGTCAGACCTTTTGTGTGTATTACTTGAATTTTCATTCTCTTGTTCTATGAACTTCTTGTGTAGATCAATGTCAAAATGTGTTCCTTATACTCCCGATGTTGGTTGTGGGATAGATACAGACAAGATACTCAGGAGAATTTCCCCGATTTTCTTCAGATATGGGATGGAATCACTCATCAGCATAAGAATCTAGGGCTTATAAACATTGATACCTCTGACTGTACAGCAATCCCGCATCATCTGTCAGTCTCTGTAACTCCCATAGCTCAGTGACAGGAAGCATCCCATTTCACAGTTAGCAATTCTTACTTGGCCATGCCCTCGCAAGGTCACTGAAAGAAAGTGGCATCTCATCTTTATTGCCTTCACTTGAGAACAATCAGTAGCTTGAGTGAAAGCCCTGATACAAGTAGTGCAGAGATTAGAAGAGGACACATCACATTAACTGCAGATAATTTTAACCCTCGCCTACCCAAGTGACAACCTGGAGGAACCCTCAGGTTCAGATCTTTATCACCTTTGACTTTAAAAGCCCTATTTAGTGGATATTTTGTCCCTCAGGAGTTGGAGATGGGTCTTTTTATACTCTTGATGGATAGTGTCAGCAGGCATCAGCCCTTCTTCAGCATCCCCTGGTATTACTGCTTTGCCAATGATCCATCCTTTCTGCCTCCATTCGTAAAACAGAAGTGAAGCACCCAAGTTAAGAAGATAATAGCTAGAGAAATATCCATGCACTCAGCCAAAGTAGCGTTTGCAACTGGAACTCTTCCACATTTTGGAGAATATTGCTCCTCTACATAAAATCAGCACAGGTTCTGTGAATCTGTGTTGTGAAAAGCTTCCCCTCTGTGAATTGACCCATAATGTTTTTTAATCAGACAATTGTGACCTAATTTCAGAAGCAACCCACAAAACAAGTGTTGCACAAGAATTGACGTCAACCATACATGCCGAACATTCTGCATATACAAGGGCATAACAATCATGGGGAAAATTTTACAGTTTTGCTTCATTTATGTGGTTACTGCATAAAATATTGATTTTCACCCATCAAGCTTTAGGAAGTTTTGAGATTGTTAACAACAATTTGCTGAAGAAGCATTTGTGGGTTTATCTATACAGTACATCCGAACCTATGTGGTTCTTGAGTGTCCAAGTAGTAGCATTTTAACGAGTGCCAATAATGTCACGGTGGCACAGTGGCAGAGTTGCTGCCTTACAGCGCCAGAGACCCGGGTTCGTTCCTGACGACGGGTGCTGTCTGTAACAATTTTGTGCTTTCTCCCCATGACCGCATGGGTTTTCTCCGGTTGCTCCAGTTTCCTCCCATACTCCAAAGACGTACAGGTTTCTAGGTTAGTTGGCTTTGGTATAATTGTACATTGTCTCCAGTGTGTGTAGGATAGTGTTAGTGTGTGGGGATCTCTGGTCGGTGTGGACTTAGTGGGCTGGAGGGCCTGTTTCCATGCTGTCTCTAAACTAAACTAAACTAAACAATGGGGCAAATTCCATTGGCAACACTCCTATCCTAAACATGGGAGAGTAAAGAGCACGAGGATTGAAAGAAACTAATGTTACACTGTTTTCCTAAACTGAACATGTCTTTATCTCCTGTCTGAACCTGCCACTCTTGAGTCTCGCATCTCTCCAGTTTGCCAGTTAACTTGGAAACTCACTGCCATGCCAACACTGAACGAGAATGGCGTTTACAGATTTTCAGTATATTATTCTGTACCCACACTTATACATGGCTGCTAAACTAACGAAACTAACGTGACCTTGCTACTCCCCTCACAGTGGTTTGGGTACCTGCAGGGAACCTGTTTGGAATCTCTGCAATGGTATCTGTTGATGACTGGTTACCTTAGTTTCCATCTCTGGTGAACCAGAATTTCTCAGAGGAAATGTGTTGCACCTCCTTTTCCTGTCTCATCACTTCATTCGAATGGTCCCTACAGAACATCATGCTGCAACTTGTCCACTGTACCCACTTGTCCACTGTACCCGGCACCCACCACCCTGTGTAACAAAAAAAAAATGCTCTGCACATCTCCTTTAAATGTTACCCCTCTCTCCTTAAAGTTATGCCCTCTAGTCTTTGACACTTCCACTCTCGGAAACGGGTTCTGTCTATGTCTTTCATAATTTCATACATATATAATTCCATAGAACTGCAATTATTTCAGTACAGAATCAGGCCATTCAGCCCAACAGATCCACGCCTGTGTCTTTGCAAGAACCTTATTTATTCCTGTATGTAAATCCTTCTGTTCCTTTCTCTCCTGTATATTTACTGGGTTGCCCACTAACTTCATTTATTGCTTCAACCACTTCCTGTGTGAGTGAGTTCCAAACGGGGTAAAAATGCTTCCTCTGAAACATCTGCACATGGAAACAATTTCTCTACATCTGCCCCGTGCGTCAAATGACCCCCTCAGTCTACTCCCCAGGGAATGGAGTCCCAGTCTCATTCCTTCATGATGAAATTTCTATCATGTGTCACTAGCCTATGATCATTTTCCGGGTGAAAGAAAAGTTCCTTCAGTTGCCTTCATTATCTCTTACCACAAGTTTATGTCCTGTTTTATTCACCTATAATATGGCTATTGGATTCCTGCAGTCTACCCTCTATATTCCTCATTATTTGATATATCCCAAATCATATCCTCTCTTAACTTACTCATTCCAGGGAAAACAAAACTAGCAGTCTCTCCTTATAACTAATGTGCTCCTTCCCTGGCAACAGCTAAGACTGCAATCAACACTGTAAATGCAATCGTTCCACTCTTTTAAATCTCCATTCTCTTTGCATTATCTGTTGTACTTGTGTGTGACTTGATTGTACTCATGTATAGTATGACGGACTGGATAGCATGCAAAGCTTTTCACTGTATCTCCTCACACATGGTAATAATAAAACAATACAAATTCTCTTCCTCTCATTTTGCCCTATATATCAGGTGTACTCACTGCCCATTAAGGCTCCCACAGTGGATCAAGTGTGGACAGACCAAAGAATAATGACATGTAATGATGCACCTCATTGATGCAAGCTCTAGAAGTCACAAAACCCACAACATACTTTACAAATTATCATATATTGCTTCATAGCAGCAAAACAATAAAAATCACACACAACTACATTCCCGTGAATTGTTCTTCGCTGTCATTTAACCTAACAAAATCCCGATAAATCCTTTTGTAATTGCTAGGAACTGCTGATGCTGGTTTAAATCGAAGATAGACACAAAATGCTGGAATAACTCAGTGGGACAGGTCTTTCCCTCCAGAGATGCTGACTGTCCGGCTGAGTTACTCCAGCATTTTGTGTCTATCTTTATAATTGTTCGGCTGCCTTAAATGGTGTAGTTCTATAATTTGGGAAGGGATGGGTTAAGAGATTTCTTAACCCATTCCTTCTCTCCCGAGATGCTGCCTGACCTGCTGAGTTACTCCAGCATTTTGTGAATAAATCGATTTGTACCAGCATCTGCAGTTATTTTCTTATACAAGAGATTTCATGCAATGGATCTAAAAATTAAGGGATTTCAGTCCATTGGGAATTGAAACACTGAGTCTGAATGGGGAGCTGTAAATCCAATGGGATTCCATTCAACAGACATGGAGGGGGAAGGATTGAGTCCTCTGGAATTTCGGATGAACAGTGTGAATTGGAAGAGGTAATTCATTGGAATCTGTACAATATTTGTGAAAGGGTGATGGGTTAGTCCATATTCTATACAATGGGCTGAACAGACCAAGTGTGAAGGAAGACAGACACAAGGAACTGCAGATGTTGGTTTAAAGTGCTAGAGTAACTCAGCGCGCCAGGCAGCATCTCTGGAGAACATGGATAGGCAATGTTTTGGGTCAGGACCCTTCAAATCGATTGTAGTTGGGGATAAATCTGGATGCGAGGTGGTGGAGGGACAGAGTGTAGAAATAAGTGAAGGGGATTTTTGATTAAAGACCAGAGATGAAAAGTGAGATAAAAAAGATAAGGATAGGTGAAATATGAAGCCAGAGGAAGGGATATAGGTGGAAATGGACGGGGGGGGGGGGGGGGGGGAGAGAAATGGGCGCACCTCCAGAGGGATACAGGGAAAATGGGTAGAAAATGTGGGGCAAGGAAGAAGCAGTGGGGTGTCAGTAGGATAGTTACATAAAATTAGATTATAAGCTACCCTAGCAGATTAGGTACCGTTCCTCCAGATTGTGTGTGGCCTCAATTTGGCAATGGAGGCCCAGGACAGAATGATCAGTATGGGAGAGTTAAAATGGTTAGCAATGGGGAGATCCAGCAGAGCAAGCGCTTGTATACAACTTGGTCTCGCTGATGTAAAGGAGGCCATATTGGGAGAACCAAATGCAGTAGATGAGGTTACAGGTGTGGAACAAGAAGGAAATTGGACTCAAGCAATAGAAGATAACTGGAAATGCTTTGAATTCCAAATTGGAATTTGATTTATTTAAAATTCATTACATGAGGGAGCACCCTCAAATATTGGGATACTGTACTGGGATTTCAGTAATCAAGATTGAACAGAGGCATTTCAGATACTGTATTTTCAAAGCAGACTGCAAATTCATTTTGTGGCTCATCTGGGTTCTAACAGTCAAGTGTGTCTTTATTAACATTCACACCAGGGCAAGAGCAGATTGATGTTGCAAGAAAACATCTTAACATCATAACATGTGCATAAAATATGTAGATATTGCTGTCCTGAGTGATCTTCATTCTTGTTAACTCCCCCAGGTAAAATACCTTCATCATGGTTCTCCGAGAGTTAAAGATCCTGACCATCTGAGTAGTTCCTGGATTTTACATTAGAAGATTCATGTTGGACACATTTGCTGAAATTCTGTGACTCAAAAGCTCCTGCCAAATGCTCCAGAATACATGACAGCCTCATTAGCAACAGACCTCCACCAAATCCAGGTATTCCTTGCTGCTCTTGAAAGATCTGGAACCTCCACCCAACCCAATTAATCCCCAAGACTCCAATTTGTGGTATGGGTTTGGAGTTGGGGTGGAGGTGAATGATGGGTTGTTGGGTGTCAGAAGTCCCTGCATCCCCAGCTCAGCCAAGGTCTGACCGCTAGAGACTTGTGAATATACTCAACCTGTGTGATATGTGGAGCCCTGCACACCCAGTCAGCACCCTGCCCACAGGTAAAGACTTATTCACACAGTTAGCACCCCACATGTAGATCTGCATGCTGAGTCAGTGAAGGCCTGTGGGTCTGGTAAGCCAATTTCATCACCACTGGTAAGTCCAGATCAGCTAAGTGGTTGGAATTCTGAAAAGTGATAATACTTTTTAAATTGTATAAAATATAGAGAGGAGAACCAGGGCCATTTCCTAACTCTTCCAAGGGCAGCACTGTGAACCAGCCTCTGGCCACAGATGCCCTTAAGACAATGGCCACCAGTTCATCAGCTCCCAAACCACCACCGCTGAGCTCATTAAATCAAATGGAGAGCAGTTGCCAGAGTAATATCAACAATAAAATTTAGCCCATCGAATGGGTCTGTGTTGGAACCACTGCTGATAATGTTTAAAGCAAATGCAGCACCTAACCCAGATGTGGAGCAAACAAACCTTTCCAAATCTGACTTGGGTGGGAACGAGTTATCTGTTAAAGAGCTAAAGGCATAGAATTAAACGAATTGTTCCTATCATCAGCTATTCATGTTCTCCAGAGATGCTGCCTGACCCGCTGAGTTACTTTATGTTCTTTTGTTCCTATACTCCATACTGACTGTGTATACCCTGAGAGGCAGTGCAAAACAAAGATCCTAAATACAAACATATTTGCCAAGGCAACAACTGAACAACAAGAGAAGAATGTCCATCTCCTGCCAGAGAATTTGTAACTCAGTCAATTGAGGGATGTTCACTATAGAACATTGACCTTCTGTCCCTCAGATTGTTGACTGAGCCCAGGCTGAGTCCAAAGTCCAACAGACTAATTGGTGCGGCCTTCTGCACTATGTCCACCTTCCTAGCATGCAGTGATGTACGTTAGTAACAATATCAAAGTGATAAATATCTGTGCACTGCTGGGCATAGTGCAAGTCCAACCACTCCAAGGCATGTGTACGTAATATACTTGTAGGGTACTTCCACCCACAAGAGCTTCCGAGCCTGCTTGTCATCAGGGGACACTCCAGCCAATTTGCAGACAAAAGCCAAGGCCACAGATTTTATAGCCTGCCGGGCAAAAAACACGATCACAATACCAATGACAAATCGGGCCCCCATCCTACAGATGAGTTCAGTTGTCAGTGAAGGCATTTCATAAGGAGGAGCAGACACAGCATCTGGGATGAGGTGCCACTGATAATTAATCCAAGTGGCCAGAGTAGCTCCTCCACCCGCACTGACTATATTGGTGGTGTCACCCCTGGCTGTGCTCCAGTGATCCAGCTCAGGGTAGTTTATAGCTAGCAGGAAAGACAGAGTCAATGCTAACACAGGAGCAAAGTGATTCTTCATTTGAAAAGCCTCAATGGCATCCCAGAGAGGGTAGGAGACAGTTACCAGCACAGCAGTGATGGCAATTCCACAGAGCACATCCTGATGAAGAGAAGAAAACATTAATTGTGACAGGCCATGGGAATAAATTTCATATCAATACCAATCTCTCACCAAGCTGGCATCCAGAGAGAGGCACTTTCTGAATGAGGAACTAAAACATCTGATAAGGATCAAACAATAGTTACATGTTGGGAGTTATTTGGGAGCATACTAATCAATCTTGAATGTGGAACATTTACCCCATCTTGTGTAGTATGGCACTAAAGTGGGTGGTATTGTAGATGGCAAAGATGGTTATCAAAAATCACAACTGGATCTAATTCAGTTGGGCAAGTGGGCTGAGAAATGGTTACTTGCATTTTAATACAGCCAAGTGTAACATGTTGCACTTTATGACTGAAGTCTGGTCTCGACCTGAAACATCACCCATTTCTTCTCTCCAGAGATGCTGCCAGTCTCGCTGGGTTACTCCAGCATTTTGTCTACGTTATGTCACAGTTGTACAAGACGTTGGTGAGGCCGCATTTGGAGTATTGTATTTAGTTTTGGTTGCCTTGAGGGCCTGAGCTATTGGGAGTGGTTGGACAGGCTAGGACTTTATTCCTTGGAACGCAGGATGATTCGGGATGATCTTTTGAGGTGCATACGATCACGAGGGAAATAGGGAGGGTGAATGCACAGTCTTTTATTCAGAGTAGGAGAATCATGAACCAGAGGACATAGGTTTAAGTTGAGAGAGGAAAGATTTAACAGGAACCCGAGGGGCAACTTTTTCACACACGTGGTGGTTGGTATATGGAACGAGCTGCCAAAGGAGGTAGTTAAGGCAGATACTATAACAACATTTAAAAAGCTTTTGGACAGGTACATGAATAGGAAAGTTTTAGAGGGATACGAGTTAAATGGAGGCAGGTGGTGCTAGTGTAGATGGGGCGTCTTGGTCGGCATGGGAAAGTTGGGCTGAAGGGCCTGTTTCTGGCCTGTAGGACTCTATTAGTTTTAGCGATACAGCAATGGAAACATGTCCTTCGGCAAACAGACTCCACGACAATCATAAATCACTTGTTTACACACTAGTTCTCTTTTATCCCACTTTCTCATCCATATCCAGCACATTGCCGCAAGGCTCGGTGCTGGGGCCGCAACTATTTACAATATATATTAATGATTTGGGTGATGGAACTAGAAGTAACACAAGCAATTTTGCAGATGACACAAAGCTGCGTGGCAGTGTGAACTGCGAAGAGGATGTTAGGAGGTTGCAGGGTGACTCGGACTGGTTGAGTGGATGGGCAAATGCATGGCAGATGCACTATAATGTAGATAAATGTGAGGTTATCCACTTTGGCGGCAAAAACAAAGAGGCAGATTATTATCTCAATGGTGTCAGATTAGGTAAAGGGGAATTGCAACGAGACCTGGGTGTCCTTGTACACCAATCGCTGAAAGTAAGCGTGCAGGTACAGCAGGCAGTGAAGAAAGCTAATGGCATGTTGGCCTTCATAAGGAGGATTTGAGTATATGAGCAAAGAGGTCCTTCTGCAGTTGTATAGGGCCCTGGTGAGACCACATCTGGAGTATTGTGTGCAGTTTTGGTCTCCTAATTTGAGGAAGGACGTCCTTGCTATTGAGGCAGTGCAGCGTAGGTTCACGAGGTTAATCCCTGGGATGGCGGGACTGTCATACGAGGAAAGATTGGAAAGACTGGGCTTGTATTCACTGGAGTTTAGAAGGATGAGAGGGGATCTTATAGAGACGTATAAAATTATAAAAGGACTGGACAAGCGAGATGGTCACAGGGAAAACGTGCAAACTCCACACAGACAGCACCCGAGCTCAGGATTGAACCCAGCACCAGTTGTACCACTCTGACACGATTTACCTTCTAACAGTATTTGACACTTATTGGGGATGGATTCTAATGACACCCGTTAGTGTCTTATCAAAGTAGTCATCCATAATAACCCATTTCCAAATTATATTGGCAGGCTACTTGACCCTAAAAGGAATCACATCCCAGCAAAATCTTTGCAGTCACCCATCTTACAACAAACACACACTCTCCAGGTCGGAACAAGTTCCGGTGGAAAGCCTTACAATGCCTAACCATTCATTAACAATCCTTCTATTTCATAGTTTATCCTCCAGCTAAAATAGTGAGCGTTCTTGGACTGAGATAACAGCAAAAGCTTTTAGTAAACAGGGAACTTTTATAACATTGCTGATTTTAGCTGTTAAACACCCAGCAGTGATACTTAGGGCTAGGCAAAGTTTGTCAGTATTGATTGGAGTAAGTCAACAAACCCGAGGGTGAAGGAAATAGTGGAGAGGGTGAATAGTCTGAAGCACAGCTGCTCTTGTAACCCACAGGATGATGAGCAGACTCACTGTTGGAAACAAAAAAAATGCCTTTTTTTCAGATTTAAGATCGACTTTTAAAGTGCCATTTTGTTTTCCATTTTTATTTAACCCTTTGTGAATGTATGCAATGCTGCCATGGCAATACCTATTCTCCATTCCTAGATATCATGAAGAATTAACCATATATTGTGCGTCTTGATCCAGTGCTAGTCAGAGTCAACAGCAGCAGGAGATTCGCCTTTCTTGACGTATTTTACAAGTATCTGGTGTAACAATTTGACCAATTTTTAAAATCACTTAATCACTGCGTTTAGAACTCTAAACTAACGAGCTGTTGTCCAATTCCACTTCATGGGGAAATGTCCCATTGATTAGGTGAAGAGGGTTCGATGGGGGAGATGTGAGATAGAATAGGTTGGTGAGTAGGTGGGATGGGATTGTAGTGAGAAGGTAGGACTGAAGGATACAGCGAGAAGCACTGTACATGGGTTTGGGGAATCTAAATCGAAGGAGCGGAGATCGGACTGGGGATGCAGAGGGAAGGTAGATGAGGTGGACTAGTGAGATGAGAGTTAATGCAAAATTGGATTGATAACAATGTCAGAAGAACGGATTTGATAAGCTTGCAATTGTCAACATTTTGTTGTGATTATTCCTTCAACCAGTGCTGAAAGTTGCGTGCCTCAGACATAGCCTCCTGCACTTCTTAAAGCACAACCATTTCAGTTGTTTTTTTTATGTCACATTATATAACTGTTCATTACATTTTAGCAAGGTGTTGTATTTTATATTAAATCTGTTGAACATATTAAATCATAACGCAAACCCTCATATATAGAATCCTGCGCCAAAATCCCTGTGCGCGCCTTACCAAAACTGTATGCATTCCTGTGTAAATACGACTGAGCGAGACCAAGGTACAAATGGCTACAGCAAATACCAATGCCAGCTCAAAAGGGTACTGAAAAAAAAGACAAGGGAGTTACTTAATGAGTTAGATACCATGTAACGTTCTCTCTGCACTGCCCATCAGACAATGCAAGGACAGAAACCACACGGATTAGATTCAGAACATATTTAAAACCTATCAAATTCTATTTCCCCCTGAGGTCAGTGCTAATGCAGGTGGGAGCAGTTGCAGTCGACACTCTGGATCTAAGTAAATGTGATGAGACTGGGTTGCTTGGGATAAGTATAAATATAATCCTTGACATCCAAAACCATGAACCCACATTTCATTTCACATTCCAGGACTGATCTTCAAATGTTCGGCTGTATGTGTTCTAATTCTAGCTGTGCAGTGCGTCTCCCAGAGTTCCCAGTCAATGTCACAGCCTAATCATGTTCCTTGCATCTTCTTGTGTGAAATAAAGATCACACTACAGACACAGCTCTCTGCTTTGCAATGCCCCAAGGCTATCAAATGCATTTCTTTAGCCAAACACACAGCTCTTTCCTACGAACTGTGACTGTGACCTTTGAACGAGTGTAGTGCAGTGAAAGCAACTCAAATATTTCCAGTAAACCCCAGGCAATCTCAAGGAACAGGCAAGATCAGGACTAAGGTTTGACGAACTCTAACCCCAGGAAAACGTAGTCCAAATTGAGTTTTGGGAATAAAACCCAAGTTACTCTGATGATTTGCGGTTCAAACTACTGATTTTGTGTATTTCCATAAATCACACTAGAATCGCATCATTTTACAAAGGATCATTCCATAGGTGCACCCTCAATTTGTTATGAACTGGTTTTGCATTTCAGCTTAAACGGACAGAGACCATTTTCATTCAGAGGTCAGAATATAGTGCTTTCAAAAGACTAGGAACAGAATCTAGCCTATTACCAAAACTGCATTGAAAGGGTTATTCTCAGTGCTGCCTTTCTGACTAATGGAAAAAGTCTTCTTCAAAGGAAAAGGGGAGCTGTTTCGAGAATTCATGTCATTGTTTTTAATCCTGATCATTAAAAATAGATTATCTCCTCATTTAACACTTTGTTTGTGTTTAGACACAGCTTGGAAACAGGCCCTTCAGTCCACGCCGACCGATCACTAACTCATACTAGTTGCATGTTATCCCATTTTCTCATCCACTCCCTGCACACGATGCACAATTTACAAAGGCCGATTAACCTACAAAACCGCACCTCTTTAGGATGTGAGGAAGCCGGGACACTCAGAGAAAACTTCGGTGGTCAGAAAGAGAACCTGCAAACTCCACACGGACAACAGCCAAAGACAGAACCCAGGTCTCTAGCACTGTGAGGCAACAGTTCTACCAGCTGCACCACTATGCATAAAATTGGCTCCCACATTTTCGCCAACTAACTCCAAGCAGGAATGGGGTGTCCAATAAAATCAATGTTATAGGGAGAGAATCTGTGACCAGTAGTTAACCTGCACTGGGGGTTACAGGTTGATTGTTTTGTTAACCCTTTTTCTGCCTGACCTGCAGCTCTTTGTGGAGCAAACTCAGAGCAAAACGCTTTGCTTGTGAGCTTGGTGAATGTGGATGCTGGAATTCTTTTCCTGACACTCAGTAGTAACTGATTAACCAGATAGGGAGTCACTTTCACGGCAATTAGATTTTATTGAGCTTGGAGATGACCTTGCCAGTTATTTTAAAGGCTTCGTGGCAGCTCTGCTCAGGGAACACCTGGTTCCAGTTATCGAGCTTTTAAAGCATGTTCCTCCTCGTTTAGCTTCCTCTATTATGGAGTCAGTGTGAACAGACAGTGAGAGCCTCAAATGCATCAATCTCCCTTTCTATCTCCGCATGCCACACTCTTTGCGATGTTCTGTGATCAAGGAGAATGGGAAGGGGGAAGCAAATGGTGAGTAGAGGAGTGTTTGTGTGTATGTTTCTGTCCATTTATCAGAGTGGATGTGTGCAAACACACAGGAAGATCCATGCACCTGTCAGGATTTACACAAAGGCCAGTGAGCTGAACACCTCAATGCTAGTTAACTTCTGAAAGATACGGTTCGATGGTGCAGCGGTAGTTGCTGCCTTACAGCGCCAGAGACCCGGGTTAGATCCTGACTACGGATGCTGTCTGTACGGAGTTTGTACGTTCTCCCGTGAACACGTGGGTTTTCTCCCTGTGCTCCGGTTTTCTCCCACACTCCAAAGACATACAGGTTAATTGGCTTCAGTAAAAAATGTACATTGTCGTGAGTGTGTAGGATGGTGTACGTGTATGGAGAGAGCTGGTTGACGTGGATTCAGTGGGCCGAAGGGCCTGCTTCCATCCTGTATCTTTAAATTTGGTCTCTGCACTGAGGCTTGAACCTGTTTCCAAAGAGTCTTAGACCTCAAAAATGAAGCCTCAATCACTTTCTGCTCCTTAGTTTTCCCCTCTCTTACGCAGGAGCAAGGAGGCCAGTTTTGATCTCACTGCCTGTCTCTGAGGCAGAGACTTCCTCACGCCACAAAGGCCAGGGTTAAATCCTGGCACCTTCCTAACCTGCTGACACGTGCCACAGGGCAGAATGTGCCTACTCATCATCACTCCACAAGAATGACAGAACGGTTACAGCGTGAGTGGAGGCTTTTCAGCCCATTCAAGCTCTGCTGGAGGAACCCAGCTCATCGACACTTCTCCAACCCTCCCCATGGTCCTGCATGGATAAGAAATGTTCAGAGGGATATGGGCCAAATGCAGGTAAATTGGACCTGTGAACAACAAAACGGTGTCTGTGCAATTAAATGAAGGGACATTTAATTTTATCCACATTTTATACAAAGGGATAACAGGCAACAACCAAAGAATTAGACTTGCATGACACCTTAGCAATATCCATATGAGAGATCAGTATAGGCAAACTGGGCAGAATGTTCTGTGTCCCTGCTGTGTGACTCTAAGTAACTATCCATCCACCCCATGGTTGTTACTATGTTAACCCCATGGTTCCCTGTTGGTTCATTGCAGATTGTAACCACCCGAGGTATGAAAGGTAGTTTGCTTGTGTCTTGTTTGTATCTGTCCATATCCACCCATCCCCCAGAGTCCTGACCCTTCTGTTGATGGGGACAAGTCCTCTCCCTCTCGACTGTCTACTTGCTTTGAGACCTTAAATACCTCCAAACAATCCCCTCCCACCCTTTAAGGACAATCCCATAACGAAAGGCGCTAATACAAAGAATGATTCCAGTCAATCTGCTCTGTGCCTTGTCTGAGCCACATGCCAGACACAAGTCACGATATTTACGGAGGATACCAGACAGGTCACAGTTTGTGTTTGTCAGATTCATCATCTGGAGGTGAAAGAGCAAGAGGAATGAAATCCAACTTGGACACTGGCATGGCAATGGGTGAAGGCGATTCAGAACTGAGCATGGTGCAAGAAGGAGCCATTGACTTGTTGTCCTCCATGTTGTGCTGCACCTTCAGTAGAATAATTGATTCATCGTTGAAAGAACTAAAATAGAGCAAAGGCAGGCATTTCAGTTACATGAAAAACATCCCAGCACTCAAAGATAAAAGAAATAATTCAGCCTCACCTTGTACCTGTTCATTGTGGCCAGGAGGAAGGTGAAGGGGATAGCAGTGGCCGCCATGGCATGAGTGGAAGGCATCCCATATTCCGCATCCACCCGCACCTCAAGTTTGATTACTGGAGGTGACGGAGGTCTCGGCCACCTTAGGACATCTTTGGAAGTCTGCCCAATGTACATCACAACCTGCGGAAATGGGAAGGCGAGCAAGGAGACATCAATCCAAAGTCAGCTCCACAACATCCTTCCCACCAGACAACCCTGATCCTTCACTGGCAGGTGTCAGGGCCGCACTACTGGCGCACCAGGGAGCTTCTTATTACCTAGCCTGGCTTATAACCATAGTTTCCGCTCCAAACCAGGTGTTTGTTTACTCAGTCCTCAAGAGAATTGGCTGGACCCAGCATTATCTAGAAGCTGGAAGTTTATTGAGGAAAATTACTGTCAAACCCTTGGTCTTAACATAACAGGGGATCTGGGGAAATCTGTGGATCTGGGGAAATTGATTTTGGATGATCAGCCATGATCGTACTGAATGGCTCGAAGGGCCGAATGGCTTACTCCTGCACCTATTTTCTATGTTTCTAACATTGTTAATTTTAAATTTCTCTTCTCTGCCTTTTAAATCCAATTGAACTAATGATGGTGATGCTCTGGGGAACCATTATTCCTTCCCATGTGCATGGAGCAACACAACAACCCACTTCTTCCTGTGGACCCACTCTGCATTGTCTCCTCATAAAGGATACCTGTTTATGTAGATTGATTATGAAATATTCCTGCTGCTGAGACATTACTGGAGCCAGCCAATCCTCCGGGGACTGAAGATCAATTTCCCGCTCACTACTTCAAGCAAAGCCCCAGGGAAAATTAACAGAGGTAGGTTTTATTTTTATTATAAGGACATATTAGTAATTAAGATACCGGAGATAAAAGGTTGATGGACTGCCAAGAACCATCCAGTCAGACTCGGAATAGGCTATTCATTTCCCAATTTACTGTGGAAATGGACAAAGTCAAGAGCTAGGTCAATTAGGTAGTGAATGGTGATAGAGTCATGATTAGTCTCCCACTGTGATTTGGGCAAAGTATTAGATAATATATCCGATACTTCTTCCAATTGTCTGACTTGTGGATAATTTAACTATATGTTTAATTTATTGACCTGTGCTGCATATAACAATTTTACAATAAGAAACACGCTGGAAATGCCCAGCAATGCAGGCAGCATAATTGTTTAGAGGAACATTTAATATCTCAGGTCAACAGCCTTTCAGAAGTTGGTTGAACTTTACATCGTTATGTAAAAATTACAGAGTGGGGAAATGAATGACCTGATGAAAACCAATATTTTGCTTTGTGTCATAACCGGAATCTTTACTTTAACCTGAATGATTAGCTGATTCTCGGTGCTTTGAGACAGGTTTTTTTCCCCTTTTACTGACAGCGATCCTGACCCATTCACAAAATATCTTGGTAAACTAGTTCTGCGTCGGGTAAATTACTATGTGGTGAAGTGGCTTTGTCTGTAATTAGGCAAGGCATGTGTGAACGTATTCAACCAGAAAAACACAATTTAATCAGAAGTGAGTCAGGGTTTAGGCCTCAGCCAAATAAAAACTCACAGGTTCCAAACTCTTGCAACACCCCTCCCTAACCTTCACCTCATGTCCCACCTCAGATATCAACTAACAGCTGGGACCTTTGGCACTGAGATTATTCTCTCTTCACGTTAACATTCTCATTAACAGAACAATCATAATCTAAAGAGTGTTGGGTTCAAGTAGCTTAGTTTAGTTTAGAGAGGCCCTTCGGTGATCAGCAATCCCCGTATACTGGCTGCCCTATGCATAATTTTACTGAAGCCAATTAATCTACAAACCTGTAGCTCTTTGGAATGTGAAAGGAAAAGGGAGCACCCGGAGAAAATCCATGCAGGTCAAGGGGGGAACGTACAAACTCCGTGCAGACAGCACTCGTAGTGAGGATCGAGCCTGGGTCTCTGGCACTGTAAGGCAACAACTCTACTTCTGCGCCACCGTGCCACAGTGTAATTGAAGTTTCTGTTTACACAATCTCTTCAATCCAGAAATTAGTACATTAGATATATTGACATTAGATGTTTACGTCCAATTATCAAGAACCAACCAACCAGGATTTGAAAAATTAATAATGAGAAATATAGATGCCTTTGGGGCTGAATCGTTAAATGTTTTAGTCACTCAAATTAGGGAAGTCCCCGCGTGTTTTCCAGTCTGAAGATCTGAATCAGCAGGTGAAGCTAGGGTGTGACGTGCATGGCTGAAGATCTTTAGTGGCAACTGTCAACATGCACGGGCCAGTCCAATGGCCACTTGAATGTAGTATTCACTGGATGTAGTATTCACTTCAGATTAAATAATGTCAATATTTCATTGCACTTTTCACATAAGAAAATATCCCCAAGGAGTTTCACTGCGTAAAATGGAATCAGACAGGAAAACAGGGGAGGATAGATAAATAAAGGTATCGTAGCCATTGTGGTGCCAGCCACCTTGATGGATTGTTTCCATTCTTTGTCATTTAAGTTATTACCCACCCATGAAATATATACAAAAGAAGAAACTCACTGCCCAGACATTGATCACTCTCCGAGCAACGTGTGGGTCAATGTTCCAGTAGCAGAAAGGAAGGAAGGTGATGTAAAAAACCTCCTGGCCCAACGTGGCAGCAAACAGGAAGAGGTAGTAGAGGAAATAATTCTCAATCTTGTACTTCTTCTGAGGAATCTAGAGGAAGCATACACACACACGGTCACTGGGATCTGAATTCTGCAGCGGTCAGGAGTGGACTTGGAGACAGACTATTGAACTTGTTGAAAAACAATGTAGTGTAAGTCAAATCCCCCAATAATGCAGGAAGAATGGCCTCCTGGTGTGCATTTCTTGATCGTCAAACTCAGAGTGTTGAGTCAACATTCTGTGCTATAAGAGTACAAAGGAACTCTGCAGGTACACCAAGAATTACAGCCCGTATGTCTGTAGCCTCTTAACTGACCTCTGCAGGAACTCGCCCAGTGTAACTGGATAATGCTCTGAAAAGAATTACCACGAGCAGAATTAGGTTAGTAACATGGTGCAACCATAAAATTATATTATATAGTAAAATGTTGCTCCAATATTAATTTATCTCCACAATAATACAGTAAATTTATTCTTAAATTGATGTGTATATTGTCTTTCATGACACTGATGCACCTTAGAAATAATTAAATATTTATTAAATTGTAATCACCGTGTTGAAAATGCAGCAGCCAAGTTATACACGGCAAAGTCCTGTGACGGCCACTCATCTTGACTCAAATAGAAAAATAGCATAACTCCGAGGCAAGTAAAAGGGAGCAATAAATTGTGCTTTGGGCACTGGTCAAAGTAAAAGCTAAAAATTATACAGTAATTAACCAGATAAAGGAAATACTACATCAGAAGAACAAATTGGGTATGTGGAACCAATAAATTTGCTATAAATAAAATCACAAGTTCAGGGAAAAGTAGGAATGAATTGTAGGCATAATATCCAAACTTGAAAGATATGGTGCAGGCACCGAAACTGACATTGTTGCAAAACACTCAGAGCTCGGGACAAAATTAACTTATCTATAAAATCTGCATGGAGAAAATTTCCCAAGTATATGTTTATATGTTATATGTTATATGATAATAAAATAATTCACTTCAGTTATAAGGCAGGATGTAAAGTGTAGAAAGGAACTGCAGATGCTGGTTTAAACCAAAGTTAGACACAAAAAGCTGGAGTAACTCAGGCAGCATCTCTGAAGAGAAGGAATGAGTGACGTTTTGGGTCGAGACCCTTGCTGCCTGCCCTGCTGAGTTACTCCAGCTTTTTGTGTCTATCTTAGGCAGGATGTAAAGTCGGGTTATGCAAGTAAGGACACAGTGGCTCAAAGTGGCTGATGGAAACACTGCTAGGATTCCAATGGGATTTGTCTAGATTACTTGTACTAGGCACCCTGGTTCTGATGTGTTAGTGCATTGATGCATAAACTAATAAGCATGATAGTATTGGGGGATTTAACTTTCACATGGATTGGGGCAGCACAGTGGCGCAGCAGTCGAGTTGCTGCCTTGCAGCAGTGGAGAGATCCGGGTTCGATCCTGACTATGGGTGCTGTCTGTACGGAGTTTGTCCATTTTCCCTGTGACCACGTGGGGTTTCTCCAGGTGCTCCGGTTTCCTCCCACACTCCATAGACATACAGGTTTGTAGGTTAATTGGCTTTGGTAAAATTGTAAATTGTCCCTAGTGTGTAGGATAGTGTTAGTGTATTGGATGATCACTGGTGGACTCGGTGGGCTGAAGGGCCTGTTTCAATGCTATAACTCTAAAGTGTAAAAATAGGCCCAGTGGTTCATTTCAACAAGAGATATGCCGAAAAAGCGTATCGAGTTTCGCTGCTAATTGGCCACAATTGCATTCAATGGAGGGACTGGGTTGAATGGTAAAATGCCCAAATGCCCGGTTCATATTCCTATGATTCCAGGATAAATAGTGAAGACACTGGGGTAATCTCCGGTTTCTGGAAGAGTTCCAGCATATATAACAAACATAACACTTCTATTTAAAAACAGGATGAACAGAGAAAACTGGAAACTACAAACCTGTTCGTCACTACAGAAACTATAGATTGTTGGAATTCACAATGAACAAGGGTTTTTAAAAATGGTTAACAACATTCTGACAGAATTATTAAGGCTTTAGGAAAGGGAACTCACATTTAGCAAATGCAATTGAGTTCTTTGAGGATGTAACTAGCAGGGTACATAGCCAGTGGATGAGTGTTTGGATTTCCAAAAGGCATTCAATAAGAAGCCACAATAAAGATTACTATACAACACCGTGACTTGCGGGATTAAGGCTAGTGTATTATTTCGGCTAACTGCGTGGGCCTCGGCTATTTGACATCTGTATTAACAACAGATGACAGGATAGTGTGTAATATATCTGGGTTTGCTAATGGTACAAAGATTACAAAGTAAATTGTGGGAAGACAGATGTCTGAATAGGGATTTACACAATTTAAATGAGTAGGCCAAAAATACAGAGAAACGCAAGGTTGTCCACAGAAATGTAGATGATTATTTTATTTATGCAACACTATTAAATGTTGACATTCAATGAGATCTAGAATCTCATGGAGGTACAGCAATCAGTAAAGAAGAGAAACAGAATGCAGGAGATAGAATATAATGGCAAGAAAATCTTAGAGAAAAGAACTGCAGATGATGGAAGCACAAGCAAATCAAAGTGCTGGAGGAACTCAGCAGGTCAGGCAGCATTTGTGGAGGGAATGGGCAGGCGAAATGTGGGCAGGGCTCTTCTTCAGAGTAAGAAAGTCTTGCTGTTACTATATGGGGCTTGGGCGAGATCACATCTAGCACATTGCAAAAAATTAATTAGGGAAGGAAATACTTGCCTTTTAGATGCTGCAACTGGATACAGGAAAAGTTCACTAATTCCTGGAATGAGGATTGTCTTCTGATGAAAGATTAAGCAGAATGGTCATGCATTCTCTGGGGTTTAGCAGAAATTGAGAGGTGATGCCAATTGAAACAATCAGGGTTCTGAAATTAACTTCACAGAGAAGATGATGTGAGGGTCTTGCCACTGGTAGGTGGAATTTAAATTTAAAGGGGTGCTTCGTCTCAGGATATGAGGCGAGGGGGAATTGCTTCTCTCTGTCATCGATGACTCCTTGGAGTTTTCTATCACAAAGACTAATGGATGTTGTTATTAAATATATTCAGACTGAAACAGGTGGATTTTGGAATACAGGGGAAACAAATGTTGCAAGAATCAGACCGGACAGTCCATATTCAGGGACAGTTTCTTCCCAACTGTTATCCGGCAACTGAACCATCCTATCACCAATTAGAGAGCTTCTATCTACCTAAATGGAAACCCTCGGATTGGTGCTCTGGTGTTCTGGTGTTCCATAGCTAGTAGCCTGGTACATCACCACTACTGGCAGCAAGAAAGTACAGAGTCAGCACTCAAAGTTCCTATACATTTGTTGCTAAGTTGAACAAAACCTAGAGTGCCCGTGGTTCCTCCAGCACTCCAGACTTGTCAGTGCAGCAGATTAAATGAAATTCCAAGTACCTTACATTAACTCAGCACGCAAGCAGAAATCTGAGAGCAACTGATTGCCACTGTGTGGCATTGTCACCTCGGTCTCAGAAAACTGTAGGTTCAAGTCTCACCCTGGAGTTCCCAGCCCATAATCCAAGCAACCCTCCAGCACCAGCATTGAGGAAGGCTGTGGACAATAGACAATAGGTGCAGGAGGAGGCCATTCGGCCCTTCGAGCCAGCACCGCCATTCAATGTGATCATGGCTGATCATTCTCAATCAGTACCCCGTTCCTGCCTTCTCCCCATACCCCCTGACTCCGCTATCCTTAAGAGCTCTATCTTGAATGCATTCAGAGAATTGGCCTCCACTGCCTTCTGAGGCAGAGAATTCCACAGATTCACAACTCTCTGACTGAAAGTTTTTCCTCATCTCAGTTCTAAATGGCCTACCCCTTATTCTTAAACTGTGGCCCCTTGTTCTGGACTCCCCCAACATTGGGAACATGTTTCCTGCCTCTAACGTGTCCAACCCCTTAATAATCTTATACGTTTCGATAAGATCTCCTCTCATCCTTCTAAATTCCAGTGTATACAAGCCTAGTTAATCCAGTCTTTCAACATATGACAGTCCCGCCATTCCAGGAATTAACCTAGTAAACCTACGCTGCACGCCCTCAATAGCAAGAATATCCTTCCTCAAATTTGGAGACCAAAACTGCACACAGTACTCCAGGTGCGGTCTCACTAGAACCCTGTACAACCGGACAACAAGCTTAACTTCCATCTGCCTAACATAAATGTCAAAGATTCTATTTCTCTGGCATGCTCAGTATCCTGAACAATATTTATTTAGCAACCAACATTTATTGCTAAAGTAAAAATTATGAAGTAGTTTGAAAGATTATGCAGTGCACAAATGAGCTACTATATTTCCTACATGACACCTTATAACAATAGTGGAATGGATAGTGTGAATGCAGAGTCTTTTACTCAGGATGGGGAATCAAAAACCAGAGTACATAGGTTTAAGGTGAGAGGGGAAAGATTTAACAAGAACCTGAAGGTGACTTTCTTCTCATGGAGGGTGGTGGGTATATGGAACAAGCTGCAGAGGAAGTAGCTGAGGCAGGTAATGATAATATTTAAAAGACATTTGGACAGGTACATGGATAGGAAAGGTTTGGAGGCATATGGGTAAATTGCAAGCAAATAGGACGAATGTATTGGGCTTCTTGATCAGTGTGGATGAGTTGGGCCAAAGGACCCATTTCCATGCTCAATACAATTTCTCATCTCAGGAACAAATGGCATTCCCCATATCCTGAGACCTCCGGACTTTTCTAGCACCAGAACATCCTACCTGAGCCTTGGATATCTAATCTGGTTGGAATTTTCTTGATTTTTAGGAGATTCCCTCTCACTCTGCCACACGCCATAGAATGTAGGCCCCGGCTGATTGACAGGTTGTAATTTATTGAGCGATATGCACAACAAGGAAATGTGAAATTTCTGTGCAATAAGCACTTAGTAACCTTCCTTATTTTGAAATTAGATCGGATACAAACGATGGGAGGCCTCGCCTTCAAGATCAGCCACCCAAGCTATCCGGAAACCATGCAAGTGTAGACACCGTTTACAGTCACATTGATTCGCGCCCAGTAGGCCCCACGCTCAGTCCATGGACCATGCGGCCGGAGGACCTGAAAGTTGGAAGAGGCCTGGTGCAAACAGGAAGGAAAGATTAAAATAATGGGCACTGGGCCGTGCCAGGGTGGGTTCATCAAGTGGGCCAGCTCTGCCCTTCAGCCACTGCAGGCGTTTAAGAGGGTTTTAGATAAGCACATGGCTATGCGGGGAATGGAGGGATGTGGGTTATGTGCAGGCAGGGGAGATTAGTTAAACTTGGCATCATGTTGTGGGCTGAAGGGCCTGTACTGTTTTGCACAACTTCCGACAACAACATTTCCTTATTTAACCCCTGGGTCCTGAGGCCAATTGAGACAGATATAATTCGATTTATTCACAAAATGCTGGAGTAACTCAGCAGGTCGGGCAGCATCTCGGGAGAGAAGGAATGGGTGACGTTTCGGGTCGAGACCCTTCTTCAGAGACAGATATAAATGCAGCTGTCAGATGCGGGCCCTCCTGCTGGTCATCGTGGGGTCACTGGTGGGCAGATAGGGGAGGGAGGAGGAAGGGGGGGGGGTGAATGTCAAGTGCACACTACCTCGTCTCTCGGGGGTCCCGCTGCAAACAGAGGCCGAGCCCATGGGGTCGCTGCACTCACCGCAGTCCGGGTCACGGCGCCGTTACTGTCCCCTCCCGCCTGCTGGCTCCAGGCGTCCAGGGGCCGGGCCCGGGGCCGGGCTGGGAGCGCTCCCGCTGCCTGCTGTGTGTCAGCCTGGCCCTGGGGCCAGCGCCGCTGCTCCGGCTGCTCCGGCCGCTGCGGCGAGAGCGGGACGAGCCCGCACTGCCTCTGGAACTGAGCCACCAGCTCGGGAGCCCGCAGAGCGGCGAGCAGGGCGGACATGTCTAATGCAGATGGACTCCGACCTCCTCACCTGCCCTGCCCAGCATCTCACCTGCCCTGCCCTCTACTGCCCTCCCATACCCGCCCTCCCCACACCTGCCATTGGTGCTCCGGGGCTGGGAGGCGGCGACCACGGCCAATGATTGACAGCAGCGTTGCACCGCCCCCGCTGCTGTGAAAGTCCACACTGGTGCTGGAGGTCACTTTGGGAAACACATCCAAAGGCAATGAATGGCCCTGGTGTCTGATATTCCGCCGCGGTAGAGAGGCTCAGCCAGGGGCACATTGGCACATATATTCTAATCCTTCATGTTTGGTACATAGTTCATTGTACAATGATTGGAACATAGTTCCAGTCCTTCATGTTTTGGAAACACAAGGAACTGCAGGTTCTGATATCTTGAGCAAAACACAAAGTGCTGGAGGAACAGCGGGTCAGGCAGCATCTGTGGAGGGAATGGGCAGGCGATGTTTCAGGTTGGAACCCTTCTTCAGACTGGTGGTGTAGGATGGAAAAAGCTGGAAAAGAGAGGTAGGGACAGGACAAAGTCTGGCGAGTGATAGGTGGATACAATGGGGGAGTTGGCAGATGGGTGGAATAAGTGACAAAGGCTGGACGTGGAAAGGGACCAAACGCGTATTAGACACGGAGAGGGTGAAATGTAAAGCCCCACAATTCGCCCATCCATTCCCTCCACAGATGCTGCTTGATCTGCTGAGTTCCTCCAACACTTTGTGTTTTGCTCAAGAATCGAGCACCTGTATCTACGTGTAGAAACAAAGAACTGCTGCTGCTGGTTTATACCAAAGAAAGACGCAAAGTTCTGGAGTAACTCAGCGGGACTGAGGAGCATCTGTGGAGAAAAGTATAGGAGGATTCCGGACTTCATGAGTAAACAAAAACAGGGCGACTGCATTGAATTTTGGTTGTGGTAACACTGGTTAGGCCACAAGGAGTATTGATCACATTCTGGTTACCACACCTAGAAAAGATGTGGCATAGAAATGTTGTAAAAGGGCTTCACTTGATTGGCTGCAGGGTTTCTACTACTCTTTGAGCTTCTTCTCTTTCCTGATCTTTACATTTCCATGTGACATTGACCGGTGGCACTGACTTCACCATTCCCACATCCACTCCCACCTCAATCCCTCCAAGCACTCCAGTCCCGTCAGACCAATCCCAACCTGGTCATCAAACCCAGAGACAAGAGGTGCTGTTGGAGGTTGACGCACCCACTGCTACGCTGTCGAGGCCAAGCAGCAGCTTCTTGCCCATTCCCTCCCCACCTACATCTGGGACACCTTTCATACCCTCCACCATCTTGATAAATTCCAATTTCTTCTCCCAGCTGGTTCATCTTTACCACAATGTCCACGCACCTCCACCGCCCATTAGGAAGGTATGAGGGGCTTCCATTTCCTTGTGAAACAAAAACCAACCCTTCCTCTCCACTAACACTCTCATCTGCTTGCCTGATCTTGTCCTTCCCCTCAACATCCATTTCACTTCCTCCCCTCAGCCCTGATGCAGGGTCTCGAACCAAAATGTCAACTTGCATCTTTTGCTTCCACAGATGCTGCTTGATCCGCTGAGTTCTATTAGCGTTCTGCGTTTTGTTCTAGATTCTAGCATCTGCTGACTCTTTTGTCTTCATACTGTAGCCCATGCTTAGGTTTAGGATTAGGTTTATTATTGTTACGTGTACTGAGGTACTGTGCAAAGCTTTGTTTAGCATACTAGCCAATCAAATCAAATAATACTATAGATAAATACAAAAATGATGCCCAGGTTAGGGTATATTAGCTACAAGGAGAGATTGGACAAACTCAAGATCAATTGGTATAGCAAAGGGGAAGGTATACAGTGCAGAATATAGTTCTCAGTTGTTATGTTCTATACACTGCTGCCTTGCATAGCACTCAGCTCCTCAGACTGAGAGTGCCAATGGTATCAGCACTGATTTAGCTAAGGTGGCACCCAAGCCAGGTGTCTCCCTGCATGCTGGTCCCAGAAGTGGATCTGCAATCACTCATTACAATAGCTGCACTCTTTTAAACCTCTACTCCTCCAGCAGTCACTGTGGACGGCTCGATTGTAATCATGTACAGTCTTTCTGCTGATTGGTTAACACGCAACATAATGGTTTATACTCTACCTCGGTACATGCGACAATAAACTAAACTAATGTGGATTGTTGAAGCACTCGAGATAATGCTGTTGTGTCAGCTGACGTTGTACTGCCGGCTCAAGCTCCTGCCCTCCTCGCTGCAGTGTGGGACTCTGCAGGGAATCCAGCAATGAATCGCCCTCTGTCCTGCCGTGGAGAAGCTCCCTGTGAGGCCTGGTGTTTAACAAGACAAAGTGAGGGTTACACCGTGGCCAGCATGGTTAGTTAGGTCAGTGCCTGCGATGGACAGAGACTGCACCATGTGTCGACAGACTGCCCAGACCTGGCAGGTCCTCATCACCTCCTGCTTGATGTGATGGAAGCCATTGTTTACAGCGAGCTCTACAGCTCTCCCCACCTCGAGCTTTTTCATCGCCACTGAACCGATTACTATAGTGAGATGTCTGGTTTAGTAAGTAGGGATATAGAGATTCTGGAGTGGTGGGACCTTGATGTCGGAGGGAAAATTAAAGCTAGAGATGATGCTAGGGATGGGAACATAGATTGGCGTGGAATGTTGAGAGGTTTAATTGCCAAGTGTAACAGTGTGAAGGGTTTTGTGAAGGTGACTTGTAAAGGTTTACAGTCTGCTCACCTTCATTGGTCAAGACATTGAGAATAAGAGTCAGGAAGACATGATGCAGCTTTATAGGACTGTTTGGCTGCATTTGGAGTATTGCATGCAGTCTGGTCGCCCCATTACAGGAAAGATGTGCAGAAGAAGTTTACAAAAATGATGCCTGGATTAGGAGGTATTAGCTATAAGGAGAGGTTGGACAAACCTGGATTGTTTTCTCTGGAACGGCAGAGGTTGAGAGGAGACCTGATAGAAGTGAGTAATATTTATACGCTCATAGGTCATAGGAGCAGAATTAGGCCATTCAGCCCATCGAGTCTACTCTACTATTCAATCATGGCCGATCTACCTTTCTCTCTCAACCACATTCTCCTGCCTTCTCCCCGTAACCTTTGACACCCTAACTAATCAAGAATCTGTCAATCTCCATTTTAAAATACCCGTAATCATTATGAGAGACATAGATAGGGTAAATAGTCAGAATCTTTTTCCCAAGGTGGAAATGTCAAAGACTAGAGGTCATAGCTTTAAGGTGAGAGAGGCAAAGTTTAAAATAGATGTGCAGGATACGTTTTTTACACAGAGACATTTAATGGCATTTAATAGGTTTTTAAATAGGAATGTGGATATGCAGGGATTAGAGGTAGATGAGATTAGTTTACCTTGGCATCGTGTTTGGCACGAACATTATGGACCATAGAGCCTGTTCCAGTGCTGTACATGTTCCATGTATAGATCATCTAGATGTGGAGTTGGTGACAGAATGAAGGGAGCATTTAGAAGAAGTTGCTTTAGAAAGAGGAATTTTGCACAAGGAATAGCTGAATCAGAGGCTAGTATACCTACTAAGGAAAAATTAGGTCATTTTTGAAACAGAGAAGGCTGCATAGTTTTGGGGAAAGAGAGGGAAATCTGGATTAGTAATAGCCTGCTTTAACAAAAGGCCGTCAATACATAATAGACTAAATAGCCTCCCTGTATAGGGAGGCTGCAAACTTTGATAATTACATAGCACACAGACAAACACTCTCCCTCACACTAGTGTATACACCTTTTCCACTTGAAAGCACATCCATAGATTACTCCTGTGCTGAGGTGCTATTTCCGTATTTATGGGCTGTGTGAAGATCTTGCGTAAGTCAAAACACAAAATGCTGGAGGAACTCAGCAGATCAGGGAGCATTTGTTGGGGGGGGAGTGGTCAGGCGAAGTTTTAGGTCGGGACCCTTCTTCAAACTCTTGCACCACTTTGTGGGTTGTTCAAGATTTCAGCATCATCATCAGTCAGAGTGTTGAGTATAGAAGTTGGGAGGTTCATGTTGCAGTTGTATAAGATGTTGGTGAGGCCACATTTAGAGTATTGTGTTCAGTTCTGCGCACCGTGTTATAAGAAAGATGTTGTGAGGTTGGAAAGGGTACAGAGAAGATTTACAAGGATGTTGCCAGGGCTGGAGGGTCTGAGCGAAAGGCAGAGGTTGAGTAGGCTGGGTCTCTATTCCTTGGAGCGCAGGAGGATGAGGGGTGATCTTATAGAGGTGTATAAAATCATTAGAGGAAATATCGGGTAGATGCACAAAGTCTCTTGCCCAGAGTAGGTGAATCGAGGACCAGAGGACATAGGTTTAAGCTGAAGGGGAAAAGATTTAATTGGAATCTGAGGGGTAACCTTTTCACACAAAGGGTGGTGGATGGAAGGAACAAGCTGCCAAAGGAGGTCGTTGAGGCAGGGACGATCCCAACATTTAAGAAACAGTTGGACAGGTACATGGATAAGACAGGCATGGAGGGATATGGACCAAACGCAGGCAGGTGGAACTAGTGGAACTGAAACATGTTACCCGCTGTGGGCAAGTTGGGCCGAAGGGCCTGTTTCCACACTGTATCACTCTATGTCTCTATCTTGTGTAAGTCACAGTCTTTTCATTTGCTCAACTGCTCTTTGTCCCATCCTTATGATGTTATCAAATCTCCAGATTCCCCATTACCTTAGAGTTAGCTTTTCATAAGAGGCAGGAGTGGTGGGGACTGAGAGTGAATTGGGACTGAAGGTTGGGAACTGGAGATTGATAATTGGGACAGGGTGTGAAGAGATTAGGAGTTTGTGATTTGTGGTCTTGGTGGGATTTAAAGAGGAATAAGGTAAACAAGAAAAGCATTTTTTTTAAAGGCTGCAGAGCAAAAGTGAGTGAAAGTAAACACAGTTTGTCGGTCTCAAATTCGCTGGAACTCTGGACCTTTTCCCCCTGTCGGAATGCTCTGTACTGGAGCACACTGGCTCCAAGCGCCATCTGCCTGACACACCAGCAACTGCAGCCAGTGCTGTTCCAACCCTTTCTCCCCTCCAGCCACACACACATGTTCGCTGCTCCAGCACATAATTCTGAACACACCTAACAGTAGGACCTTTGCAAGCATTTGTTCTTCACATCCTTTAATAATTTAATGATTTTGTTCTGAGATTTTTGCCAAATTCTGCCAAGATTCAGTTAAATGTGAAACATCTAGCATAGTCTCCAAACGTCCTAAGTAAAGGCTTTACAGTTCACCAGGTACTTTCCAAGGCTAATCACTACTGTAATATGAAATGTAATTAGATAAACGTTATTTTATTTTAGCCCAGAGAAATGTGGGAACTGGATAGGCCATTCAGTCCCTTGAACCTGTTATCTTTATATGATGGCTAATCTATACCTTGCGATGAATTATCTGCTCCAGTTACATGTTCTACAACACACATTGGCCGCAAATGTAGGTCAAAGGCTGGGTATCCAACTGCCAGTAACTCAACTTCGATCCCCTCAAAACATTTACATCATCTGTAGGGCATAAGTTAGAAACAGGCAGTAATGCATGGAGACACAAGGAACTGCAGGTGCTGGAATGTTGAGCAAAACACAGTGTTGGAGGAACTCAGCAGGCCGTGGAATGGACAGACAATGTTTTGGGCGAGACCCTTCAGACTGACACATGATGATTGCTTGGATCAATGCAGTTCCAATGACATCATCCAGGACAAAGCCGTCTGCTTAATTAGTACACCATGCACCTCTTTAAATATTATTTACACACCATGGCTGCTGTAATTTTTATGTACATAATGCTCTGCAAGAACTTACCAAATTGTATTTTGGAAATACTTTCCCGAGCTGCAGTCTCTAAGAATAAGGACAGCAGGTACTTGGGAAGGATTCCCCCTTACAAAACCATCTCACATTCCAGCCAGACATGAAAATATTCTCATTTTCCATTGTTATTTCTGGATCAAAATCTTGGAAATCCCTGCTCGGTGTGGAATCATCATCAACACATACATTGTGGTGGCTCAGGAGGCAATAACGACCATCTTGTCCAGGGCAATTAAGGATGGGCAATAAACATGCAGATACAGCAGGAGTGAAGAAAGCTAATGGCATGTTGACCTTCATTACAAGAGGATTTGAGTAAAAGAGTAAAGAGGTCCTTCTGCAGTTGTACAGGGTCCAGAGACCACATCTGGAGTATTGTGTGCAGTTTTGGTTTCCTAATTTGAGGAGCAATTTCCTTGTTATTGAGGGAGTGCAGCATAGGTTCACAAGGTTAATTCCCAGGATGGCGGGACTGTCATATGAGGAAAGATTGGAAAGACTGGGCTTGTATTCACTGGAATTTAGAAGGATGAGCGGGATCTTATAGAAACATATAAAATTATAAAAGAACTAGACAAGCTAGATGCAGGAAAAATGTTCCCAATGTTGGGAGAGTCCAGAACTAGGGACTACAGTCTAAGAGTAAAGGGGAGGCAATTTAAAACTGAGATGAGAAAAAACTTTTTCACCCAGAGAGTTGTGAATTTGTGGAATTCTCTGCCACAGAAGGCAGTGGAGGCCAATTCACTGGATGAATTTAAAAGAGAGTTAGATACAGCTCTTGGGGCTAGCGGAATTAAGGGGTATGGGGAGAAAGCAGGCACGGGTTACTGATTGTGGATGATCAGCCATGATCACAATGAATGGCGATGCTAGCTCAAAGGGCCGAATAGCCTGCTCCTGCACCTATTTTCTATGTTTCTAAATGCTTTTATTTCCAGGAAATCAACATTCTGAGAACAAATTAATAAGAGTTTGACTGTAAGATTGCTTTACAAAGAAGGAGATTTACCAGATTGGAATGGTTCAAGAGACAACCATAAAAAGAGACCAATAATTACTGATGAATTTGAGCTTTGACAGAAATAATAAAAGCAAACACGATGAGAAATTCAATTAAATGGTGAAAGATCTACCTGTGGCAATTGTGGAGCAAACACTGAAACTGACCAAGTTAACAAACAGAGTGAAATCCTTGACACACAATGACCAACCTGGTGGTATATGACAAAGTGCTTCCTCTCTTTCAGCTGGCTTGCTGGTCATAGGAGTCATAGGCATTACTCATATGTTCACAAATGTTTCCTGGGCTGTTTGAACATACAAACATTTACATTCATTTTACAGCATAGGAGTAAGCATTTGGTTCTACCAATCAATGACAGAGTTTAAGCTCTGCCTTGGCCTCCCCTCACAACATCTCCTGCAATCCTAACAGTATCATATCAGTTCCTTTTTTCCTGCCTGTAGCTTTTCACTCCACCTCAAATCTATCTCTGAAATTCACCTCAACTGTTCCTTGCTGTAGCCTGTTCCATATCCTCAGGAAAAGTTCCTCATTAGATTTGGCAATGACTGTGATATTCTTAGCTTGCTATTCATACACGTGGAAACATCTTTTGCAGGTCTCTCCTCTGACACCCAACTGTAACCTGAAAGGCTTCCTTCCATCGGGTCCTCGTCCATCAGGCATCTAATCCGCCCCTTCTGAAAAGAAAAGAGCTCTGGCCTAATCATACTGTCCTTATATGTATAACCTCAGTCCTGGGATCCTTAAAACTTCATAAATAATTGAGCGAACGTAATCCTACCCAATTATTAAAAATCTACATAAATTATATATCAGACTGAAATTCAATGAAAAGAAGAATGAAAGATTAATTCCCATTTAATTACCTCATTGTCCAAACCAGTTCTTGAAATTCGGCTTTGCACTGTTCCTCCGTGACATTGTGTCATGTTCTCCCCCTCCCCCGTCCCCTCCACCAAACACACAAGACTGAGACCTCTCGTGCCTCTCACTGACGGTAGAATAATTATAACTCCATGTGAGTAAAAAGGGTTTAGAGAGTGAGAGTGGTGTAATATGTAGAATTAGCCTTCACTGGCTCAGCTGATCCCAGCTGAAGCAACAGAAAATGACACCGTTGTTCCCACGTGTCCCTCAGGCCAGTGATACATTTGTCAGTAGCATCCACTGGAAGGTTAAGTGAAGATGTGGCATGAGATAAATATCAGGGTCGTCAGTGATGAATGACCCGAGACCAGCAATGCCTGGGCCAACTTACAGTCACATGTTTAGAGATACAGCGTGGAAACGTTCCCTTCGGCTCACTGAGTCCACGCCAACCATCTATCACCAGTTCACACTAATTCTATGTTATCCCACTATCTCATCCACTCCCTACACTCCAGGGGCAATTTGCAGAGGCCAATTAACCTACAGAATTCTTTGAGATGTGGGAGAAAACCCAGACAACCTGAAGGAAACCCAAAGGGGCGCTGGGAGAACATGTAAACTCCGCATAGACAGCACCAGAGGTCAGCATCGAACCCGGGACTCTAGCAGCAGCTCTGCCAGCTGCCCACGTTGCGCTGCCCACGTTGGTGTGGTGGACCATTTTGCCTTGTGGCCATTCTTCAAGTGAAGTTATGATGATATTCATCTCTTAGGACATGAGACAGGTATTGCAGGCTTCCTGAAGTCAAACAAAGATAAAAAGGATTGTATTTAAAAGACAGAGTAGGAAGGGCTAATTTGTCCATTGATCCAGTCCCATTTTTTGAGAACCAATCTAAACTGAACTAAACATGCTCCCAGCTGCTCACCTCTGCTGCCACCGAGACCCAGACCCAGACCCAGACATGCTCCCAGCTGCTCACCTCTGCTGCCACCGAGACCCAGACAAAATCCAATATACCCTGGAAAATGTACCTTCAAGGTCTGCAGGTGAATGTAACCAGTCTGGTGCATTTCAACTGGTTGGGCTAGGAATGATCTCTGCTACATATAAATGTTCATTCCTTATGTCATATAAGTCCGTGTCCGTGGATTAATTCATGCTGGCACACAAAGGTAAATTGACAAACTTCATTGGATTTACTAACTCTGCTTAGATGCATTCATGGAACGTAATGAATCCCAACTCCCACTGACCGATCCTGTCCAAACACCTTCTGATACATTCTAAATAGTAAACAAAGGAGAATAGGAATGCACAATATTTTAATCCCCAGGGCAAATTTTCTTTCGATACTTGCAGATGGTAGAATCTTGACTAAAACACAAAGTGTTGGAGGAACTCAATGGGTTAGGCTGCATTGTGGAGTGAAATCCCTGCCTGCCCAGCTGAGTTCCTCAGTTCCTGAGTCCCTCAGGTCGGCCGACTATCCTTCCTCAGTTCCTGAGTCCCTCAGGTCGGCCGTCTAGGCTTAAGCTCAGGGGTGACCGCGCTTTTGCGGTTGCAGCTCCTAGACTGTGGAACAGCATCCCTCTCCCCATCAGAACTGCCCCCTCCATCGACTCCTTTAAGTCCAGGCTCAAAACCTATTTCTACTCCCTAGCGTTTGAGGCCCTCTGAGGGGGCGCTGTGAACTGTTTATGTATGTGCTGTTATGTTTGTGTATGCATGTGCTGTTATGTTTGTGTGCCATTGTATGTTCGTTTTTAGTACCTGAACTGATGTACAGCACTTTGGTCAACGTGGGTTGTTTTTAAATGTGCTGTACAAATAAAATTGACTTGACTGGACTTTGTGCTTTGCACAGACTATGGTGTGCTTCTTGTGGACAATTTATAATGGGATAGATTCTGCCGGCATAACCTGATACTGGCAATCACTGCCTGTTGGCCACCCAATTCCATACTTCCCTGGAGCAGATGCAGAGGTCCTCTGCTGCTGGCTTGGAAAACCCAAAATCCAGCAACATCTCCTTACTGCTGGCAGCACTGCCAGACACTACCCTGAAGATGCACAGCCTCCAAAAACTTCTCTGCAAGCTTTAACTGCGGGCAAAGCAGTGTTTCAGATTTACTGGCTGTCAAAGCTATGAAAGATTCAAAGTTTTTATTTTAAAAACTGACATTCGGCAATATTTTAAAACTCTTACAATTAAGCAATTGATTAAAAGTTTGAAATTTGCCAAATGCACACATAATGAAAAATGTTAATTTAAACTGAAATAATTGCCAGAAGTGATAGGAGTATATAAAATTATTAGAGGAATAGATAAGGTAGAGAGTAAGAACCTTTTATCCAGGGTGGAAATGTCCAAGACAAGAGGGCATAGCTTTAAGGTGAGAGGGGCAAAGTTTAAAGGAGATGTGCAGGGCGAGTTTTTTAGAGGGTGGTGGGCCTGGAACATGCTGCCAAGAGTGGTGGTGGAGGCAGATGCAACAGTGGCATTCAAGCGTTTAGATCAGTCCATGGATATGCAGCCCATGGATCACATGCACTAAGTGGCGGTCGGTGTTGCCTTCTGGTCACGAGGGGGCCCCCCGGTGGGGGTCCCTCGATACAGGGATTCTGCCCCTCTCCATCGGGGACCTGGGGTGGAGGGTATTGCACCGAGGAGTCCTCTGCAACCTGTTTCTCTCACGGTTCACAGACTCGCCAGCCGCCTGCCACCGTTGCGGGCTGGAAGAGTCTGTGTACCACGTGTATATGGAGTGTGTGAGTCTGTGTACCACGTGTACATGGAGTGTGTGAGTCTGTGTACCATGTGTATATGGAGTGTGTGAGTCTGTGTACCATGTGTATATGGAGTGTGTGTCTGTGTACCACGTGTACATGGAGTGTGTGAGTCTGTGTACCATGTGTATATGGAGTGTGTGAGTCTGTGTACCACGTGTATATGGAGTGTGTGTCTGTGTACCACGTGTACATGGAGTGTGTGAGTCTGTGTACCACGTGTATATGAGTGTGTGAGGTTGCAGCCCCTGTTTCAATATCTAAAAGGGCTGCTCCTTGCCTTTTGGCTGCACTTCTCACCTACCATCCTCATCTTTGGACACCCCGTGCATAGGGGAGAGGGTAGGGCCGAAGATGTCCTGGTTGGGTTGCTCCTGGGCCTGGCCAAGCTGGCCATCCGCGACTCACGGCACCAGGTGGAAGAGGGCTCTGCCCGAGCCAGCTGCCTACCCTTTTTCCGGGGTTACGTCCGCGCCCGGGTGGTGATGGAGAGGGACTGTGCGCTGTCCACGGGCTCCCTGGGGGATTTCAGGACCGCTGGGCACCACAGGGGATTAGATGCATCCTGGATAGAGATTGTAATATTGTTCTATAATAGTTTAATTTGGTATATTTGTTTGTATTGTATTCTGGTGGTGGGTTCTGTTTTGTTTTATTGTATTGTAAATATTGTTTTTAAATAATTGAATACATTTTTTGATAATTTTTTTAAGGATCACATGCAGGCAGAACAGATTAGTTTAACTTGACAGCACATTCAGCAATTACAATGTGGGCCAAGGGGGCTATTCCGAAGCTGTACTCCTCTATGTTCTAAATGGAAATCCCTCCCTTTTACTTTCTTCACTGCAACTCTTCAATCCCCACCTCACCAGTCTTACCAATGATGCATGAAAATCCTCAACTTGCTGACATTTAAGCAGCTCAATACAATCGCTGCAATGCTACAATAGTCATTATCACCCCTGGCAAACTATATTGCATTGACTAAATTGCACAGGAAGAGCATCAGGTGACTCCCATTCAAGGAATGATTCATTGGGATGTCTATTTGAAATAGGAAAAGACTTTCCATGATGTCTGCTTAATTGTCACGGCTCATTGATAATGAAATAGACTTTTTTATAAAAGTTTTGCAAGAAACTCTTTCCCTTAAGGGAAGGGTTTTTTATACATTCACGGGATGCAATATCGTTGACAATGGTGACATTTATGGTCTATCTCCCATCACCCCTGGCAGAACCGAGGGCAAGTTAAAGTCCCGGACAAGCTGGATAGCATGGCAGATTCCCTCTCCTTAATGAAACAGACAGTTGTTTTTAACAATCCAGTTGTTTCAAGGTTATAGTTCCCAAAACTGGTGCTTCTTATAAAATCCCTGTTTAATTAATTTCTTAAATTTAAATTATTTGGTTGCCACAAAATTAATTTAAATTTATGTGTTAATGGATTAACAGAGTTGAGAACTTGAGTACTAACCAAGTAACATCACCACTACACTGTGAAACCCAAGACCAGGAGAAGCTGAGGCACCAAGAACTGCAGATGCTGGAATCTTGAGCAAAACACAAAGTGCTGGAGGAACTCCGTGGATCAGGCAGCATCTGTGGAGGGAATGAGTCTGAAGAAGGGCCCTGACCTGAAATGTTGCCTGTTAATCAGTCTGAAGAAGGATCCTGACCCAAAACATCACCTGTGTATTCTCTCCACAGATGATGCTTGACCCGCTGAGTTTCTCCAACACGTTGTGTTTGCTCTGGGTGAATCTGCATAGCTTTGAGAGGTTCAGTACCTCTCTCGGGCTACTGGAGGGGCTTCCAGTTATCCCTAGTGCAGTTCATTATATCAAGAATGTTGATTAAAATATTCTCTTTGATTTTCCTGATAACCTATTCTTTATCACAAATCTTTGCAATGAAATTCACTAAGGTTTTTTTGTTTTTTTTGAGCTGTAGAATTAAAATCTTTATTTTCCGATCAAACAAGAAGGGTAAAATATGACTTGGTAACATGGCAAAGCTCCCATTACACTATGTAGGCAAGCATTCCCTTCCCTGTATCATTTCTCCCATTCACACGTTCAGTCAGTCTCACATTCTGTCTTATAAGAAAATAACTGCAGATGCTGGTACAAATCGATTTATTCACAAAATGCTGGAGTAACTCAGCAGGTCAGGCAGCATCTCGGGAGAGAAGGAATGGGTGACGTTTCGGGTCGAGACCCTTCTTCAGACTGTCTTTCTCTTATCACTTTCTCTCTTCACCTCACCCAGATTCCTTTTGCATTCCATTCTTCACTCTCTTCCACTTTCCCATTCTTTTAAATCCCTACATGTTATTATGCTGCATCCCTGCCTGGAAGAGAAATAATTTGGGAAGAGTTCCCATTTAACCACTGCGTTCTTCCTACCCCCTTTCTTCACCACTCGACGAATTCTGAGGATAAAGAGTTGTCCTATCACTAGCAGCTTCCAAAATTATAACTTTACTCTTCAGAGTTTTGAAAATTAAGGAGCATGTAGGATCCTGAGGAGCATGGCAGAGTAGATGCTGTGTGAGAGGTTCTCAAATGAGCCATGTAATTCCAAGTGAGCAGCCATTTAAAACTGAAGTCTGCAGGAACTTTTCTTCACAAGAACGTTAAATCTGTAGAACTCTCTACCGTGGGGAGTTGTGGAAGTTGGATGACTGCAGATATTTAAAGAGAAAGTTGATAAAAATGTTGAAAGATCAGGGAGTTGAGGGCCATGTGCAACTGGTGCTGAAGAAGAGATAAGGGTTGGGTCAGATACGTTATGATCACTTTTAAGGATGGGACAGGCTTGAGGGGCTGAGTGGCCTACTCCTGCCCTTGTGACCTTGTGTTCTTAAAGCAACACCAGTACTGGACTGAGGGAATGGTGCAGCATTATGACGAATAATGCATTGGATTTCTCGTGCGCTCTCAGCTGGAGGTGCCATGGCACCATTGACCGAGTGGTCGCCTCCTGCTTCTATTCTCTCAAGTTTTTATGATCTTATGTTCTTACATTCACCCCACCCCATATTGTGCAATACTCTCACCCTAATAGTGAACAAACCATTCACACCTTCAAGACCTATCTCTCCACCCAACTGCACCTGTGCACCCTGATTGAAGTTTTAATGAGTTAAATACATTTAAACATTTTTTGATTGCAGAGAAACTTTGTCTTTGATCTTTGGTTTATTAACTGTGTTGAAACCAGACTCTGGATTTTGCATTTTTGTGATACAGAGGCAGCTTTAGATTTACGGTCAGACCATGCTCTGCCTTTCACCTGTTGCCAGAATTACAGACAACAGGAGGCTGTGTGGGACCCAGACAAAACACCTAAGGAAACAACTAACAATTTCCCCTCAGTCTCCCTACAACCACAGGTGGGTGGTGCCAGTAAACAAAGGAAGGATGCCAATCCTGAAAAACCTGATGTGACAATTGGAGTTCAGGGGATTCCAGCACATTTCAATGGACTTTTGAGGGAAGGATTGAATTAATTGAAGTTTACAGCATGGAAACTGGCCCTTCAGATCACCAAGTTCACACCAACCATCGATCACCCGTTCACACTAGTTCTATGCTATTCCATTTTCTTATCCACTTCTTACACATTAGGGGAAATTTTACAGAAGAAAACTAACCTGCAAACCCACTCGTCTTTGGGATACGGGAGGAACTGAAGCACCTGGAGGAAACCCATGCAGTCATAGAGAGAACATGCAAACTCCACACAGACAGCATCCAAGCCCAGGTCTCTGGCACCTGCATTATTTTAATGGGCATCAATCAATGATTTAAAATATTGAACGTTGAAACATTAAATGTGGACATTGTGGCCTAGTATGCCGTGATGGTTGGATATAATTGATATAACTGATATTGAGACAACTATACATTTGAGGCAACTATATATTGGAAACAATTTAGCTCAAACTAGAAATAGGTAACAAACATTTGTAAGTAATAACTACATTTCTGGAATGAGGTCAGCCCGTAAGACATAGTTGATTGCTGACTGATGTACAGTATTAACTATTATGTACTGCTGATGATAGTGTTTTTATATCTGGGTATAGGGAACAGATATGACTGGCTTTTTTCATTCATTCACAGGGTGTGAGCTCTGCTGAAGATGTTGGACATTTAAAACTAATATCGAACTATCGAAGGCAAACAGAGGCAGAGATGGCTGGATATTATGAACTAATATGGAATATGAGAAACGCTTAAAACTCAAAGATAGACACAAAGTGCTGGAGTAACTCAAAACTGGGAACAACGATAACTCGATCTTGGGGTCGGATGTATATATGTATATAGGAATAAATTATGAAAATGACAATGCTTGGGAGGGGTATAACAATTTTTGAGCATTTCTATGTGGTTATTGCAGACATGATATTAACTGGATATTTAGGACTGATGTCATTAGGATCAGATGTAGTTGGATACTTTTAATTGGTAACTCGATATTGGGAACTGTGATTATGCTCTCCAAATAATTTAATACTATAAGTAATATAATAATAAGACTATTTTGGTGTCCAAATAAATGAATACCATTTGGTAATTTAAATTATCATTTGGAGCAACATACTTAGTTATTGGTCAAATATAACTGAATATTTTGAACAAATAGTATTGTATATTGCAGTCTCGTAAAGTTAGAGCGATTGAACTAATTACACTGAAATAAATATCAGATCATTAGCGACTGACATAACTTCATACTGGGATGAGCAATACTGGGTATTTTTGAAAGAGAACTTCAGGACAGAGAGTCATATTATTTATAGCGTAATTTATATTCCCTTTTTATTCGCCCTCATCATCTGCCGCTTCAATTCGCCGCTTCTTTCTATGTATGAATATTGAAGATGAGGATAAAAGAGAAATCGGACCATGGTTCAGAAATGTGTGGATTTGGAAGTCTAGAAACAAGCGAAGGAAGAATACCGCCTTGGTCGATGCAAGACATGATCGCTCGCCCTCCGCCCTCCCGGGTCCAGGCTCTGCGCGACCTTTCAATTTGTTCGCAAACGTCCGACGGGATTCTGAGCATGTGGTTTCCTTCAGGACGGGGGCTGCGATGTGAAAAACGAGTTGAGAGCGCAGATGCTCGTAGAGTTGGGCGCAGAACAGGTTTACAGAACAGACACAAAATGCTGGAGTAACTCAGCGGAACAGGCATTCCTTCCTTCTCATTCCTTCTCTCGAGGGATGCTGCCTATCGCGCTGAGTTACTCCAGCGTTATCTTCGGTGTAAATCGGTATCTGCAGTTCCTTCCTACAGGTTTACAACATAGATTGAGATTAATATAAGGGGTATTTGTGTTGGTGTTAGGTTTGGGGGTGGGGATGTTAAATAAAGCGGGAGTTGGAGGTAGGAATAAAGTTAGTGCGAGAAGTCTTGTTGGCAAGGCTTATGGCTTGGGTATAACTGAGACCACATATCATTCCCCACACGGCGTCTAGTACACGGTACTGGCCATCAGCCCATCAGTCAGATGGTTGGAGTCTTCGAGTGAATATCGCACCGATTGGGCATCATGGAGCTGTATCCATTCATGGCTCAGATGTTGAGAATTGTTTTAATGCAGTTCGAAATCGATTGCACGGGCGCAAATATTCACACAGTTGTTAAAATAAAATAAAAAGAGAAGTGGTTTGGAATTAATTGTGTGCATTGAGGGGGTTTCACCTCCGGACCGGGTACCTGGCACACAGCGAGGCGTCTCTTTGTTCCCAATTTTCATTTAGGAAGTCATTTCTGGAGTAGACGCGTTGTTATTACTTGGCAAACGAATTATTAGCCGAGGTGAATGCGGATTAAATGAAGATTAAGGGAGGGTGTGTGAAGCAAAGCGCAACTTTTCGAAATTCTTCTTATTATAATTAACATCAGTGACATTTGGTGAAATAGCCATAACCGAACACATTTAATAAATGGATCATCGATTGGTTCCTGGTCCTAGTGATCAGTGTTGTATTACATTAGAACAATTAACATGCTCGGGAGATCAGGCATCGAGGGGAAATTAAATCAGAAACTTCTCTGAGTCATTTTGGAGATTCTCACAAGGCTCTGTGTGCGTGGAAAAGGTTCGCGTGTGCACAAGTTGTGCAAATGTTAATGCGTGTGCGTGTGGAGTCGGTGTGTGGGTGTGTGAAGTGTGTGTACAGTGTTTGTGTATACCGTATATTCAGTATAAGTGTATTTTTGGTTTTGTGAATGGGTGTGTGTGTGCGTATGTTTGGTTGTGTCTGTATATTTGGGTGTGAGTGGGTTGGTGCGAGTAGATATTTCGAAATATGTGTGTGCATGATTGTGGGTGTATTCGTGAGTAAAAGTGTGTATGGGTCCTACTCTATATTACAGATGTGCGTGTGTGCGCGGGTTTATAGCTGTTTTCGTTGGGTGTGTTTGGCTGTGTGGGAGGGAAGGTGGGAGTTGGTGTAAATGTTTAGGAGAATGTATGTGAGCGAGTTTGTGGGTCCATATGTTAGATTGGGTACGTGGGGAGCGTCTATGAGAGTTGATTGAGTGTTTGGTGTATGTGTGGGTTCGGGTGTCTCTGAACAGCTACTGTGTACTTTGTAATCATCTGTCTTGAGGAAGGGAAACATCATCGATTCTGAAGGGAAAAAATGAGGTTATTTTACAATCCATCAAAGAGATACAAGCATTGAAAACAAATACCTTCTGCAAGGATGCCTTCTTGTATGGGGGACAAGGCAGTGGAAATGCCCGACCCTTCGCCCTCCGGATCTGAGGAAAAACAGCTGATTCAAACAGAATGAAATGTCTTTTAGCTGTTCCCGTTTCCCCGGTCTAGGTGCAGAAATGTAGCAAATCGTTACCAACAGTAATTAAGAGCACAGGGCTGTTCAGGGCCGTAAGGGTCAGACTAATTTTGAAATGTGTTCGAAGAAAATTGTCACTGTAAAACTGAAATGACCTAAGGAGGATTGGACAGTTGTGGGGGTATTATTGGGAGATGGAAGGAAGGGCGAGTCAACTGATCCAGGCCCCTTATCATTACCATCAGTACAGGCACCTTCGCCCAACACTTCGGTGCGATAGTTCTGTGTAATCTCCCCGATATCTGCGGACATTGATGTTCGCTCAATCCCTGTCGTTGCCTTCATAGCAATAAGGAGAATTGGCGCTTAAAGAAGGATCACAGTCAGAGTGCTCGTACACACGTTTTTGTTCGCAGACAACACGTTAGGCCACGGCAGTCGCGGCTGGGCCTTTTACTTTTAAATCGACATTTTGTCCAGTGAAGTGCTGCGAGTTTAATAAAGTATTTGGGCTTTAAAGCGGCTCTCAAATATCCCACCATCCAGCTTAAAGTTTGGTTGGCGATGCTCTTTCTGACAGTGGGTCTCGTTAGTGAGAAGGCAGGGAGGGGGATTTCTGTCCCTTGCGGTATCTTTTAGCGCCGATTGCTGACTGGTGTTTAATTTGTTATTTTATATAATTTTGTTTTAGTAAAACATCTGTTTGATTGATAACGAGGCAGCGAGAGAGTTGTGATCGGCCCGGAGTCTCCCCCCGTCATTGGAGCATTCACTTGTCAGCAAGTCTTCTCTCTCCTCGTGAATAAAAGAATCCGCCCGAGCCTATCAGAGTCCCAACTCTCCTCCTCCTCCTCCACACTGCGCCGAACTTGGGCGCCTTAACATCTCACTGCTTCCTGGAGACTTTCAACAGTTGCAAAACTCTCTACAAAAGGGCATTAAAAAGGGGGGTGCGGGTTTGGAATTAACAGCCTGCAAGAAGCCCTGCTGGGAAAGGGAACTCCTGGCTCAGAAGCCCAACGGCTCCATCAGTTCCAACACCAACCCCCCCCCCCTCCTTCATCACACTTTCCTAAGAAACTTTTACTCCCCTGGAAGATCAGAGCGGTGCGAGGCTGGTCGGCGGAGTCAGAGCGGCGGACACAGGCTGATTACCAGCTCCAGTGATCAGAGAGGGAGCGCTACGTGCATCCCGGTCCACGCCACTTTGTGATTCGCTCGTTATTTTTTTTTGTTGCAAACCTTTCTTTCTGCCCACTCACTCTCTCCCTCCCTCCCTCCCCCCTCCACCCCGATACATTCGTTTCGATACCGATTCTAGAATGACGTCTCTCACCGGGACAGTACCGCGGATGATGCGTCCAAATCCAGGTCAGAATTACAGCAGGGCCGGATTCCCATTAGAAGGTAGGTCGACCGTGGATCTCAATGTTATGGCATAAATTAACGTGTAAAAGTTACTGGAGATATTTACAAACAGGGGAGGTAGAAACGTAGAACCCTGCTTTTGTTTAAACGCCTGTTGGTGGGTGATAATTGTAGGTAAATGTAAAAATTACAGGAAAGTGAGTTTATTTTGTGCTGCCCGCGCCTAATGTTTCTGTTGTGAAACACATGTGTCAACATAAGGCGTTGATATACCTTCAATTAATTGGCAGTGGACATTTATTGTTAATTCAGTTTTTTTTTTGTTATAAGTTTTCCGAGCACGTGCGGCCTAACACAGGGTCGCTGCAGGGTTTGGGGTTGAATTTATTTCCTTGCTTCCCTCGCTTTCCTACATTTCGTGATCAAGGAGACATTGGTGAAACGCCACCAACCACGCACGCCGAAAAACACACAAGCTTGGTGGATTTACTGAAGTGCAAGTGAAGTGAAGAATAGTCAGGAGAGGGATAAGGGGAATTACACCAATATTTGTACAACATGACTGGGAATAATGAGTGAAGCAAGTGTTTCAATGTCTAGTGCCTATCGAGTGCAGGAATCGGCCACTTGGAAATGTTTGAGAGGAATTGAGTCGTGCCCCAGATAACCACATGTGTTGGTCATCATTACTTTAAATTAGCAATGCCTGATTCAGATTAAGGAACAAAAAGCTCCAATCAGGCTGGTGCGGCGAAACGAGTTCCCGATCAGCTCCTGTGTATTTTTACTCGGTCTCGCCTTTTATCCATTAAATACAACTAACACACTTCATTTAATAAGCAAATCTTTCATGGAAAACGAATTTATTAAAGCCGCTTTCGTTAGCCCGGTTCAACCTATAACTGGAAAATAACATATTTCTATGGGGAGAGGTCACCCTGATTTGTAATGAGCGAATGTATTAAATTGGAATTATTCTCAGTTCTATAGCAAGGTTTTTAAATCCTTCAAGGCCGGATATCCTAAGTCCTGTTCAGAAAGTTGAGAGTTTAATTGCATTAGTCTGATTACAGTTCCAGCCTCCATCAGTGTAAAACTCCACTGGAGTTTGTGACGATTACAACTGAAGCTTAACTCCCAACTTTTCCCCTAATGACCCAGCTACATTACAATTTATTCTTGAATTTATTTGTTTAGCAAAAGAAGGAGACGGGGCATTTCTTTAACTTCACGTAACCGAGCCTGGAGATTCGCCAATACCACACACCTGTTTTAAAAGCTGCATCCATCCATTCTACATTTATCACGATCTTGTGGAGCAGATGGAGATTTCGGGAGAGTTTGGGGAAATAGGATCTCATAATTAAACTGCTCGGGTGAAATAAGACGTGGCTTCTGCCGCACTTCACTGTTGGGAAGTTATAAACCTCGGCGGTGTGTCGGCCCGGATATCTGTGTCCTTGCTGTTGTATAGGCCGGTGTCGCTGCTGGTTAAACGCTTAACTCTTGGTTTTCTCCTTTTCTTTTCTCTACCTCTCTATAAATAGTGTCGACGCCTCTGGGCCAGGGCAGAGTTAACCAGTTGGGCGGAGTGTTTATAAACGGCAGACCCTTACCGAATCATATTCGACACAAAATAGTGGAAATGGCCCACCACGGTATCCGGCCCTGTGTCATATCCAGACAGCTGCGAGTCTCTCACGGCTGCGTTTCCAAAATCTTGTGCCGCTACCAAGAGACTGGCTCTATCCGGCCCGGGGCGATCGGAGGCAGCAAGCCCAGGGTGAGTGGAGGAAATGGCGGGGGGCGAATTGGCTCTCTGACGGGTCCAATTTGTGGGCCACGAGAGCAAGAACTAAATGCAGTTTGGAGACGGATCTTCAATCCATTCCCAACCCCGCACACGTACAACTCCCCCCCCCCCCCCCCTAATCATGCACATGCTTTCTCATATTGACACTCTTCCCCCACACTCAACGCCCCGAGGGCTGGAGGCGGTTGTGTCTCTCAAAAGTAGGAGAAGAAAAAATAAGAAGCTGATTTAAAAAAACACAAATCTGGAAAACAAATAAATCTCCCGAAAACTTACCATCGCAGTAACTAACTGGTGCACCCTCTCCAATTAATGTTTACATGCTGGTGAACTGTAGTTACTCCCTTTAAACCACAGCAAGCATGGTGTAAGATTCGTGAGAATTAGACGTTCCTTTAAATTATTGTTGCGGTTTTATTCTTCCCCCTGAGCAGCGGATATTCTACCAAATCGGCAATTAACTTAAAACAGTGAGTTTCTCGGCTGCTGTCGTTTGTCAGACCGACATGGATAGTTTTTCCATTTCTCAGGAGGACACGGGGAGTTGCAGGGTCATTCGGAGTAAAACTGGGCAGTAACGGCGGTGAGATCAGAGTGGACTGAACTGGAACTCGACACTGAGTTTTAGTTCAAACCTGAAATTACGCTAGTACATAAATCACTAGGTCCGAAAGCACTGCAATCAATAGCATGTTTCACGTTTATTTTGAGGAAATTCGCACAGTTTTGAACAAGTGAAATTCAAGGCTGCGAAACACTCTCTCCAACTGCTCTCTCCCACAGTTAGATTAGCGAATCTCAAGAGAGAGAAGTAATGAATTGGTAGAAATGTGGGTGATATTTAAACTATATTTGTAAACAGTAAATGGACATGTAATGATTTAGTTGCTTGGCGATTCACATCAAATAAATTAAAAGTGTTTTTTTGTTTCTGTCTCTGTGTCTCCCTGTCTCCACGCCTCCTTTCCCCACCTTAAAGCAGGTAGCAACGCCTGATGTAGAGAAAAAGATCGAGGAATACAAGAGAGAAAACCCGGGGATGTTTAGCTGGGAGATCAGGGACAAGTTGCTGAAAGACGGGATATGCGACAGGAGCACCGTACCTTCAGGTACCTTCACCGTACCCACACTACCAGGGCGCTGTGTACTGAAGCACCTGTCACACAGTGAGGCTCCCATGCCTGACCTCGGCCCTCCATCTTAGAGGGAGAGATAGACATGCAGGAGAGAGCAGCAGCCAGACATGACTTAAGTTGCAACCCCGAGTTTGTTGGGCTTGGTGTAATTCACTTAAACTTCACAAAGACATCATCCCCGAAAATTCTCAGGCGCAATGTGATTTTTTTACTCAAGACATTCGGTTACATCTCTTTTAGCAGTTACTTGAACGTTTCAGACAAACTGTTTTGAAGTTACAGGTCGGTTTTATGAAGATCCCAAACGCCCCATGTTAGGTGTCTGTACACAGGACAGGGCGGGAAATGTTCCGTTTTTAGCATCTTGTCTGTTGATAAATTTCATTTTTGCAGCATTTCTTCGTGATCATTTTTCTTCCTTGTGGCTGGGGCAGAGTTGTTGGTTTTCCCGATCTCCCGCCATCCTAGGGTCATCTGTTGCTATTGAAATCAATGGCATATTGGAAATGGACAGGTTTGGGAATGGGAAGGGGTTATTACAGCTATGGGCAATTGACTTCCTCCCCACAACCGGACTTTTACCCCGAATAAACATAAATGTTTTTAGAATTGCCTTTTTTGTTGCTTTTTAAAGAAATTTATAACCAACATTTGGAAAAGCCATTATTGGTGAGAAAGATCGAATATACCAACAACTAATTTTTATGAAACATTTTAAATGTTATCAAATTACATAAAGACTTTAAAATCCCAAATTATTAAATTGTTGCCTTAAATGGCCAGGAGAGGAGTAAAGAATCGGCTTAGATTGAAGAGTTATTGAAGGTTTGCGGACCAGGGATCCACACTCCCGAAACACACCGCCGATTTTCAAAGGTTCATTCCACTTATTTATTTTTTTTCTTTTTATTTTTGAAAGTGAGTTCCATCAGTCGGGTGTTAAGAGCCAAGTTTGGAAAGAGAGATGATGACGAAGAAATGGAGAAGAAAGAGGAAGAAGGGGGCAGAAAGACTAAACATAGTATTGATGGAATCCTCGGGGAGAAAGGTAACATTGGCGCTTTGCTCGCTCGCTCACCCCGCTGGGCTACAGTTGGGGTTCATCTTGTGGAAACAGGGAGGCTGCGGGGCTGAGGTGTTGCCCAGGGGGTTCACTGCCCGGGTCTGATTTTATTGCATTTTACAAAACTTTGAGATTTTGAGGATTTAAATTTTGAATCTACATCTGGATGTAAATATTGGGTTTAAAAAAATAAAATAAGGTTATGCTCTGTACCTCGACCCAGTCAGTCTTCGGCGCTCGGGGTTTAGTTCAGGGGTATCTTCATTCGGATTATCTTCCCTGCCTGTTCATAGTTGACTCCCACACTCATGATGAATCTGGCATGGGATGCTTATACCACCTCACGTTTATTTGTGTGAACATATTTACATTCAATGTGTAGTACAAGCGGAAGATCGCGTGTTGCTCTCCCCTCTTTCAATCTCTCAGTAAAACTGTGAACTATTTTGTTACTTTGTCGGTCACTGGGTTTAGAATTTTTTTCTGGAGATGTGGGGGGAATAATCTGTCCAAAATGGACAGCACTCGTCCCACGAGGTGACTCGAGTGTAGAACGTGTTGGTTGGGGAAGTCAAAAAAAGGCCTCTGTGGCAGGGTGAGCCATCAATTATTCAGCCCTGACTCTGATGGAAAGGATCGTTGGTGCTTAAATTAATTTGTGTTGTGGGCTAGATGGTTCTCCAGGTTTCTTAAACGGTCCCTTGAAACCGCGGCTGACAGTTGCCCGCTTTGCCAATCAGTAACAATTAGGATGGAAGATCGGGGCGACCGGCTGATGAAAGGCCAAGAGATGGGACATTTACTCTGCTCTGATGAGCAAGGGACAGAAAGAGCGGGGGGGGGGGGGGGGGGGGGGGGGGTTGGGGTGGGAGGGGTGACAAAACAGACTGTCATTTTGTTAGGAAATAAACTGGAACGTTCATGCAATCAATGTGGAACAAACATGACCGGAAAGTTCCCAACTTGCACTTGTTTAGCAATGTTATTATTTCTTGGTCAAATCAGAATTAAATTGATTGTCACGATTTTTATGTTAATGATGTTCGCATATTCACCTACAGTTTCATGCATGCGGTTGTTTTCTTCTTAGTTAAATATCGTCTCCCTTGGAGTAAATGGCACTCCTCGGGTAGGGTTTTGATTCCGCTTCTGGATTTACATTATTTAACGTGTTACACACCAAGTTCCTATAAGTTAAATCAATCGATTTATTCTTTAGATGTTGACGAGTCCGCGCACTTATGCACCAATTCGAAATTATTCCTGTCGAGACTTTGTACAAAAAAAAACATTGCTCGCTCCTTTAATTCTTCGGGGCGCTCGGGAATATTTAAATCAACATTTGCCCTTTTTTAGAAAAAAAAGGACAAAAAACTGTCAAACGAGATGTTCAAACATTTCTACTGGGTTTGACAAAGGGGTTTCTGGAAGACGGACTCATTTCCAGACTTGGAGATGAACTTGGGCACAAAGACCAGTGAGTCCATTGAAAATGTTTTAAAAGCTGAAATACAAAAGGGAACAGAGGCGAAAAGAGAGAGGGAGAGAGAAAGAGAAAGACAGCAGCCTGTTCTGAGGCGGCAGAGTCCGACATTCTCATTCAAAAAATCTGCGAGAGGGGAAAAAAATATCAGGACAAAAGAGCGAGGGGGGAAATAATGGAGAAAGGGAATCGCATGAATAATGCAAATACTCCCCGCTGTTAAGAGTTTGGTAATAATATTGGGAAAGAATAACTGGGTGAAGGTACAAAACGATTTCAAAAAAACATTTAGAAACAGTCAATATTCATTTGGAAAGCAGATTCCGTGCAGTTTGTCCCCGTCTGTTGATGAATCCAACCGTTCAGTGTAACGTTTAAACATTTAAATCAATGTTTAAAATAAAACGCTTTACGAGATCGCAGTCAGATAAAAAGGAAAACGAGGAAGTACTTTTTTTTCGTTTAAAAAAAACCGTTCTGAGCTAGTGAGGTATTTAATTGTCTTACCAAGTTTTATGTAATCTTTTCTGGGATATTTCTTCAAAACAAATCAACTTGGTCTTTTTAAAATCGGAGTTGTTTTTCTGTTTTTCTGTCGGCAACCCTCTCTGCTAGCCTTCGACTCCTCAACAATATCTAAATATAAATTGCATTTTATTTGGTCAAATGTTGGAAAGCATTCCGAATGTTATAATTTTACGTGCGATTTTACTGAGTTTGTAAACAAATATAAACACCACGAAAATGACAATGTTTTATTTCCAGCAAAGAGAAGCGATGAAATATTTACCAATTATGTATTTAGAATTTATTGATGGTCTAGATTAATTTATCTTAATTTGCAAATCATTTATCGTTAAAAATAATCCGAGGCCGATTGAGGCAATTCAACTTTTAAATAAGTTTTCTTCCTCTGAAACGTACCTTCAAGTTTCAGCTTGGGTTCTGGGAGAAGGATAAATTTCAGGTGAATTTTATTTAACTTGTACATAAGTATCAGAGGCACTCGGTCAAACATGCGACTCTTGATGTTTAAATATGTGTTTTAAAATGTGGAAACATTTGAAAAAGAGAGCGCCGCGTGCTGTCGTTTTACAATCACCCTTCAAATAGGAACTCTATCTCCCGCTGGGTAACAGCGAAAAGACTGATTGTTTCTCCAAGAGGCCGGGGTGACGCGGTGGTGTTTATATTTGTAAATAAGTTTTAAGTGGCAGTGTTAAAATAACATCTACAAAACTTTTTGCCTTCTGGATTGTCTTATGGGGCGACTAATGTGATCTTTTAAACGGTGTACTTGCGTAATGTAAACTATTTGTGTCGTGAGATATTTTCGCTCATACTTATGGATTTAAAGAGAATTTTGTTTTTTGAACTGATGAAAAGGCGGGCGTCCGGTGACCTAAGTTGATGAACGGCCCCTGGACATTAATACCCGCGCAACATTCCGACCAACACCCCACCCCCACCCCTCCCTCCCTCCCCCAATCATCGATAACCATTGGTTCCAAACTGGGAGTATTGCTACTCACAACTTTTAAAAAAAAGAAATGACTTAATGGGCATATTTCCCTGTTACTCGGCCTTCAAAACTTGCCATACATAATACAAACTTGGCCGGGAAGTGTCAACGGATAGTCTTGTCTCTTTAAGCGATTTGTTTGGTATAATTATTTATATTTTTCAGAACGACAGGAAACCCAAACATATCTCAAGTTAATTTGTGTCTTTACTGCGGTAACTCGGGGCCGAGGCTTTAATGCCCTCACTCCTTTTCTAAGCAGAGATTTTTGCTGGATTGTTCTTTCTTTCTCATCTCTCTGACATTTAATAATGTTAAGGCTTATTAAAGAAAGTAATGAAAACGGCGCTGTGTGAATGAGGGGCTGTGTTCCCGATGAGTGTAATAGCTGCTAGCTATGGTTAGAAGTGTATTTAGCCCCAATCAGCCACTGTGGGGACTTTTAAGCACAACGTTATGTTGAAGGGTTTTAAGGCAGATTAAATTGAGCCCTTTTATTTCTCGCACTTTCATCTTTAAACGCTTCGCTCTCTGTAGCTCCAGGCACCAATTCGCCAGATTTCACTTCCCTTTTATAGTCCGAGAATTTTTATAAATGTATATATTATTTTTGGACATATTTAACATTTTGTCACATGCTCTTTCAACCTCGTGCTGAATCTAGCAATCGTGCAGTGCTGGAAATCAATGTCGATTTTTTTGGTAAAACTCTTGGTGATTTAAGAGAGCATATTGGAATGAAACTATGTATTGGAAAAATAAATAGTTGCAATCAAAATATTTGCGGGACAATGAATGGGAATTGGAGATAAGGTTCATCCACTGACACTGAGCTTCTGACCGCTTTCACCGAGGGCTGTTTGGTGGGAGTTATTTGTGTGTGAGTGTGTGTGTGGGGGGGGGGGGGGTGTATGAATGTGTGTGTTGGGGTGGGGGTAAACAGTTTTGTTCAACACCCCTCCCAAAAGTACAATTCCTGTAATTATCGACCCCAAAAGGGTCTTGAACAGGGACAGATTTTGCATACGGCAAAGAAGGCAGACAACGAATTAACCCTGAATTACCTTTATACAGTGAAATATCTCTAATATGTTTGCAATTTACGCGACACGGGGCAAGTAGAAACGACGGCGAGGCGGCACCATAGTGAATGCTTGGACATAATTGCAAAACGAAATATCGATTGATAATTGTGCAAGAAGAAACTGCAGATGCTGGTTTAAACCGAAGATAGACACAAAAAGCTGGAGTAACTCAGCTTCTCGAGACCCTTCTTCTCGAACTGAAACGTCACGCATTCCTTCTCTCCCGAGATGCTGCCTGTCCCGCTGAGTTATTCCAGCTTTTTGTGTCTATTATCGATTGATAAACTCGGGAGAACTACATTGGGTTGGGTTGAATAAAAATGATGAGCAAGTGGATTTTTAACGTAAACTGACTAAAAGTAGCTCGAAAAAAATGGCTTTGGAAAATATGCATAAAACGAATCAAGAATGGGTTAATCTGATAGTCTAATTAATGCGTAGTAACTGCAGAGATTGGCGTTTAGGCATTCCGATTGAGAATCAAGTTTCGAATCATTGGCTGAATGATTGCTTTTGGTGAGATTTGTTCATGTGTTCGCTGTGCAGCCGTGTGACCCGGAGAGAGGCTGTTGGAGGTTGAGATCATGCAAACATTTGGACAAGCCAGTTTACATTTGGCTGCGCATGGTGATACCGCGTGTCCGAGGCTGATTGTACTTCTGACGGGAAGGTATCATCTAATTTGGACCAGGAGAGATATGATTAAAATTCAGGAGACGCCCACTTAAATTATTTTTGGGGGGTGGTTTGTGGAAGCGGTTTTTGTTTTTGGCTTGCTGAGATCGGAGCGTCTATCCTGTAACCAAACCAACACTCTGTATGATAGGGAACACAGAGAGAGAGAGAGAGAGAGAGAGAGAGAGAGAGAGAGAGAGAGAGAGAGAGAGAGAGAGAGAGGCGCGGGGGTCACCTGGAAGTTGCGAATCTAATCAAACAGAAAGCAGGGAGGATTTCTGTGTTTGCAGAGGGGAATCAGCTGAAATAATAGAGGCCAGGAACAGATAGGGGAATGTCAAATTATCCGGGGCTGCAACTCATTGTAATGTGCATATTCAATTAAAGAAAGGGATATATCGGTCATTCGAATGACACTTGTCAGAGAAAGCGAAGACAAATAAGGCGCATCAGCGAGATAGCAATTACTAAAGCAAATACTAGCGCGGAATACTTTACTAGTCGGAGTTTAAATAAACAAACACCGCGAGTGGGCGACAGAGAAAACAAGCTTAAGACAGTAAACCCAAGTAATTCAAGTTCAACGAACTGGAAAACAAGAGGAGCGGTGGGGGGGGGGGGGGATTTGGGGAAAGAGGCGAGGTTTCTAGAGGAAACCCCGGAGAGCTGGGGAAAGGGGACTTGGGGAAACGAAGAAGCGAACGATTTCCTTTTTCGAGAGTTGGTGGTTCATAGAGAAACACATCATAGGAAAGCAACTCGAAACCAATAACACGATTTAAATCAGAATAATTGAAAGGAAGGGTGTAAAATGGTAGAAACGTGGAGTGAAAGGGACAGAGAAAGAAAAGGAAGGAGAATAATTTGCCAGTCTGAGTTAGGAAATTGAGTATGTTTTAATATTTTGCATGAGTTTAACTATCTACGATTCAAGTGTCAGAAGTGAGAAGGCAGAACGAAGAAAGAGGATGAGAGAATGCGATAGGGCTGCACTTCAAACGAAATCATCCCACACCAGGAAAGAGAGAGAGAGAGATTTAGCTCAAATATGGCAACGTTATTTAGATATTAATAACACATTTTCCAGAGGCATCAGCAGTCCATACATCTCTACTTTCTCCCAGCTATTTGGCTGCAGGAATTGAACGAGATACAAATGTTAGGCAGAGATAACACAATCAGCACAGCTCGGCCCCATAGCTGCTTCACTCCATTAAACCAGGATTAACCTCCCCCTTCCCATCTAGGCTTTCACTCTTACCCCTTCTATATTTCATTGCAATTTACAGGGAAGGGATTTTAAAGAACATATAGGAACCAGCACCTAAAGCTGAAAGGTCTTTGGGACGTAGCAAAACTCTAAATCCTCTCTCGAATTCATGGAATAATAACAGAAAGTGACCCGATATTTCAATCCGTCGGTGAAATTCCATCCATTACTGATTGTGAAAGTCCGAATTTAAGTTGAACAATTAAAAAATAGCTGTCCCTTGCCCAGAGTTCTCTGGCGTTAAAGGTGATGTGTATTTATTTAAAGATTAGCGGGAACAAAGTTGACATTGTACCTTTCGTATAATAGTGTGTAGTTAGTTAATCCCTCGTCACCGATCGATGCATCCTAAACTTTATCCCAAAGTGCAACGTGCTTGTAAATCAATTCATATCGACCTTTCGAATGGTCTAATTTAGGGTTGTGGTTTTGCCGTTAGTGGTGCACATGATAAGATGCAGGGCGTGGGTAGCACCAAACTCTATCCCAAGTTGGGCCCCTCAATGTTAGGAGTCGAAGATCAGATTCGTCCTCACTGTGGGACCTTTGTAATGTTTATACCGATTTGCCATTTCTGGTGCAAAGGACAATACTGAGGGACGGGGTCCATCTGGATGTTAACAGGACACTTGGAAGCCTCGCATCTAGACAGTTCAATACGATTCATAGATCGAATAACACATGTACCAACAGGTTGCTTTGGTACCAAATGCACCGCGTGAATGCATTACCAAACTGTGCCTCGCATTTATCCAGGAATTCCAAATCATATTTCAGGAACCGGCCATAACTGCAGCTTTCTAGTTTGTAGGTAGCAAATAGAATTTAGTCCAACCAGCCCAGGATTGACATGCGCCCAACCCAAAACACAAGCTCACTTCAGTCATAACAAACACGGAATGAGGGAAAACATCTAAACCCACCTTAGAAAGCCACCCGCCAGCCACTATTGTTGAGCATCAGGGGAGGCTGATTATGTTGTGTTTTGAGAAATATTTAATAAAAGTAGACGTGCCAACCCCGATTATGAGCGCTTTGTAAAGCTACACTTCAGGTCACAGCCCCGCTGCAGATTAGGTTTCGGAGTCCGCTTAGAGAATCGTGACAAAAAAAAGTAAAATTGGATGTCATCTCAGTACCAATTTATAAAGTCGTTTGTCATTCTGGTGGAAAAGCATATAATAAGCCTTTTGAGGGGGTTATTAATACACAATTATTTCCTAGTGCTTGGTTGACCTCTGAACTCCTGTTGGCAAGAAAGGGGACGGATTGTCGGGTCTGTTGTTTGAGGCAGGAAAGCCGAGGTAAGGAGAAGTAGGAGACCGAGTCAGGAAATTGAGAAGCTTATTTCCTTTGATCCTTTTCGCCTTTGCTTATCGGGAACATTTATGGTGACACTTTAACAAAGGGAGTTCATCATATTACAGTCTCACTGTGCTTTGGTGCGGGGCTCCTGATTTCAACTAATTAAGGAGAGTCTGCGCTGGGGACGGGCAGGATCTGAGCACACACATTACTTCCTGGGATGAATAGAGATCTCTGGCCATTTTTGTAGACGGAGAGATCACAGTGCGGATATTAAAAAGCCCATGTTAAAACGTGCGGGATAAATCCTGTCTCTCGTTATGTTCTACTTTATGGTATAAAAAAAACATTTCCCTACCGGGATACACAAATCTAAAGTTAATTTTAGGATATTGTTTGCAAGATGGTTGGTGGATCCAAACGGTATCCGCACCAGCCATTCAGTTCCTGCATTGGAAAGTCTGTTGGTCCAGGCGAATTTCTCGCCTGGAATTTGACTTCCTTCGCAGCAGATGTGCGTTATAGCGGGCGAGGGTTATCCCTGGTCGGCTCTTGGTTAAGGAACACAAGCCGACCGGAGGTTTCATCCGCAGTTCAGCGGACACCTGGGGATTTTGGCCGTACCTGCGCTCCCCACTCTCCATAGCCACTGGAGAGGTTAAGGCGTTCGGTTCAATCCGATTAGAACGTTGCAGAGATTTGACACCACGCAATCCGCTATTCGTCCAAACGTGAAGCCCAGAAAGCGTTAGACTGCCGCTGGGAATCACACACCCAGCACTGCCGAAATATAGAACATCCTTTTCCCATCGTCATTCTTCCCATCTCATGTGTCCTCCCTCACACCCCCACCGTGCTCCCTCCAAACCTACCCATGCTTCAGTGGTACTTCATGGTACCATTATGGTACCTCCAACCCATCTCTCAACTCATTACCGCAAACGACCCTCACTTCAATAGACAATAGGTGCAGGAGTAGGCCATTCAGCCCTTCGAGCCAGCACCGCCATTCAATGCGATCATGGCTGATCACTCTCAATCAGTACCCCGTTCCTGCCTTCTCCCCATACCCCCTCACTCCGCTATCCTTAAGAGCTCTATCCAGCTCTCTCTTGAAAGCATCCAACGAACTGGCCTCCACTGCCTTCTGAGGCAGAGAATTCCACACCTTCACCACTCTCTGACTGAAAAAGTTCTTCCTCATCTCCGTTCTAAATGGCCTACCCCTTATTCTTAAACTGTGGCCCCTTGTTCTGGACTCCCCCAACATTGGGAACATGTTTCCTGCCTCTAATGTGTCCAATCCCCTAATTATCTTATATGTTTCAATAAGATCCCCCCTCATCCTTCTATATTCCAGTGTATACAAGCCTAATTGCTCCAGCCTTTCAACATACGACAGTCCCGCCATTCCGGGAATTAACCTAGTGAACCTACGCTGCACGCCCTCAATAGCAACTCCCCACTCCCCAACCCCACCCTCAACTCCCTCCCTCAACCCCCACCTTCCTCTCTCCAAACCTACCACCACATCCCTTCACGCAACTACCTTCACCTCTCTCGTCAACCCACCCCTTGCTAACCCCACCCCTACCTTCTCTCCAATCCAATCTCACCTCTCCAATCCCCCCCAGCTCCCCCCCCCCCCCCAACCCATCCTCGCCTCCCTCCAACCCCACCCACACCTGCTCCCTTACCCCAATCCCAGCCTCCACTCAACTCACTGTTTCACTTTTTACTCGTTGGATGTCAGAGTCGCGTTCGACCGGCTTAACCTCATCACCTAACCTACGGTTAACATGCTGAGGTGTTAATCCTGGAACTAAATTAAGTACCCTGTCCGCAAGTGAAGTGTATTGTCGCTTCGGTGTGGAATAAATCTTCTTGTCCAATTAATGCTGTACGGTTATAAAATGCAGCCTGCACTATCAAACATTGCATGACGATGGGTTGGATGCGGAGCAAGGCTCTCTCTACTTTCAACACTACAAGGGCAAGTCAGACACACAATGAAACTTTTTCTCTGCACCATCCCGCCAAACATGCCAATGGTAGGGATAGGGATAAATAGTTAAATAAGCGGGTGAGGTGTAGAGAAAGGCCCCCTTTACTCCCTTGCGTTAAAGTACTTATGTTATTATGACCAGTCTGACAACCTCGGAGAAAACTTACCGCAAATTCTCTGAAATTGATCATTCGGACCGACTTTGGGGAACTTTTTGGTGCAATGGTCTGTCCGGTTAGAGTTTGACCATCTTGTTTAATATGAGGCAGGGATTAGTCATAACGCCAACACCGCATTTCTACATTCAAAGAAACAGTTGGAACAATGGGCGGTTGTGACATTTTTCAACAACAGAATTAAGAAAGGGACAGATACTGCCCGATATTAAATCTTGCAGCGATTTAGTAAATTGATAGCAAACGGAGGTTACATTGGTTAAATCTCTTGGTAAACTCTGTGTCAATTCCAAAGGATTAGTTCAGGGAAAAGGTCAGCTTAATGTGCTCGTATCAATTACAGGGACAGTTTGTCGCCAACATTTCGAAATAGGAGAGATGCCTGTGTGTGTTAGTGCTGTTTGAGTCAGTGTGTGTGAGTCAGGGACTGTGTGTCAGTGTGTGTGAGTCAAGACTGTGTGTGTCAGTGTGTGTGAGTCAAGACTGTGTGTGTCAGTGTGTGTGTGAGTCAGGGACTGTGTGTGTCAGTGTGTGTGTGTCAGTGTGTGTGTGAGTCAGGGACTGTGTGTGTCAGTGTGTGTGTGAGTCAGGGACTGTGTGTGTCAGTGTGTGTGAGTCAAGACTGTGTGTGTCAGTGTGTGTGTGTGTGAGTCAGGGACTGTGTGTTAGTGCTGTTTGGGTCAGTATGTGTGTGAGTCAGTGACTGTGTGTGTCAGTGTATGTGAGTCAGCGACTGTGTGTGTCAGTGTGTGTGAGTCAAGACTGTGTGTCAGTGTGTGTGAGTCAGGGACTGTGTGTGTCAGTGTGTGTGACAGTGTGTATGTTTATCAGTATGTGTGTGTTAGTGTGTGTGTGACTCAGAGATTGTGTGTGTCAGTGACTGTGTCAGTGTGTGTGCCAATCACTGTGTGTGTGTCAGTGTGTGTGTTAGTGCTGTGTGAGTCAGTGTGTGTGTGTGTGTCAGTGCCTGTGTGCATCAGTGTGTGTGTAGGTGTGTGTTAGTGCTGTGTGAGTCAGTGTCTCATTATGTGTGTCAGTGACTGTGTGTCAGTGAGAGTGTGTGAATCAGGGACTGTGTGTCAGTGTGTGTGTGACTCAGTGACTGTGTGTGTCAGTGTGTGTGTGAGTCAGGGACTGTGTGTGTCAGTGTGTGTGAGTCAAGGACTGTGTGTGTCAGTGTGTGTGAGTCAGGGACTGAGTGTGTCAGTGTGTGTGAGTCAAGGACTATGTGTGTCAGGGACTGTGTGTGTCAGTGACTGTGTGTGTCAGTGTGTGTGTGAGTAAGGGACTGTGTGTTTCTGTGTGTGTGTGAGTCAGGGACTGTGTCAGTGTGTGTGAGTCAAGGACTGTGTGTGTCAGTGTGTGTGTGTCTGGCATTGCGTGTGTCAGTGTGTGTGTGTGAGTCAGGGACTGTGTGTGTCAGTGTGTGTGTGTGTGCCAATCACTGTGTGTGTCAGTGTGCGTGTGAGTGAGTCTGGGATTGCATGTGTCAGTGTGTGTGTGAGTCAGGGACTGTGTGTGTCAGTGTGTGTGTGAGTCAGGGATTGTCAGTGTATGTGTGTGCGTGTGTGTGTGTGTGACAGTGTGTACGTTTATCAGTATGTGTGTGTTAGTGTGTGTGACTCAGAGATTGTGTGTGTCAGTGACTGTGTGTGTGTCAGTGACTGTGTGTCAGTGTGTGTGCCAATGACTGTGTGTAGGTGACATTGTGTGTTAGTGCTGTGTGAGTCAGTATCTGTATGTGTCAGTGTCTGTGTGTGACAGTGCCTGTGCGTCAGTGTGTGTGTATGTCAGTGTGTGTGTAGGTAACTGTGTGTGTTAGTGCTGTGTGAATCAGTGCCTCATTGTGTGTGTCAGTGACTGTGTGTGTCAGTGTGTGTGAATGAATCAGTAACTGTGTGTCTGTCTGTGTGTGTCAGAGTCTGTGTGTGTCAGTAACTATGTGTACATCAGTAACTTCGATTCCTCTCAATGTGATTATAAAAAGATACCATCTACTCTTGCATCCTGTTGCGTATAAATTGGCATGTTGGTCTCTTGATTCCATGTCAGTTTGACCAGCGGTGAGATGATCTGATCGCTATAGTCAAAGATGTTCTGTTCAGGAGAACAGACACAATTGAGGGGTTGCCTGAGTTGCCTTTCAACAGATGCAGAACTCCCTCTCTATCCTTAATAAATTCACCTTCATTCATATCTCTGAGAAAAGTCATCTGAGATGTTTGGGCCATCACTGGCCTTGACAATACTGAAGAATACCTACATTGGCATGTTTACCAATGCATTGGTGGCTGTCATGGCTATACCACTCACTGTCTGCTCTCCGGGTTGCAGGTTTTCTGTTTTACCTTTATCTTCAGTTGCCTGCTACGTTTCCCAGGAGGTGGAAATTGCAACTGAATTAGCTCCTGGATCTTGTGTGGTTCTTATCAAACTCTTTTCTGGTAGGCGATGGACTAGGAATCTCTTCACATGTGCTAAATATGATGGAATTCAGTGCATTTCAGATTATCTAAATACGCTGCAGTTCTGGTTGGTTGAGGGTCACCACATTATCTGCAAGGTTCTGTCTAAAATGGTACCTGGTGAGGTTCTTGGGACTTCCAGCATTTTTCTTATGCCGTTGTTTTTATGTCCTCACCTTCTATATCTGGGAAAGAAAGAAAATGTCCAAGGACCTCATGGCAGAACCTTGAGCATCTTTAAGAGAGGAGATGCCCAATTGTAATTGCTGCAGAGGGCTCTCCTGGGTCCCCATCACAGAGAAGGGCAACTGCCAGGGTCCAGCTCCACCACCTCATCTCACTGGCTGAGACAGTTCCCCCAATCACAGTGTGAATTCTGATCACTTAAAGGCACAGGAGAAACCAGACATCAGCTCCAGGATAAGTGCAGGGAGCAGCAACAAGTGCTAAACGTGGTCTGTTTTGACCTCATAAATCAACTCCAGCAACTGGAAGAGGCTGTGGAGCCTCACTCACAAATGTGGCTGTCAGCAGAAATTCATCTTCATCTTACATTGGTTCAAGAAGATTTTAACCTCCAGGTCCACATCAGGCCCCACATTAGCGAAGCTGAACTCGAGCAAAGCAGGCCATCACCCCAATAATTGCCCTGTCTTTCTCAGGACAGTGCTGCAAGTTACTTCCAGCAGGTCTGATGCTGTAGTAGAGCAGAACTGATAGGACGACTGGGGAACTGTTCAACCAAAGACACTCAACTACAGAATCAAAGTCACCCAGCATCAGCCCATCCCGATGCGGTACACAGATGACATATGTAATTGCCAATGGTCATCTGCTGCGCTCCAAGTCATTGTCAACTCATTCAATGAAGCAACAAGAGCATCTGCAAAACAAATCACTTCTACCAATCTACCCCCTCCAACAATAAACATCCACCATGAAGCCCCGGAAATGTTAACTTCTTGCCATGTCATGGGATTCATTCCTCAATGAAGACAAACACTGATTATGAATGTCACTGGTACACCCAATGCATCTGTACAGCCCTTTGAGTTCTGAGGAGATCCTGACTGCAAACACAGTATAGAGTTCACACTCTGCAGTGCAGCAGCGATCCCTGCCCTTCAGTATATTTCTGAGACATGGACTATTAACAGCAGGCATCTCAAACCACTGAGGGGGATACCATCCATGTTTGTGCAACATTCTCTGAGACCATTTGGATATTTGAACATGCGCCCCCATCTAAAGGGCATTAAACCCGGTAATGAGGAGTAATTACACTCAGTAAACTCCAAAGGACTACCCACATTGTTGGTTTGCCTGACACCAAACTCCCAGAACTGTTTCTCTATTGCAAGGGAATACTAATGGACGGAAGGACATATTCCATAATACTCTCCAAACCTCCTTGGAAACTGTTGCCATTCTCACTGACTGATGAGATCCTGTCCCATGATCAATGAAAATCGAGATGGAGCGTCTGGGGTGGCATTAACAAACCTCGAGTCCATAAACCAGGAGCACACAGAATGCCGGCGTGAATGACCGGGTCTCCCAAATTACCCATCACCTGCCCCACTAAACCGCACCGAACATCTCCTGCCCCATCAGTGGCAAAGTCTGGCCTCATGAAGAACCTACTGTGCGAACAAGTCCTGCCCAACCCCTAGGGACTGTCTAACAAGAGAAGAGGCTATCAGCTGTGGATTTGTAAATGTCCGTCTTTGTGTCTGTATATGTTGATGAGAGGACGTGTACATTAGTGCATCGGTGTGAGCTTGTCACTGTGGACGTTGATGGGGTGGGTGGTTGTGGGTCGTTGGGCAGACGCCAAGGCCTCGTTACCTCTTAACGACCCTCAGGGCGCCCACGTAGTTCAGTGCATTGCGTGTATTCAATGGCTCTATCAGAGTTGTCTCCGGTAACGCCTTTGATATTTACCAACCCAGGTCCCCCTTAGAAATGAAAACAGAATCGAGAAATGTGGCTGTGTAACCTCAAATCTGTGAATATTGTCACTGCTGAGATCATTGACGCTTCCTGGGAGTTATCCAACGCCAGGGTCTCCGCCGTCTAGCGCTTAATACCGAGTAAATCCATTCAAAGAAAGCCGCCACCTGGCTAAACCGTGGCGCAACCTGCAAACAGCTTTCGGCTAAATAGATATGTACCATTCCACTCCTGGAGCCGTCAGTGCACTCGGTTTCAACCGATTACTCGGAGAGGGCTATGTCCGACCCATCTCCTGGGTCACAGTTCACGCAGCTAAAGCCTCACAGAACACATTCTAGACGTCTGCAAAAGAAATGGACAACTTTACGAAAAGGAGAACGTAAGGAGAACGTTGTTTGGTGGCAATTGGACAAGTCTTTCCCAGCTGGGACATCCACGATGTGCCAAGTGGCCTCTCTCTGTAATTTATCCTTTCATGATTGTTTCGTCTTTAAATGTTGCTAACGCGAAAGATCATGCACAGACTACTCCGCCATTGCAGAGGGTACGCGCCTCGGTTCCATGTTTGGAAACTGAATTTGTAAGCAAATATCAACGATAACCCACTACCATCACACCGGCCAACTGAAATTGGTTTCAGCAGATTGGTCCTCGCCGATGACACAATCCAGCGGGGTTAGGATTTGAATTTGGCACCTTGGCCTGGGCCTTGGAAAACATCGTCTACAGTCCAACCAAGCGTTTGACGAGCCATTGAGCACGTTATACAATGAACGCGGAGTTCATTCAAAGCACAAAGTGCTGGAGGAACCGCGGTCAAGCAGCATCTGTGGAGGGAATTTGGCAGACCACCTTTCTGACGGGTCCCTTCTTCAGACTCGCTACAGATGTTACCTGACAAGCAGAGTTCCTCCCGCACTTTGTGTTTTGCCCAAGATTCCAGCATCTGCAGTTCATCGTGTCTGGCGGAGATAGTTCAGCAGTTGTAGATCCGGCTGCGTGACCGCGGTAACTGCACAGCACCGCGCCAGTTGCACTTTGCACTGGTGTCTGCCTGGAATTAGAGACGGGTCAGGAAGGGTGGTATAAGAGGGTCCTTAAATGATGCACGACATAAAATATTACAAGTATAAGGTAGAATCGCCGTTGGTAAACTTAATATGACTGGCGTGGATGTCCGGAGAACATCATTATACGATGACAAACTACGCTACTTTCTCTCGTGCTCTTTCGTTAGCTCAATGCACTTCTGCCTAAATGTTCTCTTTATATTGCTTCTCTATCCTCTAACCTCTCCCCGATGCGTTCACTGCACCTCTCCCCGCTGCACTGGCTGCTCGTTCAGAGTTGTTGCATTCTCAATACTACTGCACTATCTGCTGCAATCTCCATGTTCATGTTCGCATCTCATTGGCATCTCCGCATTGCTCCACGTCCAGCCCCGCCACCTCACTGCACACTCATCCCTGCTCCATTGTATCGGAAGAAAATAATCCAAACAGCCCTCCGAAATGCAAGGAACTGCAGATGTTGGAATCTTCAGCAAAACGCAAGAGCCCTGGAGGAACTCAGGGGGCCAGGCAGCATCCGTAGAAGAAATGGACAGATGACATTTCAATTCCGTAAGAAGAGTCTCGGCCCGAAACGTTGTCTGCCCGTTCCCATCACAGATGCTGCCTGGGCCACTGAGTTCCTCCAACATTTTGTATTCAGCCCATCGAGTTGGCGCCGGTCAACGAAGGGTTAATCCTACATTCCAGCACCCGCCCGTGAAGGGCTGAACGTCACTCCTGCAGCGCCAATGGTGATTGTCACCTGTCAGTACCCTCTCAGGGCAGATATATTCACCATTCTCTCCATACTGCTTCACCCACCACGTTCTCAGTGGAACCACAGGATGATGGTGTCATATTCATCCCATCAACTCCATGTTGACTCTGCATTAGAGCAGACCAGCTAGTCCCAGACTGTGGCCCGCTCACCGCAGTTCTGCTCATTCTTTCTTTACAGACATTTATCCAGCTCAATATGGACACTGTAACTGAACCAGACTCTGTTACTCCCATTGGCAGTACAATCCCGAACCAAACCACTTGTTGCATGGAAAGGTTTCTCCCCATGTCATTTTTGGTTCTTTTGCCAATCATCTTTGACCCTTAATTTGACCTCTCCACTAATGGGATTAGTTTCTTTCTATCTGTGGTGCCCACATACTTCACAGTTGTATTCATGATACGAACTCGTCTGTTGCATCGTGAATATTGTTTGTATTGTATCTCGAGAACCCTGCCTAACTCCATAATTAAAGTCCCTCATCCCTGGAATCAGGAAGCCCCTTCTGGACATTCTCACCTTGTGGGCGACAGCTGCCTCACAGAGCCAGTATCGTGGGTTCAATCCTGACCTTCGGTGTAACGTACAAAGCCTGCATTTGTTTCCCCCGGATTGTAGGTTAATTGCCCTTGTGCACAGGTGAAGGATGGAATCTAGGGGGATGCGGGGTAAATAAATTGGGATCTGTGTAGGATTAGTGTATCTAGGTGCTTGCTCATCAGCATGGGTCCAATGTGCCAGATAGCACGTTTCTGTGCTGTACAAATCTGTCTCTAAATCCTTCCCATATTTCTAAAGCACAGCACCCATTACTGTATTGTTGTGGATGAACCAGTTTCATAAAAATTCATCATAACTTCGCAACCCGCCCTGCTCCTTCAACAAACCATACACATGTCTTGCCCCATCATTTTTCCAGATTTCTACCCTATCCTACTACCAGTCTGCAAAAGGGTCCGAACCCAAAATGTCACTACGCATGCCCTCCAGAGATGCTGCCTGACCCGCTGAGTTACTCCAGCACATTGTTATTTTCTAAACCAGCATCTGCAGTTCCTTGTGTCTCCACACACGTGTCCACAGATGCCTGGGTTTTCATATACTTTTAACAATTGCAACCTCCACTTTGTTATCCCCTCTTCTCGTTCTTCCCATCTAAATGTAACACTTCATATTTCTCAGCATTAAGTTTCATCTGCCACATCCATCTGTTCTACCTGCCTCTTCACATCTCCCTGAAGCCTACTGCAATCCTCCTCACTGTTCCCTTTGGCCACGGGTTTTGTCTCATTTGCAAATTTGTAAATAGTAACAAAATCTTTATGATACATTAAAAAAATACACAACCCTTTTACCAACCTCTGGAGAAACAGCGTCAAATGGGACTAGCTTAGATTTTGTACAGCACAGACGAGTTGGGCCGAAGAGCCTGATCCCTGCTGTATGATTCTGAGAACCCAAGTGTACATTTCCTCCCAGTCCAAAAAGCATACGTTCACTGCTCATGTGTGCTTCGTGCCACAGAGTCAATTCTCCATCCATGCTGCGACTGTCCTTTTCATTCTATGAACTTTAATTTTGATGACGAGTTCATTGTGTGGCACTTTATTAACATCCAAACACCAGCCCAACTACACTTCCCCCATCTATTCTCTCCGTTACTTCAACAAAAAAATCTCCATTAAGTTAATTCAACTTGATTTGCCTAAACACATCCTTGCGAGATTACTTTATCAATCCACACTTACTTGAGTGGTGGCAAATTATATCCCTAATTGTTGTTTCCAGAACATTATTCACCACCAAGGTTAAACAGACTGGTCAATTGGTGCTGTTTTATTTTTCGCCAGGGGGTAATATTGGCAATATTCTAGTGCTCAGTCATCATCCCTGACATGTAGGTGTTTGGAACATTATGGCCATATTCAGCTCAGCTTAGAACTTTTAAAAATCAGCCCAGAATGAAGAGTTTGCGTTCATTATTGTAGATAATGCTGGAACCGGCAGCTTGTGAGGCAGCAATGTGGCAGGGCAGACCTTCTCATTGGTGTCTTATTCCCAAACTATGTGCAGCATGCTCCTCCCACATTGCTGCACCCACAACTCCCACTCCACTGCAGTAGCTGTGAGGAGGGAGTGCTGCACTTGGGAAGAAAGAGTGGTGTGGAGAATGAAGTGCAATGGTACTGGGACAGCATTGACTGCAGGATTATGATGGGAGCGGCAAGTGGTACAGTGTGAGGATGTTGTGAGTGCAGCACTGTTATGTAACATTCTCAGTCCCAGTGCAAGCACTCATTCTGAACTGTTCACTCCTGCAGCATTCACAACTCACAGTACTGTTACACTCATCCATCCATCAGCTCCGTGGTTCTGGGTACTTTCTCACACCTGCTACTCACCTCGCTCCCTCAACACTGTTGCATCTTCAAAGCTTTCTACTCATTGCTCCCTCATCACTGAGACCCAGATCTCAGGACAGTCTGCCCCCTCAACACTGCTACCTCGACTTTCAGAAAGCCTTCGACAAGGTCCCACATAGGAGATTAGTGGGCAAAATTAGGGCACATGGTATTGGGGGTAGGGTACTGACATGGATAGAAAATTGGTTGACAGACAGAAAGCAAAGAGTGGGGATAAATGGGGCCCTTTCGGAATGGCAGGCAGTGACCAGTGGGGTACCGCAAGGTTCGGTGCTGGGACCCCAGCTATTTACGATATACATTAATGACTTAGACGAAGGGATTAAAAGTACCATTAGCAAATTTGCAGATGATACTAAGTTGGGGGGTAGTGTGAATTGTGAGGAAAATGCAATAAGGCTGCAGGGTGACTTGGACAGGTTGTGTGAGTGGGCGGATACATGGCAGATGCAGTTTAATGTAGATAAGTGTGAGGTTATTCACTTTGGAAGTAAGAATAGAAAGGCAGATTATTATCTGAATGGTGTCAAGTTAGGAGGAGGGGGAGTTCAACGAGATCTGGGTGTCCTAGTGCATCAGTCAATGAAAGGAAGCATGCAAGTACAGCAGGCAGTGAAGAAAGCCAATGGAATGTTGGCCTTCATAACAAGAGGAGTTGAGTATAGGAGCAAAGAGGTCCTTCTACAGTTGTACCGGGCCCTGGTGAGACCGCACCTGGAGTAGTGTGTGCAGTTTTGGTCTCCAAATTTGAGGAAGGATATTCTTGCTATGGAGGGCGTGCAGCGTAGGTTCACTAGGTTAATTCCCGGAATGGCGGGACTGTCGTATGTTGAAAGGCTGGAGCGATTGGGCTTGTATACACTGGAATTTAGAAGGATGAGGGGGGATCTTATTGAAACATATAAGATAATTAGGGGATTGGACACATTAGAGGCAGGAAACATGTTCCCAATGTTGGGGGAGTCCAGAATAAGGGGCCACAGTTTAAGAATAAGGGGTAGGCCATTTAGAACGGAGATGAGGAAGAACTTTTTTAGTCAGAGAGTGGTGAAGGTGTGGAATTCTCTGCCTCAGAAGGCAGTGGAGGCCAGTTCGTTGGATGCTTTCAAAAGAGAGCTGGATAGAGCTCTTAAGGATAGCGGAGTGAGGGGGTATGGGGAGAAGGCAGGAACGGGGTACTGATTGAGAGTGATCAGCCATGATCGCATTGAATGGCGGTGCTGGCTCGAAGGGCTGAATGGCCTACTCCTGCACCTATTGTCTATTCCTCTATTCCTCTATTCCAATTCTTTGCAATATTACTTCTGCGTTTATTCTGCTGCGGCCACAATTCACTCAGTATTTCATCCCTTGCTGCTCCATCCAAGTGTTGCAGTTACTCAGTACTTGCTCAGTACTGCTGACATTCACTGCTGCACCAATTCCCCAATATACTATGTTGCTTTCGCACAGCTAAACCTGCTCCTACTTCAATGCTTCCGCACTTGCCACTCCCTCAGTATTGTTGCACTCCCCATTAACTCAATTGCCAAAGACCACCCCACTGGAGACTCAAGACTCCATCAACACTGCTGCACCTAACTCCTTCAACACTCCTCCTTCGGTGGCAGTGTCTTGGGATTCTTCTTTTCAAGGAGGCTTTGAACACGTTCCTTGAATCTCCTCCTCTGTCCACCTGGACATCTCTATCTGTGAGAGGGCAAGGAACAGACTGCCTGTGTTGGGAGTCTAGTTCTGGGTGTGCAAGCAATATGTAACTGTGGTCTGAGGACTGGGCGTGATCTGGGAGAGGGCCACTTCGCTTAACAGTGAATTTGGAGAATTTTCCAGCATTGTTTGAGTGCATAGTCTACTGCAGGTAGGGTTGATTTTGGAAACCTGTAAAAGGTCAGGTTTGTGTTTCATAATGCAACAATTCAGGCAAATGGAGTCTTTGTGACCACATTCAAGGTTATGTGCTGCCACAACCATAACATCTCGCACAAGAATTCAAGAAAACAGGAGCAGGAGTCGGCTTGTCAGACCTGCCCCTCCATTGAATACAATCGTGCCTGTCTGCCCTTGGCCTCATCTCCTTTTCTGTGCCAGTTCCATGCCAGTTCCACATCGGCCTTGTTTCTTTGATGCTTCAAAACAATTATCTATTTACCTTCTCCTTACACAACTCCAATAATCTCCACAAACCTCTGGGGCACCGAATCCCAGATATTCGCCAGCCCCCTGCAAGAGGTTCATGCACGCCTCCGTTTTCAGAGAGCAGCCTTAGTTTAGTTTAATTTAGCTTCGTTGATTATCACGTGTACTGAGGTACATTATAACGATGTTTCCCTCCTTGCTCAAGACCTTCTCATTTGCAGAAATATCTCAACATTCATCCACCCTAAGTTATTTCGATAAGGTCACCCTTCCTTTATTTCAAACTCCAAGGAAGGATCCGACTAATTTAGTCCAGCAGTGTGCAGGAATCAAACTTTGTCGGAGTGAATCTGATTTGGGATTGGGTCTATTATTGTCACGTGTACAATGAAAAGCTTTGTTTTGCCTGCGATCCAATCAAACCAGTCAATACTGTACATAAATGCAATCAAGCTGAGTATGTGAACTGAGATCGGGGAACAGCCTCAAATCTAAAATGGGAGAGATTTCACGAACGAAAATAAAGGGAAGTTTTCAGAAACTAACGCGTGGATGTCCCGGGTCGGGAGTGGTCTTTGTTTATCACTTGCTCCTTAATTAATAACGAGCAGGTGACTCGCTGTGGTCTCTCCGCGGGCGAGAAGTTTCCCAATCAATTGGTGGTTCGCCCTCGGCAGCGGAGCGCACGGACTTGTTCTCTGAAACAGGCAGAGTGCAAAACACAGAAACAAGGAACCGCCGATGTGGGTGAATATCATCATCATATCATCATATCATATATCTACAGCCGGAAACAGGCCTTTTCGGCCCACCAAGTCCGTGCCGCCCAGTGATCCCCGTACATTAACACTATCCTACACCCACTAGGGACAATTTTTACATTTACCCAGCCAATTAACCTACATACCTGTACGTCTTTGGAGTGTGGGAGGAAACCGAAGATCTCGGAGAAAACCCACGCAGGTCACGGGGAGAACGTACAAACTCCTTACAGTGCAGCACCCGTAGTCAGGATCGAACCTGAGTCTCCGGCGCTGCATTCGCTGTAAAGCAGCAACTCTACCGCTGCGCTACCGTGCCGTGTAGAGAATGGAGAACGGTAGACATGTTCTATGGTATATTTAGACAAGATAAAGGAAGGATGTACACGGAATTTATATTAAAAAATAGAAAATACTGGCGGGAAACCCTAGCAGGTCAAGCAGCATCTGTGGAAAGAAAAAAAAAGGATTTTAGGTCAAAAAACTCACGTAGGAAAGTAAACTATATATTAGTCTTGTGTGGGGAATATTTGGTGGTAAAGGTGACACTTTCCACTGTGGTTCTGTGGTGGCTGAGTCAGGATCCACAGAATAACAGACTTGGGGCAGGAGAACGTGATGGGCAGGTGGGTGGGATCTGTGGGTTGTTTGCATTTCGCACATAGTAACTGTGTACTGGAGAGATTCAGAAATCTCACTGCATTCCTGGATGGTTAAGAACTGGAAGCCTCCTGTGCCTGTTCTGCCATTCAATATGATCGCGCTAGAACCATTAGTTCTGCACCACTTTCTTGCACTAACCCCACATCCCCGAGTCCCTTCGAATACAAAACAATATCATTCTCTGTCTCGACTGTACTCCGCAACTGAGGTCCACGGGGCCTTGGGTCGAGAACTCCAAAGATTCATTAAGAAATATTCACATCTCGGTCCTGAATAGCTGAGCTCTTACTTTATGGTTTTGATTTTTTTGGTCTGGACACTCCGGCCAAGCGCATCGTCCCTGCACCTACACTGTCAAGCCCAATAACAATCTAGTAGGAATATAAAGACACCAAGTGCTGGAGTAACTCAGCGGATCAGGCAGCATCTCTAGAGAACATAGATGGGTGATATTTCGCATCGTGACCCTTTTTCGGACCTATGTTCTCCAGAGATGCTGCCTGAATTCCTCCAGCACTGTCTTCTTTTTTTTTAAAGTACAAAATAGATCGGATTTGTGGCAGTCGGTAAAGTTGTCACAAGGTGTTCATCTTAAGGCATTGCAACAGATGAAATGTGTCCGAGGAAGCAAGGAGTGTGAGACTGAGCCCCGGTAACAGATACCGCTGTCTCTGTTCACGGAGACTTGTCCAATAACCTGATTTACTCTCCGCCAAACACACATACGCCTCCGAACCGTTTCCCAGCCGTCGCGAGTAGCTGCAGGAAACACGCCCTCCTGTGAGGTGCGAGTGAGCTCAAGTCAGCGCCGGCTCCCCGGGCTCTTGAGCGGAGCTGTTTGGGTCGGGATGATAGTCGGCTGCGGGAACAAGGGGAGTCTCCTGCGGTCCCCCTCTGTTCGCCTCCACTCCACCGCGGGCCGGCGTAAACCACTGGGTGTCTGAATGGCTTTAATAAGCAGGGTCAGGGTTCCTCTCCCCCATCACCTGTATCCACCTATCACTTGCCAGGCTTTGTCCCACTCCCCATCTATTTTTCCAGCTTCATCAGTCCGAAAAAGGGTCGCCTGCCCATTCCCTCTCCAGACGCTGCCTGACCCGCTGAGTTCCTCCAACTCTTTATGTTTTGCTCAAGATTCCAACATCCGCAGTTCCCTGTGTTTCCTTGGTTCCTGACTCCGTGCCCCCCGCCGCCACCTCACCAGTCCCATTTGTAAAGGTCTGCACCGTCTCCGCTGGCGGTTCTCCGCCTCTGTGGACAGGGTCCGGCACACCAAAAGTTGGCACTGATTCAGGAAGTGAGCTGATCGCTTGACCCAGATTAGAGGAACTCGTTTTAAACAAAGCGGTTCCATCCCCATTGACCATCTGAAGGGTTTAACAGACGGATACACATTACCGCTTCCACACGGTCTGCACACTGCAGGGAGCATGCCGCTTCTAAAAGCTATGGGAACTTTTCAGGTGATGGATAATGCAGGGAATATCCCAGTTGCAGGTACTCCAGTCACCACCTCGGCTCAATTTATTCTTAAGCATTGGGACTCTACCAGTTCTACACACCGCACGGTCTTGAAGCAAGGACTACTTCAGCACTACAGAGTAGCGACCTGCGCATCTCGTATAATGTCAGGTAGAATGTCATTTATATAAAGGAGAGGGGGCATACATCTCCATATTGTTGAGAGACAATGCCCGCTACTGCGGGAAACGCAACATTGTCGTGTAAGCAAAACTCAAAGTGCTGGAGGAACTCAGCGGGTCAGGCAGCATCGGTGGACGGAATGGACAGGCGACGTTTCTGGTCTTTACTCTTCTTCAGACTGATGGAATAGGGTGGAGAAAGCTACAAAAGAGAGAGGGAGCCGGACAGAGTTTGGCAAGTCATAGTTGGATTCACGTGAGGAGGGGATAATTGACTGATGAGTGGAATAAGAGACAAAGACTACAGAGCAAAATATGATAAAAGGGTGTCAGATATGGAGAGAAGATGAGGGGTGAAATGTAAAGGCAGAGGGAGGGATATGGGTGGAACGGTCCAGGGGAGGGAGAGAGATGAAAGGAAATATGTGACTTGGCAATGGGAGGGTTACTGGGATGGTGGGAAAGATGTTTGCGCACTGGTGTGGGGGTGGAGGGGAGTGAGGAACAGGGGAAAGAGAGGGGTGTCATGGGGTTGTTACTTGAAATTGGAGAATTCAATGTTCATACCATTGGGTCGTAAGCTACCTAAACAGAATATGAGTGAGGCCACAGTTTGCGTGTGGCCTCACTCTGGCAGCGGAGGAGGCCAGTGTGGGATTGGGAAGGGGAGTTAAGATGGTTTGCAAACAGGAGAGCCAGTAAGCCTTGACAGACAAAGTGCAAGTGTTCAACGAATCAGTCGCCTAGTCTACAGTTGGTCTTGCCAATGTAAAGGCCACATTGGAAGCACTGAATGCATTAGACAAGGTTGGAGGAGGTGCACGTGGACCTACGTCACACCTGGAAGTGATGCTGGGGCCCCTGGATGGAAGTGGGAGAGGAGGTGTAGGGGCAGGTGTTGAGGAAACTACATGGAGAAGGGTGTCTGTTGGGTGGGAAGGGATGAGCGAACTAAGGAGTTATAAAGAGAGTGGTCTCTACAGCAAAACAGAAAAGGGTGGGGCAGGGACTGTTGGTGGGATCACGTTGAATTTGGCAGAAATGTTGGAGAATTATGTTCTATGCATTGGAGGGACTATACCTGACTGATATCCGGATGACTATATATCCATGTGGCAGAGGATATATACCCTTCCTGGGTACCGTAGTGTACGAATTGCGCCCTATTCCGTAAAATAGACATAACATACCATTACAATGGTGGTGAGAAGCAGCACCTGTCCTACGGTGGATGGACCATACCTGCTTCATAAACAGAGAGAACACATGTGTTGTCTATAATGAAGGCACTGTACCAATTCATGGAGGAACTGCACCCATTTCATAATCCCATTTCTAAACATTCCAGGTCCTATTGGGTCCTTTGGTTAATTCTGGACTTTGTACAGATTTTGCCAGATGTATGAACTATTTGAGCAGCATGTTCTCAGTTATACACACTATGTGGACTGGTATTTTGTACAGTCCAGAACCTATCCAGCTCTCCAGACTGAATTAACTCAGTGCTGTACACTGTTGCACACTCTACCAGGGCAATCTCAATCTGGATCGTTCAGGGAGAGATGAATTGAGATTATCCCAGTTTTATATCCCCAACTCATTTTGCAAATGTGGAGATAACTATTTAATGAAATGTAGCAACTAACCTAGTGCTATTTACTGTAGGCACTATTGCAGTTTACATACAGTTTTATAATCTGTGTGGTCTTTTTATTCCAGTATGGGAACTCTTCCGTTCTTACATACATTGAAATCTATCCCAGCTGTACATGCTGTGAGATTCAGAGTTATTTATACTTCAGGGGCTTCTCCTGATCTATACAGTTCAAAATGTCGCAGCAATAATCGCAGTACAATATATTACAGGGACAAGCCTACTTCTACATCTGCCTGGGATACCATATCTCAGGGATGTGTAACTTCCACACACTCAATGAACGATCCCAATTCTACAAACTGAAGGAATATTAGTTTCATTCACTGAATTCAACCACAGTAATGCAGAGAATGGTGATAATTCCAGTTCTCAGGACGAGTGAAACATATTCTATTACATAGGAACAATCCCACTTTTATAAACTGTGGGAATCATTGCAGTTTTCTGAACCTTTATACATGTTCACATTCTCACACAATTTTCGAACTTTCCTGGTCTTGCACTCTGTATGAACCGTTTAGTTCCATACACAGAGGGCTCTGCTAAACCTCTAAACGTGCAGGTCAGAATAGCATTAGGACTACCTCAGATCCGTATGCTACAGGGACAATCTCTGCTAAATATTCTGCAGGAACTCCGCAGTTCCACATCCTGCAGCATCTATTCGAGATCTAGACATTGTGCTCCAGGTGTAGGAATGTCCCAGTTCTACGCTCTATGAGAACATCCAATATACAAAAGCTAAGACAGCTTTACACATTGTAGAAAATATCTGTGTACTGTAATAGATCCAGAGTTCAATTCATAACAGGGACAATCAAAGCACACAAACAAGGGAACATTGAAGGAGACCGATTACCCCTCAAGCTAGTTCCTTAGTCAGATCACAGCTAATTAGTGTCTTAACTCTACATATCCATCTTATTTCTTAATGCCTTCTATTAACAAAAAAACATTTCAATCCCAGATTTAAAATTGGCAATTGACCCAGCATTGACTATCATTTGTACAAGAGATGTCTAATCTTCTACCTCAATCTGCATTTAGAAGTATTTCCTAGCTTCAAACCTCAAAGGCTTGGCCCCATTATTTCGACAATGTTCCCAGTCACACACTCCCCAAATTAGTTTCTATCAGTCTATGCTTATGCTCAATCGAAACCACTCTGATCACCACTAAACTTACTAAATTGAAGGAAAGAGTATATCGTTTCTATAGTTTCTCGTGCTAACTGAACCCTAGAGTACAGGTATAGTTTTACAAATTCAGGGTGCACACTTGCCAAGGCCAATAAATCCTCCTGAAGCAATCTGTTAATGAATAGATGCTGGAACTTTGAAATAACTACAGGTCGTGCCATTGACCAACGTTCACCAGATCTGATCTTACCAGAACAGTGCGTATGAGTGGCAGATCTTCCACCCCCACCACTTCCCGTTCTCCCGTCATTAATTTAAAAAAGCCACAATTCATTCGTGATTCATTTGTTAACATCCTTAATATATTTAGTGTAAGAAAATAACTGCAGATGCTGGTACAAATCGAAGGTATTTATTTCACAAAATGCTGCAGTAACTCAGCAGGTCAGGCAGCATCTCAGGAGAGAAGGAATGGGTGATGTTTTGGGTCGCGACCCTTCAGACTTAATATATTTATGTACTTGGACCCCTAATTTTTTGCAACTCCACTGCTTTTTAATGACTCTGCAGTTCCAAACAAGGGATGACTCTCGTTTTATACACAGTAAGAACAATGCCAGCAATATACATTGCAAAAAATATCTAAGTCTATTGGTTTTAAAGTTATCCTAATTCTATATCTAATTTCCGAGTTCTATACACTGTTTTTTTATTGTATCAGAGTTTGATGTACTTCTTATCCCATTCTTTAGATACTCGAACAGAATGAGATACTCAGTTCTGTATACTATAAGAACCATTTCTTTTTTATGTTAATTGGGAACTATATCCATTCTGTACCTTGTAAGGATTGTTCCATTTCTACATAATTTTGGGAATATCTCACTTTTAAAAATGTGAGAATATCAGAGTTCCTTACGTCAAAGGAACCAGTCCCACACATCTACCCAATTGTGGACATTGGATTTTGTCTCTGGAACTGGTGTATGACAATGCTGAGAACTATATTCTGCCATCTGTATCTTCCTTCCCCTTTGCTCTACCTATTGCAGTTGTGTTTGGCTTGAGTGTATTTATGTATAGTATTATCTGATCAGCCAGGATAGCGTGCAAAACAAAGGTTTTCACTGTACCTCGATACACGTGACAATTCCAAACCTGAACTAAAGCTTCCACAAAATAAATGGCGTATCTCAGTTCGACAGACTCCAGAATCATTACTAGTCAACCAATTCTTTGTCCACTCTTTGTGGAAGAATCCAGTTAGTTCCACCCCTCTGCTCTATCTCTTACATTTTTTCATTTCTTTTTGCCTAATAATTTCCGTTTGATCATGGATTATTTGCACTGGCTTTCAAGGCTGTGAATTGTACCTTATATCCACGTTTTGTGCAAAACAGTTCTTCCACACATTGCTCCCCACCCAGTATTGTTTACTCATATTAATGTTGTTATATTAACTCGTATTGTTTACTCATAACTTGTCCCGAGTCCTTATGCCATCTGTTAATGGGGACAACTTCTCTCTGGTTACAATTTCTAAATCCGCTACAATTTGGTGCACCTCTGAACATTTTCTGCTAAGGTTTTTTTTGCATAGACAATCCCAGATTCTAACTTTGTGGTGGAAATCCCACTTTGTTGGAAATATTCTGACTAATCTTTATTAACATCATCTCTGGAGTTTTTCTAAAATGCGATAACCAAATTTGAGTGCAACACTTTAGCTGTGGCCCAATGAGAGTTTTATAAATAATTCAATATAATCTCTATTTTAAATGTGTTTATGAAGTCCAAGCTCCTGTATGTTTCATCTAGCCCAGCAAGTCTGATCTTCTTATCAACTTCTTTAGTTTGGAGTAATACTGCTTAAGTCAATGTCACACACTTATTTATTACAAACGACCATTTGGATCATTAAATTAATGTCGTCTCCTAACAGAAAAAACTCTCGTCCAATTCCCCATTGTCTTATTTTCTCATCGCATTGCATGTTATTGCTGCCCATCAGTTTCCCACTTTTTGAAAATGTATTTTACCATTTACTTGCATATTGGGGAGAGAATTTACAGTGGTACCCAATGTCAACATTGAATCTGTGTCACTGGAGCTGTGAGTTAGCTGCATTATCCACTGTTCTATGTTTGGTCTATGTTCTTCCTGCGGAAGTACATCACCTCTCTTTGTCGTGCCAGTTTAGCCACGATCTTTTGCAGTGTATTACTGTCATGCAAATTCTGAAATGTTACCTCATCCTAGTCTTTACTTTAGATTGAAACAAAAGCATTTGTCCTGGCACTGATCCCCAGGGAATAGCACATCGATCATCTTCATTTCAGAAGATCAACTGTTCACCATGATACTTAACTTTTGTGGCAATGCCAATTTCATATTCATGCAGCCACTGATCCTGGGGTCACAGGTGTCATTTCCCAAACCAGCCTTTGTGTGCATTTTCTCAAACAAAATGATAATTACTACATGTCCTGAACCAACCTTGTCCATTACCTCTTCAAAACCTTCTTCAGTCAAACGTTATTAACCAATCTCCTTTATTAACTCAAAAGTCTCCAAGCGCCTATTAATTTTTCCTGATTATTGACGTTAAAAGCTTTTGCAAGGCCCAGGGTTAAATGGACCAGCCTGTTGTTGCCAGACATGTCCTATGGGCACCATTCCAGGCTACACATTATCCCCACATCTTACTCTGCATGAACTATTTCAATTGAGTGCAGCAAATGGCCTATACTAGATGCAGATATTTCAGGGGCTGTTGCCCCTAATGTTGGACGAAAGCCACAGTGAATGAGAAAGTGGGATAACTTAGAACTAGGTGAACGAGTGATCGATGGTGGGCCGAAATGGCGTGGACTGCTGTATCTCTAAATTAAACAAGCACCGTTCCTATTTCACTGTTCAAATAAATGATAGCCACTGCGGGAAGCGATGGGACTGCCCCTTTAAGGGTCTCAGTAGTTCACAGGCACCAGAGCTATTGGCTTTTTGTTTTGTCCGGCGGATTTAGAAATACAAACATCTCGGAGAGATGTAACGAAACACGGAGGGTTGGATATAATCAATGGTATCCTGAATGAGGGGAATAGCAAGCCCATGTGTCATGGAGTGTGCAGCGGCCGGTACCTAATCCCCCTTTCATTTTAGCCGCCAGATGCCAAGAATCTTTATCTATTCCTCATCCCATCAGGCGACTGATTATCTAACAAAAGCTGGTGATTGTACAAAGGAGAAAGCGGCGAGGGCTGGCCGGAGTAAAAGCTGAGACACATGCATCATTCACTCGGCAAATCCCGCAGACTTGGTCTAATGCTTATACATAACTGGTTACCGATATGGATATCTGGCGAAGTGATGCCGCTCCCGTTAGTTAGACCCAGGCAAAATGCGAAAGATGTTTGAGCCTTGGTTGCAGGAGATTAGTAAGCGGGGCAGAAGCCCCACCGCTTCGGTCCAAATCAAATCATCTGAAAGTTCTAGGAATCTGGAAAAAAAAGCAGAAAACACAAAGAACTCGGTCAAACTGATCATTTGGCAGAGATGCTGCCCGATCCATTGAGTCACTCGAGCATAGATTGTAGACACAAGGAATTGCAGATGCTGGTTTATAAACAAGACACAAAGTGCTGGAGTAACTCGGCTTCTTCAGCACAACCGTGCTCGCCCCATTCCTCACTCTCCGTGCCGTTCTCTCTCTCTCTCTCTCTCTCTCTCTCTGTTTCTAAACCTATGTCTCCCGCACAAAAATGGAACCATCCGCTATTAAGGTTATCACCGATTCCAAACCTTTGTTAGAAACCCATTCAATTAAAATAATCTACGGCCGAGAACAATTTGCAGATTAGCTTTCTCCGGTGGGAGGGTTGGAGTGACTCCCGATGGAGTTTCGGTTTGATAACAATGCAACATTACAACTGCCCAAACTTGGAAATGGGTGATGATTCTCGTCACCTCGGTCAATATATTTACATTGCCCAACAGAGAAAACTAGAGGTGAACACCATTATTATGAGGAGACTCGCTGGAGAGGGAGATTGATGTCCCATATGGAGTGGAAGCGGCGATAAACGCCAATTAATCCAAAGTTGTTTTATCTGTGCTGTGTAGACGAATAATTGAGAGGTTTAGAGGGAGCAAAGTGCAAAGTGCTGGAGGAACTCAGCGGGTCAGGCAGCATCTGTGGAGAGAATGAATGGACAGACGACGTTTCGGCTCAGGATCCTTCATCAGTCTAAACGTCACCTGTGCATTCCCTCCCCCGTCTGACTCGCTGGGTTCCTCCAGCACTTTGGGGTTTACTCATGCTTCCACTTTCAACAGTTAATCGTGTCTCAATTTAATGGGGAGCTGGTTCTGATTCAGATATCGAGGAGAAAGGACTCGTTGAGAGATCTGGGGATGGGGTCGGCGGACTGGTGTGGAATATATATAATCCAACCTGTTGAACCAGGGGCTGTGCTGAGAATTTGTACAATTTCCAAGTGGACCCTTTGCCCTTTAATCAACCAGTCCACCCGCGGCTTACTTTGAACTGATCAACACTCCCTCCCGGGTTCACGGCATTTACGCTAAATTGAACTGGGAGAGGATTAGACCAAGCAGTCCGGGTGCCGCCTGGGATAATGCCAGAGGTTGTTGCAGCACTGTCGGAAACGACCATCTCCCACTCTTGACCCACTCGACATCTTCACTTTATTAGCATATTCCTCTCTAGAATGTTTGTCTAGTAATTATTGGAAGCGCAATCAACCGGCAGAATTGCCCCATCCTCAACCCCTCCCGTACCCAGGTAAGGCCCTCCTTGCCTGACGAGGAACCCCTGTGTTGTTTTGGCCTGGTTGCAACTCAAGAAGTGGGTGAAGGCACTGTGACACGAAAAGTACAGGGAAAAGCTTCGTTATGCATGCTATCCAATCGGATGATATAATAGCGCACTTAAATACAACCTAGCCAAACTCGTGTACAGTAGATGGAGCAAAGGGGAAGGCAAAGAGTCGAAAATATAGTTCTCGGCAATGCAAAGCACAATTTGCTGAGACAAAGTCCAATGTCCGCAATGGGCTGAAGGTGTCAGTCTGGTTCTTTTGACATACTATAATTCTGATATTCTCACATTTTTAAAAATCCCTAAATTGTGTAGAACTGGGACGTCCTTACATGATACAGATTGGATAGTTCCCACTGAATATTGAAAAAGAAATGGTCCTTATAGTATACAGAACTGATTATCCCTTTCATGCTAAAGAATGGGATAAGTACATCGAACTCTGAAACCATTTTTTTTAAAGTGTATAGAACTTGGAAAGGATATATAGAATTAGGATATCTTTAAAACCAATCGACTTAGATAGTCATTCATGCTAAAGAATGGGATAAGAAGTACATAGAACTCTGAAACTATTTAAAAATGTATAGGAAGGGACTGCAGATGCTGGTTTAAACCGAAGGTAGACACAAAAAGCTGAGTGAGTTACTACAACTTTTTGTGTCTAAAACAATGTATAGTTCTCATCATTGTAGCGCATCAGTTCCAGAGACAAAGTCCAATGTCGGCAAAATCAGATTTACAAATTCCCTTTCTCACTGTGGTGGAAATCTGTTGCCCGTTTGAGAGAAGAATGTTGAAAGTTCTGTGAAGTGCTGTGTGTTTTCCCAGTTAACTTGGCCTTCTTCGGCTGGATTGGCATTGCTGCTGCATAGTCGGCCGGCTCCGCGGGGATTTGGCGGCGGCTCCTCGGGGTTTGAACCCGGTTGGATGTAACTCCACTTATTTGCACTTGCTCTATAATTTCTCTGCCTTTGGGGAGTCGCACCTGGATAACATGCTCCTGGTGCCGGCAGTGTATAATCAGCCTTTAATTAAACAGTGACTGCGGGGGAGGGCGAGACTGGGGAGGGGTCGCAGAGGGAAGCGTGGCGTGGCGGTGACCAATGCTCCTGTAAGGCACGGCCTGGTTTTGCATAATGGACCTGTAAAAGGAACCAGTGGCAGCTCTTTGTTCAGTCTGTCATGATTATATTTAAAAGGAAGGTTGACAGAAGCTGATTTTACATGAAATTACCAAAAAGGTATTTCCAAAAGCACCGGCCCTAATGTTAAGTGTGCAGGTGTCGAGGAGTCCCGGCTACAGATGAACATGTAAAAAAAGACACAAAGTGCTGGAGTAACTCAGCGGGTCAGGCAGCATCTGGGGAGGGAATGGACAGGCGATGTTTCAGGTCGGGACCATCTTCAGATTAAAAAAGATACAAAGTGCTGGAGTAAATCAGCAGGTCAGGCACTCCAACACTTTGTGTCTATTTTTTATCACCCGGCATCTGCAGTTGCTTGTGTCTCCAGATGAACATGTCAGCCTGACAGTGGGGATGGGTTAGCACAGACACGGAGAATAGACATCCCTCCCCTGTCATCGTGCACAGGTCACTTCTCAGTCATCGTGTCCTTCAGCGGGGTTGGTCGAGTTGCATCAGCTTCAGGTAGACTGCCAATTAGTCCTTGAGGCGAGCAGTGATCAGTTCAAAGGCCACATCAGCTTCAGAAAAGTGCTTATCTTTCACTCTGTCTCTTATCTATTCTCACAGAGCACAGTGCTTAGCTATGCCAAGTTTGGAGAGTTGATTATAAATCAGTCTCAGGTAGGCTATAAAACAGGAGCAGATAAATCAGAGAGATATAGATACAAGGAACTGCAGATGCTGGTTTTCAAAACAGTGCTGGAGTAACTCAGTAGGTCAGGCAGCATCTCTGGAGGACATGGATAGGTGACCTTTTGGCTTGGGACTCTTCTTCAGATTGATTGAGGGGGGGGGGGAGAATGGAAGAGAGGTGGGGACAGAACAAGCCTGGCAAGTGATAGGTGGAAAAGATGCTGCAGTAGCTCAGCGGGTCAGGCAGCATCTCTGGAGAAAAGGGATAGGTGACTTTTCGGTTTCGAGACCCTTCTTCAGACTGAGAATCAGGGGAGAGGGAAACTAGCGGTATAAAAAAGTACAAAGAACAAATGAATGAAAGAGATAAGAAAAAATCTCGACCCGAAACATCATCTCTTCCTTCTATCCAGAAATGTTGCCTGACTCGCTGAGTAGCTCTAGCATTTTGCGTATGTCTTTGGTGTTAACCAGCATCTGCGCTTCCTTCCTACACACTGATAGGTGGATACAGGTGAGGGGGGGGGGGGTGTGGATTCATTGGCAGATGGTAGGACAAAGGCCAGAGATGTAAAGACAAAAAGTGTGAGATAAGGCAATAAGGATAAATCAGGCTACATTTAATATAAAGGCTCCTCAATCTGCACATCATGCAGGAGAGAAATGTCAAGGGGTTATGTCATACATAGTGCACAATATTTAAATTTTGTTCCATTGAAAATCATGACCTTTATGAGAAGATGTATCTTAGACCAGATGGTGGTGTGTGAGATGGCGGGGGGGGGGGAGGGGGGGGATAAAGGCCGGGTATAGGACACAGTGTGAGAGTTCCTTCTGGGAAGGTGTAAGCTCGATATGGGCTACAGGTGAGCCGAGGATACAGTAAACCTGTCAGAAACACTTGTCTCTAGCAGTGAGCATAATACATGGCCAAAACAGTTTCAGACACAGATGGGATTATAGACAGATTAACATGGCTGTAAAAAGCATCAATGCATATTACCTAATAATAGGGTCAGGAACACATACAATCAGAAGCACCATTCAGCATACAAAGCAGAGTGCAACTGCATGTACAATCAAAATACCACAGCTTGGAGTTAATAGAATAGCAATGAATGTAGAATATTAGCATGTAAACAACACACTCATTTTAGTTTGACAGAAATGGGAGCAAACTATCACTTGTAGTGGACCAGGTTCCAGGAGACAACCATTAGGATATATTGGAAAGTATGAGTTAGCTACCAGGTTTTACCTGTGATTCCTCAGTCTTAGAAATCCTGTGAACTGGATTTGATTCACCATGAGGGGCTAACGTGGAACACTTCAGTGCTGATACTTCTCAGGATGACCACTGATAATCCAACGGATTAAGAATGGAAAATGTGTAGAATTTATAATGAAAGAAAGAAACCAGGGCAGTAAGGAGAGTGCTGATTGCCATAGTCACTGCTTGATTGCATTTAACATTATATAATTTCAAGAAAGCCAACACTATTTAAGTGAATTGGGATATTAATAACATATTCTGTTGACTGTAATATACTGAGAATTGCAACTGCATGATGTCCATTGCAGATGGAAGCGATGTTGGCCTGTAAATTTTAAATACATATTTATTGCTCATCACTGCAATTCTCTATCTTTCTCAATCGCTTCCTCCTTCCTTCACCTTTCATTCATCAACAATCCTGCAGGTTAAACTATGCATTCATTCTTCTTTCCCACAATTTATTTTCTTTTTTGTAACCTACAATGTGATATTCCTGATCACCTTGAATTCCACTTGCTATCGTCTTTCAGTGTGTTTTGATGTATTTTATAAAATGGGTGTGGTGACCAAGTTGGCCCATAAATATTTATAAGAAAAAAGAGAAGAATTCAGATTCAATAAAAAGAGAGAAGCAGATTTTTTTAATAGTTTAGTTTAATTTATGGATGAAAGGTAGGAAGTATTTTATCAGATGGCAGGGATGGAGGGATACAGATCACCTCCAGGCAGATGTGCAGTTTAAATGGCATTATGGTCAGAACCAGCATTGTGGGCTCTCGGGCCTGTTCCTGCAATGCACTGTTCTACGAGTCTGGAAGTAGGCTTCACCTATGTTGTTATAGGCTGCATACATTTCTCATTAATATCCACAACGGATTTCATTACCTGAAAATATCCAGCAGCTGGGTCTGACTGACCACCCTGTGGTGAATGCCCCAACATTATGGGCTGGTCAGTGTAGCAGAGGGTCAGAACCCTAGGCTGCTCCTTCTGGAGGAGCTCCACTCACCTGGAACTCTGGTCCACTCCTGCCCACCAACTGGATTGGGGTACTGGCCCACGCCTATGTACTGAGTGGCCTGGGCTCTGATAATGGGAATCTTACCCTTACACTTTGCATTAAAATTGTTTTGAAATTGCAATGAAACTCTGAAAGGCCTGGAGTAATGATATCAGTTTGTAATTCTCACTGTGCTGGGCCAGTGATATTTTGCTGCTCATCTCCTTTCCTGGGCTCTGATACACTCTGCAGCCTAATTCAATACTGAGTGTCCAGGGCTCTGATACACTCTGCAGACTGGTCTAGTACTGTGTGATCTGGGCTCTGATATACTCTGCAGACTGAGTCTATACTGAGTGTCCTGGGCTTTGATACACTGCAGACTAGTCTAGTACTGAGTGTTCTGGGCTCTGATACAATCTGCAGACTGAGTCTATACTGTGTCCTGGGCTCTGATACACTGCAGACTAGTCTAGTACTGAGTGTCCTGGGCTCCGATACAATCTGCAGACTGATCCAGTACTGAGCATCCTGGGATTTGATTCATCCTGCAGACTGAGTCTGAAATTAGTGTCCTGTGCTTTGATACACTCCGCAGAGTAGTCTAGTACTGAGTGTTCTGGGCTCGGACACACTCTGCAGACTGATTCCTTGGGTCCATGATCCCTGGAGCCTGCTCCCATCTCCCAGGCCTGCGGTCCTAATAGATTCCCTCCAAACACTGCAGAAACCCAATCATCAGAGTACAAGTAACGGATCTGTCTCTTAACAAACTACACAGCCACACTTAACCAGTTCCTTCATCCACACACAAATTCTAAACTGCTTTTCATCCAAATAATCCACAGGGTGGGTAGATGCCTCCATCATAGGACTTTAGTGAACAAAACACAATTTAATTGAATTGTGGCAAGAATAAAAAACGTTATAATCCATGCAATTTAAAAAGAAATAGACTAAATAAAGAGCTTAAATTAATTCTCCTTGGCATGACCTTCTTAAAAAAATCACATTTTAAATTCTATAAAGCGGCAGATCTTGATATATTCGTCAGCTTTGGCAGATTGAACTGATGGGTTGTTAACACAGGGCACGGACTGTGAAAAGAGAACTCGCTTCCAACTCCAACCCTCTTTTCTCCAAGTTGGAGGCTGTTTTTTTTTTGTTTCTTTCCTGGCTTTGATTATGTGACAAGCTGATGTCTGTCACACACTCTCCTTCTCACCCTCTTCAAAAAGGGAAACCGTCTGTTATTTCAACTTCTGAGAATCACTCCATCAACCAATTCAAGCGGATTAATTAACTCCTCCAAAAAGTTTATTAAGAGGCCAGAAAACAATGGGGACTAAAGGGTAGAAGCAAGTAGGCAAGCGAGTTCATCAACTCCCAATCAGGCCTCTCTCACAAAGGCTGCTGCTTGAATACTTCCCAATAGGACCTCTCACAAAAGTGACACCATCAAACCAGACAACAGCACGTTAAAAGGGAAGGGGACTTATTTCAGCCTCCCTTTTTTTTAAATCTATGGTTCGGGGCTGCTTTCTGCATTAATGTACATCTGCACTCGGCAGAGTGCGAAGGTTCCCTCTGAGCCCTCTCCATGTCAGCCTGGCCACTTCACTGCCAATTGTCTGCCATCACAGCCACAAAGGAGGGAACAAAACGTTTGGCTTCTGCTGGACGGTGCTGGATCGGAACGGTTCAGCCTACCTGCCTCTCTCTGCACAAGCTGTCTGACCCTGGCCTGCCAGGTCGACCTTACCGTTCCTGGTTTCATAACAACATGTTACGTCCCAGATAGGAAAAGATTATACTTCTTAAAATGTTTCATTGTGATTCAAGTGCTATTTTGAGCTTCAATTCTCACGTATTTTCTGTCTACTTTATATAATTTTGGTTTTATTAACCACCATTAAATGGATGAGCTAACAAATTATAATTTAACAACTGACAAGATGCAATCTATAACATTATCCTTTGTGGGAGTAGAGTGGTTTTGATGGAGTTGACAGGAGAAGGAATTTGTTTAAAAAGCAGAGAAAAACATAGACCAGAATAGGGTGAACACTGAGCAAGTTACTGACACATGTGGTGGAGGACAGTGGGAACACAGGATGTAGCAGAGGTGCAGAGGACACTGAGATCACACTCTACGGAGTAGATTGTAATGACAGTAAGCACACAGGATACAGAACAAGTAGTAAAAGGTAGTTGGAACACAATGTGGTTCAGACAGTAAAGGATACCGGGAATACACAGTATGAGGCAGTGAGAATGCACAATGTAGGGCCGTGAGAATGCAGTGTGGGACAGTGAGTGCATCGTGTGGGACAGTTAGAGTGCATCGTGTGGGACAGTGTGACTACTGTGTGGGGCAGTGTTGATACAGTGTGGGACAGTGTGAATACAGTGAGAGTGCATAGTGTGGGACAGTGAAAGTGCATCATGTGGGACAGTGTGAATACAGTGTGGGGCAGTGAGAGTGCATAGTGTGGGGCAGTGTTGATACAGTGTGGGCAGTGAGAGTGCATAGTGTGGGACAGTGTGAATACAGTGTGGGGCAGTGAGAGTGCATAGTGTGGGGCAGTGTTGATACAGTGTGGGCAGTGAGAGTGCATAGTGTGGGGCAGTGTTGATACAGTGTGGGACAGTGAGAGTGCATCGTGTGGGGACAGTGTGAATGCAGTGTGGGACAGTGAGACTACACAGTACGGGGCGGTGAGAATGCATGATAAGGGACAGTGAGAATTTGCAATAGGGAACAGTGAAAATGCATAGTATGCCACAGTGAAATTGCACAGTGCAGTATGAGACAATGAAAATGCACAGTCTGAGACAGTTAGAATACACAGTATGGGACAGTGATAACACCCAGTTATTTAAGAGGTGGCATTTCAGAGGCTTTTAGATGGGCACATGGATATGCAAGGAATGGAGGACATGCACTTGGAGATTAGTTTAACTTGGCATCATGTTCAGCATGGATATTGTGGGCTGAAGGGCATATTGTGTGCTGTACTGTTATATGCAAGGTATCTGAGAGCATGGTATGTGGTGAGATTGAGAGTCCCACTGGAGGGCATGAAGCAGAGAATTAAAAGGAAGGCTTGGAGCAGAAGTATAAGCACAGGTATAGACTGGATGGCCTCTTCCCTGTGGGGATGTTTTCATGGTCATATGATGCAAATCAGTTTACAATCAGCCCAGCTTTCTCTTTGAATGGAAACTTGCTAGCTTGTTTCTGTTTATTCTCCAGCACTGGTTTCCCCTCTCACTGCAATCACAGTAACTTGACTGCAACTAAACGGAGTACAGTACTGGACACAGTAGCCAGCCATGGGGCAGTAACTGCTGATGTTAGGCACATCACCAAACTTGCCACAGGCAGGAGCACGCTCAGCCCCCGCACTAAAACTACAAGATTGTAATTGCAAGGTGTTGCCCTGTTGTCTGTCTGAGAATTGTTAATAGTGTTCACTCTGTCACAACACAGTCAGAGGCTGAGATCTCTCGCTACGAGATGACCAGTCACTTGTGCTTGAGCCTTGCTGTGAAGAGAATGATACTTTGTGTCTGCAGACGCCTGATTCCATCTCGGTCTCCAAGGATACCCCCCTTCCAGTACACGGACAGTTCAGGTTCAGAGGCTTAATCCACCCATGTGCATGGAGGTCAGTCACACTAGGATCTGCTCAAGGGTTGTACACACAAGTCAGCCCACAATACACTGGTCATTGTACATTGCAGCCCCGACTGACATTCTAACAATTGATAATTAAATAACACCTTCAAATTAGCAATCACAGCAATGTTATCAAGTAATTTACCGGTCCTCAACTAAATTATACATATCAGGCAGGTAACATTTGGTCAAGGGACTAGATTTTAAAGGCGTAATAGAGAGAGTGGGTGGGAATTCCAGAGTGTGGAGCCCAGGCAGTGGAAGACACAGCTGCCAATGATGGAGATTATAAATGCTTAAGAGATCAACATGGAGGAATGCGGAGATCTCAAAGAAAGAGAGGCTGGAGGAAGTTCTAAGGATGGGGAGGGGATGAGAGCCATGGACATCAGGAGGAGGATTTTAAAACCGAGGGCTTACCAGGAGCCATTTTGCAAGTGAAGGGAAAGGAACAGTGTACATCTCAGGCAGAGTGAGAGGGGTCCGTCAGGGACAGTGGCATTGCTGAGGAACCCACCCTTGGCATCAGTTCCCAGTTAGAGGACGCGGGACGTAAATTCGATGTGGAGACAAGGAAATACAGACGCTGGTTTACAAACAAAAAGGCTACAAAGTGCTGGAGTAACTCAACGGGATCAGGCATCTCTGGAAATCATGGATAAATGGCGTTTCGGGTCGGAACCCTTCTTCAGAATGTGATTCTTGTTTCAATTATTCACTTATTTCACTCTTGAAATGTTGCCCTTGCTGAGCGCAGATTTACTGCCTGTCATGAAATGCCCAAGAAGCTGATCCTGAAGCTTCTTGAAGTGGTTTGATACATTTACCTGGCAATTTCAGAGGGCAGTTACACCATGTTGGTGTGGGACTGGAGTCACATGTAGACCAACTGGATAAGAAACGTATTTTTGTTTCCGTGCTTTTTTAGCCTGAAGCGGTAGGATCTGAGCTAACCTTCTTGGGATTATTTGTCCAGTCAATAAACTCTGCCCAGAAGTTGCTACTTCTGAAAATGTTCCACCCAGATGTGTTGTAGCCTCACTGGCAGTAACATTGACAAGGGCCAATCAGAAAATCCTGGCCAGTCAAGGAGGTCTGGAGTTCTTTATACTTTGATGTGGTTGTAATCCCTGCCAGCACTCACCACCAATTGATGGCTGTTTACCAGGTGACTGGAGATCTTGTACCGTGTCTGGTGTTCAGAGAGCAAGGAATGGCCCAGCCCTTTGGTCCCGTCAATACTTTGTGATCCATTTTCAAAGAGCACGACTCCGGCTGGACTGGGGTTGTCTGGGTGTAAATGGTTATTATAGCATTGGTGAAGCACAACTCTTCCCCCCCCCCCCCCCCCTCTACCAACCAACAGTGACAACGGGACAACCTCTGACAGTGATTAATGATAAGAAATGAACCATGTTTGGCTGGGAATGATCCTATTCCACCAGCATTTTGTGTCTTTCCTATTTCTGATCCTGGCCGGGCACCTGTGCCGGGAAATTGCTGCGGACAGGTTGAAGCATAACTGTGGACAAGGTTGAGACGTAACTATTCTCGAATGAGTTTCCTCCACCCACTGTCCACACTTGCAGATCGAATGTGTATCCAAAGCACCACCAATTGCTCAGCTGTGGACCTCACCCTGGTGAAAGCTTTCTGTCCACAAGGGCATTAGTATGAACCAGTTAGTCAACTGGTCAGCGGGGAGTCTGATCAGTCCCAGTCAAGTCTACTCAGAGTCATTCATCCAGCAAGAGCCATCAGGAGCAAGAATCCTGTATATACCTCGGGCACTGAGTCTGGGTATACTCCGTACCCTGAACATGGGCATGCCCTGTACACTGTACCTGTATATACCTGGGCACTGAACCTGGGACATACCCTGTACACTGAACCTGGGTATACCCTGTACATGGAATCTGGGTATACCCTGCACACTGAACCTGGGTATACCCTGTTGCCTGAACTTGGGGTATACCCTGTAATCTGAACCTGGGTATACCCTGTACCATGAACTTGGGGTATACCCTGTAATCTGAACTCTGTACCCTGGGTATACCTTGTACCCTGAACCTGGGTTATACACTGTACCCTGAACCTGGATATATCCTGTAACCTGAACATGGGGAATACCCTGTACAATGAACCTGATATACCCTGTACAATGAAACTGGATATATCTGGGCACTGAACCTGGGTATATCTGGCCTCAGAAGTTGGGGTATATCCTGGGTACTGAAGTCAAGTGCAGCAGATTTTTAAAGTGATAATTCATGAGACTGCCAAGAGCAGTTGCACTGTGTCAGAGTGAACACGCGATGAGCTACAGGGAAAGTTATTGTTCCAGTGGCTACTTCATTAATTGATTGAGGAAATTTTCAAATACTCTGGACCACGAGTTTCCCTTTGGCAAAACCATGTCTCTCAGGAATGTAAACTGCTCACTGATCAGCAACCATGTGATTCTTTGTGCTGCTGTGATAATCATCAGCCACAAAGATTCTGCAAGCAAGCAGGTTCAGAGTGGTGGGAGAGAGATTACAGCTCCTCAGCAACAAGTGATTCTGATGTACCTGATAGATGACGTGAAAAATCTGTGAATCCCGACAATCTGGAGCATGAAACCAGAGAAATGTTCTCTGGTCTGGGGGGGGGGGGGGGGGGGAACAGTCTGAGAAAAAATAGGAAGGGAAAGAGTAGACAAAGACGTGCAAAAAAAAAAGCAGAGGGAATAGACAGAGAGATGAGTACTCAAAGACAATGGAGAGGGAGAGAAAGAGTGAAAAAGAGAGATGTGGAGGACAAACAATGAAACAGACAGAAGGAATGAGACCGTTACATATGACAGAGAGTGAGAAAGAGAGAGAACACTGATATTTCCTCAGAGAGTCTGTCAGAACGGGGGGGAGGGGGGGGGGGATTTTTGGCCTTTTCAGCTGAAGTAGGACTAACCCCTCTTTTCTGCAATATTTGAACTAATTTAATCGCCGATCCACACTGCTGGGATTTCACCAGTAATGTTTGTGCACCGAGGAACTTGGGATCGTAGACAATGCAGGCGTGGGGAGGGTTTGTGAGGCAGAGGGGAGGAGATGGGTGAACTGTATCTGACTGTGTTGCAGACTGGGGCATATGTGGAGCGAGGAATGGAACTGTGGAAGCTGTGTAGGGTAGGGGTAGGGAGCATGTGCAAGGTTGACGTAGGGAGGGTGTGACAGGAAGGGGTAGGGAGAGTGTGCAGGATGTGGGGGGAAGGTGTACAAGGTAGGGGTGGGAAGGATGCAGGTGGACGGGGTGGGTAGGCTGTCCAGGTGGGATGGGGAGGGTGGTGAGAGGCTGTGACAGGAGGAGTGAGGTGGTGGGTGGGGAGGATAAAAGCAAAAATTGTCAGGTAGTGATAAGATCAAGGCTGTCACTTTCTCCTCGTTGCAATTGGTGCTGCTAATCAATCATGGGAGAATACCATGTGATTTGTACCCTTCACTTTGGCAATGTAAGGAGTAGGTTGGCGAGGGAAAGTCATGCTGCTGAGTACACGGAGCTTCAACAGAAATTTTACAAAGCACTACGTGTGGAGAATTTTGCACAAAAATGAAAACAATAATTTGCATTTATATAGTTTTTACAATATCTAACCCATAACCCTTTGCAAACAGCCAAGTGCTTTGGAAGTGTGGTAACTGGTGCAAAGTAGGAAAAGCTGCCAACTGTTTTTGTACAAGCTCCAGACAGGGGATTGAGGCACAGGCTGATAAATTATAGCTACAGAAAATGATTGAGGGTTAAATATTGGACAATGCACTAGGAACAACTTGCTGTGGGTTCAGTTACATCCCCGGGATGGCGGGACTGTCATATGAGGAAAGATTGGAAAGACTGTGCTTGTATTCACTGGAGTTTAGAAGGATGAGAGGGGATCTTATAGAGACATATAAAATGATGAAAGGACTGGACAAGCTAGATGCAGGAAAAATGTTCCCAATGTTGGGGGAGTCCAGAACCAGGGGCCACAGTCTAAGAATAAAGGGGAGGCCATTTAAAACTGAGGTGAGAAAAAACTTTTTGCTCAGGACAAAGGCAACAAAAGTAGGGAAACTTTGTTAAAACACTGGTTCAGTGTCAGCTGGAGAATTGTTATCTCTTTCTGATACTACACTGAAGAAAGCTTCCAACAAAAGTACAAATCCAATTTACGACAGTGATGCCAGGCAGAAAAGTTGTCATTTATCTTCCCCGATTAGAACGACTCAAGTTGTTTTCCTTAGAGAAAAGGAGGGATTTGAGGGAAGGGTTTAAAATCATGTGAGTTTGGCAGGGTCATAGACTTACACAGCATGGAAACAGGCCCTTCAGCCCAACTTGTCCAAGTTGTGCATGAAGCCAGCCTGAACTAGACAGCAAGTTGAAGCTTTTTCCATTGTAGGAGTGTCAACAACCAGGAAAATGTGGACTCAATGTGATTGACGAGAATACCAAACGTGATATTGGTGAAAGGAATCATGGAGCTTCCTAATACTATCTGGAGTGAACTGCCTGAGAGAATGATGGAAGTAGGTTGAATAAAAATTTTGAAAAGAGGATAGGAAATGTACATGAGGAGAAACGTGTTAAGTTCTGGGGAAATAGCAATAGAGTTGGATGCTTTTAATAGCTCGGTAAAAGAAAGCAATCCAAACGAACTCCCTCTGTGCTGTGTAATTTTATGATTTCATGAGAGCAATTAGAGTTATTATTAGTGATGGGTAATAAACATTGTGGCCTTGCCAGTGACATCCATGCCCCATAAATTAATAAAATGAACTGCAACCCCATCCACCATTCCTTTACACCATTGTTAGTCTCTCCCTCGAGTCCAAGAATCCACTCTTGTCCCCATACTACATATCCCTATGCAACAGTCTACCAGTGTCAAAACTAAATACCTCATCTGATCTGGGAAGAGAACTCATGATTTCTAATACCCTTTGCCAGCTGCTCTCTGGGACAAGCAACACAACAGAGAAATACAATGATAACCCATTCAGAAAAACGAAATCGAACAGATTTTGCGATACTCCTGGACCTAGCCACGGAATCAGAAGATAGATTAAAGCTTTGCAAAGGAGGGTTCCTTTGTCAGTTTATGAGTGTGTGTGCCTCTCTTGCTTGCTCTCAAAGAACTGGATGCCTGTTCATAGCTGACTGAGCACAGACTGCCCCCTGACTTATGACCTCACTAACCTATACTTAGCACATTGAAAGGGGAACAAGTGCCAGTGGGATTTGACCTGGAGCGGCACAGGATCACAGGGCCAGCGGGAGGCACAGACGTAATGCTCCTCTCAGGCCAAGCGTGGGGCCAAGTGGCAAAAGGACAGAGGCCACGACTAAATTAACCCTTCACCTCCTTTCTCAGGACAAAGTAGAGCCATTGTCACTGAACCGTGGTCTCCTGCAGCCTCCATTTGTAGATGTAGTGCCTGGAGTCCAGTTGGCATCAACCGGCATGCCCAGGCTGCACTTTGTGGGGGCAACAGTGAGGGCACACCAATTGGCCTCAGCACCAATTTTAGTCCCTGAAGGGCAGAAATGAACCTGTTGAAATTCCTGCTTCTGATCACTGTCCAGTGTTAATGCAGCATAGTGACAGACAATTCGTATTTTTGATAATCTCTACAGTTGAATAGTTAGTTAATGTGCTAACTTTTTCAGATTTCTGCATTAAGAATTGCCTTCTGGTAAGAGGCTGTTAAGCTTTGATAAAAGTCAGCACCTTCAATATGGGGACTAGACCCAAGGGAGAGTCAGTTCCATCAGGGGAGGGCATTGGACCCCAGGGGGAGAGAGACAGATACTTCCATTAAATATCAGGAAGAATTGTAAGGGAAAGGCACTAGCATGAGTTGAGTAAGCTTCAGTAAAATGTTCCATCCATTTCAATCCCTCTTGTTCCTCTTTGCTTCCCTTTAAAGTTGACCAGGCGATCAGATGCAGCATCTGGTTTCATCATAAGCTGTTCAGCCATGATTGTAAACCAGCAGCCAGCTAGGATGCCTTTGATTTACTCCTGCTTTTCCCAGACCCCCTCCTCGTGTTTCTCATTGTAAAATGAGTGGCTCCCCCTCCTCCACTGGGATTGTTACAATGTTTTCTGGACTTCTCTGCTCCCTCACGCCTTGAGAGGCGACCACTGTGCAGATATTTTAAACAACAGCGCAGACTCCAGCTGGGTCACTTGGATAGCACACAATAGTTAAGTACATATTAACTCAATTAATTAACTAGCAAGACAATGCATTTAGGCATTAACTTCCCCAGGAGACCAGCCCCGCAATAAACAGAGTGTTTACTGCATTGATCAGTGTCACAGTTCAAACCACCCCCAACCCTGCCTCTGCTTTAATCAGTCATCTGCCATGTCTTGGGCTCATTAACAATCATTTTATTTTCCTTTCTTTTTTCCTCAAGTTTGGATGCAACAAGTCTGAGAATGAGTTGTGTTGAGCAATAGAGTGAAAAAGATCAAAGGAAAAGAAGACACGACAGAGGAAAGGCAGTGGGAGTAGCGGGTGGAGGCGGAAAGCAAGAATCCCAGGGATGGACAGAGAGAACTGATGTATAAATGCTTCCACACAGGCAGAGACACCGAGCATCTATCTTTAATTCTTTAAACTCTTGCCACACAGTTCAAGTGACTTTTGAAATGTCTCTTGCAACCTGTTAATTCTGAGAGTTGGTAACAGGTTGCCCTGATTTTACAAGTGATCATAAGGCTCCAAAATGCTTCCATTTTACGTGAGATGCTTTGAAAGGCTTTGCAATGTCTGTGCCTCGATGTTTGCCGACAAGGAGCCAGTGCTTTGGGTGTCACCTCCTGTTGCCTGGAGACAAGCAGCACTTCAAAGCCTTGTTTATGATGCCCTGACACCTGATTGTGTGGAGTAGGAGGATGGGGCGTGGGCTGAGAGTGGGGATGATTGGTGAGAAGATGATGCCACAAGGCAATGAAAGGGAGGGAGAGCACATATCTCTCACCCCCACACGCATTTGGGACTGTGCGACCACAGCCGGGCAGTTTGGGTGAAAAATCAGAAACGGGAACAAGATATGCTGCCTACAGTGAACGGTGGCCTCGTGAATAGTCAGGGCCATGCGTAATTTCTGGATGTTTGCGATACATTACCTGGAATGATTCCATCCATGATCCCACCATGACTGATAAATGTTTTTGGGACAGGATGTTGTTTTATGTAGAACTTGATTTTTTTCTCCTTCTTGAATGGAAAATCCCTAAATCCCTGTGATTGATGAGGGAGTCATTTGCTTTTCTTTGGGTCCAGCCTATAATGTGTATCAGATCGCATGGGTGTCTGCTTCGGGGGTTAACTGATACCTTGCAGGATCCTGCGTACATCTGGGTCTCCGCAATGTTTGAAGGGATATCAACTCCATACAAACCAGTCACTTATATTCCTCAACTCCAGGCTGCCCCTGTACCATTGACAGGCTTCACCATTATCTACTCCAATCCATCAGCTTGAATGATTGCTAACCATTTTAACTCTCCTTCCCATTCCCATACTGACCTTTCTGTCTTGGGCCTCCTTCATTGCCAGTGTGAGGCCACATGGAGACTGGAGGAACAGCTCCTTGAATAGTTTACAACCCAGCAGTATGTACACAAAATCTCCAATTTTAGGTAACTAACCAAGAATCCCTCCTTTTTCCCTTCTACCCCCAGCCCCCCTCTTCTATATGCCCCACCTGGATACTCATTCATTTCACCCACTATCCCGCCGGCTTTTCCCCACTCCCCCTTAAAGAAACATATAAAATTCTTAAAGGATTGGACAGACTAGATGCAGGAAAAATGTTTCCAATGTTGGGAGAGTCCAGAGCCAGGGGTCACAGTTTAAGAATAAGGGGTAGGCCATTTAGGACTGAGATGAGGAAAAACTTTTTCACCCAGAGAATTGTGAATCTGTGGAATTCTCTACCACAGAAGGCAGTGGAGGCCAATTCACTGGATGTTTTCAAGAGGGAGTTAGATTTAGCTCTGAGGCCTAAAGGAATCAAGGGATATGGGGAAAAAGCAGGAATGGGGTACTGATTTTAGATGATCAGCCATGATCATATTGAATGGTGGTGCTGGCTCGAAGGGCCAAATGGCCTACCCCAACACCTATTTTTCTATGTTTTTTATGTTTTCATCTCTGTTCTTTTTCCAACCATCTGCCAATGAAACCTTCTTTACCTGTATCCACCTATCACTTGCCAGGCTTTGCCCCACATCCTCCTTCCTTGAACTTTCTACACTCTTTCACACTCAGTCTAACGAAGGGTCCCGACCCAAAACATTGCCTACCATGTTCTCCAGAGATGCAGCCTGACCCACTAAGTTACTCTAGCACTTTGTGTCTTTTTTTTAGTCTGAATGAATTCCCAGGTTTCTGTGTGTCCTATGGGTGAAGGTGGAACATAAAAAATTGAAGTAGGAACTGGCCTATGGACCACTCGATGCTGTCCTGTCATTCAAAACCATCACGGCTGATCTGACCTTGGCATCACCTCAACGTTTCAGCCCAAAATTTATTAAACATATTCAGAAAGAAAGTTGATATATTTCTTCATGCAAAGAGGTCAACCATATGGGGAGAAAACAAGAATGGAGGAGTGAAGCAGATGATCAGTCATCATTGAGCCAAATCATTGAAGAAGCTTAAAGGGCTGAATAGCCTACTCCTACTTTTTATTTTTTTAAAACCTTGTCTATCTCCAAGTTCCAAAAACTGCGAAAAGAAATTCTTCTGCATCTCCATCTTAAATAGGCAAATGCTTGTTCTTATACTTTGCCTCCTCGTTCCAGATTCCTTGGTGGTTCCTCCCACCCTGTCAGATCCCTCAGAATCATATATATGCTTGAATATGTTCAGCTCTCATTCACTTAAACTCCAGTTATTATTGGTCCAACCTGCCCAAACATTTCCTTTTATGTCAGTACCTTCATCCCATAAGTCAGCCTTGTGAATCTTCCCTGCACTGAATGCACATCCATCTTTAAACAAGACTAGAACTGTACGCAGTACTTCAGGTATGGACTCACCCTGTAGAGGTGTAAAAAGACATCCCTATTTTCATCATCCAACCTCCTTGAAATAGTGGCCAATACTTTGTTCACCCTCCAAAAAACTTCTTGTGGGAACAGACAAATTTCCTGTGTCTTACCAAGATCTCTTTCCTTCAGTTCCTTCCTTTAGTCTCCCTCCACTTAGAACAATATTCTGTTTTCCCAATCCTCCTACAAAAATGAATAATTTCATATCCCACAATGTATTTAGTCAGCCATTTTTTTGTCCACTCATGTAAACAGGCAAAAACCCTTTGCCGTTTCTTTGTACCCTTCTCACAACTTTGCTCTCCCATTTACCACTGTGTTGTTAGTAAATATAGCAACAATAAACTCAGTTCCTTCATCTATCATAAATGCAGATTGTAATAAATACCTGTGGCCCAACACTAATCCCTGCAGCACCCCACAAGGTGCAGCTTCCAACATAAAAATAATCAATTAACCATCTCTCTGTTTCTCTTGCTTAGCCAATCTCTCTCCACAATAATACATTACCCCCCAGTGCAATAAGCTCATATCTTTCAAGTGCCACATTACTGAATATCTTTTGGAAATTCAAATATACTACATCTACTGTTCACTTTTATCCACCTATTCATTACATCTTCAAAGATTTGTAAGAGACTTTCCCTTTATAAAACCATGTTGACTCTGCTTGATAGTGTTATCATTTTTCTAAACATTCTTCTACTATGTCCTTGATAATGGATTCCAGCATTTTCCCAGTGATAGATGTTAGCCTAACTGGCTAGAGTTTCCTGGTTTCAGCCCCTCGACCCTCTTCAATAGAGACATTACATTTCAGTTTTCCAATCCGTTCGGACCTTTTCAAAATCGAGAATATTTTGGAAGAACACAACTACTGCACCCACTTTACTGGAACTACTTGTTTTAATACTCTGGAATACTAGCCTTCTGTCCATGGAACCTGTCAGCAATTAATCCCTTTGGTTTCCCTTGTACTTACTCCACTGATAATTATTGTTTCATGCCGTACAATGGCAGAGACCTGGGTTCAATCCTGATCTTGGTTACCGTCTGTAGGGACTTTGCACATTCTTCCTATGACCATGTAGGGTTCCTCCTCTCAGGGTGCACGGTTTCCTCTCGTATCCCAAAGATGGTGGTTTAATTGGCCTTTGCAAATTGTACCTTGGGTAAGTGGTAGAATGTGGGGCGAGAATAAAGAATGGGATCAATGTAAGAGTAGTGCAAAGGACAGTTGGTGGTTGACAAATACTCAGTGGGCCAAGGGGGCCTGTTTTTGTGCTGTATCTTTGATTCTAAGAAACGAATATCTACTTTAGTTACTCTCTTCCCTTTTATAAACTTCTGGAAGTTCTTACTATCTTTTCTTATACTTAATAGCTAACTCTTATAATCTCTTTTCTCTTTCTTCACTATTTCTTTGGTCATCCCATGCTAATTTTTCTCAGTTTCTGGTGTTTCACTAATCTTTGCAACCTTGTGTGCACTTTCTTTTAGTTTGATGTCATACTTTCTTAGTTAGTCATGCAACATATCTTGAAAATTATAACACCTTAAATGTTTGCATTGCTTATCCACCGCTTTACCATCTAATCTAATTACCCACTTCAATTCATTCTGTCTTCTTACCTTTTAGCAGCCTTTGGTAAAGATGAAGTTATTAGTTACAGATTACATTTCTCATTTTCAAACTGAAGGTGAAATTCTATTGTGTTTGTTGGTTCCACAATGTATTATGTGAATGACCTGTCCTGAGAACACTCATGAAACTGTCCATCAGTCTAAAGAAGGGTGTTGATCTGAAATGTCACCCATTCCTTCTCTCCAGAGATGCAGCCTGTCCCACTGAGTTACCCAGCATTTTGTGTCTACCTGAGAACACTCTGTGGAGCATCCTCATCAACTTAATTTTAGCAAACTATATGATTAACTTAACCCACAATCATCACAGCTTCTTTCTTGCACCCACCCCTCCCCCCCCGCTTCTGAACTTACATTTTGCCCTTAGGGTATCGACAGTTAAGAGCTTTAGACCTCTTTCACCAGTGTTATATTTTCCCATTTTTTGCACCAAAAAGGATTCTACTCTTGATCTTCCAAAATCAGCATCATCTTTCACTAATGTACCGAGCATATTCTTAAAGAAAATGAAACGGGAACTGGGATGCAATGCTTCTTTGGCCTGGGGTGAAGGATGTCAGTTGGACATGTTGTTTAAGGCAGTCCATGTTAATGTTAAAGAGGGAGTTGGAGAGGAAAGGATAATTAATTCAATAGTAAGCATCTCTGTGATTTTCAAAGAGGAAGTGAATGGTTTTCGGCTGTACAGTCAGCTAAGGAAAGTTGCCTGTGCAACTGGGTAAGTAAAGAATCAAAATATCGCTCAATAACTCATACAGGTACTTAAAAAAACAGGGAGAGGCAACTCTAGGCCTTTCATGATCAAGAACCTCTCTTGATCCCAGGTCTGCCCCCACCTGTTTCTCAATAGGGAAAGCCAAGCCACAGACTCTGCTCAGACACATGGCCAGGTAACAAAGCCTGATTACAGATTCCAGCATCTGCAGTTTCTTGTGTCCTGAATGGTGGATGCCCTTGCACCACACATTCCTTTATAGAGAAACAGTGCCACACACCATGGAAACATGCCCTTCTTGGCCCACACAGGGTAACACTGACCATCAAGCATCCATTTATACCAAATTTCTACACGAACCCCATTTTATTATTTATGAGATGGTGGCAATTAAAACTGGCGGTTTTGTGCATGAAGCACTGCACTGTATGTCTCTCTTTACCTGGTTGTGTCACAGTAAGTTCTGGTTAGGGCCAGTAAACGCTTGCTGCTGGATCCCACGTGTACCCCGACTAGTTTTGCGAGCTCTCCGTGCACACACGGGTACAATGGAAGCTCACGGAGGATGGCAGCAACGCCTGCGAGTGGCTGCTGACCGTGGCCCATTCTGCGCCACCATCTTGCCGGTGGCCACCCCGACCCCGTGAGCGTAGGCCGCCGCGCCGCCCTGGACAGGGTGCATGAACTGAGGCGGGAAGGGCGAGTCTCTAAAGTGGTGGTGAGCTGAGGAGATGCTGAATGTCAGTGGGACGAGGCAAACGAGGGCCCGCCTGTCCCCATAGCAGGCGAACGCAGAGTGTGCCATATGGAGGCGGTGTCTGCGTCTGACTGGGGATGTCGTCGGCGTTTAAGTTGCTCCGAGCTCATCTGAGGTAATTTTTAAAGTTTGTTTTTCCTCTGCCCTTCTTTCTCCAACTTGATCGGTCGTTCAGTCCCTCCACCCTCCACCCCCCCCCCCCCCCCCCCCCCCCGGTGGCGGGTGTCCCGAGTCGGTGCTGGGGTAACCCTGGGCCCGGCCAGATTTGGCGCGGCTCCCGCCTTCCTCCATCCAGCACGCATTCAGACAGGGGTCGGCAGTTCGAAAAGTATGATTAAGCACGAGGGTAACTGTAGAAAAAACGTACGGCCAGATTATTTTACGAATGAAGAATTTATGTCAACAAACCGCAGCCAGGCAGAGGCCTCCCGGAGAGATCGTCTTACTGATGGGTGAGAGGGACTGTGTGGGGTCATCCTGGCCGCGCAATGATAACTACTGACTCTCCATGGAGGCTAGTTACCTGCCCTTGACGGTTCTGACTCTTCCTGGGGTCCAGACCCCTCCCCTGAAGGTGTTGACAATCCCTGGTGTCCAGTTACCTGCCCTTGAAGATGCTGACTCTCCCTGGGGCCCAGTTACATTCTCTTGAAGATACTGACAATCGCTGGGGCCCAGTTACCATCCCCTGCAAGTGCCGACTTTCCCTGGGGTACAGATTGTTTCCTGAATTGTTTTAGATGTCCTCTCCTACCTCTTCCCAGTGCCCATTTTTTGCGGGCAACTGGCAAAAGGTAATTGAACTGATTTTGCTGTCTCAGCCAAGACTGCTTGTTGTCCACAAGATGATCTGGCAGCAGGCATTCTCTGGGTAATAATCTGGAGTGGGAACCAAGCCTGATTAGCCCAGCAAACGATGAAACTGATTCACTGCACCCCCATCGGCTTTTTTGTGATGATAGGCATAGAACATGGTTGTGCTGGGATCTACACTCGCTCGATTGAGAGGAGGACAGTGCATGTACCCACTGAGCCTTCGAGGGAGAGTAAATCACAACTCTTTTGTGTCACAATTCTGCACTAATTAAGAAGTCAGATACCCGGTGAGATCACAGAGCCCGTTGCACTAACGAGCAGCATGGTCCAGTGGCTCAAACATGGACATTAGCTCATGCCACTTACGGGCAGAAAATTTCCCATTTTATGCTTTTCAGTGAGTTTGCCAGCGACTGTCAGCAGATTCATTTCCACGTGAGATTTTCACACAAACAAAGGCGGTAAACGGCCCTTCTCTGAGTGTTGCAAATCAGTAATTTGTTCAGACTTTTACACCAACTTAATGTTTCAATGAGGTGAACTGTGGGCTCAGCAGCAGGGACTGACCAGCTGTGGGCCCTCTCACTGTTCCCATTCCTCTTCTGTGGGGGACAGGAGGCGGTGGTGGGGGATGGGAAAGCTTCATTGATGGCTGGCTGGCTTTCCTTGATCTTCAGCTTTTATATATTCCTCAGTTAACTGAGGTAGAACTTGAACAATTCTTTTTAAAATACATTTACAAGCATCAAAAGTTTTGGAAGCTTTCTTTGTAAATTGCACTTTTCAAACGGTGTATCTTTTGTGAAAGAAACCTATCTGTTTTGGAGAAGACAGTTTGGCACCGTTTACAACAAAAGGTGGATTGATTTTGCTCCTATTCATTTCAAGGGAAAACAAGTCCCAAGCATTGGTGCTGCCTCAATCCTCATCCCTCACTCCCCTGCCTCTTCCATTCTCTGCAGGTTCCTCCAGCCCAAAACACCCCCAAGATAACTGCACTCCTCTAATTTTAGCTTCTTGCTCATGCTGATTTTAATCCCTCCTTTTTTGAAGTTTCTGAGGCTTTAAATTTTGAAATTGCCTCCCTAAAGTTTATCTCTATATCTAACTCTTCACCTTTAAGCCACTCCTTAAAATCTACTTATTTTGACTGACAATGTGCGCCACCTTGGATGTTTAAAACATCGAAGGAGGTTTATGAATATCATGTCTCTGTGTGTCTGAGAGTGTAGACTCCAGTAAGAGCTATTCAACCATTGAAGGCATTTTAGCTAGGTTTGATCTGGACCTCGCTTAATGTCTATGATGCACTAAATATGTAAGATCACATTTGGTTATGTATAGGCCTTGAAGAAGGACAGATTCAGCGGTGCACACAGCAGTTGTCTCCAGGCAAATTACTTGGTAACTCCCTCTGGACAGTGCCTTGAATTGATGTCTCTGGTCTCTAGTTGTGGTATATATCTTGCAAGCTGTACCAATTGGTATTTTTGGTTACTGTCTCTAGTTCTGGTTGGAGCCTATAATTGATGTCTCAAATTTGTGCATCAACTTTGTGTTTAGAAATGGGAGGCCTTGAAGCTAATAGAGGTGTACAAGATCAGGACTGGGTTAGGTCACAACAGTATGGGAAGTTGTTCCCATTGTCATTTAGTTCAAGGCCCAGGGACCATAGATGTGAAAACTTGGGAAAAGTAACAAAGGATGTGTAAGCTTCTTTAGTTATGATCTAAATTAGTGATGGAAATAAAATTAATCAGTGCCTGAAAAAAATAATTGGATAGGCGTTTGAGGGGAATACTTTGCAGAGCAATGCAGACAGACAAGGGGCTGGCGTAGACAGGAGAGGCTCAATGGCTGTTGTCTTTACAGTACAGGTTCCACGACAGACATTTTCATAATTTGAATTGAAACGCAGAAACAGCAAAAGTGACTGTGAATGTGTTAATTCACCCAAAACACCAAACTGCTTCATTAATGTCTGTGAGGGAAGGCGTGTGCTGGCCTCTTCTAGTCTGAACACACATGTGACTCCAGTCCCAAATATGTGTATAGTGAAAGCTTTTCTCTGTACCTCGGTATATGTGACCATAAACTAAACTAAATTAAACTGCCATGTGACTGAGAGTTACCTCTCTTCTGAACTAATCCAGCAAGGGTACTTGGCTGCATTGAATCTGCTTGTGGCTCAAGAATGCTATGCATGGCTGCTTTTCTGGGCCAATGTTCATGCACAGTAGATACAGTTCTGCCAGCGATCACCAAATTATGACATTCACAGTCACTTTTGCTGTATTCCCCTCAAACGCCTATCCAATTATTTTTTTCAGGCACTGATTAATTTTATTTCCATCACTAGTGAAAGGAAACATAGAAAATAGGTGCAGGAGGAGGCCATTTGGCCCTTCGAGCCAGCACCGCCGGAAAGAGGGACAGTTTGGGTAAGATAGGGTTAAAATGCACAAGCACAAAGTTCTCCATTTCTGCAGAATTAGGTAAATAGGTTGAAGGACCTGAGTAGAAACTGCGGGAAATGTTCCCACTACAGGCATTTGGTCCATTCATGGGCTTTGTCTCACTGGACTCTTCGAGGATACCTATCTGCCACAAGTCCTCATTACATCTACTCCTCTTGCTGCTTAAATTTGCACTTTAATATGCTGAGAATTGCCTGACAAAACTTTTTTGCGATTGTTGATTAAGCAGACCTTAGCCTCCTGTCAGATATCACATCCCAAGTATTACACCCAGTTGCCTGGCAGAGACTGCCAGCTGGTCCCTACCAGGGAAAGCACATGAACCCAGTGGCAGAGAGCTACAATTTCAAGTAGATTAAAGACCTAAGCATCTGAGAGATTCTGTTGCAGTATCTGCTTCAAACTTCATGCTCTGGTCAATTGTGGTTCTTTAGGATTGATCAGGGACTGAAATAAATCCATTTGAAACGAAGCTGTTGATCCAGACTATGTCTGAGTCTGGCCTTCAAGCGGAATAAAGTTTAGAAAGAGTCTTTGTGAAATCCTGGCGGCAGTGAAGACTGATCTACAGGATGTGTACGTACCCACACTCAATTCACTCACTCACAAAATCTCATGCTCAACCACACATTGACAGGCACGCTCAGAAAACCATGCACACAATAAAGCTGGAAAATCAGCAAGTTAGGCAGCATCTGTGGAAAGCGAAACACTCAACATTTTGGGTCTTTAATCTTTAGGAGCTGCTGAGAATTTTAGTACTTTCTATTTTTATTTCTGATTTCCAGCATCTGCAGTTCTTTTGATTTATTCATCCACATACATTTACTTTCAATTGTATGAACATTTATGCTTATGCAGACACACACACAATTACTCACATAAACTCACTCATTTGCATCCATGTACATAAATTTAGCATGCATCCATTCAATTGCTCATTTACACACATGAACACAGATATCCTCAAGTATTCAAAATGCACACAGACACACACATATACATCCACGCACACACACATGTCCCCAGAGAGAGACACTCACACACACAGACACATGCATAGAGAGAGACAGACACTCTCACACAAAGGTACGTGCAGTCCCAGAGAATAATTATGGGATTGAGAACCCAAGCTCACTTTCTCTTTCCCTGTAAAGGATTTACACACTGGATTTCAGAGCCCCCTTCACTGCCCCAGATGAGATCAGTGTGCTTGTAGTTTTGATCTCCATGCTAAATCTTTCAGGATCATTGACAACATTCTCAATGTGTTAGATGTGTCTGGACTGTGAGTGGAATTTAGTGTGGATGACAGGAGTGTGGTCAGTGTCTGCTCAAGAGACAGTGATACTTGGAAGGGAAAACATTGGGTGACCTGGAGATGAATGGGAATGCCATTGGCTCAGTGCTGGCACCGGTGGGTAGGGTAATCCAATATATCTGTAAATCACCACAGGGGCCGGGGGTGCAGACAGTCAAATGTCTAACAGACAAAATTTTCAGCACAGCTGAAACATAATTCTTTCTAAACATGTTTAAAATGCTGAAAAGTTATATCTGTTGCTTGGGATTGAGGAACTTTACACCTAGAAGTGAACTGTTTGGCCCATCGTGACTGATATGGCTCTCTGGTCTCTTTCCCCTAATCTTATCTGTAGACGGGGAAGGGCACAGCTTTAAACGCAGCCAACAAAGACAGGTAAATTCAAACATTGAGGTTTGTTTCTGGACAGGTGATTGAAATGAGGAGAAATCCTCTTAAACTTGTTTCAGGTCCTTTACACATCTCTAGCCTCCATATGTACAAATAATAGGGAGACACAAAGAATATGGATTTAATAGTATGTTATCAGAAATGAAATAAAATATTGAACAGATTGGGATCTTTTCAGAATAAGGTTTAGTTTCAGATTTAGTATGATCATGTATACTGAGGTACAGTGAAAAGCTTTGTTTTACGTGCTAACCAATGAAATCAGATAATAATATACGTAGATATTATCATGCCAAATACAAGTATAATAGGTAGATACAGGGAAAGATACAGAATGCAGCATATAGTTCTCAGCATTATAGCACAGCAGTTCCAGAGACAATTTCATCTGTCCGCAGTGGGGTGGAGGTGAATCGGACAGTACACTAGCTTAATATCATCAAAATATATTGATGGGTCTTTAAAGTTGTGTGAAGATTGCATAGGATATTTATGATGATATTTTATGGATATCATGATCAGCCATGATCACAATGAATGGCGGTGCTGGCTCAAAGGGCCAAATGGCCTCCTCCTGCACCTATTTTTCATGTTTCTATATTTCCAGTTGTGGGTGTCCAAAAGGGCCATATGTGTAAGAAAGTGAGAAACATCCGAAAGGGAGTGCCAGAGAGTGGCATGAACGTAAAGTTTGCCATCATTGGAAATGGTTGAGGTGTATAGCAGAGATCAATTGAAAGGAAATCAAGACAAATCCATCAGGGAGAAAAATGTGTTGAAGTGGAATGAACTAACGTTGGCCAGAATTATGTGGAGCACATTCACAGCCCCAGACCAGATAGATAGGAGAGGAATAGAGGGATATTGGTCAAACGCAGGAAAACAGGATTAACGTAGATTGGTATCTCAGTCAGCATGAATGAGTTGGGCCGAAAGACCTGTTCCCATGCTATGTAACTTTATGACGGGCTGAATGGCGCAGCTCCACTTCCCCTGGATAGAAGATTGGATGGAGTGGATGGAGTTGAGACTTTAATCCTGTGACACGCTCAGTGTAAATAACTTTCCTAGGATTCGATACAAAGTCTCAGCTGGGACGATGCTGAGGGTGAGGGAAGGCTTTGAAACAAGTCACAGTCCACAGGTGCTACGGCCGGGGGGGGGGAAGAGGGGGGTTGGTGAGGATTGGAGGTCGGAATATCCATGTAAAGTACATTCTTTCAACTGTCCTGGATTAAGGCTGCAAACTATTAAATCATTAACCCTTTGACTCCTGGCATTTGGGACGACACGTCCATGATATTGAGGGAGGGGCTGACAGTGAAGATAGAGAGCATCTGAGTGGGGAGGGAGGAGAGTTTGGAGACATTTACTCTGACCTGCTCACACCACTGTCACCACCAAACTGATCCGTACCTGGTTTGAGAGGCCTGCATCTGCTTGGTTCTGGTCCCAAAGTCGCCCCAGGCAAGAAACAGTTAAAAACTGAAACCTGCCTATCAGTGTAGAAAAATAAGTTCACAGCCTCAATTTAAACTTTCTCCACCTCCCATCCAAAAAAAAATCAATGGAGAGGCTAGAAGTGTGAAAAGGGCCAGTCATAATGACAGCCTGTCTTAGCCACTAGGCCTGAAGAGCAGGTACCTTTGTTATGCCTGAAACAGCCCGAGACCCTGTGATCCCACCCCCCGCTGCTTAATGTTTTAATATTCAGGCAGCACCTTCCTTCACAGTGCTGCACATCGAGTAAATATGTCAGCGTTTATAGATATCACATTGGGCTGCACGGGTTTGTCAGTGCTGTATTCACTCACTAATGGACCCCTAAGGTGCGGGCTGCAGAGTGCTGAAAGGGTCCATGGGCCTCTGTTTTGTCCTAGGTGAGACAAAAAAATCAGAGTGCACACAGCACACATGACAAGAGCTATTAAAAGCCAAATGGTGCCAGGTTTTTGTGTGCTAAAAGGGAGGAGGCCCAACTGCTCAGTTGAAGGCCGAGATTCCCCATCCTTCAAAAGGAACTATTATCAACGAAAAAATAAAAGAGGAGAGCGTTTTCATTCACTTGGGCTCAAAAAATAAATAATTTATACTGTTTCTGAAACTTTAAAAGTACGACAGTTTGTGAAGCAATTTTTACCGCCCGAAGTGAGGCCCTGGAATTCTACTTGTTTCTGAGAGTTTGTGTGAGGGTTAATACACCGAAATTCATAAAAAAAAGTTTTATCTTGCTATTGTTTTGCTTAATCAGGCAGACAATAAAGCAGTGAACTGCAGAATGTGTGTCAGTCCTTGCATTCCTCTCAGACACGGCCTCGCTCTCCATTTATTCCTTCCGCACTGTTTTTAGTTCTTTGTGTATGTTTCTTTTCCCTTTCTCATTCTCCCTCTCTCTATTTCTTCCTCTTTTTTTCCCCCCAACCTTTCACTCTCTCTCTCTCTCTCTCCTGTTTGTTTTGCCTGCCTCTCATTGTGTTTGTCTGTGTGTCTCTCTGGCCATAATCTGTCTTTTCCTTTTCTCTCTCTATCTCTCTCTTTAATTTCCTTTTCGCTCTCCATCCTCTTCATCGATCTCTCTAGATGTATAAGCCTGCTTCCCTCTTTTTTGCTAGTGTTTGTCTGTCACTCTCTTGCTTTTTTCTCTCTACCTGTTGATCTCTCTTGCTTTATCTGTCTTTTTCTCTCTCTCATCGATCTCTTGATTTCTATGCCTGTTATCCTCACTTTGCCAGTGTCTATCACAGTAACTCTCTTCCACCTTTCTTTCTTCTCCAGTTGATCTCTCTTTCGTTATCTCTCTCTTGTATCTCGCTCGCGTTATCTCTCTCTCTCTCTGCCCATACACTCACACAGACACTTCAGCAGGTCCCTGGCTGCCAATGAATGTGCAATGAAAGCCTATAATAGACTTCACAGATGTAGAGAGATGCTGGCTGAGGCCCCACCAGTTCTAGGCCGTCTGCAAGGTCAGACCCCAGCAAAGGGAAAGGGCTTATGGATGTGAAAGCAAAGAGTGGCTGGGTTTGATGCTCATTGCATTTGTTGCTGCACAGACTGTGGTGTCTGGGTAACAGGATCAGTTCCCTCTGCTCCTTCTTAACCTCCTTTCCCCTTTGCTTTAGTTTTATGAGTTTTATTCACCACTTTTGTCCACATCCTCGCCAGGGTATTTGTCACCCTCCAGTTCCTAGGGCACAGGGTTATTTTTCATACATGAACCCCGCCTTTCAGTGCAGATAGTCAAGCACGAGGGGCTTTGTACCATCACCACCTTATCGTTAGAGGGTCCAGCAGGGTGACACAGTGTGGGGATTTGCCTGATGTTTCTCTTCCCCCTGCACAGACCATAACACTAGGTGGAAGTATCCCAACCAGTCTGGTCATGGCACACATTAACTCCAGCCTCCCAAACAGCCTCAATTTGACCTGCTGCAACAGGTCCATTGCAGACGCCAACTCTCTGACCCTAAACTCATCTCTGGAACATCTGGATAACAAAGTCACCCACATTAGACTCCTATTTATTGACTATAGCTCCACCTTCAACACCATAATTTTAACCAAACTCATCTCCAAACTGGACTTTGGACTCAGAACCCCACCCCGCAATTGGATCCTTGACTTGCTGACCCATAGACCGTAATCAGTAGGGAGATTTGTCGACGGTCAGTACCTGTAATCCGGGTTGGGTCCGAACTCAGTGGGGATTGGGGACAAAACATCCTCCACAATTATTCTCAACACCGGACCTCCGCAAGGCTGCTTTCTCAATCCCTTGCGATACTGCCTAGATGCTCACGACTGTGTGGCCAACTTCTGCTCGGACTTGAGCTACAAGTTTGCAGATGACACCTCTGTAGCGGGCCAGGTCTCAAACAACGATGAGACAGGGTACGGGGAAGGGGATCGAGAGCTTTATAGCAGGGTGTCCAGACAACAACCTCCCCCTCTACATCAGTAAAACAAACAAGCTGATCACCAACTGAGGAAGGTGCGGTGGGGTACACACCCCAGTCTTTATCAGTGATGCTGAAGTGGAGGTGGTCATGAGCTTCAGGTTCTGAGGTGTAAATATTAACAACAATTTGCCCTGGCCCAAACACATTGACACTATGTCCAAGAAGCCTCACTAATGCCTCTACTTGCTCAAAAGGCTAAGGAAATTCAGCATATCTCCCATGACATTAATTTCTACATATGCATCATTGAAAGCATCCTATCTGGATGCATCATGGCTTGGTATGGCGCAAGATTGCAAGAAACTGCAGAGTCGTGGATGCAGCCTAGTCCACCCGCCCTATACCCCACCCCATCGACTCCATCTATGCTTTACGCTGCCTCAGGAAGGTAGCCAACATAATCAAGGAGCACTCACGTAATCAAGGAGGAGTCATTCACTTTACTCCTCTCTACCTTCAGACAGAAGATACAAAAGCTTGAAAGCAAGTACCGCCACATTCAAGAATAGCTTTTTGCCTGCTGTTGTCAGACTATTCTCTCATAAGTTAGGAATAAGTTATATCTCTCATAAGTTAGTAATTAATTCCTGATCTTCCAATCTACCTTGTGTAGCCCCTGTAATTTTTTTAAAATCTGCAATGTCTCTAGCTGCAACACTGTATTCTGCACACTGTTCTTTTCTCTTTTGCACACTAATTTGGCTCATGCATACTATGATCAACCTGGATAGCAAGTTCTTCACTGCAGCCCTGTATGCCAACTTGGTCGGCATGGACTAAATGGGCTGAGGGGCCTGTTTCTGTGCTGCATAGCTCTACGACCCGAAGACCCAACCCTTCCATAATCTCATGACCATTTAGATATTTGTTATAGTATTTCACTCTTCGTATTTTTCCCTTCACTTTCGCTATCCCCCCTCCCCCAACCTTTCTTTACATCGTTTACCCAACATTATAGGCTGGGATCAATGGGATTGTCGGTCATGCGGAGGACACACGGGGGTTGAGGTGTTGCCTCCCGTTTTCATAAATTCAAAGTGATAGGAGCAGAATTAGGCCATTTGGCCCATCACATCATGGCTGATCTACCTCTCCCTCCTAACCCCATTCTTCTGCCTTGTCCCCATAATTGAGCCGAATTTCCCAGACCCTGCCTATCCCCAATTGTCGCTGGAGTCACTGCCCTCTGCTCCCAACAACGTGGGCCCAGTGTCCAGTTGGTCAGGGGAAGGCGGGGGTCGGCTCTGCTACCGAGCCACGGCCACACCGACCCACCACCACTCTCCCAGACCCACCACCACTCTCCCAGACCCACCACCACTCTCCCAGACCCACCACCACTCTCCCAGACCCACCACACCACTCTCCCAGACCCACCACACCACTCTCCCAGACCCACCACCACTCTCCCAGACCCACCACCAGTCTCCCAGACCCACCACCAGTCTCCCAGACCCACCACCAGTCTCCCAGACCCACCACCACTCTCCCAGACCCACCACCACTCTCCCAGACCCACCACCACTCTCCCAGACCCACCACCAGTCTCCCAGACCCAGTCACAGACTGTGAAAACCGTGAGCCACTCTCTCGGGGGGGGGGGGGGGGGGGGGGGGGGGGAGAGGATGATTGGGTCCTCGTGATGCGCCAGGCCAAGCGAAGGGCAGCACTGATCCCAGTCATTCCCAGTAAACAAAACCCAGCCGCGACGCTGCTACAAGGGGCTGTGGTACAATCTGATTTCATTAATGCAGCCTCATGAATCCAACCAGCCGCATCTCCCTCTCGAAAGTAAAACACCGTCGCCTAGTCCTGAGTGGATTTTAATGACAAATTCCACCTAATCCCTTAACACCTTGTTTAATTAAACCACAGCAGACTGCCGATTCGCTCCGTACCTTGGTCCCATTTGCCAACCCCCCGCACCTCCCCCCCCTCCCCTCCCACCCCAATCCAGCGAGAGATCCGTCGCTCCGTAATCCAAACCTCCTTGTGCGAATACGCTCCTCTAATGACTCCAGGGCTTGTTTGGATTTATTATTGGAGAATGTGCCCTGACTGCTTGACTTCTACTCACTAATTTACACATTAGTTCACGGCAGACTGCATCACAAAGCTGCAATCTTTCCACTCGCAGCCCGCATCACACCTGCAAATATTGTTTACCAACTCTCGCCACTACCAAATTGAATTTGAAGGCCGGTTACATTTTACACCCCCTGAAAGTCCTTTGCTTGTATATTTGCACCTAATCCTTCAGATTCCAGTCCCTACATTGTTTCATTTGACTTTCTCCGACCTTCACCCTGATATCAGAGGAAGGACGTCCCAGAGACACGGGGTTGCGTCGCTTGTCTATTCCCTCCACAGTCGCTGCTTGACCCGCTGAGTTCCTCCAGCAAGCTATCTTCCCTTTAAACCAGCATCTGCCGTTCCCCCGTCCTGCACACTTTGTGTTTAGCTCCAGATTCCAGCATCTACGGTTCATTGTGTCTCCCCACAGTTTCGCCCGGTGTAGTCACAAGGAATTGCAGATGCCGGTTTACAACAAAAGAAAAAGACACAAAGTGCTGGAGTAACTCAGCGGATCAGGCAGCAACTCTCGAGAAAATGGATAGATGACGTTTTGGGTCGGGATCCTGCTTTGGCCTATTCACAAAATGCTGGAGTAACTCAGCAGGTCAGGCAGCATCTTGGGAGAGAAGGAATGGGTGACGTTTTGGGTCGGGATCCTGCTTTGGGCTGGCAGCCGGGCCAGAGCAGAACATTGTTGGAAGAAACTGCAGATGCTGGTTTATACCGAAGATAGACACAAACGTGGGGGCATTGGTTTAGTCTTTTTGCACCCTTATTGTTTGTTTTTATGTGTATTTACGGAACCTTTTTGCGTTTATTATATTGTTTACACAATACTATGTTTACATATTCTGTTGTGCAAGTAAGAATGTAGTTGTTCTGTTTCGGACACAACACAATGTACACTCTTGACTCTTGAATGCTGGAGTAACTCAGCAGGTCAGGCAGCATCTCCGGAGAAAAGGAATATAGAAACATAGAAAATAGGTGCAGGAGTAGGCCATTCGGCCCTTCGAGCCAGCACCACCATGCAATATGATCATGGCTGATCATCCAAAATCAGTACTCCGTTCCTGCTTTCTTCCCATATCCTTTGATTCCGTTAGCCTAAAGAGCTATATCTAACTCTCTGTTGATCACAGGTGACGCTTCGGGTCGTACCCTACTCCAGAGCAGAACAGTGCCAGGTTAGAAGGTAGAATAGTCCAGCGCAGGAACAGGCCCTTCTGCCCGTCATATCCGTGCCAAACATACCAAATGAAACTAATTTTCTCTGCCTGCAGTGATCCATATCCCTTCATATTCATTATTGGGCACGATGTGTGTGCCTGTCGTGTGTGTGTACATCTGTGGGGTACATCTGTGAGTGGGGGTGTGTGTTGGGCTGTGCTGTGTATACGTGTGTGCGCTTGTTTGTGTGTATCTGTGGGGCATGTCACTGTGTGGGGTGTGTATGTTGGGCTGAGTATCTGTGCGTGCTTCTGTTTGTGTGTGTGTCTCAAGGGTATGGCTGTGCGTGTGTTAGGCTGTGTGTTTGTATGTGCGCTTGTGTGTGTGAGAGAAGGTATTGTGGGCAGATGTTGGGAGGCTTAGGGCATCTTGAAGCTGGGATCGAGAGGGACCTGTGACTGCGGTTTCCCTCCGCTACCCCTCGGCCGCCTGTCCCCCGCTCGGACACTGGGTGCTGCCTGTACATCACACAGGAGGGCACCGCGGCCGCGGTTACATCCCCGCCCAGGCTGTCTCTCCCCCCGCTTTGACCGTCTCTCTATCCACAGATGCTACAAGACCTGTTGAGTTTTTTTGAGCATATTATTTCAAATCTCTAGCATCTGCGGTTTTATTTAAAACCTTTCAATGGGCAGTGCAAGGTTGGCCATATCAGGTTGCTGGGTGGGCACTTGTGTAAGAAGGAACTGCAGGTGCTGATTTAAACCGAAGATAGACACAAAAAGCTGAAGTAACTCAGCTGGTCAGGCAGCATCTCTGGAGAGAAGGAATGGGTGACGTTTCGGGTCGAGACCCTTCTTCAGAAATGCTGTACCAGGTTGTACCAGGGTAGCGCCGAGTGGGATGCATTAAATCAGGGAGTCACGGTGAGGGAAAGGCTTGACGTGCAATCAGTTGTTAATTAGATTATCTGACAGTTCAGCAGTTGAGGAGCCCCCGAGTTAGGGAGGGGGAAGCAGCCAAGGTTGCCGCTGTTGCTCATTAACCCGGGCCTCCTCTGGGGGATAGCGTGTTGTGTGAGGGAGGTGGGGGCAGGATCGGACGCTGCAGTCGCACACAACACCGACGCGAAAAGCATGGAGCGCTGGCAGGCCGTTCCAAAACCAGGAGGCATCAAGTTGTGTAACTCAGCAGGTCAGGCAGCATCTGGGAGAGGTGTGGTCACATCCCAGAGGGCGGCCTGGAGAGGGAATGGGTGCCCAACTAGAAAGAACCATGTGGTGTCTCCAGAAATCTCCGCGGTCACAGAGCTTTTGTCATTCAAGGCATGCCCACTTATTGCCCCTGGCAACCCGCGGTGGGAGTGGAGGCTGGTGGCGAGGCTTCTAAAAGCATTGCATTCACGTTGGGCAAGGGGGTGGCGCAGCGGTAGAGTTGCTGCCTTACAACGCCAGAAGATCCGGGTTGGATCCTGACTAGAGTGCTGTGTAGAAAAGGAACCACAGATGCTGGACGATACCGAAGATAGACACAAAGTGCTGCAGTAACTCAGCGGGTCAGGCAGCATTTCTGAAAAAAAAAGGATGGGTGACGTTTCGGATCGGGACCCTTCTTCAAACCCAGAGTTTGCACAATCTCCCGGTGACCACGTGGGTTTCCTCCGGGTCTCGGGTTTCCTGCGGGTTTCATGTTTCCGCCCACACTCCAAAGACGTGCAGATTGTAGGTTAATTGCCCACGAAATGCTTCATAGCGTGTCGGATAGAACTCGGTGGGCCGAAGGGTCTGTGTCCATGTTCTATCTCTTAAACTTGTTGGATATCCATTCAATCGGAACCACCAATGTTGTAACAACTTCGTTACAAGTCGTTGCAACAACTCACAGCCTGACGTGCGGAAGCCTGCAGCGACTCAAGGTGATGTACGCTGGTTAGCGAGGCTGAGCAATATTCACAGGTCGGGACTGGCCTTCGACAGCTGCTTCCCTGCAACCAGTCCCTGACTGGATTAAATATCCTTCACCCTTCGAGAAAGCACGGTTCTGACATTAACCCTCTCAAGGGCTTATCGAGTGATCAAACCTGTCGAATTATAAAAGGGAACCGATTTCCCAGGCCCCGGTGCCTCTGCTGGGGACGTGCCTTCCTTCCCCTTCAGTCCAAAGACACTGAAAGCTACCGAAATCCCCAACCTGCACTCTAAGATCAGCTCAGCTGAAACTCGAATGCCCTGGAGATTCGCAGGATAAGGTACTTCCTGCTCCCAATCACTAACCTGTGCTGAGATGGTTTAGGTTCAGATGTATTATTGTCACGTGTACCGAGGTACAGTGAAAAGCGTTGCTTTGCATGCTATCCAAAGGAATCAGATATACTGTACATAAATGCAATCAAGTCAAAGTCGAGTACAATAGATGGAATAAAGGGGAAGACACAGAGTGTGGAATATAGTTCTCAGCATTGTAGCGCATCAGTTCCATAGACAACGTCCAATGTCCGTAATGGGGTTGAGGTGAATCGCACAGAGCCCTAGCTTATGAATGGACCAGAGATAGACACAAAATGCTGGAGTAACTCAGCGGGACAGGCAGCATCTCTGGATGGAAGGAATGGGTGACGCTTCAGGTCGAGACCATTCTTCTGCAGTGCAAACCAGCATCTGCAGTTCCTTCCTACACATTATGAATGGACCATTCAGAAGCCTGAAAGCAGAGGGGAAGAAGCTGTCCCTGAGTCAGGTGGTGTGCACTTTTAAGCTTCTGCACCTTCTGCCAGACAGGGAGAAGAAGGAATGACCAGGATGGGACAAGTCTCGGCAGCTTTTCCGAGGCAGCGTGAAGTGTAGATGGAATCAGTGGCAGGAAGTCTGGTCTGTGCGATGGACTGAGCTGATTATTGTGGGAGAGGTGTGGTCACCTATCCTCACGGAATAGGCCCTATGTGCATACATGGAAATGGGCAGAATCACGGTCAATTGTGGTGCCGTGCCTTCTGTAGTTGGATAGCATGTCTAACCTCACCGCTTATAAGCACAAGCCAGGATGAGATCCCACAGGATGATTGGTTATGTGAAACCAATATGAGTTGTTGCCTTTACAATAAATATCCTGCCCTTTATGTTGCTTGCATACTGAGTCTTTGACTCTGCATCCTTTAAATGAACCATTCAGACTGGACCTTCCCCACTGGGTCCTTCATGCTGAATCCTGCACACAACTGACCTTGCTGCTCCATGCAGTATCAAGCCTTACACACTGAGCCTAAGACCTGCCTTGAGGTTGAAACCTGAATTCAGGGCATTGAAGTTTTTGAGGGCATCAAGGTCTGAAGAAGAGTCCGTGCCCATTCTGCCCATAGATGCTGCCTGACTGGTTGGGTTCCTCCAACACTTTGTCTTTTGCACAAGATACCATCATCTGCAGTTCCTTGTGTCTCCAAGGTTTACTTTACTCAGTTTACAGTTGTCCATGTGATCAGAAGCCCTAATGTGTCCATAAGTGACTTTTATTCGGATTAGAAGCATTGCTATTGTGATAATGATCTAAGACTACACGTGCTATGGGTTTGAGATGGGGTTGTATTGAAATTAGTTTTGGGCTGGTTCTGGACCTCTCTTGATTTTCATGATGGGCTCCTGATTCATCACAACGGTTGCTCGGGGGACTGCATGGTGGAATAGCCATGAATCCTGAGAGCAGTTGTGTCCCCAATCTCTGCATTGGGCTGTCCTTCACTGACTGTGGCCCTGACAAAAGCTGATGTTTCTCCAGTCATTGTGGTGCCCTTGTCTGGTGAGAGATATTCATGTTCCCCTTTGGTCTCCATTCACGAGTGATGATCTGAGTGTTGCCCCTCCACAGGTAACCGACTGGACGATGGGGCCTCCGATGTGGAGTCAGAGCCGGACCTGCCCCTGAAGCGGAAGCAGCGGCGCAGTCGCACCACCTTCACCGCCGAGCAGCTGGAGGAACTGGAGAAAGCCTTCGAGAGGACCCACTACCCAGACATCTACACCCGAGAGGAGCTAGCCCAGAGGACCAAGCTCACAGAGGCACGGGTCCAGGTGAGTTCCTCTAGGTTACTCCAGGTTACAGTCCACGGAGCACAAAGAGGCCATTTGACCCATCGGCTTAATGCCTCCTACCCTCATGCCCTATCACATCTCTCCTATTCCTCTCAGCGAAGATCTGCAGCATCCTCAAACCGTGTAGTACAAGCACAAAGTACCACACTACCAGGAGAGTGAAGGATTTATGCCCATTGACTCACAGATGGAGCAAGATGGAGCATCTGATTGAAATGGGCACTTTCTATATTGACGACCATCTTTTCTTCCTTAGTTGCCGTCATCACCATGTTCCCCTGATTTTCGTCCCCTTAGGTCACATGTTCCACTTTCTGAGGTTTGGGGAGCCCATGAGATTTGGGGCCCCAACAATTTCCCTCACCTTGTGTCCCATTCCAACTGGATCCTGGAACATGTTCTTCCTCTCAAACAGACATAATGAAAGGGCAAGTGCCAATCCCACTGGTATGCCCACATCCATGATGCAGCCTGCGTATTGTATTGTCACCAGACTCCAGAAGTAAACTGACATTGTTTGGCCCATCAAATCTAGCCCAGGTATTCTCACCATCCACCCCACTTCCTGAAGCCTGTAACTCCTTTTTAAAACCGGAATGAAATCAGCTTTCAGAAACCTCCCCTCCTAGTGGTGAATTTCAGACCTTAACCACCATCCTTTGTAACATTTCTTATCAATCACCTTCACGGCTTTTGACTCTTCTACCAATGTGAAGAATTTCTCTCTGTCGGATCTGCCCAGACCTTTCATCATTTTCAATACCTCCACCAAATTCCTTCTCAGTCTCTTCTGTTCCAAGAACAACAATTCAACATTTCCACTTTGTGCTTTCAAATCCCTCCAGGACCCGTAGTCAGGATCAAACCCGGGTCTCTGTCTCTAACAACTCTACCTCTGCGCCACCGTGCCACCCTTGAATAAGGGGAGTGAATTGTAAAGTATTTGACATTATTATGAATTATGCAAAGGGAGTAAATAGGAAAGGTTTGGATTTATTTCAATTCTAGACAAAGCAAGTGAACGGAAAAGGACTTGGGTCCATTGGGATTGGAATCTTTAGGCAGCTATATGTTAACCAGTAAATCACCATCATCAAGATGTGAGAGTGGAGGTTGTACAAGATGTTTGTTTAGTTTTGTAATTACGCCAAGGCTCCAGGGAATGGTTTCAGAAAGAAACCTCAGCAACAGTGAGCCTTTGCCCTGACAACTCTCCACCAGATGGGTGTGGAGATCACAGCTGGGGTTAAGATCACAATGCACTCCTCCTTTCACCAGACCTTCACAGCTCCCTCTCTCAACACATTTGTATGAAAATATTGCAATGTCTTCACCTTTTGTAAGAGATGGAGTTATAGTGAATTGGATTTAATTAGAAGTGCACTCCAATAGAAACTAGATGTGTTTAACCTGATATAAAATTATGAGAGCCATAGAAAGGGAGAACCTTTTTTTCCCCAGGGTGGAGATATCATAGACTAGAGGGCTGTATGAGCTGTGAGGAGTGGTTGGACAGACTTGCATTGTTTTCTCTGGAACATCAGAAGTTGAGGGGAGACATGATAAAATTATGAGAGACAAAGGTAGCGTAGACAGTCAGAACCTTTATCCCAGGGTGGAAATGTCAAAGACTAGAAGGCATAGCTTTAAGATAATAGGGGCAAAGTTTAAGGGAGATGTGTGGGGTGAGTTTTTTACACAGAGCGTGTCGGTGCCTGAAATTTGCTGCCAGGGGTGGTGGTGGAGGCAGATACGATAGTGGTTTTTAAGAGGCTTTTAGATAGGCGCATGGATATGTAGGGAATTGAGAGATATGGATCACATGCAGGCAGAGGAGATCAATTTGCATCATGTTCAGCATGGACATTTGTGGACTGAAGGACCTGCCCTGTGCTGTACTGTTCTATAGTGAGATAAACTAAACTGTGAGTCAATTTGAAAGGTTTCAAATCCATTGGGATTCTGCAGAATGTGACTGAACAGTGCCACAAGAGCAATTTCAATCTTTGCAGAACATGGTTATCCAGCCACCAAACACCCTCCTTTACTAGGTGATTAAAACCGAGAGTATAGTCAGTGCAGAGCACAATTACTGTCTTATCCTAAAGCCCACAGACAGAAGGATCATGGAGAAGAAATCAGAAAAATGAAACCTGCCAGATTTTTCTGTCTCCCTCCCTGACAACCTCTCTGCAACCTCGGAAACGATGGACTGTTCTGATCCATGGGGCTCAGTCCTTTGATGGATGCACCTCTGTGAAATGGTGGATGGCTCTCATTCACTCAGTGAAGTTTTGCTTCATTCTCTCTGGCATAGCATTCCATATCTCCACAGGAATACTGTAAGTTCTCAGCTCAATATTGAAACTCACGGTAAAGTTCAGAACCTCTAAGAGAGTAAAATTCCAAAGTTGTGTGACACCATGAAGTAGACATCATTGCATTGATTCCTCAGTTGGCTCTCCATTCAATATGCCCTTAGAGTGGGATTGCCCAGTCAGAGAGTGGGATCAATGGTCCCATTCAGAAGGTCCTGACCAGGATGCATTATCCATGGTGGCATTGTAGGACTTCAGTTCCGTGGAAGGAAACTAGAGAAAGTAAGATTGTTCTCTTTCGAGCATGGACTTTTCAGAGGAGCTTTATCAAAGCTTCTGCAATGAATAAAAACCTTCCATCTTATTCTGCCAAAAGATGTCAGAGTTTGGAATATCTTTATCAATTCCAAACTCTGACATCTTTTGGCAGAATAAGATGGAAGGTTTTTATTCATTGCAGAAGAGTTGGCAATCTGAGAACACAGATGAAAAGAAAATGAATCAGCAACATAACAAGTTGTTCTAATCTGGAAAGTATTGCGTGAAAGAGTGTTAGAGGATGATGTTGCAGCAGATTCAATAGAAACTTTCATAAATGCATTGGATAAATATTTGAGTGGAAGACAAAAAACACAGGGTTACAGAGAAAGTGTGGAGATTGAGACTAATTGGTTGTCTGTACCCAGAGGCCAGCTGTAGCACAATGGGCTGAATAGTTTCCGATGTCGCTTCATTCCTTGCTTCTAGGGCAGAGTGTAGAATGATGTCTTTCATTGGTGAAGTCTCTTACCAGTTCTGTTATACTTGTAAGTGAATTATTTGGGACAATATCCTATTTTTAATAGAAGCAGAAAATTAGCTTTTGCTTTGTTCTGTGGTTTTGGGTTACTGCATTCCCAGTTTTAATGTTGAGGTGTTCTGACTGAGTGATGTTGGTATTGTTTGATTGGAAGATGCAGCATGGAGAAAGATCCTTCAGCCCACCGAGTCCACAATGACCATCAATCGCCCATTCTCACTTGTTCTATGCTATCCCACTTTCTCATCCACTTCTAACACATTGGGAGCAATTTACAGAGGCCAATTAACCTGCAAACCCGCATGTCTTTGGGATGTGGGAGGAAACCAGAGCACCTGGAGAAAACCCATGCGGTCACAGGGAGAACATGCAAACTTCACACGGACAGCACCCAAGGTCAGAAGTGAAGCAGTCTCTGGTGCTGTGAGGCAGCAGCTCTACTAGCTGCACCACTGTGCCACCCACATAGTTCATTATTGTCAAGTGTACCAAGATACGGTGAAAGGCTTTAGTTTGTGTGCTATCCTGTCAAATCAAATTATACGATACATGAGTTCAATCAAGTCATCCACAAGTACTAGTACTGCAAAGAAAAAAACCCCAAAGTGCAGAATAGTATTACAGCTTTGTAGCATTACAGTTACAGAGAAAAAGTCCAATGTCTGAAATTAGTTAGGTTGGAAGATCAAGACTACACCCAGCTTATAATAGATAAGTGAAGTAAAGGGAACCTCACTGGCATTGAGCATGGGTTTGACAGAACTCTGCCATTAAGTGGCAAGCATCAGATATTGTTTCCAGTGAAGTATAAGCACAAGGGGAACAGGGAGATGAGAGTTTCTACTGGTCAGTGACAATGCTTGGCAGAAGTTGGATTAGCGAGCCACCATTGTCGCGTTCAGTTAGTGAAGATGTCACATTTATGAAACTGCATCTGCACCAGAAACCAAAGGTGCAGGATTCAATACAAGCTGCAGGTTCTGAGGACGTCAGGGAATGCTGCTGAAGATGGTGACATTTGGGTAGCAGATCTGAAGCTGTGTACAATCCCACAAATAGCAACGTGACCAATAATGGGGCAGTGATTTCAGATGAAAAAAACACAAAGTGCTGGAGAAACTCAGCGGGTCAGGCAGCATCTGTGGAGGGAATAGACATACTGAACAATGGTTCCAACCAGAAACATCTGCTCATTCCCTCCACAGATGGTAAAGATCAATAATACAAAACATTGATAACAGTAATAATAGGCAACCATAATAGGTGAGGGGGGAAAGATTTAATAGGAACATGAGGGGTAAGTTTTTCACACAACGGTGGGTGTATGGAACAAGCTGCCAGAGGAGGTAGTTGAGCATTTAGGAAACATTTGACATGTACATGGATAGGACAGGTTTAGAATGATCTGGGCTAAACGCAGGTGGGTGGGACTAGTGAAGATGGGACATGTTCCACGGCACGGTAGCGCAGCGGTAGAGTTGCTGCTTTACAGCGAATGCAGCGCCGGAGACTCAGGTTCGATCCTGACTACGGGTGCTGCACTGTAAGGAGTTTGTACGTTCTCCCCGTGACCTGCGTGGGTTTTCTCCGAGATCTTCGGTTTCCTCCCACACTCCAAAGACGTACAGGTATGTAGGTTAATCGGCTGGGTAAATGTAAAAATTGTAAAAATTGTCCCTAGTGGGTGTAGGATAGTGTTAATGTACGGGGATCACTGGGCGGCACGGACTTGGAGGGCCGAAAAGGCCTGTTTCCGGCTGTATATATATGATGATATGTTGGTCGGTGAGGGCAAGTTGGGCCGACGGGCCTGTTTCCACACTGTGTGACTCTATGACTCCATGACTTTATCATAGTGCAAAATCCAGGTCTGTAATGCAACCAAAGGCGCAGTTCATAGAAGATCATAATTGCTGAGGTAGTGGTTAGTGTTGTGCAATGTTCAAGAGCTCTCAGGTTTCCACACCATTGAAGAGAGTTATCAATCACAGATATGACTGATTCCTTGACTGGTGAGGGTCTTAATTCCTCCAGTTCTCATTAGACCCTCTCAGCTTACTACTCCTGAGTTGTGGGGGCAGGGAGCGGGCAGATTTTGGCATCCTGCTGGCATTTCAGTGATTAATGTTTGTAGTTTTTCAGAAGGCCCCAGAGAGCCTGAGAGATCGCCACTGAAATGTAGAAAATGTTTGCAGGATTGGTGGGCTTGAAAGTGGTGGGAAGAGGCAGACTCTGGCAGTGAGAAATCCTTCTGGAATGTGTGCTGACAACAGCTGTCACCTTTATTACTGCTTCCTACAAGCAAGCTTGAGATTTTCCACTCCTCACTCATTCGGAAACAAAACAAGTGTAAAACTCTCAGCTAATCCCAAGCCGTTAGGAATACTAGAGTCTTATTAGCTTAGAGTGAGTCCATTCAGCAATATCGTGTCCATGCTGACTCTTTGAAACTGCTATTTTGTCCCCCTCTCCAGCAAAGGTAGCTGAGTTCATGTTGATGGATTTATTGCAATGCAATAGCACAGTCGATGGCTGCTTCCATTGCCCCTGATGGGGATGTGAGGGGGAGTGGAGCGCAAATGAGTGGAGCAAGAGGAAGTGGGAAGAATGAGCGGGAAGTAGAGCGAGGGGAGGTGGGGTGATGGGGAGCAGAGGAGAAGGGGAGCAGAGGGTAGGGGAGGGAGGGGAGAGGGAGGGGGGAGTAGAGTGATGGGCAGTAGGCTGATGAATGACAACGGGCTTGGATTGATTTGGTCTTGCTTTTAGTGGGCAGGACGTACTTGGCCAATTGTCTACATCACTGTAGCGCTCTGGCAAACTGCATCTGTCTGGACAATGGATCTTCAACAATGCAGTGGGATGGGATATTGCTGGATGAATGTTGGATGAATACAAAGTCCTCAGCTGTCCCTTGCTAGACATGGGTTGAATTGAATCAGTGAAGATAGAAAGTAGAGGAGGACATAGAGGTGCCTCACCCACCAGCCCTCGTGGCTGCAGCTGCTTGTGAACGTTTCAATACATTTCCTTGGCCCATTGAGGATGGAGATGTTTGTGGAAGCTCCTTTTCCTGTTGTTCTTTTAATTTTTTGTACACATGCAGGTGTAATGGAAGGCACCCCTTTGATCTGCTCCATTGACCAAGGAATCATTCACCAGTGTTTATGGTGCTGATTCTACCTGTAACTGATGTATTTGGTCTGAAGTTGTGGTTTCACAACTTGTACGGAACAACTCGTGGGATCCACGTATGACCTGCCTAGCTTTGCCCAGCCCCCCCCCCCCCCACCCCCCACTCTCTTCCAGCTTACACCCCTCCTTTTTGCAATCAGTCTGAGGAAGGGTCCAAACCCAAAACATCGCCTATACATGTTCTCCAGAGATGCTGCCTGGCCTGCTGAGTTACTCCAGCATTTTGTGCCTTTTTTGTGGTTTCACAAAGTTGGCTCTTTGTTTTCAAGAACTTTGGATTCTCCAAAAGTGGCAGGACAACGGTGATTGCGGTGTGCATCTTGTGTGAAACAGGCAACGTGCTGGTAGATCCCATTTGCTCTACAGACCAGCAGTCAGAATCTTTTAACAAGGCCTCATTCATCATCAAACTCAGCTGGAATTAAAACAATGAATGAGGCCAGAAATGGCTTTGCTCCACTTGAGAAGGTCCTTTACTGCAGAGTAAACAATCAAAGTTTGACCAACATCTCCTTATAACTAATGCTCCCCAATCCAGACAATATAGAACATAGAACAGTACAGCACAGGAACAGGCCCTTCGACCCACAATATCTGTGCCGAACATGATACAATACAATACAATATATCTTTATTGTTTAACTAATGTTATGTTTAACTAATCTCCTCCACCTCCTCGTGATCCTTCCATTCCCTGCATATCCATGTGCCTATCTAAAAGCCTGGTAAAGGAACCCATCATTGAGTATAGATCCATGCTCATTTATTTGGTCTGTATCAGAAGGTCCAAGGTCCGAGAGACCAAAGTGTCTCATCTAAGCAGCCACTACCAATCTGAAGGTTCTTTCAACCCTCTCCATTCAAAAAATGGTGGAATTCTCAAAGTGTCTGCTTCAGAGAAGACACCAGGTTTTCCCCAATGCTTTGACAATATATATTCCTCAACCAGCAACAAGTTCCTTGGCCTTTGTCATTACTCTTACCAGAAGCATTTCCCACAATGGCTAAAGTGATTCCCTGGATATAAATATATGGAGAATTTGAAGACATGGAAGATGTTATTGAATTCATAAGACTTGTTTCCTTTTTTAAATGAATTTTTCCTCCCTTTCTCCAAATAAATGTGACCTCACAGCCCAGTTCAATCTTCCAGCCTCTTTCCGCTGGATGTTTAACTAAATGTTGTAAATTTATCAGTCAAACTGGAATTGTCATCACCGAATCTTAGTTCGATGAACAGTCACAATACTCACTAATTTCATTTAGGAGTAAATTGATTTATTTAAACAGCAGAATCCATGTGACATAGATATTTCCACAAGTCATGGGACTGACACACAATTGAGAGTCTGTGAGAATAATCCAGCCCGTCTCTCTCCCTTTTCAGTCTCTTTCCCTCTCTCCTCTCACTCTCTTTCCCATTTTCTCCCTCCCTCCCACTCCATCCCTCTCTCTTTCCCTCGCTTTCCCCCCCACCTCTCACTCTCCATCTCATCTCCCTCTCCTACCACCCTCTCCCACTCCACTCCAACCCTCTCTCTGACCTCCCCTCCCACCCTCTTCTTCCATCCCCTCCTTCCACTTCCAGTTCCCACACCTTCTCCCACCCTGCTCTTTTTCTCCCCCTCTTCCCCTGTGTGCAAGGAACAGAATGATCCCGTAAGTACTGTGATCCTTGCGCTCACTGCAGAATGGGAGTGAAACCAGTCGCTGAGGCAGAACAACTTTGACAGAGTTTGGCAGGGGAGCAAGTGGGAACAAGTGGAAATAAGTACCTTCAGAGAGTCAAATGAGGGCAGTCACTGGCCTATCGCTGTGACGTTGTCCACAGTAGTGAGCTGTGTGGGGGTATAAGAAAGGTAATCAGTCGGAAGCATAACTTACATGTCTGCCCTCCTCTGCTTCCTGTGGCATCAGGTCAGAGCTGGGACATGGGTTCCCCTTCACCCACCTCACCCCACCCCATCACACACGGTGAGGACTGGCCCAGCGAGTCTCTGCCACACCCAGTGACGAGGTTCAGCCTGTGCCATTGGCGATACCCAATGATGACTGGTCCCCTGGAACAGACGGAACCGTACAGTGCAGGGTCAGGCCCTTCAGCCCACAGTGTCCCTGCTGAACAAGATGTCATGTTAAACTTCTCTCCTCTGCCAGTGTATACCTTTATACCTTTATAAAGCTGTATACCTTTGCCATTGTTTTTTAATTAAAAATCTCACTGAGGGAAAGCTTTCTGTTCTTTTTACCGACCCCATAATAAATCCAAGGTGTGAAGGAGTGTGTCTCCATTGGCAACTTCACCCTTCTCTATCTCGCCACTTCTCCTCTCCTGATCCCTCTCCCCACCTCCCCTCTGTCTACCTACTCCCTTCCCTCGTTCCCCACATTGCAGCATCTTGTTTGACATGGACTGAAAGGCCTATTCCTGTTCTGTGTTCTATATACCCCACTCCCCTATCTCTCACCCCACTACCTACCTTCACACAACTTCGCCATCCATTCCTCTCTCGCAACACTGTCCCCAACCCTTGCAGTGCCCTGTGCCAGGTCCTGCCCTGTGTGTTATTCTCCCAGAGTATATGTCGTTCAGGCTCCCTGCTCTTCCAAACCAGTCAGCAATCTTTCTGCTTCACGTGCAAAGGTGCTGAGGAAGAGGCAAAGTACCACTGCCCGTTGAGGGATGATTTTAGTGAAGCCGCCTTATGGAATACTCCGTGAGCAGTGGTATTGGAGAAGGCAGTCCGGGCCACGATGCATATCTCCTCGCGGTGTGAGCTGCTGTGCTGTTAGTTGCATCGTTACACTTCAGCACCTGGAGCACATCCATCTTCATAAACAGGCCCGGCTCGGCTGGAAGGAGTGGGGCTGAGCCTCTCCCTTGTGTAAGGGGTCATTTGTGAGACAAATTGCAGCCTGATCTTTATCTCCAGCTCCTGGTGAAATCGATCCCAGACTCTGGAGACTGACAAAGCCCTCCACAAGCAACACTTATCCACGCTGTCCTCTGCTCTCATTTCTTGCTCTTTCTTTTCCCATCCCCGTTCTCCCTCTAATTCTCCCTTCTCACATTGTCTATCTCTCTCCCCATCTCCCTAGGATGCCAGCGCTGGTGGATGGCCAGCGCTGGTAGGGTTCATTTGCTCTGACCCTCTCACACCTTTGGTCCTTCAGAACGTTCATCTACTTGGACAACCCTGAGGGTAGGGATGCCAAATTCTGCAGGGTGGCACAGTGGCACAACTGGTAGAGCTGCTGTCTCACAGTGACAGAGACCCAGCTTCAACCCTGACCTTGGTTGCTGTCGGTTCTCCCTGTGACCGTGTGGGTTTCCTCCCGGTGCTCCCATTCCTCCCACACCCCAAAATGTGTGAGTTTGTAGGTTAATTGGCTTCTGTAAGATTGTCTGTAGTGTGTAGAGAGTGGATGCGAAAATGGTAAAACTTAGAACCAGTGTGAACAGGTGATCGACGGTCAGCGTGGACTCAGTGGGCCGAAGGGTATGTTTTCATGCTGCATCTTTCAATCAATCAAACCATTTCTCCAGCTCTCTCCTCCAATCAGTTCCCCAGGACTCTCAGGAACCACAATATGATCCCCTTCATGAAAGATGTTACAATTATTGTCTTTCTCACACATACAGACACACATGCACGCACTCATTCACATACACAGATATACAAACACACACATGGACATGCACACACACATACTGCACACGTGCGCACACACTCATGCACACACACATGTGCAAACACACATACACTCATACACACACACGCACATGCATGCACACAGGTAGAGTTATTTATATGCTTCTGTTCTTGACCGATTCCTCTGCAGGTTGCAGACACAGCGTGAGTCTGGTGCTGTGGGCCCGTCTGCCTCTAGTGTTACGTCAGGGTGACGCGTCGTCTGCTTTCACCCATGAGTTCCCTCTGAGCCCGAGTTCCCTGCGAAGCACTTTCCTTTCTGAGGGACGGAGTTAAAGAGAACATAAAAGGGAGAGTGGCTTTTGTGCGCAGGAGGGGTCAGGGTTCAGCTGTCCAGTGCAGCTTCCAGTGAAATCTATCTGCTGGGGCAGGTGGGAGTGTCTGCTGCTGATCTGAACTAAAGAACCCACTTCAGAGCCCTGTCTGTGTTCACACAGTTAGATTCCATACACCGCCTCTGCTCTTCCCCCTGCGCCCGTCTCTATTGTTGTTTCATCTTAACCCCCACCTATCTCCCAGCTTACACCCCCACACGTTGGACCATGGGACTCTTTCTCTGCAACTGTAACGCTCCAATGCTCCAACACTAGCGTCTGCACTCAGGTTTATTTTCTCTCTGCACTACCTGTTGTATTTGTGTAGGGCATGAATGTATTCATGTACAGTATGATTTTACTGGAAAGCACAATAACTTTTCAGTTCCTACAAATTTTTTACTGTGTCTTGCTACAATAACAAATTCCTTAACACCAATGCCAATACTACACTGCTTTCCCTCGCTGGACAAATTGAGGAAGGAATCCTGGGGAAACTAGATGTAAGACTGAGTCTCACCCAACCCCCACTAGCATCTGAGCGCATGGTTACAAAACTGAAAGACTAAACCACCGATTGAGAGGCCGACTGAGAAACCCATGCAACATTGCCTGAGGAACTGTAACTCGAGGTCTTTGTGGTTTCCTAGCAACAGTGTCCGGCCCAGCTTTGGCTCAGCGACGTGTCATAAAAAGTGTACAGAACTGACCGCAGGCAGGTGGACCATGCAGCACTCGCACTTAGAGCAGCTTTCCCACAGTGTTTCTGAGGGCACAACTATCAAGGCATGGAAACAGACTGTGCCCAGGCTCAAAGCCTACTTCATACGCAATGGTGTTGGGTGTTGATCACCCAACATAGACACAAAATGCTGGAGTAACTCAGCAGGACAGGCGGGCATCTCTGGAGAGAAGAAATGCTTGATGTTTCCGGTCAAGACCTTTCTTCAGACGTGTTGCAGCTGATATAAGTCCTTCAGTGCACGTGATGTGATGGAGTCCACCACACTCAGTCTTTGGAGACTGAGGGTATTTCACCATCTCCAGATGTGTGACTCGGACCCCTGGCTGGTACCAGCCACTGCCTGGTTATGTACATTATTCCTCTTTGTTTGGGCGAGTTTTAGGTGAAAGGTGTGGACAATAAGTTAAGAAAGAGGTTCAGAAGATCATCTCAGGATCACCTTCGGGAGGTGGAAATGAATTTACTTGAATTTCCTCAACAGGTTAAGCAGGGGTTGAATCGTGCAAAAAGAGATTACCTGAGACAGGTAGAGTAGGGTAGAGCAGAGGTAGAGTGGAGCACACATGGGCAGTGGAGGAGATGTTGGTGAGTGCACGGTAGTGGGAGGTTTACAGGAGCAATGAAAGAGAATGTGGGGGGGGGGGGGGGGGCAGAGTACAGGATAGGGGAGAGTGTACACGACTGTAGTGAAGATTCAGTTCAGGTCAAGTCCATGATTTAGTGCGTATGCTTAGAGATACAGCATGAAAACAGGCCCTAATGCCCACTGAGTCCATGCTGACCATCAATCACCCATTCACTCTAGTTCCATGTTATCCCACTTTCTCTTCCATTCCCGACACACTGGGGGCAATTTTGAGAGGTCATATAACCTACAAATCTGCACGTCTTTGGTTGTAGGACGAAAAAAGAGCGCTCAGAGGAAACCCACTTGGTCATAGGGAGAACATACAAGCTCCACATGGACAGCACCTGAGGTCAAGACCGAACCGGGGTCTCTGGCGCTGTGAGGCAGCAACTCTACTACTGTGCAAGTGAGGTATATAGGGGATTGGAAATGGGTAAATTCTATAGTAGGGAATATGATACATGGATGGTTCCTGACTATGCCATGATGGGTGCCCACAAGCTGGCACCTAACCCAGTAAAATGCCCTGTTTGCTCCATGCCCGGCACTGAGTGGAGAGGTTTTTCAACTGGGACAGGCTGCTATTGGAGCGAAATCGACCAGGTGTCCTGGTGAGCAGTTTGGACGAGTTGTGCAAACTTCAAACTGGATATTTTGGAAGCCACTCCTGTTACAAATGCGGCCGGTGCTGTGAACTTTCTAAGGATGTCATAAATTGATTTGAAAAGGCGTCAGTCTTTGCTGTAAAGCCAGGCTTCGATTCCGACTGTAATCCCAACCAAGCTTCCAACGAGTTACGATCCGGCCTGTTTTTGCGAAACAATAGATCTCTGTGTAGCTGGAGGCGAAAGGCAAACAACTCCCACTCACACTTGCAACTGTTGCTGTCAATTTTCATTTGGAGGCAGTCTTGCCTGTTTCCCACTCAGTTCCCATGGCAGCCAAACGTTGTGATTCATACCTCAGTAAGTAGCGAACCACACGGGGCAGTTCCACACTGAAGCCTGACTCTCAACAGCTTCACACATTCCGATAGACTGCACACAGATTTATTTGTGCTGCACTTGACATGACGTTACCTTTGACCCTCAGAGGTCACTGCTCTTTTCCATGTGTATTTGTTCTGGGGGTCACAAGTCACCCTGGCAAAGCACCATTACTATCCATCTCCACTTACCCCAAGGACATTGACAGTGTGCTGTGGATCTGGATTCACATGTAGAGCCAAACCACAACAAATGGCCCTTTGCAAGGGACATCAGTGAACCCACTCATGAATGGGATGGACGCATCACCAGCAGATTTGTGCGACCTGAACAGTTCCTGCACTGAGGCTCATTCACGTTGGTGGCTCTGGTGCGAGATACTGTCCAGATACTGGGGCAGGATGACAGCCATCCCTCCCTGAACAACATTAGTGAACCGGGAGGGTTTTATGAAGATCCAGTAGATTTGTGATTACTGTGATGAAGAAATCTAATTCCAGATTTAGTTAATTGTATACATTTAAGTTCCAAATTATCACAAAGGGATTTACACTTGGGCTCCTGGGGTCAATGGCCAGTACCCTGGGTGCTGATCCAAGAATGTAACCACCATCTCACACCATCCAGGACAACATTCATGGGACGTGTGGTCGCTGGAGAATGGGGCATGCGGTCCATGGAGAATGGGGCGTGTGGTCCATGGAGAATGAGGCGTGTGGTCCATGGAGAATGAGGCGAGAGGTGACTGGAGAATAGGGCGTGTGGTGACTAGGGAATCAGGCGTGTGGTCCCTGGAAAATTGGGGCTTGTTCCACCTGTCACTGACAGTCTGGATGATCCTTCACGCAATTCCCCACTCAATCTCTGGAACCCCCTGTTTCCCTTAAAAGTCCGAATATCCATCTCAGCCTTAAATCTCCTGAACGGATGAGCACCCAAAGCCTACCTCACCGAATTCGTAAGCCTCTGAGTAAACAAACAACATTTAGAGAATTAATACTGTTGCAATAAATATATTTTCCTTTTTGTTGCAAAAAAAACCAGGAAAAGCGGTGCAGCCATGGCTGTCAACAGGTTAAAGATAGCATTAGATCAAAGGAAAAGGCTTATATGTTGCCAAAAAAAGGGCAGTAAGCCAGAGGATTGAGAAATTTCAGAATTCAATGAAGTAAGACCGAGGCATTGATAAGGAAAGGGAAAGTGGAATACCAGAGCAAGCCAGTAAGGAGCATAGAAACAGATTGTAGACCTCAATAGATATTTAAAGTGGAAACGATTTGCTTAAATTACTGTGGGTCCCCTTTAGACGAAGGCACAAGAGATTTACTAGGGGAAGTAAAGAAATGGCAGATATTTTTTACAAATGGCTGGTGTCTTTCTTCCCGAAAAGAAGAACGGCACTGTGGCGCAGTAGGTAGAGCTGCTGCATCACAGCGCCAGTGACGCAGGTTTGAGTGCTGTTTGTGTGGAGTTTGCACATTCTCCCTGTGACCACGTGCGTTTCCTCCAGATGTTTCCTCCTGTATCCCAAAGACCTGCAGGTTTCTGGGTTAATTGACCTCTTTAATTGCCCCAAGTGAGTAAGGGGTGGATGCAAAAGTGGAATTACATAGAACGAGTGTGTGAATGGGTGGTCGACGGTCGTCGCGGACTCGGTGGGCCAAAGGGTCTGTTTCCATGCAGCTTCTTTCAATCAATCAAACGGATTCAGAAATTCCAGGAAATGGTGAACAACAGGGGTTGGGTACAAGTGAGGAGATTAACATTGCTAAAAATTAGCTTCAGAGAACTGAACGGACTTGAAAGCCAATAAATCCCTTAGGCCACAATTAAACACCCATATTACATGTGACAAATTAAACACTTGACTCTTGACATGATGACGTGTAATTGGGAATCGTGAAAAAGGTGGCTGTTGAGGGCTGGTTCACATCTTCTAAAGATCGATGGTTTCCACAGATCGGAAAGTAATAAATGCAATCGCATTGTTTAGGAAAGGAGGGAGGGAGAATGCAAGAATGCGGGGAATTAGAGACAATTAATTGTAGGTCTGGAGCAGGGAAACTCCTGCAATCTATTAGTAAAGAAGTGACGACATGATAATCAAACTCTCATTGAAAGTGAAAATATGTTTGACAAACCTGTTGGGAGTTCTTTGAATTGAAACAATTACAACCCATAAGAGTGAACAAGCTTTAGGAAGCCTTTGATAAGGCGTCAGGAAAGATGAACAACATCAGAATGCCCATTATTAGGGACAATGTACAGTTGAGTTTAGTTTATTGTCACGTGTACCAATGTACAGCGAAAAGCTTTTGTTGTGGATAGCAGATTTATTAATGGCCAGAGAAGAGAGAGGAGGAAAGTATGGGAGTGTGTGAATGAACTGGGAGCTGGCGTGGATTGTGGGGAGAGTGTGGACAGATGGGTGAAGTAAATCTGAATGAAGTGAAGTAAATGGATGAGTTCATCGCAGATGGAGAACAATGAGGTCATCCAGTTTGGTGGAAAGGTAAGCCGGTGTGTTTCACATTTTGAGAGATTGGTGGGCAGAGGGAGTTGAGAGTTAACTAACAAACAGCGGACAAGGGGATTGGAACGTTGGTTTTACTGCAAAAGGACCAGTCCGGAGATGTCTTGCTTTGATTATGTGGAGCCCTGGTGAGACCACATCTCAAATATTATGCACGAGTGTGGTTTCTCTCCCTGAAGAACGGGATCCCAGTGATAAAGGCAGCGTAACAAAGGTTCACCAGGTTCCTGGCGAGGAGAGATTCAGCTTGTGCTCCCTTTAGTTTAGATGAATGGAAAGTAATTGACATAAAATGTATCAAATCCTAAGGGGGTTGGCAGGATGGAGAGATGGAAGTTCCCTTCCACTGATGGGTTCCTGGAACTGGGTGCCACAGTCTCCAAAATAGGCAGGACAGATGCAGAGAAACCTCCTCACCCACTCGATTTCTGGTTATATTAAAGATAACGATGGAGTTTTAAATGTCAAGAGATACAGTGTTTGTGCAGGGGATTAATCAGCCATGGTCTCATTGACTGATGGACCAGGCACAAGCAGCTGAATGTATTGTACATAACACTATTCATAATGTGTGAGTTCTCATATTTAGAAATTTCTATTTATCCCAGTTCCAAATAGCTAACGCCTTTCCTTGCGCTGGAGTTAACTCACGAACCATGGGAAACAGACTCACAGCTGTTACATTTGTCAAAACTTCTCAGAATCTGATGCGTTTTATTGGGATTAACACTCATCTTTTTAAAATGCAAGTAACAGAATCCCGATCTACTCAATCTCTCCTCAGAAGGAAACCCCTACCCCCAGAATAAATCTACTAAACCGGTAAGGTGCTGCCACCAAAGGCAACCATGCCTTTCCTTTTAAAAACACACTGAGTGTTGAAGTAACTCAGCGATTCAGGCAGCAGCTTTGGAGAACTTGGATAGGTGATGTTTCGGGTCGAGACCCATCTTCAGTTTTAAGTCTGAAGAAGGATCCCGAACGGAAACATCGCCTATCCATGTTCTCCAGAGATGCTGATGGACTTGCTGAGTTACTCCAGTCCTTTGTGTCTTTTTTTGTAAAATAGTATCTGCCGTTCCTTGCATCTTCTGTGTAATGCCTTTTCTTTGGTACTTCTGCTGCTCCAGGTGTGGTCTCATCACGTACTGAAGAATGTTTTCTGCTTCAGTGTCCCGTAGGAGAGTCCACTGTTCCATGTGCTGCCTAATTGCTTGCATCCCCTGCCTGATACCTCCATTCATGTGCAAGGACAAACTGATTCCTTTGAACATCAATATTTAATATTGTCCTGTATTTTAAATGATTAATCTCATGCCTCTCAGCTTTTTGCTTTAGTCTACACAGAGAGTAAAAGATGTCTACATATTTGCCATTGACACTGACGTCAAAGGAACTGAACTTTGGAAGGGGAAGAGAAGATAACCAACCACTGCATTTATTTTGCTGTGCACACGAGAAGAAGAATTTCTGGACTCTCATCACTTAGTGTAACGTTGTTGTAGATCTGGAAGCACTGCACTCGTTCCCATTGCCTTTTTCATTTAAAAAAAAATCTTGATGGAATGGCCTGCCGTTACTCGACAGATAGGCTCGCAAATGGAGAATGGAATAGTGAGCATAGGTGAACCTCACCTCACCTCACCTCACCTCACCTCACTGAGAGTCTGCACCTGTGAGAGATGGAGAAGTTAGCGGAGGGAGGTCTGGACGGGGAGCTCGTTTGGGTGATGGGAGAGAGCTGAAAGGATAAATAGTGACATTGCACCTGTCTTGTGTGTGACTGAGGCGATGTGCTGAAGGCAGATGCAACAGGAGGCAGCAGCCACACACTGGATAGATAGTTTGTTAGTGAGGTTTAAAGCGAATGGAGCTCGGAGTGATGACTCTGCTGCCGGTCTCTGCCGCATCGCACTACACTTCACTCATGGTGTTTTTTTTAATTTCCAGGTGTGGTTCAGCAACCGGCGTGCACGGTGGCGTAAGCAGGCTGGAGCCAATCAGCTGGCAGCTTTCAACCACCTGTTGCCGGGCGGTTTTGCGCCCGCTGGAATGCCAACCTTACCCCCATACCAGTTGGCTGAGTCATCGTACCCATCGACCACCCTGTCCCAAGGTAAGGGCACTGCCAAGTCCAGTGTCAACAGTGTCTCAGTGAAAGCTTGGATGAGCCTGTAACTGATGGTCTCTCTGTATAAGGTCACACGGACCGACAAGATGGTGTGAATGGTCCAGGGCCAGATGGTATTGGCTTTGAGTCTTTCCATCTCATGGCAAAGACCCCTGTTGGCAGAATGGGCATTGAATTGGTGATTAGACCTTTAGTCAACATCACTGTGATCACAGGCCTCTTCAGAAATGGTCTGATCTCTATTTCATTGAGCTTAATGTAAAGGTCAAACAAATGAATAATTGGCTCTGGTTTAAAAGGGAATCCAGACAAATTCTTCAGATTGAATGTTAAGGACATTTTCTGCCCTGTCTGGGAATCTAGGCCCCAGGGATTATTGATCCCCTGCAGGGCCCGCTCAGGGCCAAAAAGAGAGTCTTACAGCTACTGGGTCAGGGGGACAATAACTAACTAGGGCTCCATCCACTGATCGCTAGTTAGCCTGAGTGAGAATGGGCGATGGGTTCAGGCACAGTCCCTCTGTGGCTGCAAACAGCTACCAGCTATTAGCTGGCAGAGCTGAACGCACAGGTGGGAAGAGGCTGGTGAAGAAGGGAGAGGAGAATGGAGAGGGGATGGGTGGGCAGGGGAATGGGGTGAGCAAGTAGGGGAAACAGGGGAAAGGTAGAGGAAAGTGAAGTAGAGGGAGGGATGGGAGTGGAAAGTGAAGGAAGGAAAGGGAGAGAAATGGAAAAAGAGAAGAGGTGAGCGGAAGGTAGGTGGGGGGAGAGGAAATGAAGACCGAGAGGAGGGAGGAAGGAACGGAAGTGGGAGATTGGAGAAATGTGTTGCGGGTGTGATGTTAGAACTTCATGGCGTGACTCACAGGTTGTGGTGTGTGCTTGGTCTCAGACGGAGGGAGCACAGTCCACAGGCCACAGCCACTGCCACCGTCGTCCATGCACCAGAGCGGCCTGGCAGTCGCCGCGGAGAGCGCCTCCTACGGCCTGGCGTCCAATCGGCACAGCTTCTCCAGCTACCCCGACAGCTTCATGAACCCGACGGGACCCAACAACTCCATGAACCAGGTCAGCAATGGACTCTCTCCACAGGTCAGCCTTCACCCAATCGCATGCTCAAACATGACTGTGCTCCCCCCACTCCTGCCCCTGCTCCCTTCCCCACTTGCTCCACCCCATAACACCTATTCTCTGAAAGAAGGGCCTTTATCCCATTGGCAAAGAATGTCACAATTCCCTCTCAAAGACATCATGCCAACGGTACAGTCATTAGGATGTTCCGGTCATTACTTCAAAATCTCAACATTGTGATTGGAAGCCGTCAGATTAAAGACTGGAGTCCATAATCCAAAACAGTCGCAGAACAGAGGTGGACAATCCAGGAGAGGTAGTTGGCAAAAGTCATCTTGGCTTTTATAATTGTGGATTGTCAGAATATCGACATGCGAAAGGAGGAGAGGACTTCTGTAGTAGGGATGACACGGATGTCTGGGAAATGTTGAGGCCGCAGGGTTAAGATGTTTGCAGAACAACAGCTTCCGAAATGCTCAGCTCTTCAGAAGGGCAAGTACACAAGGTTGACAGGGAGCTCAACTGTCCGAGGAGCAGGGGAGGCTGGAGTTGGGAAATGGATCAGATGTGGCAATTGGATGGTGAGTGAGAGTGAGTTGGTGATAGAGGAATAAGACAAAAGCTAGAGGGGACCCCAAATATAGAGAAGGAAGGCAACTGTGACCCCAGGGAAAGTCAGCAGGTTGCAAACAGGCCGGGAGCTGGCAAAATGGCTCGCACTCCTCTGTGTGACTGATGTTCACATGTGATGAATGGGCATTCATTTTGGGGTCTGGACCCCAGGGAGAGGCAGCACCTTCAGGGGAGGGAGTTTGACCCCAGGGAGAGTCAGCATCCTTGGAGGAGTGAGTTTGATCCCAGGGAGAGGCACCACCATCAGGGGAGGGGGGAGGGATTGGACCCTAGGGAGAGTCAGCATCTTCAAAAGGCTTAGTAAAGCGAGCCAAGGACAGAGTGAAACAGTTCCCATTACAAGCTGGTAAGGCAGTGAGAGCCAAAGGGGAAACATTAAGACTTGTCCTGGAAGGCTTCCAAATTCTCATGACCTGACTCCCTGGTAGTAGGCGTGGCTGTGGGTCTGGCATATTTGCCAGAAAGTTCTTCATTTTCACATTCCCTGTGGAGCAGAAAGCCTGTCTGAGAAACGGATGTTCGGAGCACCTGGTACGGTCCGAACAATGTCTGCTCTCTAACTTGGCAGGGCTCTGCTGCAGCCACATGGCATGAGACATCATCGTGATCGTATGGCAGGACTATGGAAAGCTAAGCTTCCCTCCGTCCTCAGGGGACTGTTAAAATACTTTTCACACATTTCTCACTCCACTCTTACACTGGTTGAAAGTTCCTTTCTTCGGCTTCCACTGTCTCTTGGAACGATTCCCATTTTTTTTTTGGAAAGCAGTAATCCCAGTAATATTTTCTCATTCCATCCATGCTACTGTTTCTCCGAGATCCTTGAGTGGGAGCCACACAGGCATCTTGTAAACTTGATAAGCGCAACATTTTTCTTAAACTGTGCAATGTTTAAACCAATTGCTTTTGTATGACTTATTTGAACAACGTCCAAAACAGGGGATTGACGAGAGGAAAGATTCTGCGACAGGCAGTCAGGAAGAGGGAGACAAGGAGAATCACAAGAGAGAGAGAAACATACAGCCAGAGACAACCCCACAGAGAGAGGGACAGAGAGAGACAGACAGACAGACAGACAGACAGACAGACAGACAGACAGACAGAGAGAGAGAGAGAGAGAGACAGACAGACAGACAGACAGACAGACAGACAGACAGACAGACAGACAGACAGACAGACAGACAGACAGACAGACAGAGAGAGAGAGAGAGAGGCAGAGAGAGAGAGGCAGAGAGAGAGAGAGAGAGAGAGAGAGAGAGAGAGGCAGAGAGAGAGAGAGGCAGAGAGAGAGAGAGGCAGAGAGAGAGAGAGGCAGAGAGAGAGAGAGGCAGAGAGAGAGAGAGAGGCAGAGAGAGAGAGAGGCAGAGAGAGAGAGGCAGACTGAGTGAAGGTGATTATTCACAGGAGCAAGAACCCAGCAATGATTTTAAACTACAATACGAAGCAGATTTTACTTCAGAATTTGGTATTGGTTTGTTATTGTCAGGCGTACTGAGGTACTGTGAAAAGCCTTAGTTTTCGGGTGCTATTCAATTAAATCAGATCAAATTATACATGAGTATATTCAAGAAATACACACGAGAAGAGTGGAAAAAAAGACTTACACACGTCATGGGGATTGTTGGTCCCAACATCAATGCAGCCGTTCTCTCTCTCCTTGTCAATGGTCCACAGTTGTTCGATCACCCCACTTACCTCCATGGCTGTGTGGGGGTCTGAGGAAGACCCGGGGGGACTTGGAGGGGAAGGGGAGAATGGAGTTTCATGGAGAACCCTTGGGTTTCTGGGTGGGGGTTAGAGTGGAGAACCGTGTTTAAGGTGAGAGAGAAGAGGACCACAGACGAAGGACAGGTTAGATATCACAGGGGGTTTGTGGGTTGGGGGTCTGGACCCCAGGATGGGTCAGTTCTGCTGCTCGCACACCAACACAAATAGCTCAACACTTTTCCTTACCTGTCCCTCTCCAGTGTTGGAGATGTTGGATGGAGTCATAATGGTGTGTGGTCTGCTTTGCATTCAGTGACAAAACCCATTGCAGAGTTATCCATCCCAGTAAGGGAGACCTCTCACTCTCCATCTCACTTTCCAAGACATAAATTACCATACTGACTGGATGACTTGAAGCTGGAGGCATATTTGGAGGCTCCTTCCAAAATTCCCCTGAGATCCTCAAGATTGGATGTAACTCTGACCCCCCCCCCCCCCCCCCCACCCTAGGGTGGCAGGCGTTGGAATTAAACCAACGCTAGAATTGGTACAGTGGAGATTGGCAGTCACGGCCTTTGGGAGATAGGGTGGGGAGTGAAGATTTGTTCAATGAGGGTCCCTGGAACTGGCTAAAGGTGTCCAGCAACCATGGCTGTCAGAGTCAGTCTGCTCCCATTGTCTTCAACACTTCCACACATCACCACTTGTAGCCAACTGTAGGCAACCTTAATGCTTCCGAACGGACAGATGGATTCACCATCGGGAGCCAAGTGGCCACATTTAATTCATTTTGTCAGATAAATAGGAAGAGAGAAACGTGTGAATCTTTGTAATTTGAATCTGGGATGATTAGTTGGAGAGAGACGGGTTACATTTGATGTTTCCTGAGCCGCTATCAAGCCGGTGAGTGCAGAGCGAGGGAATGAGAGAGTCGTTTGCTCCCCTTTGATCCACCGCCTCAGGCACACTTCGCAAGCTCTGCCAGTCTGAGCGAGTGGTTTTCAGTTATTCCTGGCAAGTGTCTGTGGAAGATAAGAACAGAACCCCAGCATTGTACACAACCCATCACAGCAGCAGCTGGCCAGTCTGCGGAATTACAGTAACATCCATGTCTGCAATAGAGAACTCAGTGTAGCTGCTTCAGATCACTGGCATACTTCACATCAGGTACATAAAGTGTTCTGAAGCACCAGTACTGTGGGGACATTGTGGGGTGGAGAAAGATGGGTCATACGTTCCTGCCCTGGTCTCTCCTGCTTTCACTTTGTAAATCTTTGCCTCCTCCTCTATTTGTCAGGTTAAATTCTGGTTTCTGTTTTCCCCGGTGAGCTCTGTGGTACAAACATTCTCCGCATTGCTCTATGTTAGTGCTTCCACTTAATTAACGCAGTGAGCAGTTTTATCAAAGTAAATGCCAAGATGAACAAACAGCAGTCAGTCGAGCCTCTCCTAATCAGCACTCTGTTTCCCAAACTGTTTGATACTTGCTCTCTCTCCCTCTCTCCCTCTCTCTCTCCCCCTCTCTCTCTCTCTCCCACTCCTTTCTCTCTCCTGCTCTCCCTCCTCTCTCTCCCTCCCTCTCCCCATCCCTCCTTCTCCCCTCTCTCTCTCTCCCTCCCTGTCTCTGTCTATCAATCTCTTTCCTTTTTTTCCCTCTTCCACACTCCCTCTCTCTCTTTCTCCAATACCCTCTCCCTCTCTCTCTCCCCACTCTTTTTTTCTCTCTCGCTTCCACCAAGTGCTACAACCTCTCTCTTTCACTCATTTTCTCTCCCCACCTCCCCCCTTCCTGCCTCCCTCATTCTTCTTCCTTCATTCCTGTCCTATCATCCTCCTCACTGCCTCTCTCTCTCTCTCTCTCTCTCTCTGTCTCTTTCCCTCCCGCTTCACTCTTTCTGGTCCTCCCTTCTCTCCACCCCCTTCATCCAATCACCCTAATTGTCTCCCAATCCTTCTCCTCTCATCCCCTCTCCCAGAGCCACTGCAAGCAGCCGCCCCTCTGACACAGCGTCCGGCCTGACCCACTGCCTGTTGTTCGAGAGGCATTAGACGTGGTGACAACCAGACAGATATCGAAAGCCTACTCAAGAAGGAGAGGTCAATTGGCCGCATGTGCTTTCCATTAGTTACAAATACCAGACTGACAGGGGCGGGCCCTGTAATTAATCCCTGCTCTCCTGTGAGCCCTGGCTCCTTCCTATTCTCACCCTGTGCCTGCAATGGGGCTGAACCACAGCGTAACATCCACCATTGTTCTTCACTACCTTCGGCGGGGCTGCAAGATTGTTTGGTCTTTCACAATCCAGGCAAGATCACAACAAGCACAAAGCCAGCCAGATTCCCTCATTCCAAAAGCATGGACTCTGCCTCACAGACGGATGTTCCTCGGCCCATCAGGCCCGTGCCAGCTCTTCTTCAATTCATCTATTCCCCCACTCCTGCATTCTTCCCATGCAGCCAAGTGTAAAACACAAAGTGCTGCAGGAACTCAGCGGGGCAGACAGCATCTGTGGAGGGAACGGCCAAATGATGTTTTGGGTTGGGACCCTTCTTCACAGATGCTGCCTGACCTGCTGAGTTCCTCCAGCACTTTGTGTTTTGCTCATGATTCCAGCGTCTGCAGTTCCCTGTGTCCAGGCAGCCTGGTATTGCTTTCCACCTGAAGTAGTGATCAAATCCCATTGGGGATAAATAAAGTATGGGCTCTCTTCCTCGACATTTCAGGCAGTGTATAGAGAGAGATCAGCACAGTGACTAACCCAGCTCGTGTACAAGAATGACCTTTACTTCCTGTCGTACTTTGCCCAGTATACATCAGGTGTAAGGCACACTCTGTGAAAATATGCAGTGCGAGTGAGTTGTGCTGGGAATGAATGTGCATGTAGTGTACGGATGTACATGGGAGTGGGAAGGAGTGTGATTGTGACTCAGAAATCTGTAGTGTGTGCATGTCTGCATATGTTCAAAGCTGGGTTGTATTGGTGTCCTTGTGCAATTACGTTCAAATGCTCTGAATTAACTTACACGTGTTTATATATGTGGATTTATCTTTTAGCATTTGCAGCATAAGAATATGAGTGACCCTAAGAATTTAGTTTAGTTTTCGAGATACAGCATGGAAACAGGGTCCTCGGTCCACTGAGTCCACGCTGATCATCGATCACCCATTCGCACTAGTTCTATGTTATCCCACTTTCTCATCCACACCCTACACACTGGGGGCAATTTACTGAGGCCAATTCACCAACAAACCTGCACACCTTTGGGATGCGGGAGGACATGAAGGAAACCCACGCAGTCACCGGAGAAGGTGCAAACTCCACATAGACAGTACCCGAGGTCAGGGTCGAGCTCTGGCACTGGGAGGCGAGCTCTGGCACTGGGAGGCAGCACCTCTGCCAGGTGCGCCACTGGGCTTCCAATTTGGATCTGTTTATTTATGTAGGTGAACATAGTTGCATGTACACGTCCATGCGTGCACCTACACCAGCAGTCTCCAAGGTAAATCACTGTGGTATCCTTAAACTAATGTACATTTTGAAGCAGTACTCTGGATTAAATCTAGTCTCTCAGAATTGGCAATTTTTAATTAAACATGTTTCTTTTGGCACTCACAGGGTTAAAAAAACCTTTCTGACTGCACGTTCAGGGTTAAATAAGTGTCCACTCAAGATCAAAATACATTGTTTAAGGCCGCGCCCAAACATAGTCAGTACTGACCTGGGTTAAGCCTGTGTCCAAGTAAAGTTGGCTCAAGCCCAGAAAAATCAGCACTCAAAAAGTTGGCTCCCAATGTCCACTGGAGTCAACACTGTAAGGGTTAAAGCTGCACCTCGTTATGGCAGCACTCTCAAAGTTAACTCCACCTCGTCAGATTCTGGGTCAGTCTGAAGAAGAGTCCTGACCCGAAACATCGCCTGTCCATTCCTTCCAGGGATGCTGCCTGACCTGCCGAGTTCCTCCAGCACTTTGTGTCGTGCCATCGGGTGAAACCCTTGCCCACTCAGAGTATGCACTTATCGGATTAAACCTGTACACACTCAGCGATGGCACTCGCAGAGTTAAAAAATCCCACCTCCACTCAGCGGTGGCATTGACAGGGTTAATCCTGTGCCCACTCAGAATTCTCAGCTGGTGCCTGCTCCAAGTGGCTGCCCGTCTTCACAGACTCCAGCTGAGCCTATTTCACTATTTATTTACATGTAATTATGTCTGTAAGGTGCAGTTATTAACTCTGTCAACAGCAATTTGCTTTGACATTTCTCACTTTGTCTCTTACCCACTATTCTCGCCTAAAACGGCTTGCCACTCATAACCTGCACTGTTTTTTCCTCCCTTCATACTGTGTCGTAAATCCATAGCAAACCTGCGCTTCACTGTTAAACCCAGCGCTTTTGCTCCCTGATCAAATGTCTAGCTAGCTGTGCAATGAAAGTGTTTTTTGATACTTGTTAGTGAAGCCGAATTCAGGGGCTGGCAGTTTTTCAAAATACATTTCTGTCAGAGATTTTTTGAAATGAAATCTTAATGTGAAATATTAACCTCCCATTAATCGGTCATAGTTTATAACAGCAAGCAGCTGTTACAGTGTTGTTATCTCAGTAAACCTCAAAATATGCTGACAATTTCACATTCAGACACTGCACTTGAAGGAGGTGGGGTGGTGGGGGGGGGGGGGGGACTCTGCAGATGGCAGCAGGAAAAGGGTGAGAGTCAATTGGGAGGCAGTTTCTTGCAACTTACTTAGCCCCCTTCTCCCAAATGGAAAGTACAAGCGGCTGGTCTATCATCACGAGCAAAAACAGTCCCACTGGGCAGTGTTTGATGCCCTTAAGGTGCCGACTCTCCCTGGAGTCCAGACCCCAAACTAAATATCCATTCATCACGTGTGATCATCAGTCACACAGAGGCGTGCTGGCCTCTTTGCCAGCTACCGACCTGTTTTGCCCACTGTGCACAGTCATTTCTGATCTACCAAGAGTTTTAGAACAGTGTTCAGCAGCTAAAATCCCAACAGATTCTCCCACGGATTCGGGTGCACTTAAACAAATTATGAATCCAACCCCCAGCCCAGAAGAGATTGACTAACCTGTTTCCTGCCACAGCCTGAACCTGGGATCTTGCTGGCAGTTCTTTCTCTCCGTACCCCACTGAGTGAAGCATTCCTCTCGTGAGCCTGCGGGTGTTTGGTGTCAGCTCTATCAGTACAGTAACACACACAGTATCTTAATTAATACACCAGATTCCTTTTGTCATTACTGCATCACAAACACGAACAGAAAATGTTTGAGAAACAGCTGCCATGTGCTCCGTTCTCTGGCGTACAAAATCTCACCCTAGGGTCAAAGATAATGTTTATCACAGTCCCCCCTCTCTCTCTCTCTCTCTCTCTCTCTCTCTCTCTGTCCCTCTCCTGTTCTCTCGTTCGTTATCTCTACACAAGCCCAATGAGAGGAACGACATTCATCTCGACAACCGGCTATTATTTTTTCAGACACTGTATTTACACCAGGGGCTCTGGTGAACGTATTCACTGCTATATCTAACGATGGATGGGGAGAGAGGGATTGCTGAGCAGATTTGTGTCTCTCCCACTGCTCCAAGTCTCTGTGGACAACATCCAGCTTTGTAATGATCCCTAATCATGCTTCACTCTGGGGTATTGATCACAGGACCCAGGACCAGGGAAGATTAATCCTCCACAATTCAGGGACAATTTTACCAGGAGACTTCCAAATAAATCTGGGCTGTTTGATGTGGTGCCCATAGTAATCAGCACCAGACCACAGAAACATGAATATAATCAACAGCAAGAGCAATGCAAAGATCTATGCTGAATCATGTAGAACAGACACTGGAACAGGCAAACAAAAGTTTGTTAAAGAGGGAGTATTTTGGAGGAGGGGGTGATCCGGAGGCAGGGTGGTTTAGACACTGACCTCAGGCACTCGGCTGCTGAAAGCATGACCAGTAGAGGGAACAAGGATATACATGAGCCTGCTCTGTTTGACAGCAAAATGAGGTCAATGACCAATGATAGGATACTGTTGCAACCCTCCACCCTTCCCCCCATCACTGTGACCTCCAGTCCCTCCCCATCTCTGTAACCTCCACCCCTCTCCACATCTCTGTAACCTCCACCCTTCTCCCCATCTCTGTAACCCCCACCCCTCTCCCCATCTCTGTAACCTCCACCCCTCTCCCCATCTCTGTAACCTCCACCCCACTCCCCATCTCTGTAACCTCCACCTCTTTCTCCGTTTTTCCAACTTTCAGATTTCTCATCTTCAACTCTGTACTCCTCCAGTTCTGAACTTCACTTTGGTTTATGCTTCACTGTAAGGGTTGCCTGCATCTAACTTCTGAGGTCCAAAGCTTTTAATTACCCCCTAGCTCACTACCTTCTTAAAACCTACGTCTTTGATCGAGCCTTTGAGTATTCATCCTAATATCTCAAGCTCAGTGTTCTACTTTGTTTGACGTGCTTTTGTTGAGCCAATTTACCATGTTGAAGACTGCATATAAATTCAAAACTGATGAGATATTATGAAAGGTGTGTAATTCATCCAATTATCCAACAATATTACATTATTTTCTTTGGCAGTTGGGAGGGATGATACCGCTCGTCTAGAATAAATTCTCATTGTTGCTTCGAAGGACTGGGGATCCAGAGGGGGCATCTTGGATGCTCATCCTAATAATATCACTGGCAGCTCAGTGGCACAGGGGTAGAGTCGCTGCCATACCGCACTGGGTTCAATCCTGACTTCGGTCTGTATGGAGTTTGTATGTTCTCCCTGTGACCCTGTGCTTTTCTCTGGGTGTTCCGGTTTCTTCCCACACTCTGAAGATGCACAGGTTTCGTAGGTTAATTGGCGTCGGTAAAATTGTCCTTAGTGTGTAGGGTAGTGCTAGTGTCACTATAGCTGGTCGATTGTTGGTCGTTGCGGACTCAGTGGGCCGAAGGGCCTGTTTCCGTGCTGCATGTCTAAGGTCTAAAGTAAAGCGACTGCAGAGGCAGTTAGTAGTCTTCTTGCGCACGGAAGGCAGAAGGTTTCAGACAAAGTTTAACGCTCAGTCCCGATCACCAGCAAATACTGACCCTTCTTTCTGAGTCTGCAGAAGGGTCTCGACCCGAAACGTCACCCATTCCTTCTCTCCTGAGATGCTGCCTGACCCACTGAGTTACTCCAGCATTTTGTGTCCACCTTCTTTCTTTGCTTCCTCTAACCAGTTCCTGTCAGCATATCCTTAACCCCATTCACTTCCTGTTGTTTGTACAGTATACCATTTCCTGGGACAGTAGTGACTACGTTAATGCTATGCCCCACCTGGTCCCAAGTCCTCCAAAGATCACCCTTCTTCATCCTCTCCTATCTGAGCCACACCCTCCTCCCCCTCTGCACACTCTAACTCTACCCATGGTTGTGACCTTCCCACCCTCTCACCTCCTTCTCCCCGGTCCCCCCCCCCTTTCTCTTCCCCTATCTCCCTCTCATCCTCCCATCCCCTCTCCCTCTACACTCTCCCATTATCTCCCTCTCCTTTCTCTTCCCTCTCTTCCATTTCCCCTGCACCTCCCTCCTCCTCCCCTCCCTCTCCTCTTTCCCCCATTCTCTCTCCCTCTCATCCCATCCCCTCTCACTTTCCTTTTTCCCTCCTCCCTCCCTTCCTCTCATCTCCCCTCTCCTCCCTCTGTCCCTCTTCTCTCCCTCTCCTTCCTCCGATCCTCCCATCCCTCCATTATCCTCCTCACACCCCTCTCCCACCATTCTCTCCCACCTTCCCTCCCTCCCATCTGCTCTCTGCTTCCCTGTTTCCCCCTCACTGACCTCACCGTCCCTTCCCATCTCCTCTTTCCTATCCCCTTCATCCCCTCATCCTTTCTAATGCTATGTGCTCACCTCTTCCCCTTCCTCCTGCCCACTCCTCCCGCTTCCTTCAATTCCCTCACCATGTGCTCCTTCTGCAGCTTTTCACTTTTCATTAACTCCCTGCAGCCAATTAGCCAAGTGACATAGAGACCAGATAGAAATCATCTTTGTCATCTGTTCTCTGCCAGACAGAAGCCAGCAAGGCTCAGTCACAAACGCTGTCCAGTCCAGGTCTATTAATTAGAACAGATTGAATGAGGCGTGAAAATCCCCATAATTGCACACAGCACAATTTTGAAGCTCATGAATTTGCTTTATTTTGGCTGAAAGATATCCTGACACCTCCTCCCAGTCCCTTTCCAGGGTTCTCCACCTGGGAATCACTGAACTTTTAATTTCTATTAACTGTGTGAAGTTTCTTCTGTTTGTTTCCTGTACTAAGACCTGTAATAATTCAGAGAACATTAACCTCCCATTGTTCACCAGTTGAGTCAGGTACAACTTGGTGACAAACCCAGTGAAGCTCTCTCTCTTTGGTGTCGCATCAAACTTGGATTAGACACCGAGTAACTGCTCACCTGGACTGCCTCTTCTGCTCTACTCGTCAAGATGGGTTTCTGTTTGTTGCGTGAGATTGATGATTTAGTACTGCAATGTGTTTTTGGGAGGTGCTCTCACGAAATATTGGCAGGAATATTACTGTGGAACGAAAGGAAGGTTTCAATGGGAGTGAAGGCTAGCATTTACCCAGGTGCATTGCCAAGAGTCAAGAGAATGTTTAATTGTCATATGTACCGTCAATGAAATTCTTATTTGCTGCAGCTTAACAGGCACAAACACGCAATGATGCACGGATAAATATACAATAATTTAAAATACCATAACTTAAAACCGGAGTCTGTTGTGCAACAAAGACAGTCTATTGATGATCATAGTTTCTAAGGTTAGGGTTGTGAAGTGTACAAGAGCCTTATGATTACTGGGAAGAAGCTGCTCTTGAACCTGGAGGTCCTGGTTTTCAGACTCCTGTACCTTCTTCCTGATAGTAGGAACAAGATGAGAGTGTGGCCAGTGTGGTGTGGATCTTTGATGACATTCGCTGGCTTTTTGAGGCAGCAACCTCTGTAGATCCCTTCGATGGTGGTGAGATCAGTACCCATGATGGACTGGGTCGCGTCTACCACTCTCTATAATCTCCTTCATTCCTGGGTGTTCAAGTTGCCGAATTGGGCCATGATGCAACCAGTCAACGTGCTCTTTACAGTGCACTGTGGAAGTTCAAGAGAGTATTAGTTAATATAACTCTCTCTTGCTGCAGGAATGGTGAGGCTCAGAAGTTATGTGGTTATTATATACTTAGAGAAAAAAAATAGGTGCAGGAGTAGGCCATTCGGCTCTTTGAGCCAGCACCGCCATTCAATATGATCATGGCTGATCATCTAAAATCAGTCCCGTTCCTGCTTTATCCCCATATCCCTTAATTCCTTTAGACCGTAGAGCTAAATCGAACTCTCTCTTGAAAACATCCAGTGAATTGGCCTCCACTGCCTTCTGTGGCAGAGAATTCCACAGATTCACAACTTGTTGTTGTGTTGCAGCTCAAGTGTAGTGCTAGATGGGGTTTCCTGGGGCTCGGTTCACAGTGACACCAATCAGGATGCCTGCCTCGCTGGGGCTTCTCAGCAGAGCGACGCTCGGCACAGCTTCTACACAGGGTCATCCCAACCAGTGTCCTCTTGTTTGCTGAATGCAACTTCACTGCTAGCCAGGAGAGGGAGCGTCGGGCAGAGGGTGCTCCATCTGCATCACCTGGTGGCAGCAAGGTGGGGCGGTGGGCAGTAGCACGGTGCCACCCTGAGCGAGAGGATGAGTGGGTGACTGAGTCAGTCACTGAGGGAGGGGTAGTGACAGCCATGTTGTCACCTCAGCGGGAGGAGGTGTGTCAGCGAGTCCTAACTCAGTCACCACTGGAAGAGGAGAGAGTGGAGAAGTTCTGTCTCTTCTCCCTGGAGCGGAGGAATATCGAACATCATGAAGGTTGAAGATAGGTTAGACGGCAGGACACTTTTCCCCGTATCAGAAGTAGATGAAACTAGACGACATTGGTTTAGGGTAAGGGGGAAGATATTGAGAGAGGATAGGAGAGGAGCTTCCTCACCCAGGGAGTGGTGTGTACCTGGAACGCCCGAGAGCGGTTGAAGCAGGTCACTGATAGCATTTAGGAAGTTTCTAGATATTGCTTTGGCATAGAGGCCTGTGGACCGTGCTAGGTGATGGGGTCAGTTGGACGACATGGACAAATTGGGCCAAAATGACCTGTTTCCATGCCGTGCAATGTTATGGTGGGTGTGTGACCTCGGATGCTGACTCAGCCACTCAGTAGGGGAGCAGTGACCGTGGGTGTGATCTGAGTCATCCAGTGGGTGAGGGCTATGGGACAGGGTGCTGTCACCCAGTGGGTGAGGGCTATGGGACAGGGTGCTGTCACCCAGTGGGTGAGGGCTATGGGACAGGGTGCTGTCACCCAGTGGGTGAGGGCTTTGGAGTGGGTGCTGTCACCCAGTGGGTGAGGGCTTTGGGACAGGGTGCTGTCACGCAGTGGGAGAGGGCTTTGGAGTGGGTGCTGTCACCCAGTGGGAGAGCTATGGGAGTGGGTGCTATCACCCAGTGGGAGAGCTATGGGAGTGGGTGCTGAATGGGGATGAGAGGCGACATTTTGTGCTCGCTCCTTGTGATACGCCAAAGGGTTAAACTGAGTTTTAAGAAATCAGCTTCCATCAGCAAACTGTAATATGAAAGTGAAGGGATTAAAAGTCATGAAATTAGCTCCATTTGTCAGTCACTCAGCCCGTCCCGTAAAGCTGCAACTTGGGCCCTCCTTTCATTGCCATCAGCTCGGTCACAGATTCCATTGTAAAGTGATGTGCAAATTACTCCCCTCAATGCAGTTGTTGTCACATTTAGACCCAGTTTCCAATTGTTTCTTTAAAACGTAGAACTGCCCCCACCCTTCTCTCTCTCAGATACTGCCCCGAGCGTTCAATGCTTAAAGATCTTTAAAGAGCTGGATTTTGTGCCCGGTGTCCTTCTCCTGCTTGTCCCTTCCCTCACACCCTCTCTCCACACTCGCTGCAGATCACAGGGGCTGATTGATAGCGTGGAGGGCAGGCTTCTAAAGCCGGGACTATCAGCGCAGCAAACAGCGTCGCCCCAGGCACCACTGACTGCCCTTGTCACTCTTTGTACTTTGACTTTCTTTCACGTTTCATTCAAACCACAGAGGAGACCCGAAAGATCTCGAGAAACCTCGTTTGGATCCAATAAGTCACTCTGCGTAGTCTATTATTTGTGGCCGCAGGGGGTGACGCGCTCTCCAGATACAGAGTGTGGAGAGAACGCAGAGAGAACTTGAAACCTTAATCAAAATCAATTGCTAACAGTTCCCAATCCTCGACACCACACATCACACAGGAATGCTCCGTATACAAAACACTTATTGCCCAGACGGAGTGAAAATGCTTCTTAATATCACTCAGATGAGCATAAAGGTTGTATTATAGGCCTGTAATAAAACCTGTTCGCAACACGAGGAACTGCAGATGCTGGAATCTGGAAAACACTAAGTACTGGAGGAACTCAGCCGATCAGGCAACATTTGTGGATGAAATGGACAAACACATACCATTCCCTCCACAGATGCTGCCTGACCCACGGACCCAAGCCTGTTGGTCGGGTAATTAACCATTCCTTATCGCTTCCACACCAGCCCAGGCCATGAAAGTGGAACTCTCTCCCATTCTTGCATTAAGTTTACCAAGCAGAGGTTGTAGGGAGTGGATGAGAAAGTGGGGAAACGGAACTAGCCTTGGGGTTGCATTTTTAAAATCTTAAGGATATAGTATGGAAACAGGCCCTTCAGCCCACCGTGTCCATGCTAACAGTCGATCACCGGTTCACACTAGTTCTATGTTATCCCGCTGTCTCATCCACTCCGTACACACGGCAGACAATGTACAGAGGCCAAGTAACCTACAAACCTGCACGTCTTTGCGAAGTGGGAGGAAACCGGAGAAAACCCGCGTGGTCACAGGGAGAAAGTGCAAACTCCACACAGACAGCACCCGAGAACAGGATCACACCTGGGTCTCTGTGAGGCAGCAGCTCTAGCAGCTGCACCACCCATTTCTGGAGCTTTTTGCTGAATTGAGTTCAGAAAACTAACCAGCACATTCAAACGAAGAAGCATCCACGGGCCAGGTAGCGGATCACTGGTTAATGACCTGGGGAGGAGATTTTGGTCGAGTCTTTTGTGCGGCAAGAGTGTTTAATTATCATATGTATGAAGGGCTATCATAACGTTTAAGAAACATTTAGACAGGTACATGGATGGGATAGGTTTAGAGGGATATGGGCCAAACACAAACAAGTGGGACTTGTGTAGATGGGGCATGATGGTCAGTGTGGGCAAGTTAGGCCCAAGGGCCTGTTTCCTCACTGTATGACTCGATGACTCTAACAGCAATGAAACTAAGACATTTTTCCATGCTGCTGCTTAACAAGGCCATAAACGCAATAACACACAGTTAATATTCAATAATATAATTAATTAATAACAGTTATGCAATGTAACCTTTCCCTTTCTAACCCAGTGAAATTGAGACCAACTGAACTAATTCTTCACAGATGATCCATTTTTTGGATATCTTTGAGTAATGCTTGGACCTGTATGAAATTTTCAACAAATTATCAGTTGATAACAAGGATATGGAGAGAGCAGGCATGCGATTTTGACTCTCAGACGTTGGGGAGCTGGGCAGGAAGTTAACATGGAGAGCCTCAAAGATCTGGAGGGCCTGTGACGGGTGCCAGTGATGCACACCGGTGAGGGTAAAGGTGGGGTGGGTCAACGTGTGCTGCAAGATGTGAACAGAAGGGCTGCTCTTCAGATTCTTGGTCCCATTGGAACAAACTTTTGCCTCAACCATCGCCTCAATTTGATGAGTTCCAGATTCCAACCACACCCTGGGCGAGGAAATCTCTCTACATCTCCACCTACCAACTATCTTAGATTTATGCCTACACCTCCCATCTTTCTCCCTTCGGGTTACAAATATAAGGAAAGGGACGAAAAATATTACCTTTCTAAATTATGTTTACCACTGTCCTTCAGAAGTATTTTAAAGAGCCTTTCCACTGACAAATTAAATTGACCCTTTTATGAGCAATTATAGTACAGGGTGAATGAAATACTCCACTGGCCAATTCTAACATCTGCTTTTATCTTGGGTTTTCAGCATCTGCAGCTTTTTGCTGTAGTTCTCCTTTCTGACTGTCATTTAAACCTATACCCTCATTTAGTGATTCTTCCAGCATTCAATCTTTCCCCACCACCCCAATTGTTCCTTTAATCAATATTACGACCGCCCTTTATCTCTGTCCCTATCTCATCTGGAAACTCAGACAGTTGAGCTTCCACTCCCGCTCTTTTTTGACTATTCCTCACAAGGCAACGTCTAATGTCTGTTTCCAGTTTTTGCTTCTCATTTTTATGAATCTGCACTCATATTTTCATATCGCTGCCAGAATCATTTGAATCCTCCATAAATACACAAGCACGGACTTGCAGTTGAATTGGTTCCAATCTCCCTCCTGTTGAAGTGCAGCCATTCTGGCTTGTGCGGGCCCCAGCTCGCCAGGACAGGCCTCAGTGCTGAAGGAATCTGCAGCCCTTCCACATGCACCGTCTCTCCAGCATGCATTCATCTGCACTGTTTCTCTATTTCCTCTCTCACAAGGGACTTCATGCCCTTGTTTTGCCTGTACATTGGTCTTCTTGTAGACTGTGACCTCCCCACCTAATGGTGGAGTTTTTACAATATGGGAGGAGGCCCTTTGGTACACATACATGTTAACTCCATTTACCAGACCTTCATCCATAGCCTGTAGACACATGGAACTGCAGATACTGGAATCCTGTGTAGAACACAAACTGCTGGAGTAACTCAGCGGGTCAGGCAGTATCACTGGAGGGTCTAGATCTGGAGAAAGGTCCTGATCTGAAATGTTGCTTGTCCATTCTATCCAGAGATGCTGCCTGGTCTGCTGAGTTACTCCAGCAGATTGTGTACCAAATTTGATCCATAGCCTTGTATGATTGAGTGATTCAGCTGCATAGCTAGATGAAGGTACCTGGTCTCAGCACCCATCAGTCGGTGGGGTCCAGACTCGATCTTGCTTCTAGGTGGAAAGTTTTTCCTGAGGTCCCCTCTCAACCTCTCACCTCCAACCCAAAAACTATGCCCTCTCATTTCAGACATGCCCCTAGTATTTTCTGCAGTTACCCATTGATGTTGTTGATCCTATCCACACCTAGAATCACATCAGCAGCTGCAGACAGACCTGTCCATCTCTCGTGGTGTTGAATGCCCCCTTTATAGCTTCTGTCGCTTCCTCTGTCATCGATCCTGTCAGTGATTCACTCTGACTTTGGTGCCCAGAAATTCCATTGATCAATGATCAGAAGCAACAGGAAACACTTTGACCGTTTTGGTACTCCATGTCTGGACCTCCTTGTCTAACACAACATCTCCATTTTTATATTCTGTCCCAATAGATGTGTACCCGAGTCCTTTGTTTACTTTTTTTTAAGACCTTATAAATTTGGTTTGCCACTGTTAATGGATTATGTATGTGTCTTCCCAAACCATATTTAGATTCTTTCTTTGAAGGAGCACATCACCCAATTATGTATATAAAAGTATATTACCTCACACTTAATTATATTGAAGTTAATTTGTAACTCTCTAATTACTTGCCTGTTTGGCAGGTTTATGAATACCTCCTCTATTTTATCAACGCCTCTGGATTAACTGCACCTCCCAATTTGATCGCAGACCATTGATGTCAAATATGAACATCAATAATCCCAGCATCAATCCTTATGGCATGTCAGACTGAACACCTGTTTAAGTACTCTATATTGCATCCATTTGCTCACTATTTGACTTCTGAGCACTGTATAGAAGAAGGATGTTCTGCTACAGGAAGGATGTTGTGATGTTGGGGAGAATGCAGAGAAGATTTGCGAGGATGCGGCCAGGCTTGAGAGACTGAGCTATAGGGACAGGTTGGGCAGGCTAAGTGAGGGGTGATCTTATAGAGATGTACATGATCATAAGAGGAATAGAAAGGGTGATTGCAGAGTCTTTTACCCAAAGAAGCGAAATCAAGAACTAGAGGTTTCAGGTGACAGGGGAAAGATTTAATAGGAACCTCAGGGGCAATGTGGAACGAGCTGCCAGAGGGGGTAATTGAGGCAAGTACTATAACAGCATTTAAAATACAATTGGACAGGTACATGGTTAGGAAAGGTTAAGAGGGATATGTACCAAATGCGGGCAAGTGTAAATAGACTAATGCAGCTATTAACAAAATGGAGTTGAAATCTTACAGTGAGATAAACAGTTCCAAGGATTGTAGAATTATTCTTCACATAATAATCCTTTATTCGTCCCACAACGGGGAAATTTGCAGGGTTACAGCAGCAAAGCGGATAGCAAAATAGATAAGCATTCATTATAAATAAAATAAAAATAATGATCTTTATTTACTGGTCTACTGGGAGCAGTGCTGGTTGTGCAGTCTGACAGCAGCAGGAAGGAAGGACCTTCGATATCTCTCCTTCACACACATAAGCAAGCTGCATAACAGTGCCAATGCCAAGTTTGTAACAGTGGTGCACCCTCTTCAGCTCCCTGCTGCCAGAGTTTACAAGTTCAGGCTGAACCAAGTTGTCAGTAAAGTCAGATGCAATTACTAGGAATTGTTGTGGGAGCAAATAAACTGAGTATCCTCTCCCTGTTTGGGCTCAAACAGAAGGTTACAAATACTATCAGCCTCTATTGACAACACCCCATGAAATTCTCTGGTCCCCTCATGTAGTGAATAATTGGAGAGCTGTTTGTGCTGTTGGCCTGATTGTGGCCGGTTGGTTTAGTAAACCCCCTGACTCTGCCAAGGAGTGAAAGTGTATCTGGGTGGGAATGTGGAGAGTTCGTCTGCAGCTCGTTGTCACGTTGCCGAGCAGTGAAGTGATCCCATGTGCCAAACGCTCACAGCTTGCGATGTAGACAATGTTTTAATAACATTGCAAACTGAAAAAAAACCTCTGGAATTTTATCCAGAGAACAGCAGGCTGATCTTCCATGAGAATTCTGCACAAGTAACGAGTGAATAAAAACTGGATTAATGGTGAGCTGGAGGAACACTTTCATTTGGCATTTTTGCAGCTATCGGCTTTCAGACGGAAGGAACATTTCAGATACTTGCACAAATTTCTTTTCATAAAGTGAAAGCGATATCACCAGCCTGGCCCTCTGAAGGTTCAGACCCCAAACCCATTGGGAAAGGGGTTACTGAGCGACAGTGAGAGAGAGCTGGATTCAACGCTCCCCCCAGCGCTCCCTACTGGCGACAGGATTTTCATTGTTGAGGCAGCTTCCTCACACTGTCACACAATAATCCTCCCTCCCCCTACCCCCCCAGTGCACTCTTACTGACTCCCTCTTTACGAGGGGCTCTGAAAATGACACTCCCTCTCAGAAGGGGTCTCAACAGTCTGACTGCTTCTTTATGAGGGGTCTTTGTAATGCAGACCTCTTTATAATGGGCCCTTACTGCACAAGTACTTCTTTATGAGGGTTCCTGATAAGGAGGCTCCCTCTTCATAAGGGATCCACACAGTCAGTGTGACTCAGTGTAAGGGGTTCTGACCGTGCAAGTCCCTCTTAGTGACTGTGGGACTCCTACTTTATGTGGTCCTTGCAGCACAGCTTTCTTCTCTGGGGTCCCGGCATCGAGACCTTCTGTATGAGGATGCCTGGCAGTGCAAGTCTGTCTTTAACAGGAGCACATGTAAGTGGAACAGATAGCTTGTTGTTTAACAGCCGGGGCTGTTTGTGTGGGTTAAGTAATGGTCCCTGTGGGATTAGCGCTCCCTGAGGCTGTTGGCTCTGAAGTTGCCAAAATTAATTACTTTTTTCCCCTCAAAGAGTGACTATCTCGCAGGGAAAGTGCGAGGTGCCCGAGGGTGCTTTGCGTATCTTTCAGTAAGACGCTTCATTTATCCTCACCTCTCGGAGTTATCGCGCGCACCATCCCATCCGACAGCCCAGTGATACAGCCCGGAAAAACTTCTCCGAGCCGAGCCTTGATCAGGGAGCGAGCCGTCTGTATCCAGCGCCGCTAATCACTGCAGTCTGGTTGTGATTTTGGAGCTGCCCTGTCAGTCTGTGTGACTGACAGCTCGCCAACTCCGAGTTCCCACTGCCCTCTGCTCCCCCACCCACCCTGTGCTGATCGCATAAAACTTTGCAGATGTTGCACACTGTTTGATTTCTACTCAGGAACCATCGTCCTTGCTTTGCACATTCACATCTGGAAAGGGAGAGAAACTAACTGTGGCCAGAAGGTTTTGGTTTAATTCCCTGTGTGTCTGTGTTTAATGGGGTTGTAATTTGGTGTCGATCTGGCAGAGAGCTTGTGTTTTACTCTTTTTGTTTTTGCATTTTGCTCCTTGTGTTTGATCTGCATGTGTACAGTTGACAGTCATCCCATCACCATTCCCACTCCTCTATCCCAGTTCCTGTTCATACCCTATCACCATTCCATCTATCTCTATTTCCCCTTACCCCGTCCATTGTTCTCATATTCCTTATTCCCCCATCCGAAACCTCCCACTCATTTCCCATTCCTGTCACCCTATCCCAACAACCATTTTCCCAGCAACCATTTACCCATCCCAGTTTGCCCTTTCTCCCTCCTCCCCATCCCACCCACAGCCCCTCCATCCCTGCGTTCACCCTGCCATCCTCCCAACATTTACCATCCAGTCTCCCCTCAGCTGTTCCCCACCCAAGTCTCAGCCATTCTCATCCCAAGTGGATGAGAATGTGGAATAACATGGGACGAGTGTGAGCGGGCGTGGGTGGTTGTGGGAGCTGGAGCCTGGGCTGAGGGAGCTGACCATCTGCTTAACCAGAGCACCAGCTTAACGCTGGGGTTTTTTTTGATCGAATGATACTGTATGGAAACAGGCCACACGGCCCACCAAGTCCAGGCCAATCACCCTTTCACACAAGCTCTCCGTTATCCCACTTTCATTTCCACTCCCTACGCACGAGGGACATTTTACAGAGGCCAATTAACCAACAGACCCACACGCTTTGGGATGGGGGAGAAAACCCAGAATACCTGGCGGCAACCCACGCAGTCATAGGGACACAGACAGCACCCGAGATCAGGATCGAACCCGGATGTCTGGCGGTGTGAGGCAGCAGCTCTATAACTGCACCACTGTGCCGCCCAATGTCACCTGGTTGGGGTGGCAATAATAATGTGTGAACCCTCGCTTTCCCCTGTGTTCAACCCACCAGTACCGCTATCCCCTCTCCTCCTATCTCCCCCCTCTTTCCCCTTCTTCTCTTTCACCCCCTGATAAATCTCCCCCCACTCAACCTACCTTAATCCCACCTCCCCTCCTCCCTTTAATCTGCATTTCTCCTTTCCCTTTATAAATCCCATTCTCCGTTGCCACCCCGCACCACCAATCATTTCCTCCCCCACCGCTCGTCTGCGTCTCTGTCTTCCCACTGACCACCCCCTCTGATTCTCTCTCTCTCTCTCTCTCTCTCTCTCTCTCTCTCCGCCCTCACGTCCACAGGTGATGAGCATCTTGAGCAATCCTGCTGCCGTCTCTACTCAGCCGCAGCATGACTTCTCCATCTCGCCGCTGCACGGGGGCCTGGACACCTCGAACCCACTGTCCGCCAGCTGCAGCCAGCGCGTCGACTCTATCAAGGCCGTGGAGAGCCTGCCAACCTCTCAGTCCTACTGCACGCCCGCCTACAGCACCTCTGGATACAGCATGGACCCCGTGCCTGGCTACCAGTATGCCCAGTACGGACAGAGTAAGCATTGCCTGCTGAAACGACCGCAGGGAGGGGTGAGGGGCATGGGTGGGGGCGAGGGCAGCAAAGTGGGAGGGTGGGACTGATGACCCGTCTCCACGTCACACACGGCGGAGCTTCTCGTAGATCGATGGTCCGTGCAGCGTCTACCTCAACCAACAGAGAGCAGGAGGGATACCAGCCCCATATTCTCTGATCACTGCCCCACTGGGGAGGGTGTGTGCCCATTGTGAATATACTCAGCTGCTCAGCACCCCCAGCCAGCACTGGTGCATCAGGCAGATGGAGGGGCATGTCCTGGTGGGTATCTGACCAGAGGGCCCCTCATCAAAGGCACTGACCACGTCCAGCCACAATCCAGAGAAGACTGAACATTAAGCAGGGCCCAACTTGCCTCCATCCTATCCCTGATCTCCCACTCCATGACACCCACTCCTGCCCACAAAATTGCCCTGGAACATCTGAAATATCTCAGCATCCAAGATTTTGCAAGAACAAGTTCAGCATTCTGCTCTGTCTCCAGCCAATGGAGCCGCCAGATTTACCAGCTACCAAGATACATTGTGGTGACTGGGGCAGTGTACACTGGCAGACCTACAGCGATGGGTGTCAGTGTGATACTGATGGATGTATTACATTGGAGAGAGTTGCATTTAGTGATGTCTTGAGTTATGCAGCACGACAACAGGCCCAATTTATCCAGGCTGACTACATTGCTTAACAAAGCTAGTCTCACTTGCCCATATCACTCCAAACCTGTCCTGTCAGTTGGAAGAAGGGTCCTGATCTGAAATATCACCTCTCCATGTTCTCCTTTTTCAGTCAGAGAGTGGTGAAGGTGTGGAATTCTCTGCCTCAGAAGGCAGTGGAGGCCAGTTCGTTGGATGCTTTCAAGAGAGTGCTGGATAGAGCTCTTAAGGATAGCGGAGTGAGGGGGTATGGGGAGAAGGCAGGAACGGGGTACTGATTGAGAGTGATCAGCCATGATCGCATTGAATGGCGGTGCTGGCTCGAAGGGCTGAATGGCCTACTCCTGCACCTATTGTCTATTGTCCAGAGATATTGTCTGCCCTGTTGAGTTACTCCAGCACTTTGTGTCTTTTTTTGTAAACCAGCATCTGCAGCTCCCTGCATCTTCTATCCATGTACCTGTCCAAGTGTCTTTTAAATGTTGTAATTGTCTACTACTTCCTCTGGCAGCTTGTTCCATGTGTGCACCACTCTTTGTGTGGAAAAAGTTGCCCCTTTAAAAGTCTCTTTTAAATCTTTCCCCTCTCACCTTAAATCTATGCCCTCTAGGTTTAGACTCGCAGACTCTAGGGAGCAAACTGTGGCTATTCACTTGTTCATGGCCCTCCTGATTTTATAAACCTCTAAAAGGTCACCCCTCAACCTACTAAAAAGACCCAGCCTATCCAGCCTCTCCTTTTAACTCAAACCCCCCAGACATGGTAACATCCTCACGTCTTTTTTGCACCCTTTATAGTTTAATGATATCCTTGCCATAGCAGAGTGACCAGAACGGTACACAGTACTCGAAATGTGGCCTTACCAACATCGCGTGCAGCTGTAACATGACATCCCAACTACTGTGCTCTGGCTAATGAAGACTAGCGGCCCAAACACCTTCCTCACCATCCCAGCTAACTGTGTCGCCACTTTCATTCAACTGGATGCCTATCTACCTAGATCTCTCTTTTTCTAAAACACCACCCAATGTCCTCCCATTTACTGTGCAAGTCCTGCTCCGGTTCGTCCTACCAAAATGCAACAACTCCTGTTTACCTGAATTAAACTCCTTCCACCATTCCACAGCTTATTGGCTCAGTTAATCAAGATCTCGCTGTCATTGTAGATAACCTTGTTCACTGTCCTCTCTACCACTCATTTCAGTGTCACCAAACAAACTTACTGACCATGTCACCTAAGGTCAGATCAGTTGAATGAATCAATTGTTTCAGTGTTATCTGGAGCAGTGTGTTATATTGGAATTATTTTGAGGGGTGCTTGAGAGAGTGTGTATGTTCACGTGTGCGTATGTGTGTTGTGTACGCGTGTGTGTTTGTGTGCCTGTGTGTGTTTGTATTCGCCTGTGTTTGTGTGTGTGTGCGCGTCTGCATGTGCGCGTGTGTCTGTGTGCGTGCATTTGTGTGTGTCTGTGCGTCTGCATGTGTGTGTGCATACAAGCGAGCATGCGTATGTGTGTGTGTTTGTGTGTGTGTTTGAGAGAGAAAATTATCTCCAAATGCAAAGCTAAAATGGAACCATCAATCAAGGGTGAAGTCACCATGGCTTTGCATTTGTTTCAAAGTTCTGGCATGTAATGTAATGTTTGATGGGATAGACATTAGCTTTGGAATCTGATACAATATTGATATTACGGTTATGCAGAAGGAACGGATTCCCAGCCAGTGATGGAACTGCAAACTCCGCTGACCAGTTCTGTTTGCAGCTCGGATGTTAAACTAATCGCAGCTTCCTGGTGACACAGCTCTTGTCCTTGATGGGTTCAGAGGTTCTTCCTTCCCTCCCCCACTCCCCCCACCATCCTCGTTGTCCTGCCCTTGTACTGTCCTTTCCGACCCCAGCATGGATTCTCCACGCTCCCTCTGCAGCCGCTCCTAATGTCTTTAGCTCCTGCCGTTAAATTGAAACCTTCTGCAGGAGCTGGCTGGATCAATAGCAGCTTTCCCTTTCACCAGGCGCTGCACTGCCCTCTGACCTCCCCACACTTGCCTCTGGATGTGAACGGACATGTGTAGTTGATATAAATCTCGAATAAATACTGCTATCGTCTATTACCAATACCGAACGCCCAGGGGCAGGCAGTCAGTCACACCCTTTACACATGGCCTGGCCACAGACTCTGCACCATTCTGCCAATTTACCTGTGCATTTCAGAATCACCATAGATTAGCACACAAGGGGAGGTAGCCAATCAGCCCATCGTGCCTGTGCTAGCTCTTTGAAAGTTCAGCCGAACCTTCCAATCGCTTCAATATTTCTTTCACCTAGCTCTGAAAAATATTGCCTTTTGACTATTTATACAATTCCCCTTTGAAAGTTACTGCTGAATCTGTTTTCAGGCAATGTATTTTGGCTACGGAAGATGATTCTACCCTCCTCCAAAAAATGTTGACAATAAAAAGGTCAATGTTTTTGTCAGTTTTATTAGTAAAAGGTCCTTGGGTGCTCATTTAAAACTGTGGTGCATGGAAACATGTTCTCAAGAAGGGAGGTGAATCTGTGGAATTCTCTATCCTGGTTGTGGAGGCTGGAATATTGGGGTTATTTAAAGAGGAAATGGATATTTTTATGAAAGTCTGAGGAATTGAGGGACATGGGGAACCAACGGACAGGAGGCATTGAGGGCAGGGGTCCAATTGAACAGCAGAATAGGCTTGAGGGGCCGAGTGGCCTACTCTCCGGCTCCTACTTACTTTCTCTTCTTATGTTTGTAGTACCAGGGTTCTGCATGGTGTTTTGAGAACATGTGTGGCTACCTTCAGATATTTATGTGTGCAATCCCCCAAGACCAGCCCCCATCAAAACCACAGCCTGGACACTTCTCATAAGCCGTGATATTTCTTCCCAGGAGCAGTGCTTTTGCACACCTCCAGGACATGAAACGTTCAACTTACCACAGATCTGTTTGTGCCCCATCCTCAACCCCTCCCTCCCTCCCTCCCTCCCACCACCCCATTGCTCTGACTCCACATGAACTTGGACTCACCCTGGAGGTCCATCTTTACGTGTCCAGGACAATCTCGCCTTTGCTGTTATTCAAACATCACCAAATGCTAAATTAGAGCGCCAGAGACCATGGTTCGATCAGAACCATGGGGTGCTGCCTGTGTGAAGTTTGCATGTTCTCCTTGTGACCATGTGGACTTCCTCCAGGTGCTCTGGTTTCCTTCCACATCTCAAGGCATGCGGATTTGTAGGTTAAACGGCCTTTGTAAAATTGCCCGTTATATTTTGAGAGTGGATGAGAAAGTAGAATAACATAGAACTAGTGTGAATGGGTGTTCAATGGTCAGCGTGGACTCAGTGGGCCGAAGGGCCTGTTTCCATGTTTATCTCTAAACTCTAAACGCCACTGATCAGAAAGACGATGATTGACTGTCGGAGGAGTTATTTAACTGCGGGCAACATCTTAGTGAAGTCCAATTTCGATCCTCAACCAATTTCCACAGGTTCTACTGGATCAGAACCAGAACCTTATAGGAAAGGCACTGGGTCACTCGCCCTTGACTCTGCTGCGCCATTCAATTAGGTAATGGCTGGATGGTTGTTAAAGATAAGAAATATAAACACCGGTGGATCAAGAGTCAAGAGTGTTTAATTGTCATTTGTATGGAACTATGAAATTCTTACTTGCCACAGCTGAACAGGCCTGTAAATACAATACACACAGATAATGTATATATATTTTTAAATAATTCATAATAACAGGCCAGAGGCCTAATTATTCCACTTGTGCTCTCTATCCTTTAATGCACTCAATCAACAACAATCTGTACATCTCTGCCTTGTAAACTTCAGCTGATCCCCAATATATCCTGAGCTGCGGTCAGGAATTCTGATTTCCATTACCTGTCGTGTGAAAATGTGTTTCACATTTTGTTGCCAAGTTCCTGGCCCCAATCCCAAACACCCTTGCTGTGGATTTTCCCTAACTGAGGGGAAAATTTCTCCAGAAATTAGAAGGGCACAAAGGGAAATGAAATAGCTCTGGCAGATAATATTAAGGAAAATCCAAAGAGATTTTATGAGTACATTAAGGGAAAGAGGTTAACTAGAGAGGGAACAGGCCCCCTCAGAAACCAAAGCGGTCATTTCTGTGTGGAGCCACAGGAGATGGGCAAGATGGGACAGTTAATAGAGATGTTCTGGGAACAGTCTGTACAATGGTCGAGGAGGTGCTGAATGTCCTAAGCCATATGAAGGTAGATAAACCTCCCAGGCCTGATCAGATATATTTGAGGGACTGTGGGAAGCTAGAGAATAAATTGCAGTCACCCTCGCTGAGATATCTACATCATCATTAGACACGGGTGAGGTGCCGGCAGACCGGTGGGTGACTAATGTTATACCTCTATGTAAGAAGTACTGCAAGTAAAATCCTGGGAATTGTAGACCAGTGAGCCTAACATCTGTGGTAGGTAAGTTACTGGAGAGTATTCTGAGGGATAAGATACATATGTATTTGGATAGACATGGGCTGATTAAGCATAATCAGCATGGTTTTGTTGAAGATAGCGTCTCACGAATCTGATTGAGTTTTTTGAAGTTGTAACTAAAAAGGTCGATGAGGCATTGATAAGGTTCCGCAAGGTAGGCTGCTCTGGAATGTTGGATCACATGAGATCCAGAGAGAGCTAGCTGGCCCCATGGAAGGAAGTAGAGGATGATGGCGGAAGGTTGGCATATGGACTGGAGGCTTGTGACAAGTGATGTACCTCAGTGATCAGTGCTGGGTCCATTGCTGTTTGTGGTTTGTATCAACAATTTTGAAGCAAATGTAGAAGGCATGATTAGTAAGTTTGCAGATGACACTAAAGTTGGTGGTAGCATAGATAGCAAAGACAGTTATCAAAAATTACAGCAGGATGTTAATCAGTTGGGCAAATGGGCTGAGGAATGGTTAATGGAGTTTAATGCAGATAAACGCAAAATGTTGCAAAACGCAAGGCATTTTGTGAAGTCAAACAAGGTCAGGACCTACACAGTGCACAGCAGAGCCCTGGGAATGTAGTAGAGCAGAGGAATCTAGGAGTGCAGATGAAAGTGGTGCACTTGAAAGTGGTGTCACAAGTAGATAAGGTAGTCAAGAAGGCTTGCAATATATTGGCCTTCATCAGTCAAGATATTGAGTACAGGTGCTCCTCAACTTATGATGGGGTTACGTTCGGTGAAATCCATCGTAAACCGAAAATATCGTACGTTGCAATACATTTAATACACCTGATCACGTGGCCGGAAGCGAGCTACGGCTCATTGCCGTTTGCACCATTGCAAAGTCGAAATATCGCAAGTCGAAGCATCGTTAGTCGGGAAACATCTGTATAGAAGTTGAGATGTTTTGTTACAGTTGTACATGGCGCTGGTGAGGCCGCATTTGGAGTATTGTGTTCAGTTTAGGTTACCCTGCTATAGGGTGGACGTTATTTAATTGGAAGGAGTGCAGAGAAGATTTACGAGGGTGTTGCCTGGACTTGAGGGCCTGTGCAATAGGGAGAGGTTTAGCAGATTAGGATTATATTCCCTGGAGCATTGGAGGATGAGGTGTGACCTTATAGAGGTGCATAAGATGAAAAGGGGGATAGGGTGAATGTACAGTCTTTTCCTTAGAGTAGGAGAATCAAGAACCAGAGGGCATAGGTTTAAGGTAAGAGGGAAAACATTTAATAGGAACCTGAGATGCAACTTTTCTTCACATCAAGGGTGGTGTGTATACGGAACAAGCTGCCAGAGGAGGTAGGTGAGGCAGGTACTATAATATTTAAAAGACATTTGGACATGGATAGCAAAGGTTTAGAGAAATATGGGCCAAATGCAGGCAGGTGGGACTAGTATAGATAGGCCATCTCGGTCAGCATGGGTAAGTTGGGCTGAAGGGCCTGTTTCCATTCTGTATGACTCAGACTCAGTCCACCCCACTGAATCCTAATTATTATTTTAAACTATTGCATTAGGTCATTCTCTCACCAGTCGCCTCTTCCTCAACATTTAACCCTTTAAGCCCCCGGATCATTCTGGTGGAATTGTGCCGCACTTGATTGATTGAAGCATGAAAACAGGCACACCCACCAAATCCATGCAGGAAAGCCCGCCACATTCAATGGAAACAGGTCCTTTGGCCCACTGAATCCACACTGACCATCGATCACCCATTCACACTAGTTCTATGTTATTCCACATTCTCATCTACTCCCTGCACACGAGGGGCAATTTACAGCGGCCAATTAACCTACAGACCCGCACATCTTTTATAATGTGGTGGAAACCCACGAAGAGCCTGTTCCTGTGCTGCACTGTTCTATGTTCTAACATCAAGTGAGTCGTGCACTGTCACACACTGACCCTCTACCACAGACTCAGCTGTATGGGGTGGCCACTCTCCCTGGTGTAAAGCTGAGGGCAAATGCAATGTGAACCTGATCCCTTTCCTCAGCCTGTCACTGGTCCACTGCTGGGCTCAAGGGAAGGCCCAGTAAAGAAGGACTGTGCAGTGTGCTTTTCACCATGGATAAATCTGAGATGTACTGAGCCCCAAATGACTCAGACTTACTCCGGAACCATCAGCAGTTGTTCAGCGTAGACTGATATATCTTCCCCAAGATGTCATGCTCAAAACTGGATGCAGTACTGTAACGCCACAGTCTCGTTCTGGACACTCTACACCCATGTTCTCAAACCAGCACCCTGCAACTACAGTCAGTGTCAAGATAACCATGATCTCAGGCTACTGGTAGAGAGTCTGGAACCACGGTCCCCATCCAGACACTGAAGAAAGGTCCTGACCCAAAACATCACCTATCCTTTTTCTCCAGAGATGCTGACTAACCCGCCAAGTTAGTCCAGCACTGTGTCTAACCCTAGTACCACAGTCGGCATTTAGACGCTCTGCAGCTGCAGCCTTGAGTCTGAACTCCAGTAACCAACAGGCTGCAGTTATTCCAACAGTTATTCATCCTATAACTGTTGTCTATCTTCACCCAACACATCTCCACCTTCTAATTATGGCCTGTGCCCAAACCGACTCTCCAGTACCACCGTGCTCTCTCTACGTGCCCGTGCTCTCTCAGGGTCCAGATTCTTTAAATCGCCTACCCATTTCCCTGCGGCGATGCTGCCTGACCTACTGAGTTCCTCCTGCACTCTGTGTTTAGCTCAAGATTCCAGCGCCTGTAGTTTCTTGAATTTCCATATGTTTCTGCAGCCAAGGTGCCTCAACGGTCACAAAGAAGCCTTTGGACCAGCTTTGACTTTGATATCTCCTACATAACGTTTAGCACAGAGGGCTGAGTAATAAATACTGGGCCTGCCGGCAACAATTACATCCTGTAAATGAATAAACAAAATGAAACCTGACCAAATATAGCACTGACCAAATACATCTGCAGAGTGCCCTCAATAATGCTGTCAGTAGACACTGTTCGAATGAAGGACTTGCTCCTCATTTAACCCTAAATAGTCTGCCATTCACTTGGGATGGTGATGGGATGAGCTTGCCAGTGACAGCCAGAACATGTGACAAAAGCACAGCAGAATCACATTCTGCACATCCTGTTACCAAAACTGAACTCCGGCACTCTGTAATCAGTGTCTAGACTCCCCATTGTGGGCATCCCAACCCTGACATCCGATAGCTGGTCTGTCCATGGAGAAGACTGCAAAACAAATTACTGCCTTATCTCCTCTCACTGTCTTCTCATCTCTGGCCTTTGTCCATCCATCTAGCAGATCCCCCTCGACCACCCCCCCCCCCCCCCCATGTGCATCCACATCACTAGCCAGGCTTTGTCTCACCCCCACTTCTCTTTTCCAGCTTTCTCCCCTCTACTACAGTCAGTCTGAAGAAGGGTCCCCACCTGAAATGTCACCTATCAATGTTCTGCAGATATGTTGCCTGACCCGCTGAGTTACTCCAGAACTTTGTGTCTTTTTATGTAAACCAGCATCTGCCGTTCCTCGTGTCTAAATTCTCGATTTATTCGGCCTACCAAATCCCCAACCCAGAGATGGAAGGTGATAGGTAACGTCCAGTGGGAAGAAGGGGCTGCTGGGAGCTATGAGATACAGCCATGCCATGGTACATTCACTGGGCTACCGAGCATGCTCAGCACATTAATTAGCCAACCCCCCATCTCCAGCCCCGGTGCCAAGGAATATCAAAGACTTTGTGCGAGACCATGAAGTGAATTTAAATAGAAATGACAGCTCGGTAATAAGGCTTTCCATCGAACACCGCTCCCCCTTTGGGGCAAAGAGATGACAAGCTCTTCAAGCTGAAAATGTTGTTTACTTAGCAGGCATGATTGTCTGGCGTGCCAGCTTTGCACACAACAGTTATTGGCAGGGTAACCGGAGAGGTAATGAACAGAGAGTAACCATTATCCGATGCGAGTCAAGTGAGCATATTTAAATACAGGAGCACATCACTGCGCTCTCAAAGCCCGAGGTCTGGAACTGGGGGCTCCTCGCTCACTTCTGAACCTTAAGACAATGCAAACTTCCTATGCCATATATTCACCCTTAGAATGTGAAATATGTGTGAGAGATGGGGGGGGGGGGGGGGGGGTAAAGGGGGTGGGAGCAGTGTCTCAGGAGAAAACTTGGAGACACAAGAATCTGGAATCTTTAGCAAAACACAGTTCTGCACCGAGTGAGTCGGGCAGTATCTGTGGAGGGAAATGGACAGGTGACACTTTGGGACTTGATGGGCCGAATGGCCTAATTCTGCTTTTATAACTTATGAACTTACGAACATGACCCTTCTTCAGACTTTAGAGGAAGGGTCCCAACTTGAAACACTGTCTGCCCATTCCTTCCGCAGATGCTGCCTGACCCCTGAGTCACTCCAGCACTTCTGGTGTTTTTGCTCAGGAGCAAACCTGCTGGGGATTGTGCATGGCTTTCTCATAGATTTTTTTGCAATTATTTGCTGGGAATTTAATCAAAGTCAGCAACAAGCTCTCATGAGTTGAATCTCCCAATCCACCACTGCCTTTGGCTGGGCTGCACGCTCTGTCTCTGGCCGACACTGCAGTGCCTGATCACCATCTAGTGACTGCATCTGGCGAGGCCAGGGTGCTTAAACAGTCCTGGAGCACTTCCCTCAGCCACGCACTAACAGACTGGAATCGAGCAAAATACAAAGTGCTGGAGTAACTCAGTGGGTCAGACAGTATCTGTGGAGGGAAATGGGCAGGTGACATTTCGGTTCGGGACCCTTCAAACTTTAGAGGAAGAGTCCCAACCCGAAATGACACGCACTATCAGACTTCAGAATGGCAGAAACTGTTCTCATTTGAGATCTCACCCTCCTAATTTCCTTAAATCAATCCAGTCTGCAACCCTCAACTCTCCGCCTTGCCCCCTTTTGGAGGGTGTGCTTTCTGCCCCAGTACAGCTTCCTCCCAACAACCATCAATCAGACTCTTGAACACTAACCTCAACTGTGAGGAATGGACTGTCTTTGGTTGCACTAAGGATTTTACTGTTATTATTTCCACTAGTTTTGAGGTTATCAATTTATTATGTTTATTATACCTGTGTGTATTGTGTTTACAGGCCTGTTGTGCTGCTGCAAGTAAAAATTTAATTGTCCCCATGTACATATGAACCATTAATTTAGAGATACAGTGTGGAAACAGGCCCTTTGGCCCACTGAGCCCGCGCCAACCAGCGACGGGAGGATGTACAAACTCGTACAACCAGCACCCATAGTCAGGATCGAACCCGGGTCTCTCCCGCTGCGCCACTGTACTGCACCACAAGGATTGACACTCTTGACACTTGAATTCTCACTCTCACCTCCTCGGGACCATTCTTTGAACCTTCCTTGTTCACCAAGCCTTCAGCCCCTGTCCCGAAACTGGAACACTTTCAACCCCGACCTTTGCCAAGGGGTTTTGTATTCTCAGGGCCAATGTGGAGCGGGTCAGAGCAAGCCCTGCCCATCGGACAGCAACACCTTGCTCACGGGGTGGTCAAGGTTCCCAACCTTCAACCGTGCTCATGAATAAACCGTGTCTGGATGCACGGCCGGGAGATGGGTTTTAGGGCTTGTTCAGAAACACCCGGCTGAGAAACCCTGGGCATTCCCACACGGGACGCCGGCACTTCTTACCGGGGTCAGCGGCCGGTGGCAAATCTTGCACCTTGGGACCTCTGACCGTGTTTTTGAAACGAGTCACACTGTCAGTTGTCGTGGGCAGGGGACGGGACGAGGGAGTGTTTGTTTACCCTAATGCACTTTCTTTAGTCAGAGGGTGGTGAATTTGTGGAATTTGTTGTGAATTTGTGGAATTGTCTGCCACAGAAGGCAGTGGAGGCCAATTCACTGGATGAATTTAAAAGAGAGTTAGATAGAGCTCTGGGGGCTAGTGGGATCAAGGGGTATGGGGAGAAGGCAGGCACAGGTTACTGATTGTGGATGATCACAATGAATGGCGGTGCTGGCTCAAAGGGCCAAATGGCCTCCTCCTGCACCTATTTTCTATGTTTCACAGTAGGTTATGGAGGCCAAGTCAATGGATATTTCTAAGGTGGAGATTGATGGAAGCTTGATTAGTATGGGTGTCAGGGGTAACGGGGAGAAGTCAAGTCAAGTCAATTTTATTTGTATAGCACATTTAAAAACAACCCACGTTGACCAAAGTGCTGTACATCTGATTAGGTACTAAGGAAAAAATGAAACATACAGTAGCATACAAACACAACAGCACATACAAAACAGTTCACAGCGCCTCCTCAATGAGTCTCAAACGCTAGGGAGTAGAATGTGGTTGAGAAGGAAAGATAGTTCAGCCTTGATTGAATGGCGGAGTAGACTTGATGGGCCGAATGGCCTAATTCTGCTCCTACAAGGTAAGTGCTTATGAAGGTCTGGTGTATTTGCTCGGTGTTTGTTTACCCTGATGCATCTTCCGCTCTCTCTCCCCCCAAGGTGCGGTGGATTATCTGACCAAGAACGTGAGCCTGTCCACGCAGAGGCGGATGAAGCTGAGCGAGCACTCCGCTGTCCTGGGTTTACTGCAGGTCGAGACGGGCCAAGCTTACTGAGAGCCGGCGGGCTCCGCTCAACCTCCCCGAGCGAACCTGTGTCCGGGCGTGCGGGCGGCCGGCTCTGACACCCCACCCGGCGGGGCAATTCCAGACACCTCTCCATCTCCGCCCTCCTCCATCGGCGCCCCGCCGACCCACCCACCACACGTGTATCTCCAGTCCCGACCGATGCTTGCAGCTTAGAAACGCCCCTCTCCCGTTATACGGCACACTGGAAGCTCTGTAAGAGTGTCAACTTTTTAAAAAAATGCTGTTCAAATCGCACCCTGCCTCCCACCCCCCTTCCTCCTTGACTCGGCACAAACTCAGAGCCCAGCGGCGGTGCTGTGACCCTTCTACCCCACCCCGCCACTAATTCAGTGGACACATGGGCGCTGGACAAAACAGGGGAGAGGTCCGGAGCCGGACAGTGGGGAATAATCTGCTCCAACGCATCCTCTCGCCAGCACGAAATCCAATCTTCAAGCGTACAACGCCGGGGCAGTCCGTTCGCCGGCTTCGCCCATCCAGGTAGTGACTGAGATCCCCGCCGTGTCAAAGGAAGGCTCCGCTCCTTCAGCTGGAAGGGGAGATTGTGCAGAGAAACGTCCGCTTTACTGGAGCACACAATCTTCAGCTTGACTGCAAGAAAGCGCCGTGCAGAGAGACCCAGAACATGTGTGTTGGGATTTGGGGAGGGTGGGGTCTCAAGCAAACGTCTGTGATTTTATCTTTTTTTTAAATTCTAATGAGTGCAAAGTGTCAATGGGAGGGGGGGGGGGGGGGGTTCAAAGTACATATATAAACATTCCAACGTGGATTTACAGGAAATGTCGAACTGTTTGACTGTGTGGCGCTTGGCGCTGAGTTTATCCGTGTAGTTTGTTTCTGAAGGACTCTTTTTAGAGATTGCCGTGTGGGTCAACAGTGGGTCTCAGAGCCGCGCTGTATCCTGTCTCTGTTACCCGGCCCTGAGTCCAGGTAGAGAATCGTTCATAAAAGGGGGGTTTCGCGTCACCTAGATGGTGGCACGGGGGAGCTTGTAGTTTCCAAGAAGGTTGTTTCAATAAAAATGGACTCGGATATTTCACATCTTGGCTTCAGCAAAAGCAAGAACAGCATTCCCCGGTGATGGATGGGCTCTTTGTAAAGACTGTGGACTAACAGAATGAAAGAGTTTGGTAATCCATGTGACCCGGCAGTCAGTCCACTGAGCCGCCCCTGTCCCCAGCTTCCGCCCATTACAGATGGACGCACTCTCTCGGAAAGGGACGGCGCTATCGGGATGTATCATAACTTGGCAAAGCTCTTCTCCTTCCCCGCTTCGGGCGCTGAACCAGGAGAGGACGTTTAACCCTCTCTCGCAGGATGTGGGTTCCACGCATTTTTCTGTAATTAAAAAAAAACATTCGACAGAACTTTACCGATACTCTATAGACATTTTTTGGCATGTTAGGTATTGAATAACACTTTCTCTCTCCTCCGCTTCCCCACCCTTCTATGGTGTATTGTAGACCCTTCTGGCCTGAGTGAATTTAATGGAAATTTCAGGTAACTGTTTGGCAACCTGTCGCTCGACTTTGCCCCCCAATAACTCCCAATGACAGGCGATGGAAAGGTGCGAGGGACGGAATGTTTTCTGTCTGTCTATCGGAAGTTCACTCCAGGAGCGCCAACAAACGGTTCTTGCCCTCGCCATGGAGAGACAACTTTGACTTCACACAGCTCCCAGACCCGCTCCTCCCACCAAGTCTCCACTGCCTTGCCAAGTGGAGCGTGGAAATCAGGCGCCGTTGCTCCCAGCCCCGGGTTCCAGAGGCCAAGGCAGGTCTCTCTTCTACTCCGGGACATGGTAATCATTAAGATGCAACCTGCAACCTATTTACCGACGGCTCCGTGGTAACATGGTTACAGGTAGTTTCCCATGACCAATCCACAAATCAATTTGGTTTCGATGACCCAAGAAGTTTGATTGATACCTAAAACGCAGTTTCCCCCGCCTCACCCCCGTCTACATCCGCCTGTTTGAAGTTGAGATCAAGTGTTTATTTCGAGACTTGATTCCTTGTAAAGAAGACTGGTCTTCTTCGCCTACTCACCCCCCCCCCCCCCCTACTCCACCTCACAGTCTCTCTCGGGAAGAGGGTTAAATGGTCCAAGAGGACTTTGGGCCAAATGAGGAAAATGGGACCAATCCAGAATGCCAACTTGGTCGGCTGGCCCAGGATGGGCCGAAGGGCTTGATTCCGGGTTATCCAGCTCTATGACTCCTAAGTGCCCTCTTATTTCCACAGCCCCTTGGGCATGACCTGGGTTGGGAGTTCAACCCCTAGGAGCCCGCTGGCACCTTTGGTTGGAATCTCCACTGAAGTATCTCGGTGGCATCGTTCTTGAATTTTAAAAGAGAATCGTGACCCTGGGTAGGAAACAAGGCACAAGCTACCAAACCACGCGACTTCCCGCCAACCCCTCCTCTCTGCTTCAACAGTTGCAATACATTTTACGGCTAATTAATAGAAATCTGCGGTAGGCTTCCTGCTTTTTAATGCTACCCTGCTGTTTTTTCCCCCTCCATTCCGATGCTGGACCTTTCATTCCAATGTCCTCCAGTCAACTCTTAACCCAGTTTCGAGAAAGAGAAAAATCAAAATGCAATTAAAATGCATTTGGTGAAAAATATGTCAATTTTCTAAAAAAGCTCCAGGATCTGGGAATCAACTTCTGGGCAAATCCGGTCACATTACAACGGCTGACCCTGTAGTTTCAGTCAGACGCACCTCATAGTTCCATTAAATTCTCAGCCCAGCTCATCCTTGAACCGCTCACAGATTCTTCAACCCTCTTCTTTCCACCTTAATCCCTGTCGCAATAAGTCGCCTAGCTTCTGTGCTTGTTATAATTTGATTGAGCATGTGTGTATATAAATTCACTGCATAATTTATTCTGCTATGTTGTTAATTATAGAGTAGATGGGAACCTGTACTCGCATTTACATACGGTCACTAGATGTCTGGCTCTGTAACCTGCTATAATTGTTATCTCATTAAAAGTTAACTGAAACTAGTCGGCCAAGAGTCGCTGTGTGTGTAAGTGCATTTATTTTTGTGTTTGTTTACCAGAAGAGGTTTACCAGAAGACTGAGACAAGATGTTGGAGTAACTCTGGGCACTTTAACTTCCCCTCCCATTCCCAGTCTGACCTTTCTGTCAAGGGCCTCCTCCAGTGCCATAGTGAGGCCCACCGGAAATTGGAGGAACAGCACCTCATATTTCGCCTGGGCAGTTTGCAGCCCAGTGGTATGAACATCGACTTCTCCAACTTTAGATAGTTCCTCTGTCCCTCCCTTCCCCTCCTCCTTCCCAGATCTCCCTCTATCTTCCTGTCTCCACCTATATCCTTCCTTTGTCCAGCCCCCCTGACATCAGTCTGAAGAAGGGTCTCAACCCGAAACGTCACCCATTCCTTCTCTCCTGAGATGCTGCCTGACCTGCTGAGTTACTCCAGCATTTTGTGAAATAAATACCTTCGATTTGTACCAGCATCTGCAGTTATTTTCTTATACTTGTTGGAGTAACTCAGCGAGTTATCTATTCCTTTTCACCAGAGATGTTGCCTGACTCGCTGAGTTACTCCAACATTTTGTCTCTATCTTCGGTGTAAACCAGCATCTGCAGTTCCTTTCTGCGCAGGTTTACCAGAATGCTGCCTGAATTAGAGGGTGTTGCCTACAAAGAGAGATTGGAGTCATGCATTGTTCTCTCTTGGAGCATTGGAGGCGGAGGGGGGACCTGATAGAAATATATAAAATAACGAGGGGCGTATATAGGGTAGACATTCAGAACTTTATTTTCAGGGTGGAAATGTCAAAATCTGAAGGGTATAACTTTAAGGCGAGTGGGGCAAAGTTTACAGGAGGTGTGTGGGGTAAGGCTTTTTATACAGAGTGTGGTAGGTGTCTGGAACACGTTGCCAAGGGTGATGGCGGAGGAAGATACAATAGTGGCTTTCAAGAGGCTTTTAGATGGATACATGGATATACAGGGAATGGAGGGAGATGGATCGCATGCACGTAGAGGAGATTATTTTAACTTGGCATAATGGACATCACGGGCTATGTTCTATGTACATGTTCTATGCATAGCTTTAATGCTTGCCCTGGTATATTTGTGAGATTATCCCTCACCAGTAAAGAGTCTGAAGCCAAAGAAATCAGGACCAAACACATTGAGGATGTAACTAGTAGAGTGGATAAGGGAGAACCAGTCGATGTGTTATATCTGGACTTTCAGAAGGCCTTCGACAAGGTCCCACATAGGAGATTGGGGTACAAACTTAAAGCACACGGTATTGGGGGTTCAGTGTTGAGGTGGATAGAGAATTGGTTGGCGGACTGGAAGCAAAGAATAGGAATAAACGGGTCCTTTTCGGAATGGCAGGCAGTGACTAGTGGGGTACCGCAAGACTCAGTGCTGGGACCCCAGTTATTTACAATATATATTAATGATTTGGACGAGGGAATTGAATGCAATATCTCTAAGTTTGCGGATGACACGAAGCTGGGTGGCAGTGTTAGCTGCGAGGAGGATGCTAGGAGGCTGCAGAGTGACTTGGATAGATTAGGAGAGTGGGCAAATGCATGGCAGATGCAATATAATGTGGATAAATGTGAGGTTATCCACTTTGGCGGCAAGAACAGGAAAGCAGAGTATTACCTGAATGGTGGCCAATTAGGAAAAGGGGAGATTCAACGTGACCTGGGTGCCATGGTGCACCAGTCATTGAAAGCAAGCGTGCAGGTGCAGCAGGCAGTGAAGAAAGCGAATGGTATGTTGGCATTCATAGCAAAAGGATTTGAGTATAGGAGCAGGGAGGTTCTGCTGCAGTTGTACAGGGCCTTGGTGAGACCGCACCTGGAGTATTGTGTACAGTTTTGGTCTCCTAATCTGAGGAAAGACATTCTAGCCTTAGAGGGAGTACAGAGAAGGTTCACCAGATTGATCCCTGGAATGGCAGGACTTTCATATGAAGAAAGACTGGATAGACTAGGCTTATACTCGCTGGAATTTAGAAGACTGAGCGGGGATCTTATTGAAACATATAAAATTCTTAAGGGGTTGGAGAGGCTAGATGCGGGAAGATTGTTCCCAATGTTGGGGAAGTCCAGAACCAGGGGTCACAGCTTAAGGATAAGGGGGAAGTCTTTTAGGACCGAGATGAGAAAACATTTCTTCACACAGAGAGTGGTGAGTCTGTGGAATTCTCTGCCACAGAAGGTAGTTGAGGCCAGTTCATTGGCTATATTTAAGAGGGAGTTAGATGTGGCCCTTGTGGCTAAAGGGATCAGGGGGTATGGAGAGAAGGCAGGTACAGGTTACTGAGCTGGATGATCAGCCATGATCATATTGAATGGAGGTGCAGGCTCGAAGGGCCGAATGGCCTACTCCTGCACCTATTTTCTATGTTTCTATTGAGGGGACAAGTAGACGGGAAGGGGACACAAGAAACAGCATTGCAGTTTGGGCCACTCTGACAAAGTAAATTCTGGAGAAATGCAGAGACCTGTGGGAGTTACAGAGCTAGGCAGCTCGGGCCCCTAGGGATTTGGAAGCAGGAATAAAAAATTGAAAAAAGACACAAAGTGCTGGAAGAACTCAGCGGTCAGGCAGCATCTGTGAAAGGAATGAACAGATGACTTTTTGGGTCGGGCCAGTGGAAGGAGTACCTTTCACTCTCATGAAGCACACCTTAGTCTTTATTAGAAACCCAGACATTTGCTTCGCCTACTGACTCAGAGGCTGGTGTAACCCATTGAAGTGCAACCAACACTAAGAGGCAACTTTTTCACTCAGAGTCTGGTGGATACATGCCAGAAGAAGTAGTTGAGGCAGGTGCAATAACAGCACTTTAAAGACTCTTGGACAGGTACATGGATAGGAAAGGTTGTGTAGGAAAATAACTGCAGATGATGGTACAAATCGAAGGTATCACAAAATGCTGGAGAAACTCAGTGGGTCAGGCAGCATCTCAGGACAGATGGAATGGGTGATGTTTCGTGTCGAGACCCTTCTCCAGACTGATGTCAGGGGAGGGGGCGGGACAAAGGAAAGGTTTATAGAGATAAGGGCCAAATAGGGGCAAATAATAGCTTAGACGGGGTATCTTCGCCAGCATGGAAGAGTTGGGCCAAAGGGCACATTTCCATGCTGCGTGACTCTTATGTTATAAAGCGGTCTATAATGTGAAAGGTTGTGAACATGTGTCTGATCTCGATGGATGATTGACCAGACACCCACACTGAGACTGCTGCAGCTCACACCCTCTAGAAAACCCCTCCACAAATGTCGGGACCTGCCGACCATAACGATAAACCAAGCATCTATTTTTCGGCACTGTCTCAATAACCTCAGTGTACACGGCTCCAATAACACAGAGATGCATCCAAAGACACTGCACAGACTTGACATTGACACCAGTCCATGCAGCAAGCTATTGGGGCAGAGATCAGAAGTTTGGCCTAGGTTTTAAGGGATATCTTCAATGAAGAAAGACAAAGACTGGTAAGTGTTTTTAAGCTGTTAAGTCCAGATAGCAGGTGTCAATAGTGGGCCACATAAATCAGGCATAGTCCTTTTTAGCACATTAATATTTAAATTTTACCATTTAAATGTTACCATTTTAACATTTTAGCAATTTAACATTTTAGCAACTTAAACTAACCACCTCTGCCTGCATGTGATCCACACCCCTCCATTCCCTGTGTATCCATGTGCCTCTCTAAAAGCTCTTAAACACCACTATCACAGCGGCCTTCACCCCTTGCAGCGAGTTCCAGTCACTCACCACTCGCTGAGTTAAAAAAATCTTGCCCCGCACATCTCCTTTAAAGTTTGCCCCTCTTACCTTAAAGCTGTGCCCTCTAGTCTTTGACTTTTCCACCCTGGGAAAAAGGTCCTGATTGTCCACTATATCCATGCCTCTCATAATTTTACATACTTCTATCAGGTCTCCCCTCAACTTCTGATGTTCCAGGGAAAACAATCCAACTCTATCTAGCCTCTCCTCACAGCTAATACAAATATTAAATTAAATAAATTTTAAAAGGGAGATTCAAAATGTTGATTTCAAAATGTTGCTGGGCCGAGAGCCAGCCGAGGTCAGTCGGCACAGAAACAATGACCAAGCTGTGTGTGAAAGGAACTGCAGATGCTGGTTTACACCAAAGATAGACTCAGCAGGACAGGCAGCATCTCTGGAGATGGAATGGGAAATGTTTCAGGTAGAGACCCTTCTTCAGACTGAGATCATTCTCGTTAACCTCCTCTGGACCTTCGCCAGCACATCCTTCCTCAGATATGGGGCCTAAAAATGCTCAAAATACTCTAAATGCGGTCTGACCAGTTATAGAGCCTCCCCTCTCCCCTCCCCTCTCCTCTCCCCTCCTCTCCTCTCTCCCTCCTCCCCCCTTCTCTCCTTCCCTCTCCATCCCTCCCCTACCCTCCCCTCTCCATCCCTCTCCTCCCCTCTCCATCCCTCCCCTACCCTCTCCTTCCCTCTCCATCCCTCTCCTCCCCTCTCCTCCCCCCTCCATCCCTCCTCTACCCCCCCCCCTCCCCCCTGCCCTCTCATACCCTCTCCTACCCTCTCCATTCTCTTTCTCTCACCTTTTCCCCTCTGGTTGCGACACCTAGGCTTATAAAGAGCAGGTTGATGAGGTTCAGGTGGGTCAACCCTGTCTCTGCTAATTGGACAAATCTGGTACTGTGGCCTCAGCTTGCAGGTGCTGTGGTTTGGCCGCTCCTGACCTGTCTGCCGCTGATGAGGATCGGAACGGCATCCGAGGGAGGGGCACTGTCATATTTCCCCCCCACAGTCCCCTGAGCGACAATCCTGGGACTTGTTCAAAAAAAATTGTGTGCTATAGAACTTCGACTTGAATTTCTGACGGAAGGGATGAACACGCCAAACACTGGCATTCTGATGTGCATGGATCACTGAAGTTTTCTCCATCATCTGAGTAGCCAATGCAGTCTTGCCCGCATTCTCCAGCAGTATGGTGTCGGCTCGACAAAGACTACACCGACATTTGCAGTAGGGTGAACTCAACATCTTTATTGTGACAAAATGATCCAGGTCCACATGGAGGCGTTGTCCCTCGTTGTCAGTGTACATGTGAGTGGTCGCTGGCGATCTTGGGCTTGACCCGGCAGCTCAGTCCTTGTATCCCAAGGGAAGCCAGGAAGATGAAGCAATACAGAGGGCCCTAGTGAGACCACACCTGGAGTATTGTGTGCACTTCTGGTCTCCAAACTTGAGAAAGGACATTCTTGCTATTGAGGGAGTGCAGCGTAGGTTCATGAGGTTAATTCCCGGAATGGCAGGACTACCGTACGTTGAAAGACTGGAGCGACTGGGCTTGTATACTCTGGAATTTAGAAGGATGAGAGGGGATCTTATTGAAACATATAAGATTATTAAGGGATTGGACACGCTCGAGGCAGGAAACATTTTCTTGATGTTGGGGGAGTCCCGAACCAGGGGCCACAGTTTAAGAATAAGGGGTAGGCCATTTAGAACGGAGATGAGGAAAAACTTTTTCACTCAGAGAGTTGTGAAGCTGTGGAATTCTCTGCCTCAGAAGGCAGTGGAGGCCAATTCTCTGGATGCTTTCAAGAGAGAGTGAGGCAGAGCTCTTAATGATAGCAGACTCAGGGGATATGGGGAGAAGGCAGGAACGGGGTACCGATTGTGCATGATCAGCCATGATCACGGTGAATGGCGGTGCCGGCTCGAAGGGCCGAATGGCCTACCCCTGCACCTATTGTCTATTGATTGATTGCAATTAGATTGAGTGTTTGAGGTAACAGGAGTTTTTAAAGTAGATGGATCATCTGAGGGATGTTAAGTGGGACTATCAGAGAGTGTACCTTTGCTTCAGTTTTAAAGTGTTAAGACCGTGCACGAATCCTAACCCCAGGAAGTGTGGCCCACTATTCGCTGTCATCCCAAGGGCCAAGCAGGGAGAGTGCTGCTGGCAGACGTACGGTAAGGGCATCAATTGCTGAAATTTAATGATAAACACCCAGTTGGGATTCCTTCATCATTTAACAGGTAACCAATGGGTGTGTTTATTTGGCTGTAAAATGAGGTCTAAAGACAGTTAAAACGGATGAGAAAAGCAGTGAGGAGCAACAAAGGCAGAAGGAGGTTAACGTATAATGACAATGAGCGGTGAACGCTGTGAACAATGAATAGTGACGCCAGGTGGAACAGGGCTCTGCCCGAGCCGGGTGCCTGCCCCTTTTCCGGGGTTACATCCGTGCTTGGGTATCATTAGAGAGGGAATACGCACTGTCCATGGGTGGCCTGAGGGGTTTCCGGGACCAGTGGGCACTGATGGGGGTGGAATGCATCCTTAATAAGGATGGGGAAATAGTTATCTAATGGTCAGTATATTTGTTTTACTTGTGCTATGGTGGTGGGTTTGTTTGAATTGTTTAGTATTGTAAATAGTATTGTAAATAATTGAATTAATCTATTTTAGGCTTAAAAAAAAGCAGAGAGCAATGAACAGTGAGTGATGTAAGCAATGCACAGTTAAGTTGGAAAGGGAGCAGAAAAGATTCACCAGGATTTTAACTGGGTGGATGATGGAATGTACCCTTGACAAGAATTGTAATATAGTTATTGAATATTCAGTAAATTTGGTTTTTAAGAATATTTGTTTCACTTTGTACAATGGTGATGGGTTTGTTAGTATTGTTTTATATTGTACATATTATTATTGGAGAGAATTTATTATTTATTTTTGGTTATATTTTTTAAAAAGATGTTACCTGGGCCTGCAAGCTTCAGTTAACAGGAGTGGTTGGAGAGGCTGGAAGTTTTTCCTTTGGAGCCTTCGACGGTGAGGGATGACATTATTCAGAGGTACAAGATCATGAGGGGCATGGATAAAGTAAACGCTCAAAGTCTTTCTCCCGAGGTAAAAGATTCTAAAAATAGTGAGCAGTGGCTTAAGGAAAGAGGGGAGAGAGTTAAAAGGGACCTCAGGAACAACATTTTCACTCTGAAGTTAGTCCATATCTGGAATCAGCTGCCAGAAGAAGCTATAGAAGTGGGTACAATTAAGGCTTTAAAATATATTTGACCATATATATGGATAAGACGGGTTTAGAGGGATATTTGCCAAATGCAGGCAATTGGGATCACCCCAATATTCCAACTTGGTCGACATGGAGCAGTTGGGCCGAAGAGCCTGTTTCCATGCTGTACAATAATATGACTATGGGCAATATCTCCTGTTCCAAGTCTCCTATTCTTCCCACAGTCCACAATCACAGTGAACACAATCACAAAGTCCACATTTTGGAAGTGCAGTCTTTCTGTTCTAATGTAGGCAAATGCAGCCACAAATTTTCACACTGCAAAGGTCCCATGGACAACAATGAGATAATTGACCACATAATCTATTTTTTTAATTAATTGGTACAATTTCTCAAACTCGTACAAAGTTTTGCAAAGCCATCAAATGTTGAGGGCGGCCGATGATTGTTAACGTAACAATTTACACAAAAGTTGCGGAGGGAATTGGATCTGAAAGAGAGGCATGGAACTCCGGCAAAGGAAATGTGAAACTTGTGGACCTGTGGGACAATATCCTTCAGTAAAGGCGCAAGATTATCAGCCATTCACAAAAACTGTCCCTGCCATGTCATGCCTGAATTAATCAGGATTTAATCAAATCCTAGGATACAGCTGGAGCGCGTTGGATTACAAACAGAAATAGATTCATTTAATCCCATGCAATTCGTAAGTAAATAGGAGCTTTAATGTGTAGTTCTGCTCACCTGGGGCTACGGGTCACTCCAATCGCCAAGTGTCAACAAGATCTACAACACAACACTTTGTTGGATCTCAATTCAATGCCAAACAACAAAGTTCTTTTCGGCTTTTGTTCTTCTGAAACCCTTAGCAAGTCTCCAGGTCCTACAGCCCCATCTGGCATTCCTCAGCAGCAACTGCAGGTTCCCTCTTCCGAACAAGGAACCCGCAGAATCCATGTAGGCCCTCATTCTGAGAGCCAGCATGGTGGTGGTAAGTTGTACCAAAACACTCCTGCCCCTCATCTGAGGCCCATTCACACCTTCCCTCCCCTCTGATCTCTCTGATCCATTAATAATGTCTCAAATCCATGACTGGTGGGAATCTGGATGTCCCTTCAGATTTCCCAGGTATCTGAGAAGATTTGGCATGTCCAAGAAGATTCCCTCAAACTCCCACAGCTGCACTAGACAAAACATTCTGACGGAATTCTCAGCCTGGTATTGCAATGCTCTGCTCTTAACCACCTGAACCTGCAGAGAGTGGTGAACACTGCCCGGCCCATCACAGACTCGTCACTTCCTTCCATCCAGTCCATCTTCGCCCTGTGTTGCATCAGGAAGGTTGGAAGTATCATCAAGGATGCCTGTCGCTCCTGGCCATTCCCTTTTCTCTCCCCCACCTAGTGGAGAACTGTAGACCTTAGAGATACAGCATGGAAACAAGCCCTTCCTTCGGTCCGCCGAGACCACGCCGACCGCCGATCACCCCGTACACTAGCATTATCCTACACACTAGGGACAATTTACAATTTTTACCAAAGCCAATTAACCTACAAACCTGTGCATCTTTGGAATGTGGGAGTAAACCAGAGCACCCGGAGAAAACCCATGCAGTCAAAGGGGGAACGTACAAACTCCATACAGACAGCACCTGTAGTCAGGATTGAACCTGGGTTTCTGGCACCGTAGCACAGCAACTCTACTGCTGTGCCACTGTGCCACCCTAAAGTAGATACAGGAGCTTGAAAGCCCGGATGTGCAGACTTAAGAACAGCTTCTTCCCCATGGCTATCAGACCCCCGAACCAATCACCACTTTCACACACAATCCTCTGAGGTGCTGCCATGTATACTTTTTCTGAACTCCATTTTATTCAATTGTTCCGTAATTTAAGTGAGGCATGGAGCACTTTAATCTTGAATTTGCACAAATTTAGATGACACGCCAAACTTGCACCAGTCTGCTGTTTTGCACACCTTGTATTTTGGAATACACATGGAAATAGGCCCTTCGGCCCACTTAATCCACACCGGTTCACATTAGTTCTCCATTGCCCCATTATCTCATCCACTCACGAAACATAATAGGCAATTTTACAGAGGACGATTAACCTGTACACCGCACATCTTTGGGATGTGGGAGGAAACCGGAGCACCCAGAGGAAACCTGCACAGTAGACAATAGACAATAGGTGCAGGAGTAGGCCATTCGGCCCTTTGAGCCAGCGCCGCCATTCAATGCGATCATGGCTGATCATTCTCAATCAGTACCCCGTTCCTGCTTTCTCCCCATACCCCCTGACTTCGCTATCCTTAAGAGCTCTATCTAGCTCTCTCTTGAATGCATTCAGAGAATTGGCCTCCACTGCCTTCTGAGGCAGAGAATTCCACAGATTCACAACTCTCTGAGTGAAAAAGTTTTTCCTCGTCACCGTTCTAAATGGCCTACCCCTTATTCTTAAACTGTGGCCCCTGGTTCTGGACACCACCAACATTGGGAACATGTTTCCTGCCTCTAACGTGTCCAACCTCTTAATAATCTTATACGTTTCGATAAGATCAGTAACAGGGAGAATGTGCAAACACCACAAAGACAGCATCCGAAGTCAGGATCGAACCCGGTTTTATGACGTTGTGAGGCAGCAGCTCCACCAGCTGCATCAATGTGCCGCCAAATAGTTTATTGTTGTATTTATCATTATTGTATGTACAATGATTAGGCTGTGAGCTTCATGTGAACAAGGAATTTCATTGCACCCTGGTGTTCATGACTATAAACTAATCTGATCTGATCTGAAAGATTGTGGATTTTGTAGAGTTCGTCTGGTCGGGATTATTGAGGGATATGGGTCAGAGGCAATTAAATGTGTCAGGTGAAGAGTAAAGAGACAGGTATCAGCCTGTTTCCTCGCTGTATCTTTAAAGTCTAATCTGCAGGAGATACCTACAGGCAAGACCCAGGAGAAAAACAGGCCCTTCAGCCCAACTTGCCCACACCGACCAACATGTCCCCTCGACACTAGTCCCATTTGCCCGCACTAGGCCCATATCCCTCTACATCTGTCCGAACAATGTACCTGTCTAATTACATCTTAAACGTCGTGATCATCCCTGCCTCAACTACCTCCTCTGGCAGCTTGTTCCATACACCCACCACCATTTGTGTGAAAAGTTACCCTTCAGATTCCTCTAAAGTCTTTCCCCCTTCACCTTAAACACTTGCCCTCTGGTTCCTGATTTCCCCACTCTGAGCAAGAGACTCTTTTTCCTTCTTAACAAGGATTTTATTCAGTGTTTGCATTTCACAGTGTACCAGAAGGTACAAAGACTTTCAATGGTCACATTGCATCAGGCGATCATTATAATACAATCGTACCCTCCTTGTCTACAATACGCTCAACCCCCCCCCCCATGGCAACCAGGGCCTCTGGAGTCCTCGTGGACACCGTGTGTTCCCTCTCCAGGGACAGGCGAGCAAGGACATAGGCCCAGAAGAGGGGCAGGCAGCCAAATCTGGTGTAACCATTGACCACCCACTGCCTGGACCTGCGGATGGCCATCTTAGCCAGGCCCAGGAGCAGACCGACAGGGAAATCCCACCCTCCTGATCGACCCTCCCCACTCCCTGCCTTGTGCCCAAATACCAAAATCGTGGGATTAAAATGCAACCATAACTTGAGGAGCAGCCCCTTCAGATATTCGTACAGGGGCTGCAACCTCTCACACTCCATATACACGTGAAACACAGTCTCTTCCTCGCTGCAGAAGTTACAGGCAGCTGGTGAGTCCGTGAACCACCTCAAATATCTGTTACATACCACAGCTCTGTGCAATACTCTCCACCCCAGGTCCCAGATGTAAAGGGGGAGGACTCCTTTATAGAGAGACCTCCACTGGGGACCACTCCCGCCGTCAGGTGGTAACTCAGACTGCCAGGGCATGTCCGGACAGAAGACAAGGGCCACAAAGTGTAGAGTGTGCAGGAGCAACCTGGACAGTAAATGTCTCTCCGCTTCACGGAACAACAGGCTGGGCATCTCGGAAAGGCGGCTCATGTTGTGTAGGGCTGGCTCCCAGGTAAGATTCTGGGGCCTGGACCCAATGAGCAATTCCAATGGGGTCAAGAGACTCTGTGCGTCCACAAATTCCTCTCAAAACTTTATACACCATTATAAGATCACCCCACATCCTCCTACGCTCCAGGGAATAGAGTCCCAGCCTGCTCAACCCCTCTCTATAGCTAAAACCCTCGAATCCTGGCAACAACCTTGCAAATCTTCTCTGCGCCCTTTCCAACATAACAACATTTTTCATGAAACATGGTGCCCAGAACTGAACACAATACTCTAAATGCAACGTCTTATACAACTGCAACATGACCTCCCAACGTCCATACTCAATACTCTAACTGATGACTGATGGACAGCACTTCCATTACAGTCACCACTTTAAACATTACACCTGCCTCTGGAACAGGGTGTGAGTGAGGTGTGAGTGTCGGCTGGCAACTACATCCCTCCTCATCTCACTCTCTCACTCTCCTTTACAAACCCAACATGAGGCAAAACCGTTAAGTGCCGGGTGCTCAAGGGTTAAAGGCTTGGCGTCCACAAACTGAGAGAAAAACTCAGAGCAAGGAAAGATAAAAGAAATTCTGCTGCTGTCTGTAATATTCTGTGTTCAGTTTCCCTAACCCTGACTAATTAACAAAAGAAAACATTTAAATGACTTCTTCTCTTCTTTGTACAGTTTTCCACGAAAAAAGGACAGCTTTTAAAAGGCACATACATGCGATGCAACCTTTTATGAATATAAGCGGCACCTTAACAGCCGTGAATTCACTGTATGGACCTAGAACAAGGAGACAATTTTACTAGATAATAGCCTATCATGGAAGATACAATTTAAATTAAAAAATGCAATTTTCACCTTCGGTTGAACAAATGATTACAATTTCTATACAAATTAAGGCATCCAGCTTGTGCCCTAGTACCTTTATCACACCATAAAATATGACATTATTACCATGAAATACATTTTCAAATATTTTTTATTTTGTCTATTGCTTTTAAATACAATCAGCCTGGTATCACTTATGCCTCCCCACGTTCTGAGGTGTGATGGGAGAGGGGCAGGGAGAGGGATGAAAGGCCGGAGATTAAAGCGAACGAGAAGAAAATTTTAAAATAAATGAGCAATCTTTCGCTCAAAAAAAGCTGCTGGTTGTATCTCACAGTGAAGAAGAATACCTTCCGTTATCTACACTTTGCAATCGCTGCCCCATCAGATGTAGCCTATCATGCCACCCTCCTGAGTATGTATCCAAGGCTCACGTTTCCTCTTTGTTCCCTGTACAGGAAAATGTTTAAAGGAATTCACGGGTTAAACAGAGTGAAAGGAGAAAGATAGTCCAGAAAATCACAGAATTGGAGCTCAGCTAAAGCACAGAAAGAGTCCACTCTGCCCATCCACTTTATACTGGCTCATGGATCAACAATCCATGGGTCCCGTTCCTCCAGTTTTTACCTCCCTTGGTCTTGCAATTTATTCTCCGCTCACTACCAAATATAATTCTCTTTGTGACTTACACATTGATTCTGTTTCCAAAGAATTATCCAACCCTAGCCCTTCCTTCTTCTCCTTGCTCCCATCCAGCAGAAGATACAGAAGACTAAAACCGCGCACTGCCAGACTCAGGAACAGCTTCTCCCCCTCTGTTATCAGGCTTCTGAACCGTCACTCCTTAAGTTAGGGCACTGTCCGATTCACCTCTACCCCATTGGGAACATTGGACTTTGTCTATGGAACCACTGCTGAGAACTATATTCTGCACTCAGTATCTCCCCTTCACTCTACCAATTGTACTTGAGTTTGGCTTGATTGTATTTATGTATAGTATTATCTGATCTGATTTGATAGTTTGCAAAGCAAAACTTTCCATTGTACCTCAGTGCAGGTGACAATAACAAACCTGAGCCTAAACCATCCCAGCAGATGCCAATGAATTCCAGACCCTGGGAACTCTGTGTATAAAAAAACTTTTCCAACAGAGTATCTTTTATTTTCAAACCTGGAGTGAGATTGTTGGTGGAGTCATTGTTCATCAGGATCATAAAGTCGCTGCACTCTGTGGTCCCAGTGATTTGGACATAGCTGGGTTCCAGTTTCCAGGGGTTTCTGACCTCCTGGAGGTTCTGGTTTAGGCTGAGATAATAAACGGATGGCACACTTGGGTTGAAGTATCCTGTGGCCACTCATCTCCGACATCCCAACAGCTCTAACTGCATGTTGCCCTTCAACTGACTTCAAAGTATATCACTTAATTGGATTATAGTACTTTGTCCTGGAAACACCTAGAAAACAGAACCACGGATGTACCTTCACCCGAAGCTCCTTCATCACCCACTTCCCACGGACGGTAAGCGATGTCCAGTATTGGGCAGATCCCGAAGAATTAATGTGTCTAAGAAATCGTGCGCACCCTCATATCAACTGAACACAGCACCAACACCCACACTGTTTAATAAATACATTAGTCATCGAGTCATACAGCACATAGACCAGTCCTTCGGCCCAACTTGCCCATGCTGACCAAGATGCCTCATCAACGGTAGTCCCATTTGTCCACGTTTAGTCCATGTCCCTATAAATCTTTCCTAACCATACACCTGTCCAAATATCTTTTAAATGTTGTTCTAGTACCTGCCTCAACTACCTCCTCTGGCAGCTCACCCACCACCCTCTGTGTGAAAAGGTTGCTGCTCAGGTTCCTATTAAATCTTTCCACTCTCACTTTAAACCTATGTCCTCTGGTTTTTGATTCCCCTATTCTGGGTAAAAGATTCCGTGCATTTACCCTATCTATTCCCCCCATGAGATAATAATAATAATAATAATAATAATAATAATAATAATAATAATAATAATAATAATAATAATAATAATAATAATAATAATAATAATAATAATAATAATAATAATAATAATAATAATAATAATAATAATAATAATAATAATAATAATAATAATAATAATAATAATAATAATAATAATAATAATAATAATAATAATAAACATTTATTTTTTATAGCGCTTATCCAAATGCTCAAAGACGCTTTACAAAAACAGTCAAGACATAAAAACAAACAAACGAACTATCCTGATGGAGAAGCGGCGAACAAATAGCGCCAGCGTCCTCTCACGTCAGGGTCCGGCAGTAGACAATAAAGAAACACAAGACATACAATTACAATTTTAACACAATCAGCCATCACAGTGATTGCTCCAGGCACACCCTCACTGTGATGGAAGGCAAAGAAAGGTCTTATCTCCTCCTCATTCTTCTCCCGTGGTGCCACGAGGCGATCGAGGCTCTTGACTTTTGAAGCCCCCCACCGGGCGATGGAAAGTCCCAGGGCCGAGCAGAGCAGGCCGATGAAGGTCCTGAGCCCCCACCGGACGATGGAAAGTGCCGCGGCCAGGCCACGCAGGGCGATGAAGGGCTTGCGAGCGGGTCGATCAAACCTCACGCTCCGGGGCGGTCGAAGCTGCTGCGGCTGGAGCTCCCGAAAGCCGGTCGCCAGCCAGGGACCTGCGAACTCCCGATGTTGCGGTCTGCAGGGCCCACGGCCGAAGCCTCCGAGATGGTAAGTCCAGGCCCTGCGACCGGAGTCTTCAAGGTCGATCCCAGCTGGAGGCCGCCGACTCCACGGTGTTAGGCCGTAGCGCGAACGGAGATACGACACGGTAAAGATCGCATCTCCGTTGAGGAGGAGATTGGAAAAAAAAGTTTCCCCCACCCCCCACATATACAGAGTTAAAAATAAATCAAAACATACATTTAAACGATGACAATAGACAAAACAAAAAAAAAGACAGAGAGACTGCCGGTGAGCCGCAGCTGCAGAACGCAGCCACGCGTTCTTATACACCTCTATAAGATCCCCCCTCAGCCTCCTGCCCTCCAAGGAATATAGTCCTAGCCTGCTCAACTTTCCCCCATTAATCAGGCTCTTAAGTCCTATCAACATCCTTGTAAGTCTTCTCTTCACTCTTTCCAGCTTAAAGTTATCCTTCCTGTAGCAGGGTGACCAAAATGCACACAATCCTCCAAATGTCAACTTTGCATTTTTCAATGAAATCTCATCTTCTAAGCCCAAGAGACTGCAGGTTCCATCTACTTCTTTCCTCATTCAACAAAGTCACCATCCCTGGGATTCATCTGGTGAACCTTTGCTGCACACCCTCTACACATCTTTCCTTAGATGGGGAGACCAGACCATTTGGCAATGATCCAATTTCACCAGGCTCTATGTAATCGGAGTTGTTTAAAATAGTTTAAAAATATAGCATCCTTCAATTTTTCCAATCAAAGTGATGAACTCATAGTCAGGGAAAAAAACTTCTGATGCTGGTTTAAATCTAAATTTTGTGTCTACCTCATATTGGGGTGGCACGGTGGCGCAGCAGTAGAGTTGCTGCCGTACAATACAATACAACACAATACAATACAATACAATACAATACAATACAATACAATACAATACAATATATCTTTATTGTCATTGTACAGGGTACAACGAGATTGGGAATGCGCCTCCCATACGATGCAATAAATTAATTCGCTAGTCAGTATTAATTTAAACAACCCAATGAAACAAATTAGAACAGTTTTAAAACAGAATAAAGTGCAAGTAGATTTGTGCCGGTTCACTGTGCGTTGTGACCATCCGGCTCGGCAGGACTGGTTCATAGCAGCTATGGCCCTGGGGATGAAGCTGTTCCTGAGTCTGGAGTTGCGGGCGTAGAAGGCCTTGTATCGTCTACCTGATGGAAGGAGTTCGAACAGACTGTTGCAGGGGTGTGAAGAGTCTTTATGGATGCTGGTGGCTTTTCTGAGGCATCGTGTGTTGTAGATGCCCTCCAAGGCTGGTAGCTGTGTTCCGATGGTCCTCTGAGCTCTATGGACTACCCGCTGAAGAGCTTTGCTCTCTGCCTCCATGCAGCTGAGGTACCACCAGTGACCCGGGTTCGATCCTGACTATGGGTGCTGTCTGTATGAAGTTTGTACTTTCTCCCTGTTACCATCTGAGTATTCTCCGGGTGCTCCAGTTTCCTCCCACATTCCAAAGACATGCAGGTTTGTAGGTTAATTGGCTTTCGTAAATTGTCCCTTGTCAGTAGGATAGAACTAATGTACAGGTGATCGCTGGTCGGCGCAGACTCGGTGGGCCAGAGGGCCTGTTTCCACGCTGCATCTCTAAACTAAACTAAATCATATTTCCACGTTATATTCCATCTGAGGAGTTATAGATTCCTGGAATTATAGAATTAGACTGCATAGAAACAGGCCCTTCGGCCCAACTCTTCCATGCCGACTAAAATGGCACATCTAAGCTAATCCCATTTGGCCGTGCTTGGTCCATAACCTAAATTTTTTAGTTTTAGTTTCAGAAAAACAGCATGGAAGCTGGTCCTTTGGCCACCAAGTCCACGCTGACCATCGATCACCTGTTCACACAAGATCCATGTTTCCTATCCACTCCCGACCCATTAGGAGCAATGTTGAAGAAGCCAATTAACTTGCAACATGCTCGTTTTTGGGGATGTGGGAGGAAACGGGATCACCCGGAGGAAACCCACATCGTCACAGGGAGAATGTGCAAACTCCACACTGACAGCACCTACGGTTAGGATCAAACCTGGGTCTCGGGTGCTGTAAGGCAGCAGCACTACCAGGTGCACCACTGTGCCAACGCAGGTCACTTAGCCTGTGAAAGTTTCCATGCTTTCCCCTCACAGCCCACAAAACCACCAAGCACTGTGTCGCCAGCAAACCTGGATTTATGGTACTTGATCTCGTCATCCAAATTATTGATAGAGACTGTGAACCGAACCCTGCAGCTCCCCACTGGTCTCCTGATCCAAAAATGGCCTGCTTATTTTATGTTAGCCAGTCAATAATCACATAATTTCACTATCCTCAACATTCGAATAGTGAAAGACTTGGATACAGAGGATGTGGAGAGGATGTTTCCACTAGTGGGAGAGTCATAGCCTCAGAATTTAAGGACGTTCCTTGGGTGGGAAGGAGACGAGGAGGAATTTATTTAGTAAGAGGGAGGTGAATTCATTACCACAGAAGGCTGTGGAGGCCAAGTCAATGGATATTTTTGAGACAGAGATAGATAAATTCTTGATTAGTACAGGTGTCAGGGGTTATGGGAAGAAGATAGGAGAATGGGGTTATGAGGGAAAGATAGATCTGCCATGATTGAATGGTAGAGTAGACTTGATGGGCTGAATGGCCTAATTCTGGTCCCATCACTTATGGACTTATGAATACTTCATCATCTCAACCATGCTTCCAATATCCATTGGCTTTGCTTTCTAAACCTCTCTAACCTTCGGTCGCCCTTTGAACCCGCCCTTTGCTAAGGCCCGGATTCCTAGGCCAGTGTGTGAGGTACCCGTGCCCGCAGAAAGGGTTAATCAGCTTCCGTTAACGATGGTTGCTCCCTCACAGCTGGTCCCTTGGCGGTTGGCGAGGGGAGTAATCCAGCAGTGTAAAGCCTGTGTTCACTCCGCTCCCTCTCATGCCTCGTCTGTCACAGACGAAGAGCTGTTTATGTATTCATAAGGAGTGTGGAGGATAAATGAATGGGTTCATTACAGCTTAAAGTGTTACTAATGGTGTGTACCTGACACACTGCACCTCCGAAAATCTAATGTGACACAGTGGAATATAAAATCCAATTGCTCAGCACAGCCCAGTCAGAGCTGAGAGCAGACAATGAAACCTACATATCATCTCCTCATTCTGCATTCAGTAAACCCAATATTTACAATTCCTTTGCTATTATGTCCTACCAGGCCCTCGTAGCCTGCTGTCACGACCTTGATATTAGCTGGAAATTGAGCTCCAGCAGTCTAACAGCAAGCGGAGAGTGTGAGCAGAATTGTAGAGGCACACAGCCCAGAAACAGGCCCTTCGGCCCATTGTGTCCATCGGCCCATTGTGCCCATCACCCCCCGACACTAATCCCCGCATTCCCATCAACCTCTGCCTGATTTTACCACTCACCTGCACACTAGGGGCAACTCAGAGTGGCCAAGAGGCATTTGTAAGGTACTGAAATGTGCCGGCATGGAGGAATGTGGAATTAATGCAGGCGAGGAGGATATGAATAGAAAGACATGATGGATGGTATTGGTTTATTATTGTCATACGTGCCAAGGTACAGTAAAAACTTGTTTCATGTGCTATGCTAGCAAGGCATCCCATACATGAGAGTGTGTAGAAAATAACTGCAGATGCTGGTTTATACCAAAACTAGACACAAAGTGCTGGAGTAAGTCAGCGGGTCAGGAGTAAAAGGACGGGTGACATTTGGGGTCAGGACCCTTCTTAAGACTGTTAAATAGAGCTGGGGAGCAGTGGGAATAGCAGGGGGGGGGGCAGTGAGAGAGAGTTAAGAGGTAATCCAAACGAGAAAAGAAACAGCGTGCAGAATATAATGTTTCAGCTACAGAGAAACTGCAAACAATAAAGTGCAAGGGCAACAACGAGGTAGATTGGAAGATCAGGAATTCATCCTGAGCATATTGAGAGGTCCATTCAGGAGTCTGATAACAGCATGGAAGAAGCAGTTCTTGAGTCTGGTGGTGAATGCTTTCATGTTTTTGTATCTTCTGCCTGATGGGAGCGGAGAGAAGAGGTATTGACCAGGGTGAGAAGGGTTTTTGATTATGTTGGATGCTCTCCAGAGGCAATGTGGTGCGGTTGGAATCAATGTGGGGAGGCAGACTGATTTGTGTGATGGGTTGGGCTATGTGCGTGACTCTTTGCAATGTGCTGTGGTCTTGTGCAGAGCAGTTGCTCTATCAAGCTTGGATGCATCTGGATAGGATGCCTATGGTGCATCTGTTGGTAAGAGTCGTTGGAGCCATGCTGAATTTCCTTAGTCTTCTGAGAAAGTAGAGGCGTTGGTGAGCTTTCCTGGTCAGAGCTTCAATGTGCTTGGACTAGGACACATTGTGGGTGATATATCTAGAAATCTGAAGCGCTCACCCATCTCCACTTTGCACCATTGATGCAAACTGGCGTGTGTACTCCATCGCACTTCCTGAGGCCAGTGACAACATCCTTCATTTTGCTGACACTGAGGGAGAGATCATTGTCTTGACACCATGCTACTAAAGTCCTCTCCTGTACTCAATCTTGTCATTGTTTGTGATCGGGCCCACTACAGCGGTGTCATAAACTCATGTTCATAAGTTATAGGAGCAGAAGTAGGCCATTCGGCCCATCAAGTCTACTCCGCCATTCAATCGTGGCTGATCTATCTTTCCCTCCCAACCCCATTCTCCTGCCTTCGCCCCATAAACCCGGACACCCGGACTAATCAAAGTGTCATCTGCAAACTTGTAAATGAAGCTGGAGCAGAATTTGGCAGCACCGTCGTGCGTGAATAGAAAGTATAGGAAGGGGCTGAGAACACATCCTTGCCGGGCACCGGTGATGAGAATGATCGTGGAGAGGTTTTGTCGCCCATCTTCACTGATTGTGGTCTGTGGGTCAGTAAGTGGAGGATGTAGTTGCACAGAGGGGCGCTGTGTCCTGGCGTTTCTCAGTGAGAAGCCCTTTATCAGAGGGGCAGGGTTCCTCCATCAGCACCAGCAGAACATGTAGGCTCCGTACAATGTCCAGCCCTCTGACCCATTCAGTCCCAGGATGCAGGTTGCAAGGTGTAGCAGCCAGTTGCAGGTGCCGACTGGATCAGGGCCGAGCTGCGATAGTTATACTGAGGCAGGAAGTCCAGGATCGTGGCTGGTTGGGGCAGAGCGGAGCGAGTTGGAGGCAGCTGCACTGGAGAGAATGAATTGGTGCTACAATGTGAGTGATTCTGTGCACTTGATGCTTCACCAGCTAACTGACAGGCTCTCTAATCCCCCTCACTCTTTACCTCCATCTGCTTATTTTATTTGTGTCGACTTCTAATTTAATCAAGGCCCCAATCAAACTGTACAAATGAATCTGACGCCTGTTTAAGGACAAGCTTTACAGCTCTGACTGATTAATTCATACAATGACAGTCACAATGTTCTACCCTGTTCATCAAACCGCTCCTGGAGTCTCGCTAGTCAGGGCCAGCAATGTCCCCACATTCCGGCAGCTCACCTCCCTGGTGCAACAAACCCTCCACCCTCTCTCCCTCCTCAGTTTTACAACTCCCTCCCCGGTCTCCCTCCCATCACACCCACCCTCTCCCCTCCTTACTTGTTATTTCCTCTACCTATCCCTCCCTCATCTTTTACCCATGCATTACCTCATCTCCATTCCTCTCTCATTCATCCCCCTCTTCCATCTTCCCTCCTCGCCCTCCCTCGTCCTTTCCTCCCCTCTTGTCCTCCCTCCCTATCCCATATACGCTGTTGGAGACACAGTTAACTGCAGATGCTGGAATCTTGAGCAAAGCCCAAAATGCTGAAGGAATTCAGTGGGTCCGGAGAAGGGTCTCGACCTGAAACGTCACCTATCCATTTTCTTCACAGATGCTGCCTGACCTGCTACGTCCCTCCAGCACTTGGGGTTTTGTCCACATACATAATGAAGCTCCTTTCCCCCTCTCATATTTGCGTCTCTCCCTTATGCTTCTCCTTCTCCCTCCCATTTTTTTCCTCCCTCCCTCCCTCCCTCCCTCCCCATTACTTTCCTCTTTTGCTTTCTTTCGCCATTTTCTGCTCTTCACACATCCCCATCTCCTTCATCTCGTACTTTCCCCTCCCTCCCCTTCCCTCCAGCCATCTTCCCTCCCCATGTCCCCTGTCCCCTGTCCCCTGTGTACATAGCGGGCTGACCAAGTGTGCTCACATTAACAGGGCATCCTGAGGCCAATAAAGACCCAGCGGATGAGTTGCAGGAGCCTCAGAGCATCTGAAGTTCTGAGAGCATTCAATCATCAGTGCAAGCTCATCCCAATTTCCTGCTGAAGATATCCATCCCTGTGTTCCACCAGTTTGTACTTGCACCTTATTATTTATCCCACGTTCACTCCCGTGTCTCTCTGCAGGTGTCAGGTATAATTGGAACCTTTGTTCCCCTTTTAACAAGACGAATAACTAATCAGCCGTACCACTCACAATCCCTTGATCCTTACCACAGCTTTAACACCTCACTGCTAAGTAAGTCGGCATCTTGTGTGAGTCAGGGAGCTGGCGAGTGGGAGCTTACAGTCTAGTCTCACCCACCTGCCTATCGTGCGGCTGGAACAAGGAGGGACGGGGAGTGATTGTGAGCATGTGAGAGTGACCAGCGAGAGAGATGGTGACGGAGAGAGAGAGTGATGGGGAGGGGGTGGTCAGTTGGGGAGGGGGCAGGTGATAGAGAGAATGAATGACTGGCACAGAATGCAAGAGAGGACAGAGCGAGAGAAAGAGAACGACAGAGGTAGTAAAGTGATCGGCGGAGGGAGAGAAAGTGAGAGAAAGAAAAAGAGAGAAACAATGAGACTGTGTGTAAGAGAGAATGTTACAACGATAAAGCAAGAATAAAAGGGAGGTGGGAATAGAGAACGAGTATCTAATAGACACAGGAAACGTGTCAGTGAAATAGAGAGCGAGAGAGAGATAGAGCGACAGAAAGAGAGATAGGAAAAATAGAAAGAGATGGATAGATAGATAATGATAAGGACAGGAGGGAGAGATGAGGTGTATGTATTTGTGCAGAAGGTAAAAGGAAGAGAATGAAAGAGAATATAACAAAATGGGGAGGGAGGAGAGGGGGGAGGGAGGAGAGGGGGGGAGGGAGGAGAGGGGGGGAGGGAGGAGGGGGGAGGAGGAGGGGGAGGGAGGGAGGGGGAGGGGAGGAGGGGGAAGGAGGGAGGGGGGGAGGGGGAGAGAGGGGAGAGAGAGAGGGGAGAGAGAGAGGGGAGAGAGAGAGGGGAGGGAGAGAGGAGGGGAGGGAGAGAGGAGGGGAGGGAGAGAGGAGGGGAGGGAGAGAGAGGAGGGGAGGGAGAGAGAGGAGGGGAGGGAGAGAGGGGGAGGGGAGGGAGGGAGGAGAGGGAGAGAGGGGAGGGGAGAGGGAGAGGGAGAGAGAGAGAGTGCTTGAGGGAAATGGATACTGTTGACACACAGTCAGATGAACAAAAGGAAACCAAAGAGAAAGTTTTGAACAAAGCCGCTGAAGGGCTTGGGCTCATTTTGGGTCTAATTTGCAAGCACTGCCATTTCACAGCTGGTGAAAGCGTTTCCTGCGCATGTTATGATTAGTGTAAATTAATTGGTGCCTTTTAACTAATGAGGACTGATGAAGAATGTCAGATGCTGATGGCCAGACTCACAGACACCGCGCCGTGCAGGATGGCCACTGTCACTATGCGGCTCTGTCCCATTACAAATTAAAGGCTTCATTCGATGGGATTAGCGGGATTCCGCTCACACGGTGCCCAGGGTGTGGAGACCGGGGAAGCAGCACCTGTAGGAGAATCACTGACCCAACCGGCACCCTGCACTGTAACACAAACACTACCCGCACAGTGGGGGGAGTGGGGGGCAAGAGATTCAGTAATTGTGAATGCCTGTGGTCCCTCACAGTACACTGCCACCTCTCCTCCACCGCCAGCCTCTCCTCCCCCTTGGTCAGCAAGTCATGCATTCAAGTCCTATTCATAGAACATAGAACTGTGCAACGCAGGACCTTCAGCCCAGTGTCTGTGCCAAACATAATGCCCAGACAAACTAATCTCCAAAGACGTACAGGTTTGTAGGTTAATTGGCTTGGTGAATGTGTAAAATTGTCCCTAGTGTAGGATAGTGTTAATGTGCGGAGATCGCTGATCTGCGCGGACCCGGTGGGCCGAAGGGCCTGTTTCCGCGCTGTATCTCCAAACTAAACTAAACTAATCTCCTCTGCCTGCATATGATCCATATCCCTCCATTCCCTGCATACACACGCGCCTATCTAAAAGCTTCTTAATAGCCACTATGGACGGTACAGTGGCACAGCTAGTAGACCTGCATCCACACACCGCCAGAGACCCGGGTTCGATCCTGACCTAGCGTGCTCGCTGTGTGGAGTTTGCACGTTCTTCCTGTGACCTCTTCCTTGGTTAATTCCCGCTATGGCGGGACTGTCATATGTTGAAAGACTGGAGCGACTAGGCTTGTATACACTGGAATTTAGAAGGATGAGAGGAGATCTTATCGAAACGTATAAGATTATTAAGGGGTTGGACACGTTAGAGGCAGGAAACATGTTCCAAATGTTGGGGGAGTCCAGAACAAGGGGCCACAGTTTAAGAATAAGGGGTAGGCCATTTAGAACTGAGATGAGGAAAAACTTATTCAGTCAGAGAGTTGTGAATCTGTGGATTTCTCTGCCTCAGAAGGCAGTGGAGGCCAATTCTCTGAATGCATTCAAGAGAGAGTTAGATAGAGCTCTTAAGGATAGCGGAGTCAGGGGGTATGGGGAGAAGGCAGGAACGGGGTACTGATTGAGAATGATCAGCCATGAACACATTGAATGGCGGTGCTGGCTCGAAGGGCCGAATGGCCTCCTCCTGCACCTATTGTCTATTGTCTATTGACCACATGGGTTTTCTCTGGGTGCTCTGGTTTCCTCCCACATTATCAAAGACGCGCGGGCTTATCGGTTAAATGCCCCCTGTAAAGTGTCCCTATTGTGTAGGAAGTGGACGAGAAATTGAGATAACATATAATCGGTGTGTGGGAAGAAACTGCTAATCCTGGTTATACACCGAAGATGGACACAAAATGTTGAGGTAACTCAGCGGGTCAGGCAGCATCTCAGGAGAAAAGGAGTGGGTGACGTTTCGGGTCGAGACCCTTCAGACTTCGGTAACTGACGTGAACGGGTGGTCAGCGTGGACTTGGTGGGCCGAAGAGCCAGTTTCTATGCAGTATCTCTGGAAACCCTTTCTGCCGCCCCGAACATCTTTGACCGAAGATTTACACATCGACCTTAAATTCTTCTAACCGTACCAGGTGCTTGTCTGATTACCGCTGCTCCAACTCTCCCTGTGTGAAAGGTGTGATAATAATCATAACAATAATAATAATAAAAGACATTGCTTCGTTTCATCCGTGGGCCAGCTTGAGCTGAACGGTTGCAGTAGAGTTGCCGAGCGGCTGCTAAGCTGGCTGTGGCTGCTCACATTTGCAAATGCACAACACAAAATAAATGAGCAGATTCTGCGGTGCCTGGCCTCCCACTGTGTGTGTAAGTGGTAGCGAATCACTCAGTCCGAATCCGCGCCTGAGAACCCTTGTTACGGCAGCAGATCTGAGATTGGAGGCTAATAAATGCTCCTGGTGCTAATCGAAGGACCAAATCTGTCGGAAAATATATTTAAAAAACATTAATGAGTTTTTGAGGAGCAGACAAAGCAGGCGGGGAGCGAGGCGGAGGAGAGAGCAGGAGTGGAATGGAATAGAATTACAGAGAAGGTAAAATACAGGACAGAGAGAGAGGGAGAACACACTCACACACACACACACACGCACACACACACACACAAAGAGTAGGCAAGCAGAATAACACAGGAGATAGACACAAAAAGCTGGAGTAACTCAACGGGACAGGCAACATCTCGAGAGAGAAGGAATGGATGACGTTTCGGGTCGAGACCCTTCCTCTGATGCTGCCTGTCCCGCTGAGTTACTCCAGCATTTTGTGTCTTTCCTCGGTGTAAACCAGCATCTGCAGTTCCTTCCTACACATTTGTAGATGTGAGACAGACAGCCACGGTGATCGGAGTGCAAGTCCAGCTCTCTCCGCCCTTGGTCATTTTACTGGAGTCCCACAGGCCCGTCTGAAACAGAGAGCACACTTGTCAACAAAGGCTCGGGAAGGAACAATGTGTCCATCGTATTCGCTTAAAAACGGACTGGAGAGGAAGTGAGTAGACTCAGCAGAGGGGGATTCAGGAGCCTGGGATTGAAAATAGGACATAGGACAAACAGTACAGCAGAGGAACAGGCCCTTCGGCCCACAATGTCTGTGCTGAACACGATGAAAAGCCCAACTGTTATTTGCTTGCATGTGATCCAATTCCCTCCATTCCCTGTGCCTCCTTAAAAGCCTCTTAAATTCCGCCATCGTATCTGCCCCTATCATCACCACCTCTGGCAGTGCGTTCCAGGCACCAACAACCCTCTGCAAACTTGCTCCGCGCATCTCCTTTAAACATTGTCCCTCTCACCTGAAAGCTATGCCCTCTAGTATTTGGTATTTCAATCCCGAGGCAAAGGTTTTGACTGTCTACTCAATCAATGCCGCCGATAATGTCATACCCTTAGGTATCACAAAATGCTGGAGTAACTCAGCAGGTCAGGCAGCATCTGGGAGAGAGGGAATGGGTGACGTTTCGGGTCGAGACCCTTCTTCAGACCTTGTGATAGATACCTTTGATTTGTAACAGCATCTGCAGTTATTTTCCTACATGTCATACCCTCAGATCAGGTCTCCCCTCAACCTCCAGTGTTCCATGGTAAACAATCCAAGTCTGTCCCTGTAGCTATCCCCCTCCAGCCCCCCCCCTCCCCCCTACTCCACCCCCAACCAGGCATCATTCTGATCCCCACCCAAAAAGTCACCTATGCATAGAAAAACCCCTGCAGATGTGGTTTAAATGGAATGTAGACACAAAATGCTGGAGTAACTCAGCGGCTCATGCAGCATCCCCGGAGAGAAGAAATGGGTGACGTTTCGGGTCTTTCAGACTGAAGAAGTGTCTGGACCCGAAACGTCACCCATTCCTTCTCTCCCGAGATGCTGCCTGACCCGCTGAGTTGCTCCAGCATTTTGTGTCACCTATGCATGTTCTCCAGATATGCCGCCTGACCCGCTGAGTTACTCCGGCACCTTTGTGCCTTCGTTTGTCAACGAGCATCTGCGGTTCCTTGTGTTTATCGCGCTGGACCTTTTCCAAAGCCTCCTCGTCCTTCCTGTACTGGGGCAAGCAGACTGCACGCAGTGGGATGTTGGGCTCGGAGACAGAGGTGTGGGACTCGGGTGGGGAATGAGGGACTCGGGGTCACATTAGCCGTCGTTCCTCCTCCCCAGTCCACTACTAGGCTGACGGTCAAAGTATCTCACAGAATATCTTGCAGTTTGGGCTAAACCATCGTTCAGTTTAGTTCAGAGATATAGCGCGGAAAAAGGCCCTTCAGCTCACCAGCCGACCAGCACACTAACACTATCCCACACACACTCGGGACAATTCACCCAAACCTGTACGTCTTTGGAGTGTGGGAGGAAACCGGAGCTCCCGAGGGAAAACCCACGCAGGTCACGGGGAGAACGGACAATCTCTGTGGTCAGAGTCAGACAGCACCCGTTGTCAGGATCGAACCCATTGTGTTTGGCGCTGTGAGGCAGCAACTCGACCGCTGCGCCCATCGTGTTGTGACGCCCAGACTTCCTGTTCACTCCCGATCATCGGCTAGAGGTGCAGACGTGAGATGTACAGGAAGGGCAGAGCCTGCGAGAGTTATTGGGAATAAAAAGACAAGCCTGGTACCGGTCGAAGTGGGAGCCGGTATGAAATGGCAGAGCGAGCTCCGGCTCCCTTGCCGGGAATCACACGGTCACTAAACTCCGATAACCCGCACCTTTGCAATCTTGACGCTGATGGCCGGTGGACTTTCTAAGCTATTGCAAGTTACTTCTATTAATACCCAATTATTTCACTTAATTTTTACATGACAGTCCCGAAATGGCGGGACTGTCATATGTTGAAAGACTGGAGCGAGTAGGCTTGTATACACTGGAATTTAGAATGATGAGAGGAGATCTTATCGAAACGTATAAAATTATTAAGGGGTTGGACACGTTAGAGGCAGGAAACATGTTCCCAATGTTGGGGGAGTCCAGAACAAGGGGCCACAGTTTAAGAATAAGGGGTAGGCCATTTAGAACTGAGATGAGGAAAAACTTTCAGTCAGAGAGTTGTGAATCTGTGGAATTCTCTGCCTCAGAAGGCAGTGGAGGACAATTCTCTGAATGCATTCAAGAGAGAGCTGGATAGAGCTCTTAATGATAGCGGAGTCAGGGGGTATGGGGAGAGGGCAGGAACGGGGTACTGAGTGAGAATGATCAGCCATGATCACGTTGAATGGCGGTGCTGGCTCGAAGGGCCGAATGGCCTCCTCCTGCACCTATTGTCTATTATGTTACATAGTTACACATTTTCCAGTGATATGCGCAAAGTGCTGGAGTATATGAGCCAGGGCCCAGAGTGCAAGAGACAAGGGTCGGTGGACAAGCGACAAGGGCCAGAGACGAGGGTCGGTGAACACGGTCGGAGCAGGGGGCTGGGGACAGTATGTGCCGGGTACAGGGGTCCAGGATCGTGGGTAGCTGGGCTCCGGGACTTGTATGTTACCAGCTCCCCTCAAACTCACCCGATTCTCTGGAAAATGTGCAGGAAGGAACCGCAGATTAGGGGCGGCACGGTAGCGCAGCGGTAGAGTTGCTGCTTTACAGCGAATGCAGCGCCGGAGACTCAGGTTCGATCCTGACTACGGGTGCTGCACTGTAAGGAGTTTGTACGTTCTCCCCGTGACCTGCGTGGGTTTTCTCCGAGATCTTCGGTTTCCTCCCACACTCCAAAGACGTACAGGTATGTAGGTTAATTGGCTGGGTAAATGTAAATATTGTCCCTAGTGGGTGTAGGATAGTGTTAATGTACGGGGATCGCTGGGCGGCACGGACTTGGTGGGCCGAAAAGGCCTGTTTCCGGCTGTATATATATGATGATGATATGCTGGAGTTTACACCGAAGATTGACACAAAATGCTGGAGTAACTCAGTGGGTCAGGGAGCATCTCTGGAGAAAAATAATAGTTAATAGCTAATAATTGATAATAATTAATCATTGTTAAGGAAGAGGGGTCTCGAGACCCTTCACCTGTTCCTTTTCTCCAGAGATACTGCCTGACAGTCCAGTCTGGCGGCAAAGGCCGGATCATCGCAATGACCAGACGGCGTGACAAACCAGGGCAAGTCTCCCGAACTTGCCATTTCATACCGTGCCCCACTTCGACCGGTACCAGGCTTGTCTTCATATCATATCATATCATATCATATATATACAGCCGGAAACAGGCCTTTTCGGCCCACCAAGTCCGTGCCGCCCAGCGATCCCCGCACATTAACACTATCCTACACTCACTAGGGACAATTTTTACATTTTTTACCCAGCCAATTAACCTACATACCTGTACGTCTTTGGAGTGTGGGAGAAAACCGAAGATCTCGGAGAAAACCCACACAGGTCACGGGGAGAACGTACAAACTCCTTACAGTGCAGCACCCGTAGTCAGGATCGAACCTGAGTCTCCGGCGCTGCATTCTTATCATATCATATCATATGTCAGATCACCTGTCCATATTCCTAACCCCAGCATACACCCCACTCAGGAGGAAAGCTCCAGTCACCATAAAGACTGTGAAGACATGGCCTGAAGGAGCTTCCTCGCAGCTGCAGGATTGCTTCGAAAGGACCAACTGGGATATTTTTGAGGATCAGGACTTGGAGGAGTACACATCAACTGTACTTTGCTACATCAAAAACTGCGTTGACAATGTCACCGTCGACAAACGCATCCGGTTGTACCCCAATCAAAAACCCTGGATGACAAAGGATGTCAGGTCTCTCCTCAAGGACCGTAACACCGCCTTCAGGTCTAGTGACAGAGCTCTATACAGTGCTGCTAGAACCAACCTGAAGAGAGGCATCAAGGATGCCAAAGCGTCCTACAAGAGGAAGATTGAGGACCACTTTTCCAACAATGACCCACGGCGGGTATGGCAAGGCATCCAGCACATCACCAATTACAAGACCAGCAACCGCACGACTGCCGACGGCGACGCCTCGTTGGCTGAGGAACTTAACTGTTTCTTTGCTCGTTTCGAGGTGAAAGCTACAGTGGCAGACATTACACCCTCTCCAGCACCTGAGAGCAACACCTTCACTGTGCAGGAGTATGACGTTAAGCGAGTGCTCAGAGCAGTGAATCCCAGGAAAGCTGCAGGCCCCGATGGTGTGACGGGCAGAGTGCTGAGGGAATGTGCAGACCAATTATCTGAGGTCTTCACAAAAATCTTCAACCTGTCCCTTTTAAAATCCAACATCCCTCCCTGCCTGAAGTCCGCCATAATCATCCCACTGCCGAAAAAGCCTGTCATCAGCGGTCTTAACGACTACCGTCCGGTAGCACTCACACCGGTCATCACAAAGTGCTTCGAGAGACTGGTCCTGCAGCACATCAAAGCCAGCCTCCCACCCACCTTCGACCCATACCAGTTTGCCTACAGAGCAAATAGGTCTACAGGGGATGCCATCGACACTGCTCTTCACACTGCACTGACCCACCTTGAACACCAGGGGAGCTATGTGAGGATGCTCTTTCTCGACTTCAGCTCTGCCTTTAACACGGTCATCCCGAGCAGACTGGTCACCAAACTTTCCGACCTTGGATTTTCCCTAACCATCTGCAAATGGATCAAGGACTTCCTGACCAACCGCCCCCAGACAGTCAAAATAGGCCCTCACCTCTCCTCCACCATTACACTGAGCACCGGCTCACCACAGGGCTGTGTGTTGAGCCCCATCCTTTACTCCCTCTACACTCACGACTGCGCCCCCACCCATCCCACCAACACCATCATCAAGTTCGCGGATGACACGACTGTGGTTGGACTTATCTCAGAAGGAGATGAGACAGCCTATAGGGATGAAATCCAAAGGCTGGCAGCATGGTGTTCAGTGAACAATCTGGTCCTGAACTCCTCCAAAACAAAGGAACTTATAATTGACTTTAGAAAAACCAGTGGAGATTACGACCCACTCTACATCAATGGGGTCTGCGTGGAAAGGGTACCAGCTTTCAGGTTCCTGGGTACGCACATCGCAGAGGATCTCACCTGGTCTACCAACACCATCACCACAGTAAAGAAGGCACAGCAGAGACTCCACTTCCTGAGGATCCTCAGGAAAACCAACCTGCAGGAGAAGCTCATGTTGTCCTTCTATCGCTGCTCCATCGAGAGTGTGCTGGCATACTGTATAACCACATGGTATGCCAGCTGCTCAGAAAAGGACAGGAAGGCCCTTCAGAGGGTCATCACGACGGCCCAGAAAATCATCGGCTGCTCACTGCCCTCCCTGGAGCACCTGTTCAGCCTGCGCTGCCTCAGTAGAGCAGGCAAAATAATAAAAGATCCATCCCACCCCGGCCACCGTCTGTTTGTTCATCTGCCCTCTGGTCGACGTTTCAGGTCAATCAAATCCCGAACAAACAGACTTAAGAACAGTTTTTACCCCAGGGCCATACGAGAACTGAACACTACCTGTGCACTAGGCAACACCGTTAAAAAATCTTGTACTTAATTTAATTGTATTTATGTATTTATTTGTTTTTGCATTATTGCATATATGTTTGTACGCACCGTCAGGATTGGCTGTTTTTTTAATTTCGTTGTACTCGTTGCAATGACAATAAATGAATATTATTATTATATCATATATATACAGCCGGAAACAGGCCTTTTCGGCCCTCCAAGTCCGTGCCGCCCAGTGATCCCCGTACATTAACACTATCCTACACCCACTAGGGACAATTTTTACATTTACCCAGCCAATTAACCTACATACCTGTACGTCTTCTTGTAGGCAACGCTTCTGTTAAAAGACAAAGTTCAAGGTGAGGGTGGAAACGAGACCGTCCAGGAATGAAAAAGTCAGGCGGGTGGGTAGGAAATTGGTTCAGATGTGCAGGTGATCTGTGCTCCATTTGATGCGGGAAGAGAAGGCATCTTAAACCACTTCAATCCGGGTCGATGGGAGAGTAAGTGTTTTCTCCAGAGATGGCTGCCTAACCCGCTGAGTTATTCCAGCATTTTGTGCCTATCCAGTCAATAGTGTTTAATTGTTAGTGAAGAAGGGTCTCGGCACGAAACGTCACCTATTCCTTCTCTCCAGAGTTGCTGCCTGACGCGCTGAGTTACTCCAGCATTAGTGTCTATCTTTGTGTTTAATTGTTTTCTGTACTGACAACAGAACAACAGCATTCTTATCTGCAGCAGCGAAACGGGCAGGTAAACCCAATAGCGCACCGATAAATATAATAATCCAAACGTTAATACATTGATAACTAAACTTGTGCACACAAACAAATCAGTAGTGCAACCAGTGACACAGTCTATGGAAGTTCATAGTTGCTGAGATTAGTGTTATACAGTGTTCAGGAGTCTCCTGGTTGTTGGGAAGAAAGTGTGCTTGAACCTGGTGGTCACGGTTTTCAAGCTCCTGTACCTTGGTCCCAATACACAAGGCAGTGAGAGTGTGGGCAGGGTGGTGTGGGTCGTTGATGGTATTGGCGGCCTTGTTGAGGCAGCGTCTCCTGTCGATCCCTTCGATGGTGGTTCAATGGTTCAATGGTTTCTTCATATCACGAATACCCAGGTACAATGATTTTTTTCGCACACTCCTCCATATCACCCTACACGAGCACAATCCACCGGTTAGACCACAATGTACAGAGCGGCGCGCTGAGTCCATGTGCTAGAGACACCGTTTTGGCGCCATCTTTCAGTCCCATCTTCCAGTCCCAGCTGTAGCTGGCCGCAAAGGCCCGTTGCAGCCGTCGCCTCCATCCCGGTCGTCCTGCGAACCGTTTTCCTTTCCTTGCACGACCCTCTTCAGTCCTTGTTCCCCGGGGGGGGGGGGGGGGGGACACCTCCCACAGCCGACCTTGAGGGCGCAGAAACTAAGACCCCCACTTCCCCGTGGGTCTTCATCCCCTTTGTCCAGCGTCCCCCGTCGTCTCCCTCCCTCCCTCCATCCTCCTCTCGCAGCGGGCGAGTCCGGCCTGTTGTCGGGATGGGCCGCGCCATCACATACCAACTCCATCGCCTTGTACATTGGGAAGAAGGAACAGGGCTACCCTCTGTCTGAAGAAGGGTCTCGACCCGAAACGTCACCCATTCCTTCTCTCCAGAGATGCTGCCTGACCCGCTGAGTTATTGTCCCAGCATTTTGTGTCTACCTTCGAATTAAACCAGTATCTGCAGTTCTTTCCAACACCGGGCGACCCTCTCCGGGCTGGTTCCGCGATGGGCCGCGGCTCATTGGGCATCAGTATCCGTGATGGACTAGGCACTGTCCACCACTCTCTGAAGTCTCCTTCATTCCTGGCCATTCCTTAGGAGAGATGACGAATGACAACAGCGACACTCTGAAATACCCGGCACAGCATTGAAAACTTCGGCACATTCTTGGATGGCTTGTTGCCAAACAGGTTCTCACGTGGATCAACTGATGTGCATGTCCAGGCCAAGTTACCGAGCGCAAGTTGAGAGCTGTGAAGCAGTTGAGTAGAAGCCAAGGACACAAAGCTTCAGCATGTGACATTATAAAGGCACAACCAGCTTGGAGAGCGGCACACCTGTCATGTCCCAGCGCATGAGAATTGATCCAAATGGGAAACCGTACACATAAGATGCACATACCGCGGAAGAACACACTAAGTGACCAACATAAACGCGATTAAAACAAGAAGAATAAGAACTTAATAATCAAGATATCAATGTGGATATTCACACATACAACAAGGGAAGGGACAACATTACCAGACGTTCAGGAGGTTGATATCTGCAAGAAGTGCAGAATCATTGAGATACTCCGGAAAATAGACTGATGCAACGCATGGTCAATAACCATTGAGTATGTGGGCAAACTGCCTCTGTCAGGGTGAGTAGGGAAAAAACAGCAGATGCTGGATTAAATCGAAGGTAGAAAAAAAACGGCAGATGCTGGTTTATATATAATAAAAACCTTCTAAAGATGGGTCTTGACCGGAAACGTCACCCATTCCTTCTCTCCAGAGATGCTGCCTGACCCGCTGAGTTACTCCAGCATTTTGTGTCTACCTTCTGTCAGGGTTAGATCGCTGAGGGGGTGATCTACCTGTTCACTGCCAAGATTGTTTTTCGCTTGTATACTCTGACCTGAGTATACTCGAGAGTGGCACTGAACAGATTAAGGATGGATTGGAGGAAACGCAGCTGGCTTGGATACACTGCTCTTTGGCTTTCTTCAGCTCCCTCCCTACCCGTCTATCTTTAGACTTTAGAGATAGAGCGTGGAAACAGGCCTTTTGGCTCACCATGTCCGTGCTGACCAACAATCACCCCATACACTAACACAAACACTAACGCTATGCCCTAGGGACAATTTATAGATGCCAATTGACCTACAAACCTGAACATCTTTGGAAAACCAACACAGTCACAGGGAGAATGTACAAGCTCTTTACAGATAGCACCCGTAGTCAAGATTGAACCCAGTTCTCTGGTGCTGTAAGGCAGCAACTCTACCTTACGCCCTCTGCCTGTATCTCCACCTCTCCTTCATTGGATCTTTCTCTCCATCTCTCGCTGTCCATTTCTTTCAATCTCTCCTCTTTCTTTCCATCTTTCCTCCTTTCGATCACATTCTATCTCTCCCCCTCTCGCTTTCCAATGCCTCCCCTCTCTCACACATATAACCATATAACTATATAACAACTACAGCACGGAAACAGGCCCGTTCGGCCCTTCCAGTCCATGCCGACCACTCTCCCTGACCTAGTCTAATCTACCTGCACTCAGACCATAACCCTCCAATCCCCTCCTATCCATATACCTATCCAATTTACTCTTAAATAATAAAATCGAGCCAGCCTCCACCACTTCCACCGGAAGCCCATTCCATACAGCCACCACCCTCTGAGTAAAGAAGTTACCCCTCATGTTACCCCTAAACTTTTGTCCCTCAATTCTGAAGCTATGTCCCCTTGTTGGAATCTTCCCCACTCTCAAAGGGACAAGCCTACCCACGTCAACTCTGTCCGTCCCTCTCAAATTTTTAAAAACCTCTATCAAGTCCCCCCTCAACCTTCTACGCTCCAAAGAATAAAGACCCAACCTGTTCAACCTCTCTCTGTAGCTTAAGTGCTGAAACCCAGGCAACATTCTAGTAAATCTCCTCTGTACCCTCTCCATTTTGTCGACATCTTTCCTATAATTTGGCGACCAGAACTGCACACCATACTCCAGATTCGGCCTCACCAATGCCCTGTACAGTTTCAACATCACATCCCAACTTCTATACTCGATGCTCTGATTTATAAAGGCAAGCATACCAAATGCCTTCTTCACCACCCTATCCACATGAGATTCCACCTTCAGGGAACAATGCACAGTTATTCCCAGATCCCTCTGTTCCACTGCACTCCTCAATTCCCTACCATTTACCCTGTACGTCCTATTTTGATTTGTCCTACCAAAATGCAGCACCTCACACTTATCAGCATTAAACTCCATCTGCCATCTTTCAGCCCACCCTTCCAAAAGGCCCAAGTCTCTCTGTAGACGTTGAAACTCTACTTCATTACTAACTACACCACCTATCTTAGTATCATCTGCATATTTATTAATCCAATTTGCCACACCATCATCCAGATCATTAATGTAAATGACAAACAACAGTGGACCCAACACAGATCCCTGGGGCACTCCACTAGACATTGGCCTCCAACCTGACATACAATTGTCAACCATTACCCTCTGGTATCTCCCATTCAGCCATTGTTGAATCCATCTTGCAACCTCACTATTAATACCCAACGATTTAACCTTCTTAATCAACCTTCCATGTGGAACCTTGTCAAATGCCTTACTGAAGTCCATATAGACAACATCCACAGCCTTGCCCTTATCAATTTCCCTGGTAACCTCTTCAAAAAATTCAAGTAGATTAGTCAAACATGATCTTCCAGGCACAAAGCCATGTTGACTGTTTCTAATCAGGCCTTGTTTGTCCAAATAATTATATATATTGTCCCTAAGTATCTTTTCCATTAATTTTCCCACTACAGACGTCAAACTAATAGGTCTATAATTGCTAGGTTTACTTTTAGAACCTTTTTTAAACAAAGGCACAACATGCGCAATGCGCCAATCTTCCGGCACCATCCCCGTTTCTAATGACGTTTGAAATATTTCCGTCATAGCCCCTGCTATTTCTGCACTAACTTCCCTCAATGTCCTAGGGAATATCCTATCAGGACCTGGAGACTTATCCACTTTTATATTTTTCAAAAGTGTCCGTACCTCCTCTTCTTTAATCCTCATAATTTCCATCACTACTCTACTTGTTTCGCTTTCCTCACATAATTCAATATCCTTCTCCTCGGTGAATACCGAAGAAAAGAAATTGTTTAATATCTCCCCCATTTCTTCCGGCTCAGCACATAGCTGTCCACTCTGACTCTCTAATGGACCAATTTTATCCCTCACTATCCTTTTGCTATTGACATATCTGTAGAACCCCTTGGGGTTTACTTTTACATTACTTGCCAAAGCAGCCTCATATCTTTATTTCGCTTTTCTAATTTCCTTCTTAAGATTCCTTTTACATTCTTTATATTCCTCAAGAACCTTATTTACTCCCTGCCGCTTATATTTATTGTATATCTCCCTCTTTTTCCGAACCAAGTGTCCAATTTCCCTGGAAAACCACGGCTCTTTCAAATTATTATTCTTTCCTTTCCACCGAACAGGGACATAAAGACTCTGTACTCTCAAAATTTCACCTTTAAATGTCCTCCATTTCTCTATTATATCCTTTTCATAAAACAAAAAGTTCCATTTCACTCCTTTTAAATCCTTTCTCATCTCCTCAAAATTAGCCTTTCTCCAATCCAAAATCTCAACCCTTGGTCCAGATTTGACCTTCTCCATAATGATATTGAAACTAATGGCATTGTGATCACTAGACCCAAAGTGCTCCTCAACATATACCTCCGTCACCTGACCCGTCTCATTTCCTAACAGGAGGTCCAACACTGCCCCTTCTCTGGTAGGCACCTCTACGTATTGCTGCAAAAAACTATCCTGCACACATTTTACAAACTCCAAACCATCCAGCCCTTTAACAGAATGTGATTCCCAGTCTATATACGGAAAATTGAAATCACCCAATTCACACATGCCTTCAATGATTGAATGATACTTTGCTGTCACATGTACCTCCTTCCACCACCCCCTGCTGATTATACAGTGGAGAAAGTCTCATCGGGGCAGGGAGCCATCTGCTCAATGCCGCATGTTAACTCTTCAGCTCAGCTCAGCTCCCAGGTAGAAATCTAGAAAAAAGCATAGGAAAATTGTTTCAAAGTGTGCAAGTTATCAGCAGGGTTAACCAGGGTCAATTATGAAAGGACTGGACAAGCTAGATGCAGGAAAAATTGTCCCAAAGTTGGGGGAGTCCAGAACCAGGGGTCGCTGTCTAAGAATAAGGGGAAGCAATTTAAAACTGAGGTGAGAAAAAATATTTTCACCCAGAGCTGTAAATTTGTGGAATTCTCTGCCACAGAAGGCAGTGGAGGCCAACTCACTGGATGAATTTAAAAGAGAGTTAGATAGAGCTCTAGGGGCTAGTGGAATCAAGGAATATGGGGAGAAGGCAGGCACAGGTTACTGATTGTGGATGATCAGCCATGATCACAATGAATGGCAGTGCTGGCGCGAAGGGCCAAATGGCCTCCTCCTGCACATATTTTCTATGTTTCTATGTTTCTTCAAGTTTAAAGGAGATGTGCAAGGTGTTTTGTTACACAGAGAATAGTAGCTGCCTGGATCGCTCTGTCAGGGTTGGAGGCAGAGGCAGATATGATAGTGTTGCTTAAGAGGCGTTTCGATAGACACATGGATAGGTTAATGTTTCAATGGCACTTTGTTGTCACATGAACCTATATACTTTGTTTTGTACACAATTCAGTAAAACCATATTGTACATAAACCCAATCATAAATAAGTACAAAAGTGTAACAATTGTCGAACAATCGACTTAACTGAGGCAGTATACAAAGAATTGCCATGTTTCCAGATACGCAGTGAATGGAGGGGTGTGGAGGGGCGTGTAGGCAGAGGAGAACCAGAGGGAACCTCTTTTCCAGATTCCTCCGGCCTACTACAATTAGTCTGAGGAAGGTTCCCTACCAAAACCGTTGCCTATTCATGATCTCCAGAAATGCTGCCTGACTTGCTGAGTTACTCCAGCATTTTACATCTTTTTCTGTGAAGCTGCACCTGCAGTTCCTAGTAGCTAAAGGAAGGGAACTACCCCTATTCTGTCTTGAGGCTTGGGGATGGGGAGGATGGGGGGGGGGGGGAGGAGGTGGGGTGAGAGCGGAACTGCAGGAAAACGGAGGAGATGCGGGTGAGCGCTCCAGTAATCACAGTGGAGGGAAGCCACTCATGGCTAAAGATGGAGGACATTTCAGATGTCCTGGAGTGGCACACTTCATCTCGAGAGCAATCGCCAAGGAGATGGAGAAACAGAGAGAAAGGAACGACATCCTTGCAGGAATCAGGGTGCGAGGAGGTGTAATCCATGGAGCTGTGGGAGATACTCATGGTAACAATCCAAGAAGGAGGAGGACAGCACGGAATAGGATTGCAAATACAACAGTGGCATAGATATGATAGTGGCATATTGGAGAGTTTTGGATGGGCACATGGATATGCAGGGAATGGAGGGACATAGATAACGTGCAGGCAGGTAAGAGTTCAGTGGTTCTATAGTTTTTTATTATCACATGTACCAAAGTACAGCGAAATTCTTATTTTGCATCCAGTTCAGTAACTGATTACTATACATATGGACAATCCCAGATGAAGTACAAAATGTATAGAAATAGTTTACTGAGACCATATATAAGAGTCGCCAGGTTCTGGCAGAATTTTGGCAGCTGGTTTTAGCAGCTGACCCTAAAGGCCCATTGTAGCTGTTGCCTCCATTCAATCCGAAGTTGGTCTTGGCATCATGTTTGGCACAGACAATGTGGGCCGAAGGGCCTGTGCCCGTGCTCTTCTATTCTATGTTCTAGGTAGGAAGGAGCAGGAGAGCTGGGCTGGGAGGGGTGACATCAGACTGGTAGATGAGTGGCCAGAGCTCGCAGAACAACTGATACGTTGCTCGGTACGGTGATTAAAGAAGAACAACATCTTTGGAGAAAGTGCAAAACGCTGTTCATAATCCAGGAGCAAGTGTTTGACTTGTATCCTGTCTAAGTGGCTGCACGCAAATCAGCCTTCATGGCAAGAAGTCAGCAGAGCATTTAAATGGAGATGTTCCAAGTTAATCAGGCAGTCTCACATTAGTGGCCATCCCCTGCAGGACCTGTGCACGGAGACATGTACATGACAGGCAGAGAGACCTCGCTACTCCCTGTCCACAACGCCCCTCCACCCCCCACCACCATCCCCAAACCCTCCTTCTCTCAGGGAAACTCTCTTGGGACAATTGCCCCCTCTCACTGCCTTGCTCAGTGCTGCACCCACAAGCCCACACCCTCAGCACCCACACCCTCAGCTGGGAGTCGGGGTGGTGGGAGGGGAGGGGTGTAGAATCAGGGAGTTTTGGGACAATGACATTCAGTAGGTCTGGGTTTTCATGGCTAACATTTTGGTTAAGTTTAGAGAGACAGCACGGAAACAGGCCCTTCGGCCCACCGAGTCCGTGCCGACCAGCAATCACCCCATACACTGGCACATGGGGGACAATTTACAATCTTACTGAACCAATTAACCTACAAACCTATATATCTTTGGATATATATATCCAATATATATGAAACCAGAACACCCGGAGAAAACCCACGTGGTACACATGGAGAACGTACAAACTCTGTATTGTGGCCATCCGTGTTGGGAATGAATGTCACTGGAGGTTTGAGTTATTGTTGAAGAATTTAGTTCAGTTTACATTTTCTGGACACAGCATGGAAACAGGCCTCTTGGCACCGAGTTCCTAACCGACCATCAATCACCCATTCACACTAGTTCTAAGTTTTCCCATTTTCACATCCATTCCCTGCACACTGGAGGCAATTTACAGAGGCCAATTAATCTACAAACCCGCACGTCTTTGGGATGTGGGAGGAAACCGGAGCATCCGGGGGTAACCAACACGATTACGGGGAGAACGTGCAAACTCCACACAGACGGCGACAGAGGTCAGGTTTGAACCAGGATCTCTGGCGCTGTGAGGCAGCAGCTCTACCCGCTGCACCACTGTGCCACTCTAAAGGGAGGTTTGGTTGCTGCAGTCAATAACAGGAGCTGAATGTTGTTTGGGGAGTCAGCATTACGAGGGATCATTGTTGGCCGGAGTAACCACAGTGAGGGAGGGGGTCGGCCTTGGGAGAGGTTGGGCCACTGGGCTGCTTGATGCCAGGGAGACAGTGTTGTGTGGGATCATTTCAAGCATCTGTCTCAGGGGCAGTCAGCTTTGGTGGGGTGCAGTGTCGGGGCCTTCCCCATTAGTTGGGGGAAGTAGGGCGCACAGGGAGTGCTAGGGAGTTCAGGGAGTTCAACTGGTCAACACTGGGGGAAGATGAGACTTCTCGGACTGGACAGTGTCAGTGGCCCTCTGTCAGGGGCTATTGTGAGGGGATTGATGGTTCTTGTCCAGAGGACATTGCCAGGGTCATCACTGGCGTGTGGGCTTGGTGCCGAAATAACTGCGTTGGGAAAAACGCTGGAGCTGGTCAGTTTGGGCCAAAATTGTTCCAGTGCTTCCACTGTCAATAAAAGACACAAAGTGCTGGAGTAACTCAGCGGGTCAGGCAGCATCTCTGGAGAGCATGTCCAGGGGTGACGTTTTGGGTCGGCCCCAACCTGACGTTGTCTACCCAGGTCCTCCAGAGATGCTGCCTGACCGTCTGAGTTACGCCAGCACTTTGTGTCTTTTATTGCAAACCAGCATCTGCAGTTCCTTCTGTCTCAGTGATTTAATTGCCAATGTTCCGCCCAGAGTTTGAAAAGGCAACAGATGTCGCCACCGTGTGGCAATAGCAAGAACTGCGTCACCTCAGCAGAACATCCCATTGTAGCGCCATGCACAGGTCCCCTGCAAATCCCTACAGAACGCAGCCTGCGACAACAACAGTAATATCTATATATCAATATATTGTTCCTTCCCCTTATCAAACAAAATGTCACTCCAGAAAGCGACCACCCCCCTCCAGGCCCGTGCATCATCAGAAACATGTTCACATCAAGGCATCCCAGCCAGTGAGAGCTCGTCTCTCAGTCCGGAGACTTCAGACAAACTTTAAGGTCATCACATGGCACACGAGGCCCCCACCTCAGCCCCTGCCGAGACCCTTCTTCAGGCTGAGAGTCTGGATAGAGGGAAACTAGAGACATGAAAAGGTCCAGGACAAACAGAGCCGGCACCGATGACTCAGGAAAGGTAAACATAGAAAATTGGTGCAGGAGGAGGCCATTTGGCCCTTCGAGCCAGCACCGCCATTCAATGTGATCATGGCTGATTATCCACAATCAGTAACCCGTGCCTGCCTTCTCCCCATTTCCCTAGATTCCTCTGCCTCCTAGAGCTCTAGCTCTCTTTTAAATTCATCCAGTGAATTGGCCTCTACTGCCTTCTGTGGCAGAGAATTCCACAAATTTACAACTCTCTGGGTGAAAAAGTTTTTTCTCATCTCAGTTTTAAATGGCGTCCCCTTTATTCTTAGACTGTGGCCCCTGGTTCTGGACTCCCCCGACATTGGGAACATTTTTCCTACATCTAGCTTGTCCAGTCGTTTTATAATTTTTAACGTTTCTTTCGGATCCCCTCTCATCATTCCAGTGAATACAAGCCCAGTCTTTCCAATCTTTCCTCATATGATAGTCCCGCCGTCCCGGGGATTAACCTCATGAACCACTGCTTCAATAGCAAGGATGTCCTTCCTCAAATTAGGAGACCAAAACTGCACACAGTACTCCAGATGTGGTCCCACCAGGGCCCTATACAACTGCAGGAGGACCTCTTTACTCCGAAACTCAAATCCTCAATGGTCCATTGTTGGCTGTAGAAGAGGTAATAATGAAGGGATACGAACAGTGAAACTAGCAAGCCGACTAGGATGGGGGAGGAACGGGGAGGGACGGGGAGAGAGGGAATGTGACAGTTGCTTGAAATTAGAGAAATCAACGTTCATACCGCTGTGTTGTAAACTGCCCATGCAAAATATGAGGTGCTACTCCTCCAGTTTGAGTGTGGCCTCAATCTGACAGTGGAGGAGGCCCAGGACAGAAAGGTCAGCATGGGAATGAGAAGAGGAGTTCAAGTGTGTGGCAACCAGGAGATCACAGAGGCCAAGGCGGACTCAGTGTAGGTGTTCAACGAAACGGTCGCCATGTCTGCGCTTGGTCTCACCGATATACTGGAGCCCACACCAAGAACAACGGATACAGAAGATGAGGTTGGAGGAGGTGCAAGTGAACCTTTGAATAAAGGCAGATTCACCTGCACCTCGACCCTGACTCTCAGTGTGAAGAAGGGTCTCAACCCGAAACATCGCCTATTCCTTTTCTCCAGAAATGCTGCCTGACCTGCTGAGTCACTCCAGCATTTTGTGTCTATCACAGGGACACAGAGACACAGGGACATAGAGACACAGGGACACAGACACAGAAATACAGAGACACAGGCAGCGAGCATCACAGGCACAGAGTACCAGGGTATCTCTGAGAATTTACCGGCTGCCCCGTCTCTGTGCTGGTGATGTCCTCCACTGCCCATGTAGAGCCGTGTCCCAGGGCTGCCCTTACCCCATCTGCTCCCACTCTCCGATCCGTCACTCCACTCCATCTCTCTTCTGCATCTCTTTGCTCAACCTCCGCTCCCTCTATCCGGTACATCGCCTTCTCTCTCTGCTCCCTCACTCCACTCCCTCTTTCCACTTCATCTCCCCATTCCCTCACTCTCCATTCCCTCTCTCTGTTCCCTCCCCCCTTCAGATCTCCACTAAATCATGCCACTCCCGCTCTCCACTCCCTCCCTCCTCCGCTCCCTCTCTCTCTGCTCCCTCTCTCCGCTCCATCCATCCACTTGCTCTCTCCGCTCCCCCTCTCCCTGCTCTCTCTCTGCTCCCTCTCTCCGCTCCATCCCTCCGCTCCTTCTCTCTGCTCCTCCTCTCCGCTCCCCCTCTCTGCTCCATTCCTCCCCCTCCACTCCCCCTCTCCGCTCCATCCCTCCGGTCCCTCTCTCCGTTCCCCCTCTCCCTGCTCTCTCTCTGCTCCCTCTCTCCGCTCCATCCCTCCGCTCCTTCTCTCTGCTCCTCCTCTCCGCTCCCCCTCTCTGCTCCATCCGTCCCCCTCCACTCCCCCTCTCCGCTCCATCCCTCCGGTCCCTCTCTCAGCTCCCCCTCTCCCTGCTCTCCCTGCTCTCTCTTTGCTCCATCTCTCTGCTTCATTCCTCTGCTCCATCCCTCTGCACCATCCCTCTTCTCCATCCCTCCGCTCCATCCCTCTGCTCCCTCTCTCCACTCTCCCTCTTTGCTCCCTCTCTCTGTTTCCTCTCTCTGCTCACTCTCTCCGTACCCTCTCTCCGCTCCATCCCTCCGCTCTCCTCCCTCTCCCTGCTGCCTCTTTCTGCTCTCTCTCTCCATTCTCTCTCTCCAGCATCTTGCTGAAAAGCAGCTCCAGTTTCCAGATGATTCAGGGTTTTCCTGCAGCCAATCGCTCAGCTGTTACTTGCTACATGAACATGATCTCACTCCATCCTTGGCAAATCCTGCTCACTGCACCATCAGAACAGCTCTTCTTTAAACTTTAATACCTCAATAACTTCAAAATACTCCGCAATATTTTCCCTTCAATTAACTACTCCCCAGATCGATTAACCCCGAACTACACCCTGCAGATCGATTAATCCTGAATTCTTGGCCCGTTCTGTGCTGAGGTTTTCAGAATGCCGCTGACAATCCTGACCTTGGAAACATGTGGAACTGCAGATGTAGAGCAAAACACAGTGCTGGAGGAAATTATCATGTCAGGCAGTATCTGTGGAGGGAATGGTCAGACGACATTTCAGAACTAGATCCTTCTTCAGACCGAAATGTCATCTCTCCAATACCTCCATCTATCCGGTTGGATTTGTGGTCAGTAGTAACGTACAATTTGCTAATCAGGGATGTGTTTAGCTATGGCAATACTCGGCTGGACTGTCTGTAAGAATAGAGTTTCACTGTGGGTTTGCGCTTTGCACACGTGACAATAAAAGCACCATTGAATAAAAGCACCATTGAACCAGCCACTGACTGGTCTGAGCTTTAACATCCCAACAGCAGGTGGCAGCAGAGGACCCGAGATACCACAGATCTCACCTGGTTAGAGCCCCTTTGGCCCATTGAGTCTGTACTAGCGCTGCAATAGCAATCCTGCTCGTTCCACTCCCCGCTGTTGTCCCATAGCACCACATATGACTTTCTTTCAAATAATATCCAGCTCCCTCTTGAATGCAATAAATGAAACTGACACCACCATCTCCTCTGGCAGTGGAGCACTTCCTCTGGCTTTACGTTTCAGCCTCCTCTTCGCTCCTGATCTGATACCCCTTTGTCTCCTTTGGCCGTGGACGCCCGACGTCTGCCCTGCTCTCCTCTCCCTCACAGTAGCATCAATGTCCCCCTGCATCCCCGAGACACGGGCAATGCATCCGTTTCACTGTTCGGTGCCCGTAGGTGGGTGATGTCTCTCCAGTGCCACCCATAGGTGGGTGATGTCTCTCCGTTGCCACCCGTAGGTGGGCGATGTCTCTCCGGTGCCACCTGTAGGTGGGCGATGTCTCTCCAGTGCCACCCATAGGTGGGCAATATCTCTCCAGTGCCACCCTGGCATCCACACCCAGGTGATGTCTCCAAACGCCCCAGTTCTCAAATCCTGGCCACGCTCTCACTTCACTCCTGTCATCTGGAAGAAGGTACAGGAGTCTGAAAGCCATGACCTCCAGGTTCAGGAACAGCTTCAACTGAACTTCAAACTGGGGCTCACATTGTCAACCTCCCCAAGGTGAGCCCTGCCAACTGACCTCAGTCAGGCGAGCGACAACAAACAGAGACAGCATAAGCAGAAACAGCTTCATAATTTCTGCTGCCTCAAACGCAAGAAGAAGAAGAACTTCAAACTACGGACTATCTTGGTTGCACCAGGGACTGCGGGCTTTGTTTCATTTCTGCACTAATATTGAATTTTTTTAATTTATTGAACTTTTTAAAATTGTTTTATCATGTTATCTATTGAGTTCTGTGTTTACAAACCTGTTTTGCTGCTGCAAGCAAGAATTTTATTCTGCCGTTTCGAAACATGTGACAATTAAACACTCTTGGTTCTTAGTGTCGGAAGGAACTGCAGATACTAGTTTACACCGAAGATCGACACTAAGTGCTGGAGTAATTCAACGGGCCAAGCAGCATCTCTGGAGAAAAAGGATGGGTGACGTTTCGGTTCGAACCCTTGACTTACATTGACTGCATGGGCCCCGAGATTTTGTGAGTAATTATCCATTTGTTTCCGTGCTGCATGACTCTATGGATCTACAACCATCAGATTCCTGAATGACCCACACAACACTAATCCTACCTCGGTAATGGAATGCTACAGACCACCTGCTTGCACTTTCCTGGACTTGTTTTCTGATTGTGCTTTGCACTGACATCTTGTTTTCAAAGTCTTCTTCCTTTTCATTGTCTTGTATAACTTACGTATGATTTCTATATCATTTATGTTTTGTGTGCTGCCTGAGTCTTTGTGCCTGTGGTGCTGCTGCTAAGCAGGTTTTCATTCTACCTGTACCTCATTGTACTTTTGCACTTAGCAATATACTCGACTCAACATGATAGTGGTCAAGAGTTTGAAAGAGAGCTCTGATTTATGTAACCAGCTAATTTGCCAGTGTGTAGGGTTGCCAACTTTCTCACTCCCAAATAAGGGACAAAAGGTGACGTCATTGCCCCGCGCCCCACATGACCTCATCCAGCCAGCGGCCACGTGCTCCCACTCCACCAAAGGCAGCCGCCCGGGCCGGAATGCGGGTTGCTACACAACCTCCGTTCGGCAGCGCCCGGGCCTCCGGCCTAAAGAGGACCCCAGGCCTACAGTGCCCAGGCCTACAGCGCCCCACGGGCTTAATACGGGACAAGGGTGGTCCGTACGGGACAAACCAATTTAGCCCAAAAAACGGGATGTCCCAGTTGGCAACCCGACCAGTGTGTTAGGTTGCACCATTCATGGACACACAAGGTTATCCAGAGACAAGATTCACCAATGTATTGATGCACTGGTATACAGTGGTGAACTGTCTCACTGTTGATGCCATGTCCTGGTCAGTGATGGGCAGGCTACAGAACCCAACTCCGCATTGATCTCAGACGGGACAGGGATTCCCCTCCACCCTCCCCCCTCCACCCCCTCAATTCCCACCTTCACACTCAACAGGTGATCGATGGTTGGCATGGACTCAGGGGGTTCAGTGTGTTGCCACACTGCAGCTTTCAAACAGTTCAATCAATCAATCCAACCTCACCCTAACTGTGGAAGTTGCCACAGAGTGTGTCTCGCCCCCAAACGAACGCTGGGTTCTGCAAGAGAGGTTTGGAAAAAGGTGATTAGATTCACAACAGTCTGAGTCCTGACTGCTGTGTGATCTGAAAAATATTTCTTGCAAATCTGTCATTCCAATCACAAGAGGTTGTGTTCAATGATGTGAAAGTGAAAGTGTTTAGCAGGGGGAAACCAGTTAGTTGTCCAGATCAACATGCAGAAGGGCAGCAAACGCCTGAGCTGCCCCAACCGGTGGGTTCAGCTTCGAGAACTGTGGCAGGTGAGGAGAGGGGCGGGAGAGGGGGGAGAGGGGGAGGAACTGGGTTGGGAAGTGAACGGATTCTTGAATGAAGCACAAAGTGAAAGCAGCAGTGGTGAGATTGCTGCCTGTTTGATGCCTGGACTTTCATTCCCTTGCCCCAAACCCAACCCCTACCCTGCCCCAATCAGTCCCAGACCGACTGACGGCTGCAAGGGGCAGGGTACCCTGTCCCCAGACAGGGTGGGTTTCAGATTAGGGAACAGTTGGCTTGCTATGTTGGACATTTCTAACAGAGGTTCAAAAAACTGAAACTGAAAGCAAGCCAGTTCTGCATCAATGGCTGACTCAGAGTGAAGTTCTGTTCAGACTTGTATGAGTCTCTCTCTCTCTCTCACACACACACACACACACACAACAAACACTCTCTGAAATACTGTATAGAAAGCATTTATTGTTCTGTTTTTTCATGCACTCCATTTTGCACGATAATTGAGCTCCTCTTCTGCCTCCTCTCCCCTTCACACCCCTCCTATCCCACACCTCCTCTTCCATATGTTTTTTCTCGCCTTCCACTGCTTCCCCTGTGTTCCTCCATTTCCCCGCCACCACCCTTCTCTCTCACATCCTTCAGCAGACACCCATGGG